>NW_023416346.1:117114435-117714435 GCF_014108235.1 Myotis myotis | reverse complement strand
TGTTGAGATATGATCCCTCTATTCCCACTTTGCTGAGAGTTTTTATCAAAAATGGGTGTTGGGGCAGTTTTCCCCAGCTTTGGGTGGTGGCCGCTGCTGGGCTTCCGCTTCCCGTTGGAGGAGGGCGAAGCGGCGTGGACAGCGGCCCCGGCACCCCACGCCCCGCCGCCTGCAGCTGTGCGCCCCGAGCCCGCCGCTTCCCTCCTCAGGCCCCGGCCGCCGCTGCCGCGGCCCCCCAAGCGGCCCGGATGCAGGCCATCAAGTGTGTGGTGGTGGGAGACGGAGCTGTAGGTAAAACTTGCCTGCTGATCAGTTATACTACCAATGCATTTCCCGGAGAATATATCCCCACTGTCTTTGACAACTATTCTGCCAATGTTATGGTAGATGGAAAACCGGTGAATCTGGGCTTATGGGATACTGCTGGACAAGAAGATTATGAGAGATTACGTCCCCTCTCCTATCCGCAGACAGATGTCTTCTTAATTTGCTTCTCTCTTGTGAGTCCTGCGTCATTTGAGAATGTTCGTGCAAAGTGGTACCCTGAAGTTCGACACCATTGTCCCAACACTCCCATCATCCTGGTGGGGACCAAGCTTGATCTTAGGGATAATAAAGACACGATTGAGAAACTGAAGGAGAAGAAGCTGACACCCATCACCTACCCGCAGGGTTTAGCCATGGCCAAGGAGATCGGTGCTGTAAAATACCTGGAGTGCTCAGCTCTCACACAGCGAGGCCTCAAGACAGTGTTCGATGAAGCTATCCGAGCCGTTCTCTGCCCGCCGCCCATCAAGAAGAGGAAGAGAAAATGCCTTCTGTTGTAAATGTCTGGGCCTCGCCCTGCGCCTGGCCCTGCGAACCTTTGTATGCTTTGCTCAAAAAACGATGGAGCCTTCGCACTCAATGCCAAGTTTTTGTTACAAATTAGCTTTTCCATAAAACCATTTTGAACCAATCAGTAATTTTTAGGTTTTATTTAAATAAGTGTAAGGATTCAAACTTTCACATTCTATTAAAATTTAGCCCTAAAATGACAAGCTTTCTTAAAGCCTTATTTTTCAAAAGCCCCTATTTTTGCTCAGATAAAGAGTTGCCAAAATTCCTCGTGAACTAAGTTGCATTGTTGTGCTAAGAACACTAAGCACTAAACTGTTCAAAGGCCTTTGTCTTGGAGAAGACTAGCTTCTGAAGGTAGGGATGGCAGGCACTTGCTAATGAGTCTCACACGCAGCAGCCTCCTTTACGAAATGTTGCCATTCATAATTTATCAACCCACGTTCCTTACCTAACATTGTACTGTATATCAGCTCAACTCTTCGGATTGATCTTTATTTCGTAGTGAGATTTTTAAAAATTAGTATATTAGCTTTTGCTGGATCGTGAGCAGACCCTTCCTCACGTGTTCCTCTGATGAAGTATTCTGCTCTCACGGGCACACTGGGGTGGAGTTTAGGGAACACTTGATGTGATCAAAGGATGAAGACAGTATTTGACAAAATATGAAGTGGAGATTAATTTACACTACATTGTACGCGTAACAAACTGAATAAGTGTCTCGGGTAAGATTTGAAAAAGGTTAGTTTCTGTCAAATGCAGTTGATGGTGAAAGTTGGTATTAATCAGTAAGTGTTTTCTTAAGATTTTACTTTTTCTTAAACCTGTAATCTCTCCCACAATTGGGCATTTAATTCATCTTGGAACTGGTCATTCCCATAGTTGCTAACTTAGTGCTTTTCTTATAGACCCCTTCTCAATGAGCAATATGCCTCCTTGTATAAAATCTTTCTTGATAATGCATTAGTTTTTCTGTAGGTTAGTCAAAGTGCATTCCTGTTTTCACGTTCTTTTATTCAAAGCTAATAAGTGCTTTCCTTAGTTTTCTAGAAACTAGATGTAAAAATCATGTGTTGCATCTCTACAGTTTTTTAAGTATTTTAGATATTCTTAAACTACGAGCCTTCTTACCACCACTGTCTTGCCAGACCCCAGCACTGTACCTTGGCTGTGGCTGGCCCCTCTGCCTCCCTGTGTGGACACGCTTCCTGTTGCTCTGCCTAACCATGCTCCTTTGGGTGGGAGGTTGTGACCTTGTGCTTGTGCTAACGACGTTCTGTATAGCTTACCCACTGGCAAGAACACAAATTGGACCTTTCAACCACTAGAACATTTTTTAAATTGACATTTGCAGACTTGTGGAGTGTTTTTACATTGATCTTTGCTAATGCGGTTAGCAGTATGTTTGCATGTATGACTTAATAAATCCTTGAATCCTAAAAAAAAAAAAAAAAAAAAAATGGGTGTTGGATTTTGTCAAATGCCTTTTTGGGGGTCTATTGATATGATCATGTGATTTTTGTCTTTCCATTTGTTTATATGATGTATCACGTTTATTGATTTGCGAATATTGGACCAGCCTTGCATCCCTGGAATAAATCCCACTTGGTCATGGTGTATGATCTTTTTAATATATTGCTGGATCCAATTTGCTAATATTTTGTTGAGGATTTTAGCATCCATGTTCATCAGGGATATTGGCCTGTAGCTCTCTTTCTTTATAGTGTCTTTATCTGGTTTTGGAATTATGATAATGCTGGCCTAATAAAAAGAGTTTAGAAGTGTTCCTTCCTCTTGGATTTTTTGGAATAGTTTAAGGAGGACAGGTGTTCATTCTTCTTTGAATGTTTGGTAAAACTCCTCTGTGAAGCCATCTGGACTAGGATTTTTGTTCGCTGGGAGTTTTTACTTAATTTTATTACTGCTTCAATTTCATCTGTTGTTATTGGCCTTATTCAGGTTTTCTGATTCTTCCTGATTCATTTTTGGGAGATTATATTTTTCTAGGAATTGGTCCATTTCACCCACATTGTCCAGCTTGTTGGCATATAGTTGTTCATAGTATTTTCTTAGAATCCTTTGTATTTCTGTGGTGTCAGTTGTTAGTTCTCCACTTTTGTTTCTGATTTTATTTATTTGGATCCTCTTGCTTTGTTTCTTGATGAATCTGGCTAATGGTTCATCAATCTTGCTTTTCTTTTCATAGAACCAGCTCTTGGTTTCTTAGATTTTTTAATATATATTTTTTAGTCCCTATGTCATTTATTTCTGCTCTAATCTTTTTTAAAAATATATTTTTATTAATTTTAGAGAAGAAGGGAGAGGGAGAGAGAAATAGAAACATCAATGATGAGAGAGAATCATTGATTGGCTGCCTCCTGCACGCCCCCCACTGGGGATTGAGCCTACAACCTGGGTATGTGCCCTTGACTGGAGTCGAACCTGGGACCCCTCAGTCCGCAGGCTGACGCTCTGTCCACTGAGCCAAACCGGTTAGGGCTCTGCTCTAATCTTTATTATTTGTTTCCTTCTATTCACACTGGGCTTTTCTTGTTCTCTTTCTAATTCTTCTCTTTTTGTTTTATTTTTATATATTTTTTATTGATTGTTAGAGAGGAAGGGAGTTGGTGAGGTAGATAGAAACATCAATGATGAGAGAGAATCGCCGATTGGCTGCCTCATGCATGCCCCCCACCGGGGATTAAACCCACAACCTAGGCATGTGCCCTTGACCAGAATCGAACCTGGGACCCTTCATCTACAGGCTGATGCTCTATCCACTGAGCCAAATCAGCTAGGGCCTCTTTCTAATTCTTTAAGTTGTAGGGTTAAATAGTTTATTATTAATTTTTCTTGTTTTTTGAGGTAGGCCTGTAGTGCTATGAACTTCTCTTGCAGGACTGCTTTTGCTGTGTTCCAGAGATTTTGGGTTGTTGTGCGTTCATTTTCATTTGTCTCTTGGAAGTTTTTTTATTTCTTCCTTGATCTCATTGGCAACCCATTCATTGTTTAATAACATGCTATTTAGCCTCCATATGTTTGAATGTTTTTGAGTGGTTTTACTGTAGTTGATTTCTAATTTTATTCCATTGTGATCTGAGAAGATGCTTGATCTAATTTCAGTCTTCTTGAACTTGTAGAGACTTGTTTTGTGTCCTAAAATGTGGTCTATCTTTGAGAATGACCTCTGTGCACTTGAGAAGAATGTATATTCTGCAGCTTTGGGGTGAAATGTTCTACAAATGTCAATTAAATCCATATGATTCAATGTGTCATTTAGAGTCACTGTTTCCTTGTTAATTTTTTGTCTGGAAGATCTATCCAGTGCAGTCAGTGGGGTGTTAAAATCCCCTGTTATGACTGTTTTGCTATTAATCTCTCCCTTAAAGTCCTCTAGAAGTCTTTTTATACATTTATTTTTTACATATATATTTTATATATTTAGCTGTTCCTCTATTGGGCATATACATATATGTTTACCAGGGTAATATCACCATCTCATTTGAATGATAGCCTTGCTGGATATAGTAATCTTGATTTCAGATCCTTGCTTTTTATTACCTTGAATACTTCATACTATTCCCTTCTGGCCTGTAGACTTTCTGATATGAAATCAGCTGACTGCCTTATGGGAGCTTCTTTGTAGGTAACAAATTGCTTTTCTCTTGCTGTCTTTAAGATTCTCTCTTTGTCTTTAATTTTTGGCATTGTAATTATGATGTCTCTGGGCATGGGGCCTGTTTGGGTTTTTCTTCCTTGGACTCTCTGTGCCTCCTAGACTTGTGTGAGTTTTTCCTTCACCAGGTTAGGGAAGTTTTCTGCCATTATTCCATCAAACACATTCTCTACCCCTTGCTCACTTTTTTTCTCCTTCTGGCACTCCTATTATGCAAATATTGTTACATTTCATATAGTCCCACAGCTCCCTTTAGCTGTCCTCTTTTTTTTTTTAATATATTTTATTGATTTTTTTACAGAGAGGAAGGGAGAGGGATAGAGAGTTAGAAACATCGATGAGTGAGAAACATCTATCAGCTGCCTCCTGCACACCTCCTACTGGGTATGTGCCCGCAACCCAGGTACATGCCCTTGACCGGAATCGAACCTGGGACCCTTGAGTCCGCAGGCCGACGCTCTATCCATTGAGCCAAACTGGTTAGGGTGCTGTCCTCTTTTTTTTTTTAATTGTTTTTTCTTTTTGGTTTTCTGATTGAGTGATTTTTTTCTACCCTGTCTTCTAATTCACTGATCCAATCCTCGGCTTTCCCTAATCTGCTGTGTATTCCTTCCAATGTGTTCTTTATTAGTGCTCTGTCATTCTTTATTTCTGACTGGTCTTTTTTCGTAGTTACTGTATTTTTTCTCATGCTGTTGAGCATCTTTGCCATCATTATTCTGAACTCTATATCAGATAAATTTCTTATCTCCATTTTCTTTACCTCTTCTTTTGGATAATTCTCTTGTTCTTTCATTTTGGGTTGTTTTTTTGTCTCCCCATTTTGGCTTCCTGTTTGGGTTTGTGTCTATGTATTAGGTAGGTCTACAACTCCCAGCCTCTACTGCAGGACAATGCCAGACGCTGTTTCTGACTGGCCTTGAGTACCCCGTTTGGGGCTACCAGCAAACTGAAGCTAGTGGGTCCCTCTGCTGTGGCTGAGTGCCTTTGGAAAGGACCACGATGTACACCTGGGTCTGCTTTTCCTAGCCCCGGGCCCAGAAGAAGGTCAGGCAAAGACTCAAAGTCTCCAGAGATCCAATTCTTCCTACAGTGTGATGGTTATCAGCCTTGATTAGCCTCGGGTATGGACCACAGGGTGAGGCAAGAGGTCTTTCAACAGGTTGTGGCAACTGCCTTCCCCCCAGGCCAAAACTGCATGGATAGCAAAGGTCCCCAGAGAATGATGTCCTCCGCAGTGTGAGGGAATGACTCAGCACAGGAAACTGGGGTGGCTGCCCTCTGAGCTCCAACCCCAGAGCCCCCAAGCCTGGATTCTCCTCACACAGATCCAGTCCACTCTGCCCTCCCTCTGTTGGAGCCCAAGGTGAGTGGCTGTAATAACCAGAATGGTGAACTGAGGTTCCCCCCCCCCCCCCAAGTCATGTCTCACGGCCCTGAAGAATGAGCACTGTGGACCAGAAGATTTAAGCAAAAGCATGGGAAATTTATTACAAGCAGAGTCACACTCTCCGTACAGGGAGGGGACCCCAGTGAAGCTAGTCAGTCTAGGGCAGGGGTGGGCAAACTTTTTGACTCGAGGGCCACAATGGGTTCTTAAACTGGACCGGAGGGCTGGAACAAAAGCATGGATGGAGTGTTTGTGTGAACTAATATAAATTCAAAGTAAACATCATTACATAAAAGGGTACGGTCTTTTTTTTTTAGTTTTATTCATTTCAAACGGGCCGGATCCGGCCCACGGGCCATAGTTTGCCCACGGCTGGTCTAGGGGTATATATGTGCTACAAGCCTGCTCTATATATACCTGTGTTGCCACCTGATTCCGTCATTATTCTTGCCCAGGAAAGGACATGAACATTCCCTGTTCCTATGCGAAGTACACCTTGTTATTGCAGTCCTTTCCTTGGTTTCACATACCTCCTGCTCTGTGTCTAAGAACATTCTATTATTTCAGCATGGTTGGTTTCTGTGATAAGGCTTGCTCAAACTGCTGTATCTGCCCCTGCCTTTGTTTTCCACTGGTCCCCTTCCCTGTTTATCTGCGTGTCAAGCTAACACCTCTCAGCTGAACACAAAATTTTGTGCGTTGGCTCTTTAAGAG
The DNA here is from genome assembly GCF_014108235.1 of Myotis myotis. Taxonomy (NCBI): domain Eukaryota; kingdom Metazoa; phylum Chordata; class Mammalia; order Chiroptera; family Vespertilionidae; genus Myotis; species Myotis myotis. The sequence goes on along the minus strand of NW_023416346.1, from coordinate 117,707,818 downwards.
GGTGCTTGCATATCCAGCTGAAGCTTGCTGGCAGACAGCAACCTTCCTGCTTTTCACAGCCAGATGTTCTGTGGGCACCTTTCTCACTTCTGGTTCTCTGGGCTTGGAAGCTCAGCTTGGGGTTTAGACCCCAGGGTTCTCAGTGGGAACCCCTCCACAGCAGAGCCACAAAGGGAAAGGCAGTTACCACATCCTGTTGAAAGACCTCTCCCTGACCCTGTGGTCCATATCCTGAAGCTAATCAAGACTGCAGGCAGAGGCATATCTCTGGAGGCTTTGAGTCTTTGCCTGATCTCCTTCTGGCCCCGGGGCTAGGAAAAGCAGACCCTGTTGCACATCGTGGTCCCTACGGGCCTTCAGCTGTTGTCTCTGGGAGCCCGGCCAGTCCTTTCCCATCTCCGCCCTTCCTCCCAGTCTCTATGTGGTCTCTACTTTCCATCCTTGGTTATCAGGGTTCTCTCCAGCTGGTCTACAGTGGATTTTTCGGGGTGGTTCTTCTGTGTTTTAGTTGTCTTTCCAGTTTGGTCCTGGGAGAGTGTCAGTGTAGCTTCCATTTACTTCACCACCATTTTTAAGACCCCACAAAATTTTTTTTACCTATCAGTAATTGCAAGATGGGTGGGAGCTCGGTTTGCAACCCAGTGTGTGGACAGAGCCACAAACAGGAAGAAGGGGCAGGAAGGAAGCAAGGGTCCACTCTACCAACCAGTGGGAGAAAGCAGCCTGAGCACAGGACCATGTGGGTAAGTCAGCCTTTGACCTGGCACCACTGTGGCTCAGGAGACTTCCTATGATTGTCTCTTAAGACAGAGTGGCGCCTGGCTTTTGCCCCGTGGGCATGTCACAGTTCCACACCAGCAGCTCATGCGAGATGTATACCTGGTGGCTGGTGCAAATCACTGTTTCTTGCTCTATGGCAGTGATGGCGAACCCATGACACGCGTGTCAGAGGTGACACGCGAACTCATTTTTTTGGTTGATTTTTCATTGTTAAATGGCATTTAAATATATAAAATAGGAGCAACTAAGATGGCGGCATAGGTAAACACCGGGAAATTATTGCCTCACACAACAATTGAAAATTACCGCAAAGGACCGAGCAAACATCATCCAGAACAACAGAAAGGCTGGCTGAGTGTAAATTCTACAACTAGAAGGAAAGAAAAGCACGCTGAGAGCCAGAGGCACTGCGGAGGTGAAGTGCAGAGGTACGGCGGCGCGCACGCGCGAGGAAAGGGGGTGGCGCCTGAGGACGCGGCTGTCTTTTTGAATCACAAACTCCCGACGGCTCTGAACTCCGGTTCCGGGAAGTCTCTGGGGACCCAGGTCTCATACGGGGAGAAGCTGGTCTGTCCGGCAGCGAGCGAACTTGAGGGCGGCTTTCCCTCAGAGGTGCTTGCAGCCGTTACCGGAACACTGAGACGCGCGGCTCCGGGCGGAGAATCGGCCATGGCCACTTTCTCCGCCCTCTGACTCCCTGAGACCCCGCCCCACCCAGGCTGCGGCAGAGGCTTTTGCATGTGAATGTACCTAACTGCAGCCGAACCAGGCAGACCCGGAACTTCCAAGAGAAGGCCCAAGGCCCCGCAGCGGCTTGCATTGCTTCACAGCTGAGCCTCTTCGTGGCTCCTGCTGTGTGGCCTCAGGCAGAGGCTGAATTAGCACCTCCTTAGATCCAGGAGCCACTGTACCCAGTGGTCAGAGGGGGTTCATCCAGACTGCAACTCCTCAGATCCATAAGGGACGCACTCAGGGAGCAGACTCAGTGAGCACCAAAGCCCCACTGAAGCAAGTCTTGCCCCAGAAGGGTGTCTTCAGCACAGAAGTGCTCCCACTTCAGACACAGCTGATTCTCACAGCCAGTTGGCCTGGAGGTCAATTCCTCCCAGTGATTCTACAACAACCAAGGCACCAAGAGTGCACCAAGAGTGTCCACCCCAGGTAACTGGGGAGGCTGAGCTACTGGGCCCTACAGGACACCTGGCGCACAGGGCCACTCTATCAACACAGGGAAGCTGCCAAAATGCGGAGACAAAGAAACAGGTCACAAATGGCAGAAATGGAGGAAAGCAAACGATTGGATATAGAGTTTAAGGCCACGGTTATAAGGTTTTTCAAGAATTTTATGGAAACCGCCGATAAATTTAATGAATCCCTCAATAAGTATAGGGAGACCATGGAGGACATGAAAAAGGACCAACTAGAAATTAAGCACACACTGACTGAAATAAAGAATAATTTACAGAGATCCAGCAGCAGAAAAGAGGATCCCAAGAATCAAGTCAAAGATTTGAAATACAAAGAAACAAAAAATACCCAACCGAAAAAGAAAAAAGAAAAGAGATTCCAAAAATATGAAGATAGTGTAAGGAACCTCTGGGACAACTTCAAGCGTACCAACATCAGAATTATAGGGGTACCAGAAGGAGAGAGAGGGCAAGATATTGAAAACCTTTTTGAAGAAATAATGACAGAAAACTTCCCCTACCTGGTGAAAGAAATGGACTTACAAGTCCAGGAAGCGCAGCGAACCCCAAACAAAAGGAATCCAAGGAGGACCACACCAAGACACATCATAATTAAAATGCCAAGAGCAAAAGATAAAGAGAGAATCTTAAAAGCAGCAAGAGAAAGACAGTCAGTTACCTACAAGGGAGTACCCATACGACTGTCAGCTGATTTCTCAACAGAAACCATGCAGGCCAGAAGAGACTGGCAAGAAATATTCAAAGTGATGAATAGCAAGAACCTGCAACCAAGATTACTTTATCCAGCAAAGCTATCATTCAGAATAGAAGGTCAGATAAAGAGCTTCACGGATAAGAAAAAGCTAAAGGAGTTCATCACCACCAAACCAGCATTATATGAAATGCTGAAAGGTATTCTTTAAGAAGAGGAAGAAGAAAAAGGAACTCTTACCATTTGCCACAGCATGGATGGAACTGGAGAGCGGATAAATACCACAGGATCTCACTCATTTGTGGAATATAATGAACAACATAAGCTGATGAACAAGGACTGATCCAGAGACGGAGAGGCATTGATTGGACTGTCGGGTCTTGGAGGGAAGGTAGGGGAGGGTGGGGGTAAGGGGGAAAGATCAACCAAAGGACTTATATGCAAGCATATAGGCCTAACCAATGGACATGGACAACGGGGGGGGGGGGGGGTGAGGGCATGAGCGGGGGTGGGGGGTAGAGGGTAACGTGGGGACAAGGACACATATGTAATATCTTAATCAATAAAAAATATATTTAAATATATAAAATAAATATCAAAAATATAAGTCTTTGTTTTCCTATGGTTGCAAAGATCAAAAAATTTCTATATGTGACACGGCACCAGAGTTAAGTTAGGGTTTTTCAAAATGCTGACACGCCGAGCTCAAAAGGTTCGCCATCACTGCTCTATGGCAAGCAAGCATTTTGTTTCTAGCCCCACTCCTGAGTAGATCGATAGGACTTGTTCAGCCTTCAGATACAGCTGGGAGAGCATGTGCTCAGTGCATCAGCTTCCCCACTGGGAATAGGGGGGGGGATTGGTGGTTCCTTATTCCTTGGTTGGAGTTGAAATTTCAGACTGTGGTCAAAAGGTACAAACTTCCAGTTATAAGACACATAAGAACTAGGGATGCGATGTACAATATGATGACTATAGTTAATACTGCTAAATGGTTTCTTTGAAAGTTGTTAAGAGAGTTGATCCTAGAAGTTCTCATCACAAGGAAATGTTTTTTTCTTTTTTGTATCTCTATGATGTGGATGTTAAGTCAACTTACTGTGGTAATCATTTCACAATTTATGTAAGGCAAGCCATTATGCCGCACACTTCAAACTCATACAATGCTATATGTCAATGATACCTCAATAAAACTGAAAAATAAATTAAAGTGAAAACAACAACAAAAAAATAAATTTCATAGTTTACTGTCTGGATCATGTCCTCTATGGGCCCACGTGTTAAGCTTGCACTTACTGTGATGGGTTTCCACTCCTTTTGTGGTCCATGATTTTAAAAAATCATGTCCCTGAGTATTTCCTGAGACACTGCATCTATCATTTTTACATTTTGGAAACAGAGTGAGGGAAAATTAGCATATATTCACTCTGAGTCAACACAGTTCTTAACCTTAATATAGTCTAAAGCAGGGGTGGGCAAACTTTTTGACTCGAGGGCCACAATGGGTTCTTAAACTGGACCGGAGGGCCGGAACAAAAGCATGGATGGAGTGTTTGTGTGAACTAATATGAATTCAAAGTAAACATCATTACATAAAAGGGTACGGTCTTTTTTTTTTAGTTTTATTCATTTCAAATGGGCCGGATCCGGCCCGCGGGCCATAGTTTGCCCACGGCTGGAAAGCCTTGTCACTGCAAATACGTTCTGTGAAATGTGTTTTAAATTTTTTTTTTTTTTGTTTGTTAATCCTCACCAGAGGATACTTTTTCCTTTTTTTTTTTTTTTTTTTTTTTTTAGAAAGAGTGGAAGGGAGGGGGAGAGACACAGAGAGAGAAACATTGATATGAGAGAGACACATTGATTAGTTGCCTCCCGCACGTGCCCCGACCAGGTCGGGGATTGAGCCTGCAACTGAGGTAATGTGCCCTTGACCAGAATTGAACCCACAACCATTCAGTCTGAGGGCCGGCGCTCTAACCACTGGGGAACCGGCCAGGGCTAAATACTCTTTTATTGATTTTAGAGAGAGAGAGAGAGAGAGAGAGAGGAGAAAAGAGAGAGAGAGAAAACATTGATTTTTGTTGTTCCACTTACTTATGTATTCATTGGTTGATTCTTGTATTGGCCCTGACTGGGGATGAAACCCGAAACCTTGGTACATCAGGACAACACTCTAACCAACTGAGCTATCCGGCCAGGGCAATGTGACACGTGTTTTAAATGTAGAATCTCAGGCTCATCTGAGACCTACAGAATCCGAAACTGCTCTTTAACAAAATCCAGATGATTTATATACATAGTACAGGTTGAGGGACATTCCTTTAAAGGTCACTTACCTTCTGTATAACCAAGCCGGGCAAAATTAGACCCTTAGAAGCTTTTGTTTCCCTGGCCTCTACCCCTTCCTCCCTGTCCTATCACTTCCCTATTGATAGAGCTTGAATTTTAGTCACAGTTTGGGGTTAAAGACCATAAATTTTATAAGTGACAATAATTTAGATTTATTATATATTTTGCTTGATTTCTTTGCTCTTTATTGCTTCTTCTATCCCATTGCTTCTTTTAATTTCATTTTTCTCCTTGTTAAGTTCTTTTGGAGCATCTGGTATGTTAACATTTTTGAGTCCTTGTAATTGAAAGTGTGTTTATTTTGTCCTCACTCTTCGACAATATAAATGGATATAGAATCCAAGTTCAAAGATATTGTCCCTCAGCACACATTGCAGATGTTACTCTATTATCTTCTTGCGTCCAGAAGAAAAAGAAGAAACAGAAAACTGTTTATTATGAACAAAATTAATCTTACAGAAAAGTAGCGGGAATAATGTAACGAACCCCTGTGTATCTCTCTCCCTTGACTTTAGCAGTTATCACTATTTTTTGCATCATTTTGGCTGACAGGAACTCTTACGTCAATCCCCTCCTCATTTTTTTTCAGCAGCTTTTGTTCTGGTAGCTTTTAGGTAGCTCTTTATCTTTCTTGTTTGGAAAATTTGCCACAGTGTCTACATGTGTGTGATTATTATTTTTTTTAAAAATACTGATTAGCACTCAGAGGTCTTTCTCTATCTAAGACTTGGGTTCAATTCTGGGAATTTCTTGACTGTTACTGTTTTTTGAATTGTTGCTTTATCTCCTTTTGAAAATGACTTTTAGAGGAATCTTGTAACTACAGTTTCATGGACACGTCTCTTCATTCTTTTCATACCTTTATCTCTTTGTGCTGTGTTCTGGGAAAGCTTCTCAATGTAACCTCTCAACTTCTTGATGTATTCTTTAGCAGTAAACACCCTGTTATTCGCTGATAAATTCAACAGCTACATTTTTCAATCCCTCAGCTTGTAATATTTTTGGGTTACAATGCTTGATTGTGGATTTCTCCCCTGTAGAGATGGGGTTCCCTGGGGCTTAGCTAGCAGAGGGGCCGGCCACACAGGAGCATGGTGGCTGCAGTGGGAGCCCTGGCCTTCCAGTGGTGAGCACCACCATCTTCCTTAGTGAGGATGGTAGTTGTAACTGACAGAATCCAAAAGCTCCTTTAAAAAGGCAAGGAATTCTATCTCTACTTTTTATTGATGGGTGAAATAAAGTACTTATAGGGCATTAATACACTATATACCTCCACTAACTTTAACATATGTATACAGTCATGTAGGCACCTCCCACGTCAAAATATAGATGAGCCCAGCCTTCTAGAAGTTCACGATGTCTCTTCCCAGTCAGTATTCATCCCCTCCATCCCCTAGAGCTAACCATTTCCTCTGATTTGCAAGACCACTGACTTGTTCCTCAGCAAAAGTACTAGAATGAACACAAAAGCAGAAAGGTAATTTGTTCAAGAAAATTAAACAGTTCACAGATCTCTGAGAGGGCCAGAGGCTGAAAGGAGTGATGGTCAAACCACATCTCCAGGTGCAGACCACTGGACATAGACCCACGGCTTGCACCTTTGATGCTAAGGACCAGATACCAGAACCTCTGAATGCTAGAAGCCAGTGCCACCCTCACTAGAAAGTGGGTTCCACTGGTTTCCTGCTTCCCATGACTCACTTTTGAATCAAAGTCTTACTTCGGTATGCCTAATGGATGAGCCCTAGGTCATGTGTGAACCTTTCTGACAAAGAAAGTTTTCTGGCTTCTTCCATGGAGACAGGACCAACATAGGAGGGTGTTCCAAATATGCTGGGAAGCCACAACCTTGACAAAATTCCCTGACAGTTGTTTTTTCTAAAGCTTGTTGTAAACTTGATTTGTGATGCCTGCACAATAGCACTTGTGATGATTGTACCACAGCTTACCAACTCTTTTGTCAACACATTTGGATTATTTCTAGTTTTTCTTTTGACTTACTTCAAATACTGCTGTGGCATTATCGACCTTTTGGGCTAGAAATAGTATTTTAGCAATTTCTTTTGATTCCAAAGAAATAACTAAGCCCCTCCCCCAAACCCAGCCTATTGTACAAAGGTACTTATTGTTTTATTTTTGCTTGAATTAACCTGTGGGAACAGAGGACAGAACATACATTCCAAGGCAATAGCTCGAGCATCTAAAACCATGGAATGATGGACTGATTTGTGTTACGATAACACACTTCTAAGATTTCCCGGGATGGCATCAGTTCCAAATATTAGATCACATTGTCTCCATCTGTTTGTTTATGCTAGGTCAGACCACGTGTCCAGTTCACATTGATAAATGTGGTCACTGTGACTAAGTAATTGTATTATAATGGGATTTTACAGTAAAAACAATGGCTATATGTTCTACCTGGCTAATACATGGAAAGTGGGTACAAAATTTTTTGGGGGTGGGAAAGAGTGACTATATTCATTACAGCCATGTAAAATGAGTGTTTACATAATATGAGCGGTCATAAGAAGGTTGCTTTTTGTTTTGGGTTTGTAAAGTTGTTTAAATACAGAAAAATAAAAGGAAATTCCCCAGTGTTTATATTCACCTCCTAGCATCGGAGGAGCTTGCCCAATAGGTGGCACTCCTGGATAAGAGCAAACAGAAACGTGTCCAGGCTGCCTCCAAACACTGGTTCTCGAACTTTGGTTACACAGAATGACCTGGTTAGAACACAGCTTGCTGGGCCCTTCCCTTGGAGGCTGTGATGAAGTAGGTCTCTGGATGGGGCCCGAGAATGGACTTTTCGGACAATTTCCCAGGTGAAACTGCTGCTGCGCTTCAGGGTCTGCACTTGAGGCTGCTGCCTTTGCACACGAGGAGCTCCCTGGAGTGTAGAGGTTAGAATGGGCCTTCTTTTCTCCTTCCTCTTAGCAGTCCCACGACCCACCACACTGCCACGTTCGCCTGTGTCCACAGAGGAGCAGGGCTGGCCACTCAGGCGGAGGGAGGTCTGCTTGGCCCCATTCGAAGGGGGGAAATGGGCAAGATGGAAGGGGTGCTCTTTATCGGTTGCTTTTCTGGAGACACCGGCAGACCTCACAAGGGCATCCAAGACTGGCCGACATGGCAAATGACTGGTATCCCCAGTTCCTATCTGACACACAGGATGGGGTGCCTCGTGTCCTGCAGCAGGCGTCTTGGGGTCCCTTGCGCGCTCCTCTTCCCTCCCTTCTATGAACACCGATCTTACTGTGACCCTGAGCCTTTGGGTTAGCTCCCTCCCGGCTTTGTGTGTTTCGTGTTCTAACTACTGAACTCGCCTCCACTTCATTGAAATTCAAACAAAAATCAGCACTGCGATTTTTAAAAGCTGTCTCCTCAAACCATAGCTCTCTCCTTCCCCTATCTTCACCCTCTCATCTGACCTTGTCCTAACTTCTTCCTTCACCAAAGAAATGCAAAGAATTAGAAGAGAACTTCACAAGTTCCAGCACCACAGCTACCCTCCCTCCTGCATCTGGACCCGTATGATCCTTCTCTCTGATAAGGTGGGTGGCTTGTTTATGCTGCAGGCAAGAACAGTCCCCGCTCAAGGCCATGGCGGCAGCATTCCTCATCTCTTTGCTGCATCACCAACTTTCTCCGATTGACCGTTCTCATCAGCAAACACGTGCTGTTATTTCTACTCAAATAGTAGTTCTCTGATTCTAATCTCCTGAGTCCACCCAATGAGGTTTTGTCCCATCTCTCTACCAAAAGTTCCCTCATCACAAATGACCCCCACATTGCTAAGTCCGATGATCCCTTAGTCCTCAGCAGTAGCATTGGACATGTTCATTTTCTCCTTCAAACACTTCCTTCCTTGGCTCCCACAATACCCCACTCACCCCGTTGTCTTCCTTTTTTGATCCCTCTTTCTCATCCTGTGTGCTGGTTTCTCTTTCTCTTTCCAACTTCCAAGTGTTGAAGTGCCCCACAGTTCAATCTTTAGACCTTTTGTGTATCTACTTTCACTTCCTGGGTGACATCAGGGGTCCTCAAACTTTTTAAACAGGGGGCCAGTTCACTGTCCCTCAGACCGTTGGAGGGCCGGACTATAGTTTAAAAAAACAAAACAAAACTATGAGCAAATTCCTGTGTACACTGCACATATTTTATTTTGAAGTAAAAAAACAAAACGGAAACAAATACAATATTTGTATTTGCATGTGGCCCGTGGGCCGTAGTTTGAGGACCTCTGGTTTAATGTCTCAGGGCTTTAAATGCCATCTGTACGTTGGTAACTCTCCAATTTATATCTCCAGCCTGGATCTTACTCCCAAACTCCAGACCTGTACCTCCAACTGCCTGCTTAATATCTCCATTTAGAATATGTGTTAGCACCCCCCACTTACTTGTCCAAAATAGAGTATTTGATGTGTACTGACCCCACTCCAAAGTACTCCTGCAAACTTCACCACCTTAGTTAATAGCAGCTCTACTGGTTCAAGCCCAAAACCTCAGGGTCATCCCTGATTCCTCTCTCTCTCTCACAACCCATATCCAGTCTGTCAGGAAATCTTCTTGGCTCAATCTTCAAACTATATATAGAATTGATCTCTCTCCCTGCCCTGGACTGCTACCACGCTGGCCCAGGCCAGCATCATCTCTCACCTGGATTACGGTAATCCTCCCAAGTGCTCTCTTTGCTTCTGTTTTGCCCACCTACAGTCCATTCTCTCTCTCTCTCTCTCTCTCTCTCTCTCTCTCTCTCTCTCTCTCTATATATATATATATATATATATATATATATATATATATATATTTCAGAGAGGGAGAGAGAGATCATTGATTGGCTGCCTCTTGCATGCCCCACACTGGGGATCGAGGTTGACACTCAACTACTGAGCCACGCCCACCGGGCCTGCAGTCCATTCTTTTTTTAAAAAAATATATTTTATTGATTTTTTACAGAGAGGAAGGGAGAGGGATAGAGAGTTAGAAACATCGATGAGAGAGAAACATCGATCAGCCACCTCCTGCACAATCCCCACTGGGGATGTGCCCACAACCAAGGTACATGCCCTTGACCGGAATTGAACCCGGGACCCTTGAGTCCGCAGGCTGACGCTCTATCTGCTGAGCCAAACCAGTCAGGGCCTGCAGTCCATTCTTAACACAGCAGCCAGTAATCTTGTTAAAACCTCTATCATTCCCTTGTTGAAACCTCCCCTCCATTTTATTCAGAATAAGACCCAAGTCCTTATGAAGACCTACAAGGCCCCTCATGCTCTGCTCCCTCGAATTCTGACCCCTTATCCATTTCTCTTCCCCTGTTCTCATGACTCCAGCAGTGTGCCTGGCATACTCCCATTTCAAAGCACTGTGCTTCTCACACCACTGGATTTCTTCTTCCCAGAAACTTATCTGCATGGCTCGCTCTCTCACCTTCTGAAATTTTTTTCCCCCAAAGCCTCTTTCTTAGTAGACGTTGAGCAAAGCAGATTACCCTCTCTAATGTGGGTGTGTTGGTTTGCAAATTGGCTCTCATAGACGGAGGGAAAGGAGAGACCGAAGGCAGAGGCAGACCACTCCAGACTGGTAGGTAGCAGGATTCTTAAGCAAGGGGACTTATCTACGATACTTGTCTTAGGTGCCACAAGACGAGTAGATCTCTACACCCCCCCGCCCGTTTACACAGAGGCCTTCACAGAGTTCAGTCACATAGTCAGCTCAGCTGGTCTCAACAACAAATTATTTCTCTTGAGGCTGTGACCTTGAAACAGGTTTCAAGGTCAGATGAGAGGGTGAAGATAGGGGAAGGAGAGAGCTATAGTTTGAGGAGACAGCTTTTAAAAAATCGCAGTGCTGATTTTTGCTTGAATTAACCTGTGGGAACAGAGGACAGGACATACATTCCAAGGACAGGGGAGGAGGTAAGGAGCCTCTGTTTGCCACAGTCAGCTTGAGGGTCAGTTGGTGGTCATGTTCTCTCATTGACCTCCTCTAACAGGTTGGGCCTCATTCAATCAATTGAAGGCCTCAAGTGAAAAAAACTGAGGTTCTCTCAGGAAGAAGGCGTTCTGGCTCCAGACTGCCTTTGGCCTTAAGATTGCAAAGTCAACTCTTCCCTCGGTCTTCAGCATGGCCTGCCCGGCAGTGTTCAGACTTGCCAGCCTCACACTCATGTGAGTCAATTCCTTCAAACCTCTCCACCTCTCATGTTTTTCTCTTTCCATCCTGTTGCTTCTCTTTATTCTGGAGAAGCTTGACTAAGACAGATTTTGGTTCCCTGGCCAGCTCATCTAGAATTGCAGCATCTATCCCCTGACATTTCACACTTTCCTGCTTTATTTTCTCTTCCTAGCACACATCATTATCTAAAAATGCTATATATTTTACTCATTTATCTTGTTTGTTGTCTGTAAGTGACTGGGGTGTAACTTATTAGGGAATGTAAATGATCAATTTTTGGATTCTGGAGGATCAAGGGTGTGTAATGGCAGTAGCAGTTGCATTTTATCATATGCTCCCACATAGTTGGTGCTAAATAAGTAGATGTTTTCCATTCAAGATTGGGAATCTGCCCGGGGGGGAGAGGGAGGGCGGGGAGCGGGGTGGAGAGGAACTTAAGTTACATGTGGATTTTAGACTCTGTGGTGGTTGGCGCCCTTAACCCCCCACATTGTTCAAGGGTCGCTTGTATTTATTAAACAACTGAATAAGTGAATAAATAAATGTTTGAATGATTGATTGAATGAGGAAATGGCTGATAGTGAAGTGGCCCCCTAAAATGACACCCACCCAAGCCTATAAAGCTTTTGACAATTTGGGGGCATGAGAAAATTCCTAATACTGTTGCTGTGATGAGATGATTTGCTGTCATTGAATGAAGTATGTCACGACCTGTTGTGACTCTAATAGCTTAATTAAGTCACAGAACATTCCCTTTTTAAAGTCCCCTCCTGAAGAGGGAGGGAAATGTTCCCAGAAAAGCAATTGTTAACCCTTCATTTCCTCCTCTTTGGGGTGATTTTAGAATCTGCTTTTTATCTACTTGACTGAGGGGTGTGAGGAAAGCCCATGGCATCAGTGGACTGTATATTCCATCTGGGCAGGCCAGGTGTAATCCTGAACTTGGAATCTTTTTTTTATCCTCACACGAGGATATTTTCCCCATTGATTTATACAGAGAGGAAGGAGAGGGGGCAGGGAGAGAGAGAGAGAAGATTGCTTGCCTCCTGTAGGCACTCCTGCTGGGGCTGGGGAACCTACAACCGAGGTACAGTGCTCTTGACCAGGAATCAAACCCACATGCTCTAACCCAGGGGTGGGCAAACTTTTTGACTCGAGGGCCACAATGGGTTCTTAAACTGGACCTGGGGGCCGGAACAAAAGCATGGATGGAGTGTTTGTGTGAACTAATATAAATTCAAAGTAAACATCATTACATAAAAGGGGAAAGTCTTTTTTTTTTCAATAGTTTTATTCATTTCAAACGGGCCGAATCCAGCCCGCAGGCCGTAGTTTGCCCAAGGCTGCTCTAACCGCTGAACTAAGCTGGACAAGGCCTAAACTTGCAATCTTAACAGGAGGTCTTTATCTGTGCTTTAGGCATTGTTCTAAACACACCTTAACTCAATCCCCATAACAACTCTAAGTGATAAGAGCTGTTATCCTCCCATTCCCAATTCACAGGCAGGAAGCCAGAGCCTAACAACCCGCCTGGGGTCACACAGCCTCCTGATGTAGAGGCTTGAATCTATCCCCAGAGGAAATAGGTTTGTCACTGTGGGCAGAGGTGCGGAGGATCTTGAATTAGTTATATTTGAACAGAGGCGTTATTTAGAGAATAGTAAATCTGCCAATCAGGTGATTAACAAATATTTGCTGAGCACCCATTATGTGTTGGAAAGGACTAAGCATTCATTCCAAGCAGTTGACTGGCCCTTCTATGCACCAGACCCCTCTGAGAATCAAAAGCAGGCAAAACAAGGAGCTACTACTCTAGTAAGGAAGACAGAATCAACAGCAACAACTTAGATAATTAATGGTGCAAGACACCAGGAATGCTGAAGACAGACATCCCAATAGGCAAAGCGTAGCATCCACTTTGTGCCATGGTGAGTTCAGTTACACGGTGTGCTGTGTAGAGGTGGCGGGGTTCGGGGTTCGGTTAGGGCGCATGCGATCCTGGCAGGAGGCACTGGGGGCACAGCTGTAGTAGGCCTGCGCCTGCCTGAGTCTGGAGCAGCTGGAGAGCCCAGCCGCATTGAGGACAGTTTTCTTTTCACGAGTGCCCTGGACGAAAGGAGGGAGAGCAGCTGACGCTGTTGAGGAATATGGCCCTGGACTATGATCATTCCTTCCAGGCAAGGAAAATTCTGAAAATTTTGGCAACCTATGTAACCCTCTTTTTTTAAAAAAATATTTTTATTGTTTCCCTCTTCTTTTTGAAAGGCATCCTGGCGTAATAGGAGGCCCACTGGATTAAGGGTCAAAACGCCTGACTTTAGCCAGAGCTTCAGCACTTGTTATCTGCAATTGGGCAATTCATTTGGCTCCACTAAAAAGAATAACACCCACCAGCTATCTTCTCACAGGGCTTTTGTGAGGACCATATGAGATAATGCTTGTGAAACCATGTCATAAATTCCAGGTTCTGTACAGCTTCTAGGGCAGTGATGGCGAACCTATGACACGCGTGTCAGAGGTGACACGCAAACTCATTTTTTCGGTTGATTTTCCTTTGTTAAATGGCATTTAAATATATAAAATAAATATCAAAAATATAAGTCTTTGTTTTATTATGGTTGCAAATATCAAAAAATTTCTATATGTGACACCACACCAGAGTTAAGTTAGGGTTTTTCAAAATGCTGACACGCTGAGCTCAAAAGGTTCGCCATCACTGTTCTAGGGCTTATCCTGGTCATTGTCATCAGTGTGAACTTCTCTACAAACTTCAGGGTACAAGTACCTCACATATCTTTTCGTTTTCCAAGTTCAATTAAGATGGAATCAGGGAGCAACTAAGATGGCGGCATAGGTAAACACCGGGAAATTATTGCCTCACACAACAATTGAAAATTACCGCAAAGGACTGAGCAAACATCATCCAGAACAACAGGAAGGCTGGCTGAGTGTAAATTCCACAACTAGAAGGAAAGAAAAGCACGCTGAGAGCCAGAGGCGCTGCGGAGGTGAAGTGCAGAGGTACGGCGGCGCGCGCGCGAGGAAAGGGGGTGGCGCCTGAGGACGCAGCTGTCTTTTTGAATCACAAACTCCCGACGGCTCTGAACTCCGGTTCCGGGAAGTCTCTGGGGACCCAGGTCTCACACGGGGAGAAGCTGGTCTGTCCGGCAGCGGGCGAACTTGAGGGCGGCTTTCCCTCAGAGGTGCTTGCAGCCGTTACCGGAACACTGAGACGCGCGACTCCGGCGGAGAATCGGCCATGGCCGCTTTCTCCGCCCTCTGACTCCCTGAGACCCCGCCCCACCCAGGCTGCGGCAGAGGCTTTTGCATGTGAATGTACCTAACTGCAGCCGAACCAGGCAGACCTGGAACTTCCAAGAGAAGGCCCAAGGCCCCGCAGCGGCTTGCATTGCTTCACAGCTGAGCCTCTTCGTGGCTCCTGCTGTGTGGCCTCAGGCAGAGGCTGAATTAGCACCTCCTTAGATCCAGGAGCCACTGTACCCAGTGGTCAGAGGGGGTCCATCCAGACTGCAACTCCTCAGATCCATAAGGGACGCACTCAGGGAGCAGACTCAGTGAGCACCAAAGCCCCACTGAAGCAAGTCTTGCCCCAGAAGGGTGTCTTCAGCACAGAAGTTCTCCCACTTTAGACACAGCTGATTCTCACAGCCAATTGGCCTGGAGGTCAATTCCTCCCAGTGATTCTACAACAACCAAGGCACCAAGAGTGCACCAAGAGTGTCCACCCCAGGTAACTGGGGAGGCTGAGCTACTGGGCCCTACAGGACACCTGGCGCACAGGGCCACTCTATCAACACAGGGAAGCTGCCAAAATGCGGAGACAAAGAAACAGGTCACAAATGGCAGAAATGGAGGAAAGCAAACGATTGGATATAGAGTTTAAGGCCACGGTTATAAGGTTTTTCAAGAATTTTATGGAAACCGCCGATAAATTTAATGAATCCCTCAATAAGTATAGGGAGACCATGGAGGACATGAAAAAGGACCAACTAGAAATTAAGCATACACTGACTGAAATAAAGAATAATTTACAGAGATCCAGCAGCAGAAAAGAGGATCCCAAGAATCAAGTCAAAGATTTGAAATACAAAGAAACAAAAAATACCCAACCGAAAAAGAAAAAAGAAAAGAGATTCCAAAAATATGAAGATAGTGTAAGGAACCTCTGGGACAACTTCAAGCGTACCAACATCAGAATTATAGGGGTACCAGAAGGAGAGAGAGGGCAAGATATTGAAAACCTTTTTGAAGAAATAATGACAGAAAACTTCCCCTACCTGGTGAAAGAAATGGACTTACAAGTCCAGGAAGCGCAGAGAACCCCAAACAAAAGGAATCCAAGGAGGACCACACCAAGACACATCATAATTAAAATGCCAAGAGCAAAAGATAAAGAGAGAATCTTAAAAGCAGCAAGAGAAAGACAGTCAGTTACCTACAAGGGAGTACCCATACGACTGTCAGCTGATTTCTCAACAGAAACCATGCAGGCCAGAAGAGACTGGCAAGAAATATTCAAAGTGATGAATAGCAAGAACCTGCAACCAAGATTACTTTATCCAGCAAAGCTATCATTCAGAATAGAAGGTCAGATAAAGAGCTTCACGGATAAGAAAAAGCTAAAGGAGTTCATCACCACCAAACCAGCATTATATGAAATGCTGAAAGGTATTCTTTAAGAAGAGGAAGAAGAAAAAGGAACTCTTACCATTTGCCACAGCATGGATGGAACTTGAGAGCGGATAAATACCACAGGATCTCACTCATTTGTGGAATATAATGAACAACATAAGCTGATGAACAAGGACTGATCCAGAGACGGAGAGGCATTGATTGGACTGTCGGGACTTGGAGGGAAGGTAGGGGAGGGTGGGGGTAAGGGGGAAAGATCAACCAAAGGACTTATATGCAAGCATATAGGCCTAACCAATGGACATGGACAACGGGGGGGGGTGAGGGCATGAGCGGGGGTGGGGGGGGTGGGGGGTAGAGGGTAACGTGGGGACAAGGACACATATGTAATATCTTAATCAATAAAAAATATATTAAAAAAAAAAAAGATGGAATCAGGACCACAAGTGCCAGGTAGATAAGAAATCCAACATCAATATTTTGGGTTCCTCCACACCCCTCCAGGTGGTCTGAGAATATTGTGGGCCTTACACAGTCCAGATGGAATATCCCAGCTGTCACCTGGTGCTGGCGTTGCTGCAGTGGTACTTGCTGCCTCCTAGTGTCACGAAGACATGCTGGCAGCCTCGCTGCTGTGACATTCCCCGGGTCCAGCTCATATCCCTGGCGTGTGTTGTGCTCCATCAGTGACTTGTTCAACCCAGGGTGCTCGGCTCATGGCTTCCATAGGTCATAGTTCTTAGTGCCTGGTCCCATCAGCTGCACAATCTGATCCCCTCCGGCGCCATGACACCTCAGAAGTGCTGGGCCAGGCTGGCCAGATGTCTGTGCTTTGTGAAACTCACAATTGCTGTCCCTTTCCCACTCCTGGGGATCTCAATGGTGCCAGAGGGCTCCTCCTGTATTCCCAGAGTCAATGGAGGGGCCATACCCTTTCTCAAGACTTTTAGATTGTCTTCTGTACTACCCTCTCCCCCTAAGCAGACAGTTTCTCTCTTTTGACCCTTAAACCCAAGAGACTGACTACCCCATTTTCTTTCTTTTTAAAAAATATATTTTTCTTGATTTCAGAGAGGAAGGGAGAAGGAGAGAGAGATAGAAGCATCAATGATGAGAGAGAATTATTGATCAGCTGCCTCCTGCACGTCCCACACTGGGGATCAAGCCCACAACCCGGGTGTGTGCCCTGACCGGGAATCGAACCGTGACCTCTTGAGCGAAGCTGGCCAGGCTGACTACCCCATTTTCTGGACACCAACACTTAGTTTCCTCCAGCAAGACTAAGCCTTTCAAAACACAGTAAACTTATTTATAGCACACATCCTCCTTTCTCCCTTGCCCCCATCTTGAGAGTTATCTTCCCTAAGGTGGCTAATATTTTCAATGCCTTTTAATATATCCACAAATATGTAGAACCATTACCACAGTCAAGTTTAGAACATTTTATTATTATTTTTAAAATCCTCACCCGAGGATATGTTTTCATTAGTTTTAGAGAGAGAGGGAGAGAGAGAAACATTGATGTGAGAGAGAAACATTGATTGGTTGTCTTTCACATGTGCCCTGACTGGGGATCAAACCCACAACCTGGGTATGTGCCCTGACTGGGAATCGAACCTGCAACTCCTTGGTGCATGGGATGACGTTCCAACCAACTGAGCCACACTGGCCAGGCAACTTTAGAACATTTTAATCACTTCCAAAAGAAACCCTATATCCTTTAGTTATGGTCTCCTTCCCCCCATCCTTTCCAGCTCTAATCAATAACTAATCTACTTTCTGCCTATAGATTTGCCTATTCTGGACATTTCATATAAATGGAATCATATACTATATGGTCCTGGTTTCTTAGTATAATGTTTTGAAGGTTCATCCACATTGTAGCATCATTATTTGATTCCTTTTTAAGCCCAAATAACATTCCATTGTATGGCTATGCTGCAGGCATCTGTTGGTGAATGTATCTATCCATTCATTTGTTGATGGACATTTGGATTGTTTCCACCTTTTGAGTCATCTGAATGGTGGTGCTATGAACATTCTTATACAAGCTTTTGAGTGGACGTGTGTTTTCATCACATGCCATGCAGTTTAACCCTGTAAATACAGAACTTTCTAAAATGCACTGTGCCCATCCCTGTGTTCCCTCCCAGATGTTATGGCGCTCCCACCCACCCAGATGTGATCTCACTGGTTCAGCCAACCAGACAGACTGTGAGAAGTCATTGCCGTCTGCTTCATGGCTCAGAGTCTTCACTCTATGACACTGTCTTGCTCTCCCTCTGCTGTTAAGCTGTGGGCGAGTCTCTCACAATTTGGGATCGATGTCCTTGCCTTTTGCAGTCCCCTTTCATCTAACTTGCTGTTATTTCCGTGAAACTGGAGAACAAAATTTGTCCGAATTATGTATAAAGAAAGCATTGATAGGCGCTTTCCGCCTTTCCCTGCCCTCTCCTAACCTCCAAGGGCCCTTCTTCTGCTTCTGGAACTTGTTTCCTGAGCCTCCACAGCCCAGCTGGCTCATTTCTACTACCTCTGTAACTTGCTAAAGAAACTTTCTCTTATGATTTGAAAGAAAAAAAGAAAGCATCAATAATGATTTAGCTCAATAAGTTGTTGTTAAGCAAATGAAGGGCGTGGAAGGTGAGCTCTGGGGTGCTTCTTTCGTGGACCAACGTGCATGAACGTCGTGACTAATTTTAGTGGCTCCAAGGCCCCTTTTGCCTCTGCCAGGGACAGCTGTGTCCCAGGGAGTTGAGGCTGCCAGGAGAGCGACTTTCAGAAAAGCACAGCACTAGAGTATGCATTGTTTTGCAAAAGGAAGAAGAATTATAAAAAGTTTAATAAGCAGTTTGGGACTGGGAATCAGAGACCAGGATTCTTTAGATCAGCCAAGAGCTATCAGGGGCCTTGGGAAGTCAGCCACCTCTCTGGGCCTCTGTTTTCTGGTGTGTGTGTGTGTGTGTGTGTGTGTGTGTGTGTGTGTGTGTTTTGTGTTTTTAGTAAAGTAATGTTGGATTAATGGTTCTTAACTGGTTTTTTTATTTTTGGTTTGCAAGCTCCTTTCTCATTCTGATGAAAGAAATGAACTCTCTCTCTTTTTTAAAAAATATATTTTATTGATTTTTTACAGAGAGGAAGGGAGAGAGATAGAGAGTTAGAAACATCGATGAGAGAGAAACATCGATCAGCTGCCTCCTGCACATCTCCCACTGGGGATGTGCCCGCAACCCAGGTACATGCCCTTGACCGGAATTGAACCTGGGACCCCTCGGTCCGCAAGCTGACGCTATATCCACTGAGCCAAACCGGTTTCAGCAATTCTCTCTTTTGTGTATGGTTTTCATGGTCTCTCTGTAACCCATCCCAGACCCCAAATTAAGACCCTAATATCATGTCACCATGATCACTTCCAATTTTGAGTGATGGAAATTCCAGAAATTATAATGTCTGATTTAGGGAAAATTTTAAAGGTATAGAATCATTCCCAGAACTCTGAAATTGTATGAGCTCAGGAAACTTCAGAAACCCAGTCCTAAATATAATGTTTTAAGTTTACAATGTGAAGTATATTTTTCTGCTGTGAACCCAGTTATAATTATTAATTCCTTGAGGTAATTTTTTATGTAAGGAAAAGGAATGTGCAGCATACAGGGTGGGAACAAAAGTACGTTTACAGTTGTTCATATGGAAAATAATACAATAATAAATAATAATACAAGAATCAACTCTGTTTTGCATACACACAACTGTAAACCTACTTTTGTATACCCTGTATCTTACTTATTAATTTTCTTTTTTTAGAGAGAGTGGAAGGGACAGAGAGAGGGAGAGAGAGAAAGATTGGTTTGTTTGTTCCACTTATTTATGCATTCATTAGTTGATTCTTGTATGTGCCCTGACTGGGGATTGAGCCCACAACCTTGGTGTATCCGAAAAATGCTCTAACCAACTGAGCCACCGGCCAGGGCCACACCCTGGATTTTAAAATCCTATATAATAAAAGCCTAATATGCAAATTGACTGAACTGTGGAAGGACCAGTGGAACAACCGGTCGCTATGATGTGCACTGACCACCAGGGGGCAGATGCTCAACTCAGGAGCTGCCCCCAGCCTGCAAGCCCCAGACCAGCTAAGACAGGTGCCAGCAGGGGGCCTCGCAGAGGGAGGCGACTGGCGGCAGCAGTGGGGGGCAGGACTGGCGAGCGGGCGGCACCAGGCTGGCCAAGGCGGGTGCCAGCAGGGGGGCACCCCCAATTGCCCCGCCGATCACCCCGCAGATTGGCCTGATTGCCAGCCAGGCCTCGGGACCCTACCCATACACAAATTTTGTGCATCGGGCCTCTAGTAATTTTATAATAAGCTAGTTGATCTGTTGTGCCTAATGATTAACTTACTTTAAGGGGGGGGGGGTGTTTCAGAACCGAGACATCTGAGTGAGACACTGTGAAGGTGACTGAGTGGCCCTCAATCCCACAGGCTTCTCTGTTCCTCATCCATTTCTCCCAGCCCCTGTCACCATCCCTCCCATTGTCCCCAGTACTCCAAACTCACCCTTAATCCACTTATGAGCACCTTTCCAGGTTCACAGAGCCACTCTGCCTGAGGTTTTATGGTGCCCCCACCCACTGGGCCCCCAGATGTGACATCATTGGTTCAGCAAACCAGTTGGTTTGTTTAAACCAATCAAGTTTGACCAATGGCACTGCTCAAGTGGCCTTGACCTCAACTCACATGACATGACACCTTCAGCTCTGGGGGCAGAGCAGAGCTCCTTGAAAGCTAGTGAGAGCCATTCCAACAGCTTCCAGGAGAATCTGACTTATTTAAGGAAGAGGAAAGACAGGCCATAGATAAATCTAGCACTTATGCTTTTGAAACTCCAACCAGCAAATGGAAGCCACAGCTCTCCTCTTTGGACCATGGGAGCGAAGACAAGAAAACAAAGTAACTGCAGAGAAGTAAGTGCCTGTGATTGGAGCAATTCCTGAGTACTAGGCATTCATCAGGGCAACATTAGAACCGAATAATGTGGAATTCAATAGAAACGTACATTGCATCCATTGGGAGCCAGATGACTTCATCACGGCTAATGTTATTACAGTGAATATAAAAGGAATTAATGATTCACCATTTAGTTACTTTCCTCCCTTCCCCCAACACCTTTTCTTTGGCTTTAACAAACTGGTCTGGAGCCAACTGTGACATCAGTCTAGTAATGACTTTAAGCACCATTTACGCTGTTATCATGGCAATTTAAATTGTCACTTTCTATTAAAAGGTCTACCTCAGAATGGTTTTAACTGAAAGCATTCCACACTGACAGTGCAATTAAACAAGGGAAAAAAAACCCCTTTTTTGGGATGTCAGTGCAAACGCATTTTAAATAGTGGTTCAGCAGCGCCTTGCTAATTTAAACTACAGTATTGCTTTCTATTGAAGAATAGAAACGGATTTAAGCCTTTCCCCCCTCCCTGGACTGTGTGACAGTTTGAATTGGCACCATGTCCCAGTCAAAGCCCCGATGTACCAATGGGGTCCCTGAACCTAAAGTGTGCCCCTCCCAAGGCAGGCACTAACGGAAATAATTCCCCCGTGTGGCGGGGCAGCATCACCTTTCACCGCACTGGCTTTTAAAATTGCCCTTTTCTGCTGCCTTTTTCCAACTGTGCTCTGCTTGATCATCAGGAAGAGAATTGTGCCTTCCGGGGGGGTGAGGGGTGGGGTGGGGAAGGCTGTTTTATCAAGATGACAACTTCCTGATTCAATAATGGGCAGTCAACTCTAGAGAAAATTTAACCTGGAAAATAGCTTGGAGGACAGGTGTGTGAGTCTTTCTCTCTCAGGTTTCTGAGTTTATTTATTTATTTATCTTTCAATATATTTTCATTGATTTCAGAGAGGAAGGGAGAAGGGGAGAGAGAGAGAGAGAGAGAGAGAGAGAGAGAGAGAGAGAGGTCAGTGATGAGAGAGAATCGTGGATCAACTGCCTCCTGTAAGTCCTACACTGGGGATCGAGCCGGCAACCTGGGCATGTGCCCTGAACTGTGATCTCCTGGTTCATAGGTCGATGCTCAACCACAGAGCCATGCCAGCCACATAGGTTTCTGAGTTTATTTATTTACTTTTAATGTATTTTTATTGATTTCAGAGAGGAAGGAAGAGGGAGAAAGAGATAGAAACATCAATGATGACAGAGAATCATTGATTGGCTGCCTCCTGCACACTCCACACTGGGGGTCAAGCCTGCAACCCGGGCATGTGCCCTTGACCAGAATCGAACCCGGCACTCTTCAGTCCACAGGCCTGATGCCCTATCCACTGAGCCAAACCAGCTAGGAGAGGTTTCTGAGTTTAGATCTCCAGGTGGCTTATGCATTTCCCCAACCTCTTCCTCAATTCACCCCAGAGAACACACTTCAGGTCCTTTTGTCTTTGAATACATTTCAACACATAAACGATAACTGAGCACAAATATTGAATGTGCCAGTATAAAATAACATGTTTTATCTACCTCATCTGTCTCCTGGACTCCCAGAGCCCCAACAATCCATAATTCCCAGGCATTTGGCTTTACATAGATTCCAGCTATCAGAGAGAATAACACAATTACATTATTAGGTGCGGGTGCCTTACATTAGAAGTTGAAGAATATTTGAACAGCAGGCATGGCTGGCATTTTAATGGTCTTAAAGCGTTTGCAGCCTCTGTGACAGCCTCTTCTGTCATGAGCAATAGTCTTGTTCTGAAGCACATTAGTTTTACCAGAAGTAAACGAGGCATAGCATTTAAGTTGCTCCTGTTACATCTCAATTGGTACAGTTATTGCTCTGAAGGACACCGAGATAGCATCTTGAGAAAAGTGTCCCAATGATGGTTATAGAGATGCATTTTTTTATGTCTACACAATTACATTTCTAACCTCACCACATTCCACACTTGACTGGCATGGAGAAGGTGATCGATGTAAACCTGGTCCTTACGAGAATAATACATAAGCTACTGGGATCGAAACTCATTTTTATTTTACAAATCAGGCACACTGGCTTTCAGTTCCATTTTCTTCCTGTTAATGCAACAGACATGTGTATTGAGCCCTGGGGCAGTTGGAAACAAAAGAAATTGCCCGTTGATTTGGGGACTGAAGGAAGAGAGGCGTCACCTTAAAAAGAAGTGTTACTTATTCAAAGGTGGAGGTAGAAGAAGAGAGACCCAGATAAACTTTCATGGGAATGCTTCACCAAATCATTAAAGATCCAGAGAGGGGCCCTGGCCGGGTAGCTTAGTTGGTTGGAGCATCGTCCTGATGCGCCAAGGTTGCTGGTTCAATCCCTGATGAGGGCACATGCAAGAATCAGCCAATGAACGAACGTATAAATGGTGAAACAGCAAGTTGATCTCTGTCTCTCTTCCTCCTCCTTTCTCTCTCTCTCAAAATCCATTTTTTAAAAAATATATATTTTATTGATTCTTTACAGAGAGGAAGGGAGAGGGATAGAGAGTTAGAAACATCGATGAGAGAGAAACATCGATCAGCTGCCTCCTGCACACTCCCTACTGGGGATGTGCCTGCAACCAAGGCACATGCCCCCGACCGGAATCGAACCTGGGACCCTTGAGTCCACAGGCCGATGCTCTGTCCACTGAGCCAAACCGGTTAGGGCATCAAAATCCATTTTTAAAAAGATCCAGAGAGGGACACAAAGATATACAAGGGACCCGGGGCAGTTTGGGAGGCAGTTGGAGTTACACGTCTCAGTCGCACTAGTTCTTTCTACTTCACTCACCAGTCACACGGTCGTCAACCTGATCCCAAGATCCTTGAGAGCAGCTTCTGGTCTTATTCCTCTCTGTAGCTCAGGCAGCCCTGGGCCCTGGGCCAGGAATGTGGCAGCACGCAAGGGCAGCATCGCAGCTTTCCATGACCTTTTCTCTATGTGAAAATGAGAAAGACCCTGCCCCTCCTCTGTGGAAGATGAAATGGAGTTGGATTATTTAGGTATGGGAAATAAGTTTAAATAACAGTCCGGCGATAACAGAAGAGATGTCTCACATTTTAGTATCATTTGGGGACGTTGCAGGGATAATTTGATGGAAATTTTTACAATAGGATGTTGAATAGTTTGCTAACGTTGACCTGTGAAGAGAACTCTTATGGGCAAATTTAGGTTTGAAGGAAGAGAAATCAGTGTGGTTACTCCTGCTCATGACGGCAGAGTGCGAAACATTGCGCTAAATCCAGATACAGGGTGATACCCTTGCTGTAGATTGAGGAATTCATCCCATTCCTAGTTAGGGAGACTTTCAGATACTGAGCAAAGAGCATAGAATTAGATCACAGTGGATGTCAGTTCTCACCACATCCCCTTGGTCAGCTAAGTCTCCCCCTGCTCCCATGAGGAGTTTGGGGAAGGGTGCTGGAAAGAAGGCCTGAAAGTCTTATTTTCTTCCTAACCCATGATTCCTTTAAGCTTTCCAGCAGCATTTATTGGATGATCTGTATAGGTCCTTTCAGGAACCTGGAAATGTAATTTATTGAATGTTAGAGGCTTAAACTTATTTAAAACCGTGAAGTTCCATTTCCTCATTTTCTTTGCACAACTATCACGACAGTCAGTTTTAGAACATTTTTGTGCCCCCTAAAAGGAACCCCGTACCCTTTGACAGTGACTCACCAACCCCCCTTTAGCCCTAGACATCATTATCTACTTTCCATGTGGATAGATTTGTCTATTCTGGACATTTTATATGAATGAAATGATACAATACGTGGTCTTTTGTGTCTGGCTTCTTTCACTTAGCATCATGTTTGCGAGGTTCATCCAGGTTGTAGCATGTATCAGTACTTCATTCCCTTTTATTGCCGAACAATATTCCATTATATGGATATCATACATTTTATTTATCCAATCATCATTTTATGAATGTTATAGGTTGAATTGTGTCACCTCCCCCCCACCCCCCCATAATGATACTTTGAAGTCTTAGCCCTCAGGACCTCAGAATATGATCTAACATGGAAATAGGGTCATGGCAGATGTAATTAGTTAAGATGACGTCATACTGGAATAGGGTGGGCCCTTAATTCAGTATGACTGGTGTCCTTATAAGACAAGGAGGAGAGACACAGGGACAACACCATGTGATGACAGAGTAGCAGCGACTGGAGGTGATGCAGCTGAAAGGCAAGGAACATCAAGGCTGACCAGCCACCAGCAGATGAAGAGGAAAGGAAGGGTTGTCACCTAGAGCTGTGGTCGGCAAACTGCGGCTCATGAGCCACATGCGGCTCTTTGGCTCCTTGAGTGTGCCTCTTCCTAAGCCTTAGGAGTACCCTAATTAAGTTAATAACAATGTACCTACCTATATAGTTTTTTAAAAATATATATATTTTATTGATTTTTCACAGAGAGGAAGGGAGAGGGATAGAGAGTTAGAAACATCAATGAGAGAGGAACATCGATCAGCTGCCTCCTGCACTCCTGCTGGGGATGTGCCCGCAACCAAGGTACATGCCCTTGGCCGGAATCGAACTTGGGACCCTTCAGTCCACAGGCCGATGCTCTATCCACTGAGCCAAACCGGTTAGGGCGTATATAGTTTAAGTTTAAAAAATTTGGCTCTCAAAAGAAATTTCAATCGTTGTACTGTTGATATTGGGCTCTGTTGACTAATGAGTTTGCCGACCACTGCCCTAGAGCCTTCAGAGCGAGCCTGGCCCTGCCAACACCTTGATTTCAGACTTCCAGCCTCCAGAACTGTGAGAGAATAAATGTGTTTTAAGCTGCAGTTTGTGGTGCTTTATTACAGTGGCCCTAGGAAATAAACCACGGTGGATGGGCATTTGAGCTGCTTCCACTTGGGATTCCATTTTAATAGTGTGTACATAGTATGTACGAAATCATGCTTCGAGCCTGCTCGAGCTCATTATCTCAGTGAATCCACACAACACACTTGCGAGGCAGGCTTAAACCTCCCCATTTTTTTTTTTTTTCAATAAAGAGTCTGAGGCTCAGAGAAGATTGTAAGGGGTTAAGGCAGGATTTAAACCCAGGTCTTCCTTATGATTCCAGGTGCAGCACTCAATAAACCAGAATGCTGAGTGAGTGATTTACAGATGGAGACACAGCTATGTCGGACAATACCTCTTTCCCTAAGAAAGATATAGCAATGGCAATAGCCAGCATTTACTGACTATTTCCTGAGTGCCAGCACTGTGCTGAGCACTTTCCTCGCCTGTGCAGACACCACCACTTGCCTACACAATTTCTTCCTCCTTAGTAAGAGAAACCTAAGCTGTCCAGGGTTGCAGTGATACTGGCTGAAAGTCACATTTCACAGCCTTTATTGCAGACAGGGGTGATCAAGTGCCATAGTTCGAGGCAGTACTATTTATGTAGAAGTTACTATGGATCTCCAATGTGGCAGAGATAGCTATACCCCCCGAGAGCCATATTCCATTCCATGGCATAGACCAGGGGTGGGCAAACTTTTTGACTTGAGGGCCACAATGGGTTCTTAAACTGGACCGGAGGGCCGGAACAAAAGCATGGATGGAGTGTTTGTGTGAACTAATATAAATTCAAAGTAAACATCATTACATAAAAGGGTATGGTCTTTTTTTTTTTTTAGTTTTATTCATTTCAAACGGGCCGGATCCGGCCCGCGGGCCATAGTTTGCCCACGGCTGGCATAGACACATTGCTGGGAAAGACTGTCCATTCAGGGACTATATTTTCTGACCCCCTTTATATCTATATTAGAGGCCTGGTACATGGCCTGCGGGATGGGGTTGAAACTGGCTCTCCGACATCCCCCAAGGGGTCCCGGATTGTGAGAGGGCGCAGGCCAGGCCAAGGGACGCCACCAGTGCATGATCGGGGCTGAGGAGAGACGCAGGAGGTTGGTCAGCTGGGGAGGGACCACGGGAGGGCTCCAGGGCATGCCCGGCCCATCTCACTCAGTCCCTATCAGCAGGACCCCAGCAGCAAGTTAACCTGCTAGTGGGAGCGTCTGCACCCTGGTGGTCAGTGCATGTCATAGTGAGTGGTTGAGTGGCCTTAGCATATCATTAGCATATTATTCTTTGATTGGTTGAACAGCCGACTGGTCAACCAGACGCTTAGCATATTAGGCTTTTACTATATAGGATGGACCTACTTGACTGAAGTCTAGCCAATAAAATATGAACAAAAATACAGTACCTCGATTCTAGCCTGATCCATAAACCTTCCTACACAACTCCCCATGCTCTCTCTTCTGTCTGTTGGTGGGATATTCATGACCCTGGAAGCCCCATATGCTAAACTGGTCCTTGCATGACTGTACTAAGCAGACCAGCCTCGATTCCTCTCTCCTAACCTCCACCCCCTGCTATCAATTGACCTTGGCAAGAGAAATAAACTTCTGTTGTGTTAATCCACTGATGAGTGGGGCTTATTTGTTATAGCACTTAGTCTGTGACTTAAAGTTGTTAACTCCCTTGGAAAAGTTTTGCTGCCTTGATTGAATCACCACCCCTTCCTCTTTTTCACTGTCAGGAATATGGATATGATAGCTGACACTGCAGCAGCCATCTTGGAATCATGAGAGAAAGATTACAGGAACTACCAAGACCTCGGCTCTGAAAACTTTGAGTCCCTTAACCAAGGTCAGTGACTACCTACCTCTGGGCTTCTTGGTGAATGAGAAAAACTAATCTCCTGGTCTTCTGAAGCAACTATTTTACTCCGGGATTCTGTTGTTTGCAGTCCAGTCCAGTCCCTAATGGATACAATCCATTATTTCAAGTAAACCCTGCCCAACTCTTCAGAGGCAGTGTTATTCCTATTCCTATTTTGTGATAAGAAATTAAGTATTTTGTTGGAGATCACACAGCTAGTAAAGAGGCAGAAACCAGGGTTTGAATCCTTAAGCCACAAAGCCAGAATGTTAACCAATGTACATATGACCTTTTCCTAAATATATCTATTGTTCTATCTCGCTTAACATTGTTCCATAAAAACTTAAAATCTGAGCCCTGGTTGGTTTTGTTCAGTGTATAGAGCTTTGGCCTGTGGACTAAAGGGTCCCTGGTTCTATTCTGGTCAGGGGCATGTACCTTGGTTGCAGGCTCCTCCCCAGCCTGGGCCCTGGTCGGGGCTTGTGCAGGAGGCAGCCAGTCAGTACATTTCTCTCACATAGATGTTTCTCTCTGTCTTTTCCTCTCTCTTCCACTCTCCCTAAAGATCAATGGAAAAATATCCTCGGGTGAGAATTAATAAAAAACAAAACAAAAAACCCACAAAAAAACTTACAATCTGACACTCAAATTCAAAAACTTACTTTTTTTTTTTTCAATTATACTGATGGGTCTGTTTTATAGATTCAGGCATCACTGTTGGAAGCTAATGCTTCATAAAAAGTGAGCATAACCGAAGTACTTGTATGCATGCATATGAGCATAACCAGTGGACACAAGACACTGGGAAGAGGTGAGGGCATGGGGAAGGTCAATTGGGAAAAAAGGAGACATATGTAGTACTATTTGTAATACTTTAAACAATAAATAAATAAATAAATAAAATAAAAAAAATGAACATAAGGACAGAGAAACAGGCTGCTTCATCAATGCAACATCTAATCAGAACTACATCACCATTTGAACTTGCCATATTAGCAATAAAGTAGGATTGATCATATAACAAAAGAATCTCTTGGTGGCTGAGTCATTTGGTCTGAAAAAAATGACTCAAAGGGAGCGATTTAAAATAATCCATCAAGCTTTCATGCTTAATATGTACTATTCTTTTCTTAATCCAGTTCCCCTCTTGGAAATAATGTGTCATGCTTTGATGCTTAAAATATACTTATTGTTTCCTTGGTCTAATTCTCTTCTTTCTGTGGCATAAAAGTACTTCTCTTCTTCCCTTCTTTTTCTCCCATATGGTACTGGTTCAGTGCCTGGGAGCCTCTAGGAGTTAAAAAAATCAGCCAAAGCTTAGATCCTCCACAGGTAAGCTAGTCAGAAGGAACAAGTAGAAAAGACGTAATGGACAGAGTAAAGAGGAACATGCTCCAGTAGCTAACTTGAATTGTCCCACGGACAAGAAGTGTCTACCTCGCCCCAAAGCCAGTGATTTCCCTTGCCACCAGTCATTGTCCCGCTAAACTCCCTCACCCTTGCTCCTGTTGTTCAAGGTGATTCCCTCTGGGAGGAGTGTTTGTACAGGTATTCCTATGTCATTGGTTACAGATAACTGTCTGAGGTTGAGACCCTACCCAAGCCAGGGCAATCAGAATCTCTTTCTCGGGAAAATTAGAGGCTTAATTCTGTGAGACTCACGTTCCATCTGGGGTGTAGGACAGCAGAGATGTAAAAGCTCAGACATTGTGAAAGAAGGAAACTTGTGCACAGAGGAGCAGGAGAGGGAGAGAGGGAGAGGGAAAGGGAGAGCGGGAGTGAGGGAGAGGGAGAGAAGGAGAGAGGGAAAGGGAGAGAGAGGGAGAGAGGGAGAGGGAGAGAGAAGGAGTGGGAGAGAGAGAGAGAAGAAAAAGAAGAAAGAGGAGGAGGAGAAAGAGAGAACACTTAAGTGAGTGTGAGGTTTGCCAAAGATTGTCATGGGCTAATTTATCTCTGATAGAACAAATTCTACTTAAAAGACAGGCAAATATAAAATGCTTGACTTATTGTAGTATGCACACCACAACATGTGTACCCATACACAGCGCACAGGTTTCAAAGGCTGTTTGCAGTTGTGACTTTCAGAAAGCAGCGGCTCTAATCCTGGCTGTACATTAGCATTTCCCAGAGAGCACTTGCAAAAGACCACTGTCCAGGTTTCACTCGACACCAGCGAATAAAAATCTTTGGGGTATAGTCCAGTTACCACTATTTTTTCCCCAAAGCTTTCCTTAGGTTATTCCAGTGTACAGCTATGGTGTGAAAACCTTTGGTAAAAAGCCATTTAAACATGGCTCATGACATTTAAAAAATGGCCGTTTTGGTAAGCTGTTAGCCTTCAAGCAATGATTCTAAACTAAGCATATCTTGTACCTACACAAGGCGCAATTTGTCTTGATTGTCCTGAGTAGTTCTTCATCCCACAAGGTATTAAGTGTGTCCATCATTCAACAGCAGTTTTTTACGAAGGAAATAGCCCTAAAGTAAAATTCGCCAGCCAGTTTGCGTCCTATCTACCAGATGATTGACGACTTCATGTTGTACTTTGCAGCTGATTGATTTTACTTGAGATGGAACCATCACTAACCATGAAACATTTACAAGCTTTCCTCACCACTGTGTCAAATGGAAGCTTCTGGTTGGCCCGGGTTTGGAACACTCTGAGGCTTGCAGAGCAAGCTGTTTTCATGGTCGAGTGTTTCACACAGCTTGGCTTAGGTCAGGTCCACGTTCATGGGAACCTCGCCCCTGCTGAACTATGAAATTTCCTGATTAAGGAAACGAGAGGAAACAAGTCATTAACTATCACCTATGCTCAGCACACCATCTTGGGGAGTTCTTTTTTGCTCTCTTCAGGAGAATTAGAAACAGAAGATGCTGCTGTTACAATTCCCCGAAATAAGATGACAAAACCAAGGATGAACATTTAACAGCTGTTTTGGAACTGATTCTGGAAATAAACAAAAAACTGCCTATGATTTCGCCACAGTTAAAAAGCACAGATTCTTTGTGATTCATAAGCGGTCTATAGCATGCAAGCTGAGCCAAAGAAATGATGCCAAGAAAAGACAATGACAAAGGGAGAGGCTTAATCATCATGACAGTTGCAATTATAATTAAATGTAAACTCCAGAAGAGGATTGCTTCATTCTGGTAAGAAGGCCAAGGTTTGGGGGAAGTCTACAGCGAGTGGACCAAAGGCTGTTGTTAAAACTCTCTCCCAATGTAAAGAATTTCCAACTTTAACTTATTAATATTTATAAAATACAAGAAAAGAAAATGTTATTTTAATAGCTGGTATGAGAATTCCTCTTAGAGGATCCCAGTTCCTTCAAAGTTCCTCCCTCCCTCCCTCCCTCCCTCCCTTCCTTCCTTCCTTTCTCTCTCTCTTTCTCCTCTTTCTCTTTCCTTCCCTCCTCCCTCCCTCTCTCTTCCCCTTCTTCCCACCCTCCCTTCTCTTTCTCCCTCTATCCCTCTCCCTCTCTTTCCCTTTCTCTCTCCCTCCCTCCCCCTCCCCTTATCTGCCCTCCTGCCTTCCTTACATTTTTAAAAGAAGCCTGTTTAGAGTAGAAGTTGAGATGTCAAGGGGTGGAAGTGTGAGCAGAACTGCCTGGCATGAGACAGGAAAGGAATTTATGTTATGAACCAGAGAGGGTCAGGGGAAGAGAAAAGTAAAACAAGGAGAAAGTGGAGTGAGTGGGCAAGAGGGATGTGCTGTGTCACCCCCAAATCTTTAGTGAAGTTCTAAACTTACAAACTGTTTGTGGTGGGAGGCGATTGGCGATCTTGTGCAGCATCTGGTAAAGGGTCTGACCTTTGGCAAGGAAAGGAATCAGAACACACACAAGAGCAACAAATTAGGACCGTGAAGTAGAGAGTTGACAATCTGCAGAAATGGTGGGGAGGGCTGTGGACTCTCATTGTGAAACTTGGGGTTTCAGCCAAGTTTACCTTAATCTCCCAAGGCCAGACAGACTTCATCTGGGATATATTTGCAAGAACCAAGAGAAGTTTTTCATTGAAGCTACATAGCTATGAAACCCTGAGTATTTTTTCATAGAGTTCTGTGCACTGTATGTTTTAAAAAACATATTTTTATAGATGTCAGAGAGGAAGGGAGAGGGAGAGAGAGATAAGCAATAGTGATAAGAGAATCATTGATCAGTTGCCTCCTTCATGCCCCCCACTGGGGATTGAGCCTGAACCCTGGGCATGTGACCTGATTGGGAATTGAACCATGACCTCCTAATTCTTCATTCAGTGCTCAACCACTGAGTCACACCGGCCGGGCTGTGCACTGTATTTTTTGGTAACAGCTTTATTGAGATATAATTTATATGTAACATATAATTCACTCATTTAAAGTGAGAATCAGTTTTTAAAAAAATATTTTTTATTGATTTCAGAGAGGAAGGTAGAGGGAAAGACATAGAAACATAAATGACGAAAGAGAATCATTGATTAGTTGCCTCCTGCACACCCCACACTGGGGGTCGAGCCTGCAACCTGGGCATGTGCCCTGACCCAGAATTGAACCATGACCTCCTGGTTCATAGGTCAATGCTCAACTACTGAGCCATGCTGGCTGGGCTGTGAGAATCAATTTTGAGAAAACCCAATCCAAGATGAGGATTAATGAACATAAATGGGCCATTCCAAACTTGGTGAGCCAAGTAAATCTTGGGCTAACAATTTTTGAAAATGAATTGCAGTTATGTTTTCTACAAAATGTTCTCAATATAGGGAAGAAAATAATCATCTTTTCCAACTGAATTCCTGTATTTACTCAGTATTAGAAGAAAAAAATTACTAAAAATTTGAAGCCGAGAAACATGAACATTTTTAGAATATAGCCTACCTATAAGAACTGTGGAGGAGACGCCACATCTGGTGAGGTACCTGGGACACACAGGAGGGACCGACTTCTCAAATGTGTATGGTATAGTATTTAGGCTAAAACACATCTGCGAGCCCCCAGAGCTCTGAGTGGATAGTTACCCAATTAGAGCCTCTTACCTCCAGGACTGGCCACAGCTGTCCTCCCACACGCTGATCTGCTTTGTAAAACATCCCATAAAACTTTACAACGTTGGGATGATTAGGAAGAAACTGCAAAATGTTGTATTCTGCCTTGATCTCTTCATCCATATCAATGATTGGATCCAGAACTTTTACTGTGGCCAGGCTCCCATCTCTTTTTAGTTACCTTGCAGACCTTGCCATGGGTACCTTTACCTGTGGTCTCTATCATTTCCCAGGTATCCGTGGAGTCTGGAAACCATTCAAATCCAAGTATCGTGGGGTTGTAATGAAACAATCCATACAGATGTTTCCTTATAGCTCTGGAGGTCAGAACCCTGACATAGGGGTTTCCTTGCCTTTTCCAGCTTCTAGAGGCCACCTACACCCCTTGGCTGTGGCCCCCTTTCCAGCTTTAGAGCCAGCATATACCATCTTCAAATCTCTATCTGACTCTGACCCCTCTGTGTGCTGTATTTTTAAGAAATATATTTTCGCCCTAACTGGCTTGGCTCAGTGGATAGAGCGTCAGCCTGCGGACTGAAGGGTCCCAGGTTCGATTCTGGTCAAGGGCATGTACCTTGGTTGTGGGCACATCCCCAGTAGGAGGTGTGCAGGAGGCAGCTGATTGATGTTTCTCTCTCATTGATGTTTCTAACTCTCTATCCCTCTCCCTGACTGGGAATCGAACCATGACCTCCTGGTTCATAGGATGACACTCAACCACTGAGCCACGCTGGCTGGGCTGTATGCTGTATTTTTAAAGTCATACCTGGAATGATCAAGTTGCTGTGGGGTATGTGAATCCTGAAAGCACACTTCCCAATTCTGACTGCAGTAGGGGACAGTCTAGTAGGATAGGAAATGTCCATCACCCGGCCAACCATCAGTCCATCCATCTGCTAACTCAATACACATATTGAGCACTCTCTCTGTTTAAGGCACTGTACTAGGAACTTGGGGATAAACAAATATGACATGATATAGATCCTGATCTCAAGAAGCTTACAATGACAACTTGAATTGTGTCCCCCACTCCATTAGAATGGGCCCTAAATCCAGTGACAGTGTCCCTATAAGAGTTAGAAAAGGAGATGACAGAGAAAAGATGGCCATGTGCAGGAGGTAAAAGGAGATTAGACTCGTGCTGGTACAAGCCAAGGAATGCCAAAGGTTGTCAGCAGCCATCAGAGTCTAGGAGAGAGGCAGGGAATGGGTTCCCCCTCAGAGCCTTCAGAGCAGTGGTTCTCAACCTTGGCTGCACATTAGAATCACCTGGGAATCTTTTTTTTTTTTAAATATATTTTATTGATTTTTTACAGAGAAGAAGGGAGAGGATTAGAGAGTTAGAAACATCGATGAGAGAGATCGACCAGCTGCCTCCTGCACGCCCCCCAGTGGGGATGTGCCCGCAACCAAGGTACATGACCTTGACCCGAATCGAACCTGGGACCCTTGAGTCCGCAGGCCGACGCTCTATCCACCGAGCCAAACCGGTTCGGCAACCTGGGAATCTTTTTAAAATCCTGATTTCTGGGCCTCATCCTCCGGAAATTCTGTTTCTTTGTTATGGGGTGGGGCCACAACATTAGTAACAAAGAAATAGAATTTCTGGAGGATGTGGCCCAGAAATCAGGATTTTAAAAAGATTCCCAGGTGATTCTAATGTGCAGCCAAGGTTGAGAACCACTGCTTTAGAGGGAACCAGCTCTGCTGACACCTTGGTTCCGGACATTTGGCCTCCAGAACTATGAGAGAATAAATTTTTATTGTTTTTAGCCACTTAGTCTGTGGTTATTTGTTACAGCAGCTCTAGGAAACAAATACAGCAACTTGTTCTGAAATAGCTAGAACATTATCAAAAGAACAGAAAAGAATAAGTGCTGATGAGGACGCAGAGAAGTTGGAACCTTTGTGCATCATGGTAGAAATGTAAAATGGTGCAGCCATTATGGAAAGCAGTATGGAGAGTCCTCAAAAATTAAAACTAGAACTACCATATGATCCAGCAATTCCAGTTCTGGGTATATATCCAGAAGAATTCAAAGCAGGATATTTGCACATCTATGTTCATCACAACATTATTTACCATAGCAAAGGGGAGGAAGTAATCCACCCAATTGTTCATTGACAGATGAATGGATAAAGAAAATGTAATATATACATAATAATAGAATGTGCTACATGCTACAACATGGTTGAACTTTGAGGTCATTGTGCTAAATGAAAGAAGCCAGCCATTAAAAGGCAAATACTGTATGATTCCACTTACATGAAGTATCTAGAGTAATCAAAATCATAGAAACAGAAAGTTGAAAGGTAATTACCAAGAGCTGGAAGAATTGGTGTTTGATGGAGGTAAAGTTTTTAATATTGCAAGATGAAAAAGTTCTAGGGATGCATTGCACAACAAGGTGCATATACTCGACACTACTGAACTGTATGCTTACAATGTTTATGACAGTAAATTTAACGCTATGGGTTTTTCTTAATCACACAAACATACAAATAGCTGAGTACCAATCAGAAAGGGATAAATGCTTCAGTAAGAGTATACTAGTAGCAGGGTGCTTTTAAAATTTGGATGGAAAAGAGCTGATTTAAAGTTGGTGGGAATGACAACATTCGTGATGGATCTTCAGGAAAAAAAATATGATCTTGACTCTCTCAGATGATGGTGGACATGGAATAGGGAAAAGCAATCACAGGCAAATGACCAGCTTGAAAACCTGAGATGACTGTGGGGCCCAGGACCACTGCTAGCCGCTATGGGACCTCTGTGCAGAATAGAATAAGATGCTGCTTTCTCCTGGGTGCAGGACTTGGGGAACAGCGTGTGACGGGGTTCCAGCCGAGGACCCTTTTGCAGTTCACATTCTGCAGAATAGAACTGGCTGTCCTAGATCTGCATACTGAGATAAGAAACTCGGTTTGGAAGGGAAAGATGATGAGCTCACTTTGGGGTATAGTAAGTTCCGGGTGTCAGCAGAACATCCAGGCAGAAATAGGAAACAGAAGTCTGAAAACATGGAACCAGTGTTTGGAGGAAAATTTAGGACTAAAAGTGTAGAGTGGGGGAGTCACATGGTGTTAAAACTTTCCTATAATAAATTGGTCACATGGTACCAATTAACTCCACATGTACTTCTTATGGCACATTGGTGTGGTGACCAAGGAGGCAGACAGCGCCCCCTGGTGGAAATCCAAAACACTCCTTATCTCTACCACTCACCCTCATTAAATAATTTTGAGTATGCCCAGCTGGTGTGCTCAGTGGTTGAGCATCTAGCTATGAACCAGAAGGTCACAACTCAATTCCTGGTCAGGGCACATGCCCGGGTTGTGGGCTGGATCCCCAGTGGGTGGCTGCAGGAGGCAGCCGATCCATGATTCTCTCTCATCATTGACGTTTCTATCTCTCTTCCTCTCCCTCCCTCTTTGAAATCAAGAAAAATATGTTTTAAAAAATATTTTTGAGCAAATAAAATTCAAGGACATTTTGTTTGAACAGGTATTTGATCCTTGCTACCTGGGTTGCCACATGAATCTGTTTAGCCCTGGTTGTGCCAGACATTGGGGCTCCCCCACTCCTCCCTGAAACTATTCCTGCTGAGTGTCTGGGTGCAGCAGACATCGTGTACACTGTTCACACTGTTCCACACTAAGGTGTCGAAGGCGGCTGGACCATGTAGAAATCCTGAGAAGCCCTATTACTCTGCCCCTTATAGCCTAGAGCACAGCCAAGACTGGGCAGGCAATGCTTTTCTTTCGTTCTCCCCCCCCCCCCTCGGGTTTCACCTGGTTCCCCCAAGGAAGAGAGCCCTTCCCAAGAAGCAGCTTCAGCCAGCTCCATCTGACCACCTAGTATTCCTCCATGTTCTACTCCCCCATTGTGTCAGTTTGCCATAAATCCGTCCAGGGATCCTTCTGAACCTGAGGGCGGTGGGTAACAGCAGAAGCCCTGAAGACTAACTTGATCCTCACAAAACAGTCTATGAGTTAAGTACTGTTTCTCGTCACTTTATAGTCGAGGAAGCTGAAGTTGAGAGGTTGCATACTTTTCAAAGGTCAAACCATTAATAAGAAATGGCCCTAAGCAGTCCTTTTTTTTTTTTTGAAATTGAGATGTAATTCACATACCATAAAATTCAGTGGTTTTAGTACACTCACAAAGTTGTGCAAACATCATGACTATCTAATTCTAAAACATTTTCATGAATCTAACAAGGAACTCTGTACCCAGTCAGTCCCCATTTCACCCTCTGCCCAGCCCCTGGCAACCACTGATCTGCTTTGTCTCTATAGATTTGCCTATTTGGGACATTTCATGCAAATGAAATCATACAATATGTGGTCTTTTGTGACTGCCTCTTTCACTTAGCATAATGTTTTCAGGAGTCATCCATGTTGTAGCATGAATCAGTACCTCATTCTTTTCCCACCCAGAATAATATTTGATTGTATGGATAGACCACATTTTGTTTATCCATTCATCAGTTGATGGACATTTGACTTGTTTTTAATTTTTGCCTATCCTATATAATAAAAGCATAGTATGCAAATTGTCCCTTCGACCAGGAGTTGTTCGGGAGTTCAACCAGGGGGCGGGGCCGGCTGAGGGGAGGGAGGCCCCAGCCAGCAGCCACTAGGGACCCTACCAATGCATGAATTTTGTGCACCGAGCCTCTAGTTATGAATAATGCTACTATGAACATTCATGTACAAATTTTTGTGTGAACATTGGCTTTCAGTTCGCTTGGTTATATACCTAGCAGTGGGATTGCTGAGTCCTGTGGGAACTCTCTGTTTAACTTTTTGAGGAACTGCCAGACTGTTTTCCAAAGCAGCTGCATCATTTTACATTCCCACCAGCGATGTGTAAGTGTGCCAACTTCTCCACATTCTCACAAGCAGAACTGATTTTCAAACTCATTTGCTTCCTCCCTCCCTATCTTTCCCCCTTAAATATACATTTATTGCTTACTATGTAGCAGGCACCATGCCCAGCACCGGGACTCAAAGATAAATATGCCACTGCCTCCCTAGTCTAGGAGTCCTCAGTCCAGGGGAGACACGGCATGTTTATCTTTGCACAGGGGTCCCTGCCTCCTGTGCTCTGCCCCAGGTGTCACTTCTTACAAAATATAAAGATGAAGTGTAAAATTCATGCTGATAACAAATGTGTGTTTACTTAGAATGACATTAAATAGCAAATAAAACTGCCATGACAAGTTGAGAGAGGAGAGAGAGAGAGACAGACTGTGGAAGAAAGAAAAAAGCTCTATATTTAAGTAGGTGACATGGCACTCATTTGCTGCTTTTTTGTTGTTGTTGTTAATCCTTACAGGAGGATATTTTTCCATTGATTTTTACAGAGAGTAGAAGGGATGGGGGGGCAGAGAGAAACATCGATGTGAGAGAGACACATAGATTGGTTGCTTCCTGCACGTGCCCCACCTAGGGCCAGGGATCGAGCCTGCAACCCAGGTACGTGCCCTTGACTGAAATTGAACCTGGGACCCTTCACTCTGCAGACTGGCGCTCTATCCACTGAGCCAAACTCGCAAGGGCTCATTTGCTGCTTTTTGAACAGAGTCCCTCATTTTCATTTTGCACTGGGCCCCACAAATCCAGGCTCTGCACCTGGCTGAGTACCACAGCAGAGGACACAACAAAATTACGTGGCAACCCTGGCTGGATAGCTCAGTTGGTTAGAGCATTGTCCTGATATGCCAAGGTTTTGGATTCAATCCCTGGTCAGGACACATACAAGAAGCAACCAATGAATGCATAAACAAGTGGAACAACAAATTGCTCTCTCTCTCTTGCTCCCTCCCTCTATCCATCCCCCCCTCTCTCTTCTCTCTTTCCCTCTCTTAAAATCAGTAAGTTTTTAAAAAATTACATGGAAAAGGCTGTGAATATGGGAAGGGGTAAAGAATTAGCCCCTCTATGCATTCTATAGCCTGGGAAATTTTTATTTTGTAGGGACAGAAGGGAGTGGAGGCTCTCAAAATACTCAGATCTTTAAAATTACTTCTCAAGAGTGATAAAGGATGACATCGGATTCAGTGGGAATTATTGACCATATGTAGATTCTGTTTAAAATTTTAAAATGAGATGATTTGGAGCCAAATACTAGTTTATCTCTCAGCTTCAAAAGGGAAAGTCTTAGCTGGTCTTGCTCACTGCTGACGTCCTTGAGAGGTTAGTTTTGCTAAGGAGACCATAAATTACTCTGATTAGATAGTCGCTGGAGCCCTAGGGGAAGCTAGAGAGAAACCATGGTAGACAAAACCAGCCAGAGAATATCTGACTTCTTCCCTGCCCCACCACATTAATTTTCTCTTCTTTACATAAAACCTCTTTGCTATTATCTTCTTTGTATTTGTTGATCAGATTTCTATAATTTTTATTACAAACTCGGTGGAATATGCAGACATGTGTTCAAGGTCACTTAGCTGGTAACCAGAACACCCAAGGCTAGAATCCATATGTCCTTTTTAATTGGAATGAGAGTTGCACTCTATGTTTACTGTATACTATGAAGTCATTTTTGTAAATATCATCTTGGGGCAACATATTTTTATTATTTGGCCTTTTTTTTTTTACTTTAATTGCTGAAAGATAAATCCCCATCTGGCCCCCAAAAGTTTAGTTTGCACATAAACATTATCATGGATCATTTTTAAGACTTTGAAAAAGTTCTTCATTGGCAATTCTATTAACCACTGGACAAGACATTACAGCAACAAACCCACTGTCTGCTTAATTCAGCTCTTCAGACGAGTTTTACTTAGGAATATGTGTTTCCATCCCAGAAATGATTAGTGGATGGTTAAATTACAAGAGGGGGGAGAATGAACATTTTGAATGAAAGGGTATGTAATGAGAGAGTTTGAAGTGGAAGAAAATTGCTCGCAAATAGAATAGGATTTTGAACAAGAGACAGACTGGCTCAGCTATTTATATACATTACCAGTTTCAATCATTCCATTCTGGGCTCCTTTTCAATTCTGGCCAGTGTTTCTTAACCTGCTGAGTGCTTATATTTTACTGTCCAGAGTTTTTCCAGGAATTACACTGCTAAACAGAGGGGTGCGTTGTCCAGAACTCCCCAAGAAGCTTCCGATTTGATGGCTTATGAGCAGGATAAAGCTAGTCTCTCTCCCTTCTCTCTCTCTCTCTTTTTTTTTTTTAAATAGTTTTTATTGAGTTCAGAGAAGAAGGGAGAGGGAGAGAGATAGGAACATCAATTATGAGAGAGAATCATTGATCAGCTGCTTCCTGCACACCCCACACTGGGGATCGAGCCTGCAACCCGAGCATATGCCCTGACCAGTAATCGAACCCTGATCTCCTGGTTCATAGGTCGATGCTCAACTCCTGAGCCACATTGGCTGGGCTCTTCCTTCTCTCTTTTATTTCTCTTCTCGTTACTGGGCCCACAGTGGGTGGGGTCCATGGGCAGATGCATTTGCAGAGGGCCTTCATCCACAAAGACAGAACCTTCTCTCTGTGGCCAGGGAGAGAGAGGCAGAGCTCTGGCTGATTGCTCATAGGAGCTCTAAGAGGCCAGGGATGTCATCTAGGCAAAGCCAGGTCAGCCAGGTCAGGTGTAAAGTTTTTCATCCTCTTTAGGACTTGATCCTGCTAACATGGTGGTCATATAAATCACTGGAAACTCTCAGGGAGGCAACACATTTTTTTGTCCTGTCTGGGTGGCCCAGTTAAATTGGAGTGTTGTCCCATACACCAAAAGGTGTCAGGTTCAATACCCGTCTAGGGTGCGTGTGAGAGGCAACTGATAGATGTTTCTCCCCCACCCCTCTCCTTTCCTGTCTCTCTCAAAATCAGTCAAAACATATCCTTGGGTGAGAATTAAAAAGCAAAACAAAACAGAAAAACAAAAAACAATGTTTTAATTTATCCATTAATCTCCTGCATATTGAAGAAATGTTTAAGATCTGCCAGGCAGGGGACACCCATGGGGACTGCTCAGTCACTCTGGCAAGTCCACATGAGGATGGCCTGGCGGTAAAGGCTCCCCTCCTCTGGTCTGGGGTGGACCATTTTGAGGTGGCTTTTGTATATTGCTTCTGCCTCAGGCGGGCCTTTGGGCAGTTGAGCTACTCTTGGTAAAAGGGAGAAGCTTCTACAGTGAACTACCTGAACACATGTCCCAAACACATGACAAGAGACTCCTAGGACCTCCTGGTGCATCTGCGAACAACAAAAGTCATTCCCTTGATGACCAGTCCAGCAGTTCAAGGGAAGATTGCCCTGACTGCTGCAGACCTGGACCCTACAGATTAATGTCCTGCCAGCTGACCTTGTCAGGAGAGACTGAGGACGTGGAAAACAGCCTTGCTGGTAGTTAGCTAGCTCTTTTTATTTTTTTTTTTTAGGGAGAGAATGGAAGGGAGGGGGAGAGACAGAGAGAGAATGGAAGGGAGGGGGAGAGACAGATGTGAGAAAGAGACATTGATTGGTTGCCTCCTACACACATCCCAACCAGGGCTGGAGATAGAGCCTGCAACCGAGGTGCGTGCCCTTGACCGGAATTGAACCATGGGCTGACGTTCTATCCACTAGCTAAACTGGCTAGGGTTGGTAGCTAGGTTTTAATGTTCCTAAATGAAGATAAATAGCGCTCATAGAAAATAATGTCCATGTTGGAAGTAGACAGAAACAAGGCCATTTCTCAACAAGGAAACTGATTAACATCCCTCACCTTTGACTAACAAGATTCACTGCTGCTCCTTTACCAATCACAATACCAGCCCCTTCTTAATATTCCCATCTCTCAAAGAAAAGAAAATTGTGAATTATTATATTGCTTCTGCCTCTTGACAACATGGAATTTAGAATGTGCCCCTACTCCTTAGGAATCCCTCAGCACTTGCTCTGGCTGGGTAGCTTAGTTGGTTAGAGTGTCCCCCTGATATGCCAAGGTTGCGGGTTCCATCCCCGGTCAGGGCCCCATACAAGAATCAACCAGTGGGCCCGGCTGGTGTGGCCCAGTGGTTGAGCATCGACCTATGAAGCAGGAGGTCACAGTTCGATTCCCAGTTGGGGCATATGCACAGATTCATGCACATTGAAAGGAAGTTAATTAGAAGAAATATTTTAATATCGCTATTCGCCCTTTCTCTATAATAGAAGTGTCAACCAAATTCACGATCGACAATGACAGATCGAAACACACGCATGCGATTGGCACCAGCGAGAGCCTTATATGTATTGCGCATGTGCGAGTCAGCTTAGCCTTTTATATATATAGATATATATACTTAAATCCTTCACCTTCTTTCATCTAGCTCCCCATCCACCTCCTCTCTGATAGCTGACAGTCTGTTCCATGTATCCATGCCCCTGGTTCTATTTTGTTCATTAGATTCCATATTTACATGAGATCATGTGATACTTGTCTTTCTCTGACTGGCTTATTTCGCTTAGCATAATACTCTCCAGGTTATGACTTGACAT
This sequence comes from Myotis myotis, assembly GCF_014108235.1. NCBI lineage: Eukaryota > Metazoa > Chordata > Mammalia > Chiroptera > Vespertilionidae > Myotis > Myotis myotis. Next base: position 117,665,786 of record NW_023416346.1, on the reverse strand, counting down.
CTTGAACAGTAGGCTCTATTTGAATGAGAGATAAAGGAACCTGGTGGAAAGGACCAGGGCTTGGGAATATGGTGAGGTGAGTGAGGTACTTGCACAACAGTTAATGAGTACCAACCAACCAAACAAAAAAGCTTCTGTAATCAAGATTTAAAATTTTAAAATAAAATATTTTTAAAAAATCAGAATTAAGGCCAAAAACCCACCCATGATGAGCACAGTCTCAAAATTTGAAGTGAAAGTTTGACCCTGCACTCGCATGACTCTGAGAGTGAGCACCGCACTTGCCTCACCCTAGTCCTAGCCTGGTAAGGACAGTGGCCAGCCATGCAGGGCCATCAGCTCTCTCCCACCTCTAGGACTGAGCCCCATTGAGAATATGGGCCACTCCTTACTAACCCCCAAGAGGGAGAGTCTGAATGCACACACTGCGTTAGGGAATGGTTGATCAGAGGGAAGTTGTTTCTACGTACATACAGTAGTCAGTCCCCTCTTGTGGTTTGGCTTTCTCAGGTTTCAGTTACCCACAGTCAACCACAGTCCAAAAAAAAAAAAAAATTAAATGGAAAATTCTAGAAACAAACAATCCATGTTTTAAATTGTGCACTGTTCTGAGTAGTATGATGAAATCTCATGCTGCCTGCTCAGGATGTGAATCATTCCCTTGGCCCAAATCTCCACAATATAGATGCTTGTCAGTTACTTAGTAGCTTCTCATTTATGAGATCAACTGTTGTGGTATCTTAGTGTATGTATTGAAGTCCCTCCTATTTTGCTTAATAATGGCCCCAAGGTGCAAGAGTAGAGATGCTGGCAATTAAGACATGCCAATGAGAAGCCATAAAGTGCTTCTTTTAAGTAAAAAATATGTGTGTATAAGAAAAAACATAGTTTATATAGGGTTCGGTACAATCAGCAGTTTCAGGAATCCACTGGAGGTCTTGGAAAATATATTCTGAAGACAAGGGGGCACTTCTGTAGTTCAATGTCAAGTAGATCTACCAGGGGCTCTTGTTGGAACAAGGAGATAGAGCAAATAAAAATGCCCCACTATGCAAATCTCCATAAAGAGCCACTCTATGACTGTAACTTAGTTGAGTGACTCTTGGGAGATTGTTAGAGTCATGTCTATGAGTCAGAAACAGTTTTGTAATTGTAAACTGCCAGGCTTGGATGACCTGTGAAAATATGCAAATATGCAAGGACTAGAAGAAGGTAAGACCCTGATCAAAGTGACTGTGTCAGAGAAATAGCAAAATGGTTGAATAACATCTTTTAAAGTTTTTCTTAGTGTTTTAATGTAATTTTTTCAATTAATAAAAAAATGAAGAAAGTGTCATAGCCACAAAGTTACCTATTGTACACAGCCTGGAGTTCAGTACACTTAAATGACGTGATTGTCTGAGCATGAAAGATGTGAGAGGTTTTATCAAGATCAAGATCTTGGTTTTCCTAACGGTCATCTTATTAGAAAACGCTAGATCAAGTTCTTATGAAGATACAATTCCTGTGGGAGGAGGCCTAACATAAGCATTCTGTATTAAAACTTACAAACAAGAGGGTTTCGGGCAGGGTCCTGTTAGTAGATTCCCTGTGTCCCATCATTTCTGAGTGGCCTCGCAGGCAGGGATTTGCCTGCCATGTGGGTTCTGCTCTTTCTCAGCTACCTGTAAATTGTCCGTTCTCACTTCTGAAATCTAAGATCCCGTTCCCCCTCTTCTCCTTTGTCCAACATGTCTTGGTAATATTCATGCCTATATGAACTCCCCATGTACATGTATTAAACTTTGATGTTTTGCCTGTTTAAAAAACACAAAAAACTATGGCCAGTGATTCTAATGTGTAGCCAAGATTGAGAACCAATGAGACCAGTGCTGTCCAACAGAATTCTCGCAGTGATGGAAATCTTGTACCTGCCCTGTCCAATAGACTGGCCCCCAGCCACATGTGGCTCTTGAGCTTTGAAATGTGGCTAGTGAACTGGATTTTAAATTTTGTTTAATTTTAAGTAATTTAAATTTAAATGTAACTAGCCTGGGACTCTGCTCTTTATTAGCTCACCAGGAGATTTTTCACAGTTGCATTTGGCAAACTTCCTGGGGATCTTGGCAAAATGCAGATTCTGATTTAGTTGGTCTGGGGTGGGGCCCGAGAGTCTGCATTTCTAATAGGTGCTTAAGGCCTGCCAATGCTGCTGGTCTAGAGACCACGCTTTAGGTAACATGGTTGTAGATTTTGGTTGTATTTGGGTGTTTTTTAAAAGGTAAATTCAAATTCCAAGTGGATGCTGTTAGCCATCTCCTTTTTTTCTTTGTTAAACTATATTTTTATTGATTTCAGAGAGGAAGGGAGAGGGAGAGAGAGATAGAAACATCCATGATGAGAGAGAATCATTGATTGGCTGCCTCCTGCACGCCTCACACTGGGGATCGAGCCCACAACCCAGGCATGCGCCTTGACTGGGAATTGAATGTCACCATAGGTTGACGATGGTTCATAGGTTGACGCTCAACCACTGAGCCACGTGGGCCGGGCCTGTTAGCCATTTTCAAATGTTCTTCTCAGTAACGTTTTTCAAAAATTAGTTTTCAAATTGAGGTAAAATTGACATATAACATGGAAATTTAAGGTGTCTACATTGATTTGATACATTTATCTATTGCAGTAAGATTGCCACCCTAGTGTTAGCTAATACCTCTATGACACCACATAATTATCATTTTTGTGGTGAGAACATTTAAGATTTAGTCTCTTAGGAATTTGGAAGTATTGTTGACTAGAATCACTATGCCGTGCATGAGCTCTCCAAGATTTACTCATCTTCTAGTTGGTAATAACCTTTGATAACATCTCTGCAATTCCCCCACCAGGGCAAGAGCTGTCTGGGACATCAACAGACCTTTCACTTCCCTCCTCCTGGTCACATCTGGTCAGCTACACTTTATCCTCATGCCCTAATTCCCTACACATTGAAAATGCTAGCAACACCTTGAAGACTAGAAAGAAGTAGAAATTCAAGGTAAGTGGCATCCTGGTCATATCTATATTTTGTGCAATGCATTATTTTTCTTTCACAATTTACTGCATGTTCCAGAAAAAAAGAGAACCTGTGTGTGTGGTGAGAGGGTTAGTCAATATGCATAGCAAGATGGTTGTTTCAGAAATTTGCTAATTGCCACAGATCACCGGATCTGCTTATGGCACGGAAATGGGGTTTGACGTGTATGTGCCAATGTTAAACAGTTGTATTTCCTATAGATAATAGAAAATTCCCTAAGATTATTGCTAACATTTGATAATAAGTGAAAATTCCTGATTAGTAAATAAAAGAGAAAAGGGGATATTTAGTGGGTCAGAAACATTAAATTGTCTTAACATGGACTGTCTTTTTAAGTCTCAGGAAGTTAAATGGATCTTTTAATGGGAAATAATGGGCACCCTCTCTCCCCTCCCCCCACATACTGGTGTGTTCTACAACACCACCCATAAGGCATGTAATTGCTCCTTTCTTAACAATACTACAAGGCTACAAAACTCGTATTTAGATAAAAGAACCTAATTATGCACTGTGCATCTCAGTTGCAGTCTTTCACAGATTGTTGCTACAGGAGAAAGGAAGGCTGTGTGAAAAGGCCTAGTCCAGCCAGCATGGCTCAGTGGTTGAGTGTTGACCTATGAACCAGGAGGTCACGGTTCTATTCCTGGCCAGGGCACATGCCTGGGTTGCAGACTTGATCCCCAGGGATGAGCGTGCAGTAGGCAGCTGATCGATGATTCTGAAATCAATCCTATATAATCCTATATAATAAAACCCTAACATGCAAATAGACCGAAGGGTGGAATGACCAGTTGCTATGATGTGCACTGACCACCAGGGGGCAGATGCTCAATGCAGGAGCTGTACTCAGCCAGAAGTGGGCTCATGGCTGGCGAGAGCAGCAGCAGTGGCAGGAGCCTCTCTCGCCTCCTCAGCAGCACTAAGGACCCCTCGGGGGATGTCTGCCCATGGGCCTATGTTGGCAGGCAGACATCCCCCAAGGGGTCCTGGACTGCGAGAGGGCACAGGCTGGGCTGAGGGGACCCCCCATGCTCCCAGTGCACGAATGTCATGCACCAGGCCTCTAATATATATATATCTTCCTGCCGAGTGAGACATACAAGTTTTTGACACTTCTTAAACTGTGCCTTCTCTTGTCCCACAGCGTCCCTCTGTGGTCTTTTGTAGGTTCTTTCACCATCAATTCCTCCTTTACTAATAATATCTCCATTTCTGTTTCTTATGGCATTGACCTACTATCTCTTTATTTCTTATAAATTATCATATAGCTGAGTTTTGTTTTGTTTTTAAAGTCATTTTGACATTTTTGGTTTTTTGATAGAATTAAGTCTATTCATGCTTGGCCAGTGTTGCTCAGTGGTTAGGCATCGACCTATGAACCAGGAGGTCGAAGTTTGATTCCTGGTTGGGCCACATGCCCGGGTTGTGGGCTTGATCCCCAGTGGTGGGCGTGCAGGAGGCAGCCGATCGATGATTCTCTCTTATTATTGATGTTTCTATCTTTCTCCCTCTCCCGTCCTCTCTTTGAAATCAATAAATCATATTAAAAAAAGAATTAAGTCCATTCACATTTCCTGAAATGACTGATATATAGTCATGTGTTGCTTTATGAAGGGGATACATTCTAAGAAATGCATTGTTATGTGATTTCATCATTGCACGAACATTATAGAGTGCACTTATACAAGTCTAGCTGATATAGCCTACTACACACCTAGACCTCTGTTTTTATTCATTCATTGTTTGGTGAGAATGATTTCTTGAGTATTTTCCTCAAATAGGTCATGTGGTTGTTAAAATTTTTTAATTCTTTTTTTAAAATATATTTTATTGATTTTTTACAGAGAGGAAGGGAGAGAGATAGAGAGTTAGAAACATCGATGAGAGAAAAACATCGATCAGCCGCCTCCTGCACATCTCCTACTGGGGATGTGCCCGCAACCCAGGTACATGCCCTTGACCGGAATCGAACCTGGGACCTTTCAGTCCGCAGGCCAACGCTCTATCCACTGAGCCAAACCGGTTTCGGCAAAATTTTTTAATTCTTAAAAAATTGAAAAAGTTCTTTTTTTACCCTGATGGATGAATGAAATACTAGCTGGGTATGAGATTCTTGGGCTGCAGTCCTTTACTTTTATTATCTCTAGATGTTATTTCAACATCTTCTAGCTTCTAGGACTTTCAGTGTTGTATAAGAGAAATCCAATATTCATCTTACTTTTTATTTGTAGATAACTTATTCTTTCTAATTGGAAACTTAATATTTATTTTTTATTCTTGAGATTTAGAATTTGACCAAGGTATACCTTAAGTGTGTATTTCAGCTATTGACACAATAATGCTGTGTAACTAACTACCACAAAAATCTCATCAGGCCCTAATCTCATCAGGTCGTTTGGCTCAGTGGATAGAGCGTCGGCCTGCAGACTCGGGTCCCAGGCTCGATTCTGGTTAAGGGCATGTACTTTGGTTGCGGGCACATCCCCAGTCGGGAGTATGCAGGAGGCAGCTGATTGATGTTTCTAACTCTCTATCCCTCTCTCTTCCTCTCTGTAAAAGATCAATAAAATATATTTTTTTAAAAATCTCATCGGCATCTATAATAATAAAAGCCTAAGTGACCATCGCAACAGAACGGACGACTGAACAGGCTGTGTGGGGCAACTAGGCCGGCAGGGGGGTTAGTGAGGGACGACCAAATGACTGAGCAGCAGGCTCTGTGGGGCAACCAGCAGAGGGGTTTGTGAGAGGCAACCAAATGACCGAGCAGCAGGCTGCGTGGGGCGACCAAGCCAGCAGAGGGGTTAGTGAGGGACGACCAAACGACTGAGCAGCAGGCTGCGTGGGGTGACCAGGCCCGCAGGGGGAGCACTTGGGGGTGACCAGGCTGGTGGGGGGGCAGTGAGGGGTGACCAGGCTGGCAGAGAGGGACATCCCTCAAGTGGTCCCAGATTGGAGAGGGTGCAGGCTGGGCTGAGGGGACCCCCCCCCATGCATGAATTTTGTGCACCAGGCATCTAGTTAAACAATAAGCATTTATTGGTCACTCACACATCTACAAATCTAGGCTGGGTTCAACTCTGAGATTCAGGTTGGGTCCATGTCTGCTTGATATATTTCTCATCCTACTCAAATCAGGTGCCTCAGAAAGCAGAAGTATAGAATGGTGAGCCCACTATGCAGGTGTAATTCAAGCTTCTGCTTGTATCATATCCACGAACAGTCCATTGGTCAAAGTGAGTCACATGGCCAACTTAAAGTCAAGATATAGGGAAGTACAACCTGCTCATTCATGTTAGATAAAGGGGAGGGGATTGTTAATTGTTGAATACTAATTTAATATACTACAATGTATAGATTAACTGTTGTAATTCTCATGGAACCTACTGGGACTTCTTGCACTTTTTCTCCCTTCCCTCCCTGTACTGCAACACAGAAATTTATGTGTGCACAAATGAAAGCATGGTTTTACTGGCAGGATCAGATGATTTAAATTGTAGATTTTAAAATTCTTTTAACTATCGGATAAATCAATGGCACATCCTCATTTCAAAAGAATTTAATGGCTACATCTGTTCTTCAAGTTTCTTATCTTTTCCCCTATGAGTTCCATATTTTTGAGATATTATGCTTTGAGATATTTCTTCCCCTTCACCCAGATTACTAACTCTGACTACAACTATAGCCATTCTCTCCTTTAACTCACCTAGTGCATTTTAAAATTTGAAATCATAGCATATAATTACAGAAAGTATGGGAAGATGTGTGCATGTATAGGATGACCACTTTATCCTGGTTTAAGCAGAATGTTCTGATTTTAGCACTGAAAGCCCCACAACCGTGGAACTCGCTCAGCCCTAGGTGAAATGAGACAGTTGGTCACCCTAATGCTGGGATTAGGGTGAATCTCTTCAAATCCTAATTTTATTTTTTAAGTTGTTATCTGTGTCCTCTATTAATCCTGTTTTGCTGGGTGCATGTCCTGTTTGATCTTCCTCCTCCTGGCTGCTGGGAACTCTTACATGACTTGTTATTTCTCTTTGTCTGCTAGACTGAGACCATCTGGGTCTTGCCTGTCATGCACAGGGCTTGGAATGAATTTAGTCATCAGCTTTATTGGTATTGGGGGAAAGGAAAACTTACAAGGCCTATGTTCCAGTGGAGGGACTTGCACCCTTATTGCTCTGCTTTTATAGGGTGAGCATGAGAAAACAATCCCAGCAATGAAAGGAGGCACCAAGTACTTGGGTGCTAGGCAGTCTGGAGTTGGACTCTAGCTATTTAAAGAAATTACCTGGGAATTCCAGCTGCCAGCACATGAAGTTTGTTGGGAGACACTTCTCCATGGGTTTCTCTTGCTTGTGCACATTTTGTGAACAAAGGCACTGATGGCTTTTATTTTGGACTAACTTTCTAAGGAAGTTTGTATAGTGAACAGCCTTAGGAGACAGAGGTAGTGAGGCCCTCTGGTGCCAAAGGCAAATTTGTTTGTTAATGGGCATAATACAGACAGTGTCTGCCTCTAGAGTAAAACTTGGGCAGGTTTACTTGCAGCCCCATTTAAAATACTGGGGTTTCCTAAGTGTGGGTTCCTCCCCAGTGGCACACACCCACTTGGGCCCACCTCAGTGTTGGGAACCAATGCAAACATGAAGTTCATGCTGCCTGTTGTGCTACGAGTAATAAAGTCATTTATCTCTGACCCAATATTCTTGTACCTTCTGTTGGTATCCATGAAACTAACTTTTAGCTTGCAAGCAGGGAAAGTCTTATACCCGTCACAGTTTCTCAGCAGAGCCCTTTAGAAGTGATGTGCCCTCCTGTCAAAACTCTGAGTTCAGTGGAAGTGCCTCCATACTCTGCTCCACCGAGCAAGCCCAAATGAGGCTACTTTAGATAATTCTGCTTATTTTAATACGGTGAATAACGGGCAACTGCATGGTGTTCTGTAGTCCCTGATCTCTCTCTTAGTTGTCTCCTAAGGATTGATTTATATGTTTTTTCTACAGCAGTAACTTTGTAGACGGCAGTTAGATGTAGTCCTAGTTATTCCTAGTCTGGCCCTCTAAACTTATTAAACAGCTTTAGTTTCACTAAACCATGGGTTCTGGAGCCAGACTATCTAGATTCAAATCCTGACCCCTCCATGAGCCAGGTGTGTGACCTTTGACAAGTTACATTAATCTCTCAGTTTCCTTACTTGAAAATGGAGGGTCATTTTAAGAATTGAATGAATAATGCATGCCATGTGAGCAACTCCTTTCCAACCTACTGTGATAACCATTTAATGTTCTGGCCACTTTGCCCTAGCTAGTTTGGTTCAGTGGATAGAGCGTGGGCCTGTGGACAGAAGGCTCTGGGTCCTGGGTTCGATTCTGGTCAAGGCTACATATCTTGGTTGCAGCCTCCTCCCCAGCCTGGGTGATGTGTCTCTCTCACATTGATATTTCTCTCTGTCTTTCCTTCCCTCTAAAAAAAATAAATAAAAATGTTTTAAAAATATATTTAAAAAATAAATCTGGCCACTTATGTATAATGTAAGCAAACTTGATCATTACCATAGTCTTGCTCATGTAACATATACTGTTGGAGATAATGCTTATTACTTACTTCTGTTTCCAGGGGAGGGGCTTCCATTAGAGCAAGTACTCCTTTTTAAAAAATATATTTTTATTGGCTTTAGCTGGTGTGGCTCAGTGGATAGAGCGTTGGCCTGCAGACAAGAGGGTCCCGGGTTCAATTCTGGTCAAGGGCATGACCTCAGTTGCAGGCTCCTCACCGGCCCAGGCCCTGGTGGGGGCGTGTGCAGGAGGTAACCAATTGATGTGTTTCTCTCACATTGATATTGTCTTTCCCTCTCTCTTCCACTCTCTTTAAAAATCAATGGAAAAATATCCCTGGGTGAGGATTAAAAAAATATATTGATTTCAGAGAGGAAGGGAGAGGGAGAGATAGAAACATCAATGATGAGAGAGAATCACTGATTGGCTGCCTCCTGTACATCCCTCACCAAAGATGGAGCCCACAACCTGGGCATGTGTCCCCAACTGGGAATCAAACTGCAACCCCCCCCCCCAACTCCCCTGGTTCATACGTTGACACCTAACCACTGAGCCATGCAGGCCAGGCTAGAGCAAGTACTCTTAACCTGAGTTCCATGGTCACTTTTAGGAGACTCATGGACTTAATAAGAAAAAAACCTTATATCTTTATTTTTTCTGACCTCTAACTAAAATGTAATATTTCCTGCAAATATGAATATGGATAACCAACCACTGTAATAGTAGCAATGTCTGTGAATCTGTATCAAATAGAAGTCACAGATGTTTTCAAGACATTTCCCTGGTTGCAGATATCTCAAAACATCATTCATGCTCATCACTACTTTGAATTTATAACAGTTATTAGCCCTGCCACTAAGTCTTATTATTTAACGCAGTAACAAAAAGCACATATATTATCTATCTATCTATCTATAAAAATAAAATAGAGAGATATGTTAATTAACCTTGACCCAATAATGGGTCCACTGGACAGGAGGAAGATGCCCGCTCACCGTCGGGGGCGGGGCAGCAGGGGCCTACGTGCGCATGCGCTGCGGGAGGACCTGATCAGTTGCAGCCAGGGTCCGGGAAGTGAGGCAGGGCCAGAACGCTGACTTGAGGGTGGGCGGCGCCGCGCAATTTTGAATTGTGCGCTGGGCGCCTAGTTTATCATATATTTATTTATTTAGAATTCCAGGGTTATATTTTAGTGTAATTAGCTTTCTTTGTAATGCCGTATATTTTATTTTATGCACACCAAAAGATTATTCTGAGAACAGATCCATAGTCTTCACCAAATGCCAAAGAGGCCTGTTGCCTATTGCCTAGGGAGTAAGTAGCTCTTCATTAGAGTAAAATTGGCCTTGCTCTGCCCACTCAATTCTCCCCAGTGAGAGGGCCAGACCCATGGGGAAGGCTCTGCAATTCTCCAGCCCTGCCTGTGAGAGAGTGGAAGAAGCTCCCTAATAAGAGGGTCCAATATTAGGAAACCTACCTGGTCCAGTCCAGATCTAAATTATGTCCTCGGATGTATGAGCATCACATATAAGGAGAATATATTGATGTCTAGCTGTCTGACTCCTGAATCTTTTTCAAGTGGTTCCAAACTACAGCAGAGATGTCAGTTGCTAGGTCCCCTCAAACAGCAGCCTATGACTAAATGACAGACTGTAATCTGTCATTTCAAACATGTATCTTGGGGTCTTTCCAGGCATATGGTGGGCCCACTAGGGATGGCTCTATGTCTTGCCCTCCATGAGGCAGGGGAGAGGGCAGTGTGGTAAAAGACACAGTCTCTGCCTCCAGGAGGCTTGGGTCCAAATCTAGGCTCTGATACTTCATAATGGGTGACCCAGAGCAAATTACTTAAAGTGCCAATGCCGTTTTCTCATCCATAATCGCAACTTCCTTACATGGTCTTAGCAAGGGCTGAATGGGTTAAAACATCAAACAGAACAGTGCCTAGTATGTAGTGAGAACTGCGCATTGGGGGAGGGGGGAGAGATCCTGTATTTTATAGCCTAGGTATTTTTCCTTTTTTTTTTTTTACACATATGTCCCCCTTTTTCCCCCCATTGACCCCCTCCAGCCCACTCCACCCTCTACCCTCCACCCTCCACCCCAGGCCTTCACCACCCTATTGTCTATGTCCATGGAGCCTAGGTATTTTTCAAAATGCAGTTAAAGCAGCTATGTGTATTTTCCCTGCAGATAAAATGCTGAAGTCCTGGAGATGGATTGTCTTATTAGATTTTATGGAAAAAGATACATAACTAACTGAAATGTTATTAAGCCTCTGTGAGGGTTGCCCTCTCCCTTACCAGTAAGAATAAATTCAGCTTTCTCTCATGAACATGTGGTCACGGTGCTTCCAGGAGGCAACACACAGCAAAAAACAAAGACAATATTGGTGTCAGTTAGAAGATGGGAGAAGTGGGAATGGGACCCTGGGGACAATCTGTCTAGCAAGGAACCTAAGATATTTCTGTTACTTTTAAGATTAAACAAAAATTTCTTAGGAGAATTGGGTGATTCCTTTCAAATTTTTCAAGACAGAAATCTAGAATGAAATAATAGATTTTTAAACTTATCATCTATAAATAAATACAAATTCTCTATGCAGATACACATACCTGGATTTCATGGGGTGGACAATACTTTTCTGGGTGGAATCTTCTTCCCATTATCTCCTTCGTCTGTGTTCTGCCCTCTGACTTGCAGCAGGGTGACAGACACTAAAATCTTGAGCCCTCTGCTATTTCCCATCCTCTCTACGGTGTACTCATCTTTGTATGTGTAACATTCATTATTCCATTGAGACTTCATCATAGTGGGAATCCAGCTAAAACTGCTGAAGTGTAAAATTACATGATCTATATTCTAAAGAGGTATTTTCCCCATCCCACCTAGGGCCTAACACAATACCAGGGACATGGGACTCCACCCTACATATTGTTTGAATCAGTACATTTTCTGGGATTTTACTTCAAGGGTGATATGCTTTCCTCAACATTGCTATGGCAGTTGCATCATATTACCAACATTGGTGGGAACCATGAGAAGATATGAACAAAGGCCACAAAAGGTTATCTGAAACAAAACTAACTTTATTTGTTGACTGGGAAGGGAGGGCTAAAACAAGCAGCAAAAGGGAAGAAGTACATCAAATCTGGGGAGAGTCTGAGTTCAGGTCTCTGGTTGGTTCTCAAGGCTGAGCATAAACTCTTCTTTGTAATTGGTCATCGCACTGGTTCACTTCTTCAAAGTGTGGGTACTACGGCCGAAGATGTCCAGGATGGGCTGCAGAAGCTTGAACGGGCACAGTATCACTCAGATGACATAGCTGAGGTGTTTGTTGGAAGTCAGTCAAAAATCTCTCCTTCACGGGATCCGTAGCACATTAGTACAGCTGACTTCACCAATAAGACTCAGCGGTTACCTGCCCCTTCACTCATCTCTTTTGGAACTGACAGACCAAATTTCCTTCTTTTTGTTAGGGCAAAAGGCACAGGGACATACATGTGTACTTAGAAAAGCAAATTTTATGTGGACAGGTTGCCCTTCAAGTTGTAACAAAGCAAAATATTAGAGATACACACAACCTGTGGACAATGTTCAAAGTGACAGTATACACCATAGCTCATAGGCGGAAGCAACCCAAATGCCCATCAGTGGAGAATGGATAAATGGATGTGGCAAATTCAGAGAACCAGACCTCACTCAGACATGAAAAGGAATCACACACTAAAACATGTGACAACATGGATGAACCTCAAAAACATTATGCCAAGGAAAAGAGGCAGGTACAAAAGGCCACACAGTGTAACTCCATTCATTGGAAATACCTAGAACGGGGAAGTCCATCCAGACACAAGGCCAACTGGTGGTTTCTGGGGCTGGGGAGGGGAGGATGGGAACCTAGTGCTCAGGGGCTACAGAGATCTTTTGGGTGATGCAATGTTTTCCAAAGAGGGATGGCGGCAGCAAACACTACATTAGTGAATGCCACGGAATTATACACTTCACACGAGTTGTTTCTTATGCGAATTACATCTCAATAAAAAGAAAGGAAAAAAGACAACAGAAACGTTCAGGCATCTTTTGAGGCCATTGAAAGACCCCAGAGGCAGAAAAGAGCTGAGGGAGCAGGACTGGGGAACAATTGCTCCGTGAGCCAGGAGAGGGAAAAGAAAGAGAAGGGGGCCAGGTTCCACTTCAAACTCTAACAAGGCCACAAAAACTTGAAAGGCAGCTGAGCCCGTGTGGCTCAGTGGTTAGGCGCCTCGCCATGAATCAAGAATTCACCAGGTCGATTCCCAGTCAGGGCACATACCCGGGTTGCGGGCTGGATCCCCAGTGGGGGGCCATACAGGAGGCATTCAGTTGTGCCTCTCATGGATGTTTCTATCTCTCTCTCCTTTCCTCTCTCTCTAAAATCAATAAAAACATATTTTTTAAAAAACTTGAAAGGCAAACAAATAAAACTCACTTCCAAATGGTTCGTTATGTACATTTCTGCTAAAGACACTACACTCTGAAAACTAGAAATGATTTTATAAAGGGAGGAAACACGACATCCCAGAAATGCCTTTTCCCAGCCTTGGTTGCAGCCTGGAGGAAGAGAGCTGGGCTCTGTGGTGGGCGCCTAGGGCACAGTCTTTGAAAGGCCTCTGACACCGCCTCTGCCCGCAGCTATGCCCTAGCCCTTTCTGCACATTGGGAGGTCTCCCATGTCCTCCACATAGGGTGACAGACATCACTTTTAGTACTTTTAACACTTTTAATAACCACATTTGTAAACACTGAGGCGCCAAAACCACTTGAACTAAATAAGCAAATACTAAAGTACATTCTTCAGAAAGATGTTGCTAACATTTCATAGGCCCCTTCCATATATATTATGTACAGTGAAACCATGTGAAAGGCTGTGACCTTCCTGTCGCCTGCTACAATATGGATGGACATCATACTAAATGCAAGAAGCCAGCCAGAAGACACTTACTGTGTGACTGCACGCACGGGAAGTGTCTAAAGCTGCCGGACTCAGGGAAACACAAACGGACAAGCTGGCTGCCAGGAAATGGGCCGCTGGGGCTCAGGGAGGATCCAGGTTCACTTTGACAAGATGAAACAATTCTAGGGACCTGTTGCACAACACACAACTTTCAAGGGCTCAAGATGGTACAGTTTAAGTGGTACAGTGCTTCTTCACTCAGCAAACATTTAAAAACACACTCATCTTGGTAAATTAATATAACTTCATCAGTATTGTAAAGTTAATTGATTCAGAAAAACCACAGGCTTCAGGAGGTTAAACTGAGCCAAGTGTGAATTTGATACACTTTAGAACATTAAAAGAGAAATCACTATGACAACAGCAGCGACCAAACAATAATGCAAGCAAAACAATCCCAGGTTATTAAATCACTCCCACTTCTATGTAAAAACTACGGGGTTGTGCCTCAGTGTGCAAACTTTGCACTTCTTAAATTGAAAATACTGACACATTAAAATACCCCAGAATGAAGCAAAAACTCAGAACTCACTTTGGTAGATGCTCTTTTGTTTTTCAAAAGAGAGAACACAGGGCAGGACTCAGCATTTGGGAGTGCTGGGCAGGCCTCCATTCTCTGGGCCTTTGGGCTGGCCTGCTGTCTGCCGGCCCCCAGCTGGCTGAGCTGGTTGGACTGATGCTGTTGCCACAGTCTGTGGGAGATGCACGATTCTCCACTGGGACTGTGGCAGCTTCTGGAAGGCAGCTGGGAGCTGGACCCGCAGCTGGGAAGGCCTTTGTGCAGGCTGAGACAACTCAACTCTCTGGGACTGCAGAACACTTCCTACTCCATTGAGGTTAGTGACAGCAGCTTGAGGAGCAGACAGGCCTCTTTGTGGCCGGCTGGAACCCTGCACACTGGAAACCTGCACCACGGGCTGCGGAAGATGAGAAGTGGGGGGCTGCTGCTGCAGCGGCTGTGGAATCAATGGGTAAAGCACCTGCTGCTGCTGCTGGGCCTGCTGCAGGATGGCCGAAATATCCGACCCCTGTGGGACCCAGAGAACCTTTACCGGCCTGAGACTTGAAAGGTTTCCTACCGCATACTGAACACCACCTACAGGAGCCTGAGGTGCAGCCGGCCCTGCATTCTTTGGCTGGCCTCCTGAGGGCAGGCTGCTGGGCTTCACTCCTGAAGGAGCCCTGGCCCTACAGGGAGAGCCCCGAATGGGGTTGCATCCTCTCACCACAGTCCGGATGACGCGGACAGGGCCCAGCAGTTGAACGACCTTGGAGTCATCAGAGGAGGCCTTGACCTGGATGACCGGGGTTGCTTGTGATGTGCTGGCAGAAGTCACGGTGGCTGTAGGAAGTGTGCGGACTCGCTTCACCTGCACAGCAGGTTTCTGGGGAAGACTTGGTGGCTCCCAAGCAGGGGCAGGAGATGGAAGCTGCGGAATGCGAATGTGGCCTGCCTGCTGTGAAGTAAAAGGCTTACCCAAGGAGCTGTTTCCTGAGCTGCAGGGAATGCGGATGACTGGCGGTGCGTGTTGGCCTCCCTGGTCCTGTGCTGCAGACTGAACTGTCACGGCCGAAGGCTGTTCTGCTGCTCTCCCTGGAGAAAGCTGGATGAGACTAGGGGAGACACTGGAGGGCTCTGCCACCCTGACTGCACATTTGTCCCTCTTCACCAATTTCTTGGACTCCCTGGTGGCTTTCCTAGCACGAGTCTTTGACCCAGGCCTTAAACAATAGGAATGGTCATCTGTGTAGCAGTAGGGGCGAGGTGTCCGTCTCCCACATCTGACTTTTTCAGGTGACCTTTCTCCAGAGATAAATGGATCATTCAGAGACTGCATGATGGGTGGCTTTGTTGTCTGGGATGAATCGCCAGCTTCACATCCAAATAGAGAATCATCTGCCTCAGAGTCTGGCCAGATTAGTGAATTTGCATCATCATCATCATCATCATCCTCATCCTCATCCTCATCCTCATCATCATATTGGAAAGGCCAATGTTCAGCGAATTTTTCCATATCCAAATCAAAAGGGACCTCCAAGTCAAGGGCTAGGTGTTTCCACATATCTACACAATTTTCTGTGAAAATTTCACGGTCATCCTGCTGATCTGCTTGGCTTTCTTGGCTTTGTTGGTCAGGAGCCCATGCCCTTAGCTCAGGAGGGGGTGGACTGCAAGGCAGCTCCTGCTGTGGATGCAGGGAGGCTGCAGAATAGTCCTCCTGTAAGTTCCTTTCCATGGCAGGAGTGTTCTTCTTTTGCTCATTACAGACCAGCTTGTTTTCACTGCAGGCTACTGATACAGAAGGATCAGGACACAGGGGCTCAGCTGCAGCTAAGATCGGCTGGCTCTCAAGTGAAAGTCTGTCTTCCTGGGCCCGTGTCTGGTTATTGGTGGTTATGGACTCTGTATCGGAAGCTAACGTCTGCATCGCGGGGCGTAAGAGAACATGCCTCCTTTCGTAACGACAGCGGTCCGCGTTAGTGCACTGTCTAAAGTCCCGCACTTCTGTGATGACACACCCGCTCTGAAAAACGTTAACCCGAGACCTTTCCAGGACATCTACCAAATCAGGACACAGTTGCTCTGCATCCAAGTATTCAAGAAAGTCCCTGTCCTCATAGGGCAGTACAACAAACTCTGAATAAACTTCCGTTTCTACCTTCAGCAAGAGCGAATACTCCTCGCCTGGGTATAGGCTGACCACTAAACGGGGCAAGGACTCCCGCCGAACAAGCTTCTCCAGCAAGTTCACATTGCGCGTTAATTCCTCCGTACCTTCGGGCTCCTTCCCGAACTCCTCAACATACATGTCATACAGCTTTTCATGCAGAGATTTTTCCTCAGCGAATGAGGCTTTCCTCTTAGGAGGTCTCTGTTGGGCGCTTTCAGTGCCACACTCTGCATGGTCCAGAGCGCGTTCTAAAGCTCTTCGCATTGTGACATAAAGCGGGGGCCCTAAAAGTAGAGAAAACGTAAGTGCGCTGTCGCACGGCTGCCTAACCCGTCTGCAACATCGATGTATCGTTTCTGCAAACGCCGCGACGCGACAGAGCGGCGACCCGCTTCACCTCACAACGGCCACCAGGCACCCGCCTCCCACAAGGCCATGCCCGCCGCCCACAAGGCCATGCCCGCCGCCCACAAGGCCATGCCCGCCTCAGCGCGCCCGACCCATCTCGTCCACAAGCGGCAGGGACAGTACTCACGCCGGGAGAGCCGCCTGTCGCCTGTCCGTGCACAAGCCGCGTAGAGCCGCCGCCTCGCCTCGCCTCGCCTCGCCTCGCCTCGAGGTTGCAGCCTGGGCCGGAAGTGGGGGGGGGGCGCCTGCTCTCCTTTTGGCGCCAAGGCTGGGGGCCAAGTGTGCGCATGCGTGCACCGGCTGGGGGGCTTTCGCGCCCACCCTCTGCGGCCCTGCAGCTTTGCCGCCTCAGCCCAGTGTCGCTGCGGCCGCCGCCAGGGGGCTCCAGGCCCGAACCCGCACTTCCTGTTGTGGTGCCCTCACTTTCCCCTGGACCCCTAGGCCAGGCGCCACCCTTGGTTGTGCGTTTACACTGAAAAGCAGGCACACCAAAGCAGACGCGACCAACACACAAACACACACTTTTGGGGTGCGGCTTAAATTCACTTAAACACACGGAGTTTCGCGGGAGCGCAGTTGTTGGCAAAGTCGCGGGAGGTGCACTGCTGTTCTTGATAAGCGCTTCGTCACGGATCGGTCACTGTTCTCAGAATCGCTTGTCGCCAGTGGCAGGGCTGCTCGTGGTGTCCCCAGTTTGCACACACGCCGAGGGGTCCGCATGTGTGGCGCCTCCCTACGTGGAGGCTTTGGGGAAGCATTGGAAGTCATTGAATCTTCCAGCCGTCTCCCGCCCAATGGTTTCATACAGATGTGCGCCTCGCAGGCGTTCTTATACACAAGTACTTACCTCTTAGCTCCCCATGTATTACATACGTAAGGACGTTTTGTAATTTTTTAAATGTATTGTTATTGATTTCAGAGAGGGGGGGAGGGAGAGAGTGATAGAAACATCAATGATGAGAATCATGGGTCAGCTGCCTCCTGCACGCCCCCTCTGGGGATCGAGCCCGCAACCCGGGTATGTGCCCTTGAGCGGAATGGAATCCGGGACCTTTTAGTCCGTAGGCGGACGCTCTATCCACTGAGGGGAATCAGCCAGGGCTTGTAATTCCAGGGCTTGTAATTTTTTTAAACGCATGTGGCAGGTAAATTATATTGTCTATGAATTACAGCTCAGGATTAAATTGTTTGTTTTTTTTTAAAATATATTTTATTGATTTTTCACAGAGAGGAAGGGAGAGAGATAGAGAGTTGGAAACATCGATGAGAGAGAAACATCGACCAGCTGCCTCCTGCACATCTCCCACTGGGGATGTGCCCGCAACCCAGGTACATGCCCTTGACCGGAATCGAACCTGGGACCCTTCAGTCCGCAGGCCACCGCTCTATCCACTGAGCCAAACCGGTTTCGGCTAAACTATTTCTTTTATTTCTTGCTTTGCATCGGAGAGGGTGGCGAACTGTTGCTCAGTGATGGCAGGTAATTTAATTGATTGCTGTAAGTCAGTGGTTCTCAACCTTCCTAATGCCGCGACCCTTGAATACAGTTCCTCATGTTGTGGTGACTGCTAAGCATAAAATTATTTTCATTGCTACTTCATAACTGTAATGTTGCTACTGTTACGAATCCTAATGTAAATATCTGATATGCAGGATGTATTTAGGCGACCCCTGTGAAAGGGTCGTTCGACCCCCAAAGGGGTCGCGACCCACAGGTTGAGAACCGCTGCTGTAAGTGCACACCGGAGTTGCAGTCCCGGTGGTGGGTTTGGGTGATGTGGAGTCTTAGAGAATTATTGGGACATTGTTTTTGCGTTACCTCTGTTACTTTGAAATCTGCCAGCCTTTTGGGGCAGCTTTTTTAAAGAACCTCTTGATGCTTATATGTAGACAGAATGAGAAAATGATATGTGTAGTGAAGTCTCACAAATGAGAAGAATCCCAGGCAATTTGGTGCAACTCCTGAATTACACACTATTATAAAATAAATGTGCATTTTCAATCAATAGCAATGATGATAATTATATACATAGTAGATACAGTTTATTGAAATAGGATTAAAAACTCCTCGACTAAGAGTTCCTTAAAGATGACCTTCACTTGGGAATAGATAAGAATAATTTTCTTCCGGCATATCAATTGTCTTGGAGCAAATGTGCACTTGTGGAGTACCTCAAGGGGGCTTGAAAGCAGTTTAGTTTCTTAACTCTTTTAAACATCTTTCCCTGACTCTCTTTCTTCCCGTCTACATGCTCCACCTTAGGCGAAGCATAAGACGGCATAGCTAAATCATATTTTGCTATTCGATAATCTAAATATCCAACTTTAAGAAAGCCCTAATTATTGAGGTCAGCATGAGCTCTGACCCTCATTCAAAGCACTGCCTTGTTCTCTCAATTGAACACAGGAACTTAGTTTCCAACCTGACTCATGCAGGCTTCTCACCAACCATGATCGCTTTCACCTTCTGTCCCCGGGAACCTGCTGAGTGTTGGGTTGAAAAGGGCCAGTCAGTCTGTAACGATATTCCATTTAGGTGGAGAAGCCCATTAGACAGGCGAAGCTCTGCTTTCTTGTTGGTCTGAACTAGACACTGTTGGATTAGAAGTGGCACAGTGGCCCTGTGTTTGAGTCAGGTTATCCTGCTAAAACTGACAGAAGTCCAAGGCTTCTGCCGGCTGCTCCTGGCCGGCAGACCAGCCTTTCTGGCTTCTTAGCCTGGCACAGGGGGTCCCAGAGCACCAGCAGGAAGGAGACACCCACTCCCCTGGTTGTGTGAGTCCCATGAGGTCAGTGCCTCACATGCTTCACTTGCCCCACCTTGTCCCAGCCCTGCAACTAGGCCCCCCGCCGCCTGGGCCTGCCTCCTTCCCACCTCATCTCTCTCTCCTCTTTCATGTTGCTATGCTGTGAACAGTCACCGTGCCACAGACATGCCCCCTCTGTCAGGGCTCTGTGCCCTTGCAAAAGGCTGTTTCCTCTGTGAGAGGCCCCTGTCTGCTTAGCCACTTGCCAATCCCCACCGATCACCGCACATATCCCTTCCTGACTCCTAGGAAGCATGCCTCCTTCTCTCTGCTCTCCTACAAAGCACACCTACCGCGTGCCCTATTAGAGCCAGGCTTCACATTGGAAAGGCTTTGAGTGTTTGCATGGTTTCTCCACACACAGCCCTGGATTCCCTGAGGGCAATGGGTGCACCATTTCCATGACTGTTTGGTCACCAACTGGGTTACTATGGGGTCCAAGGTTGGCGCTCTGGATTGAAGGAGTAATTGACTCCCCACTCTCAGTACCTCAACTCAAGACTCATAAACACCTTGTGAAGGAAATATCTCATCCTCTCTTCACAGTGAGAGCAGCACCCAGCGCCAGGTCTTCTGACTCTGGGGCTGCACTGACTGTGCCAGGGTTTCTGGACCAGGTCACTATTGACATTTGCTGTGGGGGCGGTTGTGTGCGCTGTGGCGTGTCTAGCAGCATCCTGGCCTTGCCCACTGAACGCCGGTTGTGATCACCAAAGTGGTCCTGATATTGCCAAGTGGCCCCTGGGGGGCAACGCGTCCCCTGGATGAGAACAGCTCAACCCCCTGCTCTGTAAACCATGGGTGTGTTTCCTAGCTGCCACCCAGTGTGCGTGTCACTCAGTGGACAGGCGTATCTGCCCACTGCGTCATGGGATGTGCTGGCTCTTCAGTGGTTGCGGGGACCGTGTCTGAGGTTGGCTTTCCCCAGGAGGCGGACCCTGACGAGGTGATGTGAGTGCAGGTCGTTTGGGGGTCAGCTGCTGCAGTGCTGCTGAGCGCAATGGGAGCTGAGTCAGGGACCGGAATGGGAACGAAGACAATAAAAGGCCACCGCAGGCAGCTGCTGTGGACCACTGGTCCCTGCTGTGGCCTCTGGGAGACAGGACAGAACAAGCCTCAGGTTGTTTTAGCTCAAAGGCAATGAAGCTCAGGCGTTTATTCATCCACTCCTCTCTCACTGGCTGAGGACAGTCCTGGGGGCATTATTCCCTGTCATTCTGGGTGGCCATGTACGAGAGCCACCCGTGCTGCTGTGGCCCCAAAATGCCCTCATACAGAGAGTCGCAATTATTGGCAGTAAGACTGTCCGTGTGTATAGAATGGCAAGTGCACGGGGGAGATGGGCAGGGCACGGGCAGCATCTGCTGCACCTATGACTGAAGGTAAGTGGGAGAAGTCAGCCTTCCTCCTCCTCCTCCTCCTCCTCCTCTTCCTCCTCCTCCTCCTCCTCTTCCTCCTCCTCCTTCTCCTCCTCCTCCTCCTTCTCCTCGTCCTCCTCCTTTTCCCACCAAGGATTTTTACCATCAATATTTAGAAAGAGTGGAAGAGAGAGGGAAAGACAGAGAGAAATATCAATGTGAGAGAAAGACATCGATTGGTTGCTTCCTGCATGTGCTCTGACCAGGGCCCGGCCTGGGGAGGCGCCTGCAAATGAGATACATGCCCTTGACCAGAATCAAACCTGGGTTCCTTTGATCCACAGGCCGACACTCTATCCACTGAACCAAACTGGCAAGGGACATTCATTTTTCTTAAAAATTTTATTGATTGATTGATTCTGATTTGAGAGAGAGAGAGAGAGGGAGAGAAACATTGATTTTCCGTTCCACTCATTTATGCATTCATTGTATGCTTCTTGTCTGTGTCCTGACCGGAAATTGAACCCACAACTCTGTCTCTCATGGTGACATTCTAGCCAAAAGGCCCATTCATTTTTTTAAAAAAAAAAATAAAAAAATTTATTGATTTCAGAGAGGAAGGGAGAGGGAGAAATAGAAGCATCAATAATGAGAGTGTATCATTCCTCCTGCATGGCCCCTACTGGGCATGTGCCCTAATCAGGAATCGAAGCATGACCTTCTGGTTCAGAGGTTGATGCTTAACCACTGAGAAACACTGGCCGGGCATCATTCTTCATGATATGGATAAATGTGCCATGTACTATATCTGAGCATATGGAGAAGGGAAATTGTACTCTATCCAAGTGAAACGGGCAACTTCATGTGACTTTTTTGTCAGCTATTAAAGCCAACATAGCCAAAAATGGAGGCTCTGACCCACTGCTTTCTTCCCACCGGGAGGGCTCCGAGGCTACAGGAGTCCTGGGCTATAGGTGCGCTGATGAGGCTCTGAACCCGGCTGTGCTTGTATTCCATTGTGCATTAGTTGGCCTGGCAGTGCTCATCATGGCTCAGCCATTCCCTTCACTTGAGTTCCCTAATTCCACAAGATGGGGGCTTTTAAAGTTACTGTGCATACCATCCTTGCAACCTTCCAAGTACGTTAATGAACAATCTGGCTAATTATTAGGATTCCAACTCCTGCTCTTCCCTACTGCAGCTTGACACAGCTGCACATGCAGGGAAAACTCATGGCCATATTAAGAGGTGCTAGTGGAAGAAGAGATATTTGATTCAGTTTATTTAAGCCAAAACTGGGAAGCAGAATCTCAATGGGTTGAGATAATGCTCCACAGAATGGCAGTTTTGCACCTTGTTTTTAAATCAAAAGAGGAGACTTAAGTGGGTTATGTGAAGTCCATTGGTGATAGATTAGGGAGGCGGGAGAAAGCAAAGCGGGGGAAACCTCGCATTGGATAAAAAGTAAAATGATGGACACATAGTACTTATTTTACTTAGGTGGGTGCAGGATAGTTAACAGTCAACAATTAACTCATTAACGGTGAGGGGATTTGTGGTCTCCACACAGTGGTGTCTGTGCTTTGAGGGGCCCAGAAAAGGAAAATTACTTTGACCTTCCAATGATACGTTATTATAGATGCAAAACACTAGTAGGCTCAGTTCAGATAAAGATTGACTTTTGGTCCTAGCCGGTTTGACTCAGCAGATAGAGCACTGGCCTGTGTACCAAAGGGCCCCGGGTTCGATTCCGATCAAGGGCACATACCTTGGTTGCAGGCTCCTCCTCCCCAGCCCCGGGCCCTGGTGAGGGCTCGTGCAGGAGGTAACCAATTGATGCATTTCTCTCACATTGATGTTTCTCTGTCTTTCCCTCTTTCTTCCACTCTTCCTAAAAATCAATGAAAAAATATCCTTGGGTGAGGATTAACAAAGAAAAAAAACAGATTGACCTTTGTCAGGAAAGATACTGGCCTAGGACATGACTACCCACCATAAACTCTTTTATAATTTTAAAAGTCAATTTCAGACCATCTTTTGTGGTTACTTTAGATCTCTGAGTTTGCAAGGCCATCACACAGGCCTTCCCTGAGCTAGTCAGGTTAGCATGTGGCCCATTTTTATCCACAACATCTAGGTCAGTGGTTCTCAACTTTCCTAATGCCGCGACCCTTTAATACAGTTCATGTTGTGGTGACCCCCAACCATAAAATTATTTTCATTGCTACTTCATAACTGTAATGTTGCTACTGTTATGAATCATAATGTAAATATCTGATATGCAGGATGTATTTAGGCGACCCCTGTGAAAGGGTTGTTCGACCCCCAAAGGGGTTGCGACCCACAGGTTGAGAACCGCTGATCTAAGTCTTTGCCACCTTTCCTTGCTACAACTACTTAGGAGGAACCAACCAGAGAAGTTGGAACTATAGGGCACAGAGCCTGAGAAAGGTGAACATACATCCATTGCTTATTAGTCTTACCTCGGGCTAACTCTCTATCACTCAACCTGAGAATTAATGTGTTTCTCCTGTGATCAAGCCCCAGGCTCAGTATAGCAAATCCCAGGGAATGTTGTAGCTCTGTGAGATTATATGAGTGAAGATCACTCCCACAGCAGTGTGTCTTCCTTTTATTTTTATTTTTTTAAAATATATTTTTATTGATTTTAGAGAGAGGAAGGGAAAGGAAGAGATAGAAATATCAATAAGAGAGAAACATCTATTGGCTGCCTGTTGCACGACCCTCACTGGGGATCGAGCCTGCAACCTGAGTATGTGCCCTGACCTCGAATCAAACAGTGACCTCCTGATTTATGATCCAACGTTCAACCCCTGAGCCACACTGGCCGGGCTGTCTTCACTTTATACTCTGATTATTACATAGCTTACATTTTTCAGGCAGCCATGCCCCATAAATACATATATTCCAGGTTTGTTTACCACATGCAATACCGGACAAACCAAGTGCATCCTCCTAAAAGCATTCCATAGATAAAGACTCTCCCACTTGCTAATACTATTAGCGTGTTGGCCAGCAGGTGTGTCATTAGCATGTGTACAAGGAGATCTGATTGACTCACTTTTCTTTCCTTCCCAGGATGTCCTTCAGTAGAAGGAGAGACTGGGTTACAGTCTTCTCTTACCCCCTTTTTCCCCAGATTCCAAGGGACAGGAATGGGAGGCAGCCTGTCTTCTGTGGCCATGTATGGCTGTCATGATTGTGGAAGCTCTGGGAGAAATGTGGGTTTTCAAGTTGGACATACGGACAAATGACTCAACCACTGAAGCTCAAATCTCATTCTTTCCCCTTTCCATGTTGCATTAACAAAAGAAACCATCAGCCGAAACCGGTTTGGCTCAGTGGATAGAGCGTCGGCCTGTGGACTGAAAGGTCCCAGGTTCGATTCCGGTCAAGGGCATGTACCTGGGTTGCGGGCATATCCCCAGTAGGAGATGTGCAGGAGGCAGCTGATCGATGTTTCTCTCTCATCGATGTTTCTAACTCTCTATCTCTCTCCCTTCCTCTCTGTAAAAAATCAATAAAATATATTAAAAAAAAAGAAACCATCAACAAAACAACAAGAAAACCCACTGTGTGGGAAAACATATTTGCCAATGTCATATCTGATAAGGGCCTAATCTCCAAAGTTTATAGGGAACTCATACAACTTAACAAAAGGAAGATAAACAATCCAATCAAAAAATGGGCAAAGGATCTAAATAGACACCTTTCAAAAGAGGACATTCAGAAAGCCAAGAGACATATGAAAACATGCTCAAAGTCACTAATCATCCGAGAGATGCAAATCAAAACAACAATGAGGTACCATCTCACACCTGTCAGACTGGCTATCATCAACAAATCAACAAACGACAAGTGCTGGAGAGGATGTGGAGAAAAAGGAACACTTGTGCATTGCTGGTGGGAATGCAGACTGGTGTAGCCACTATGGAAGACAGTATGGAGTTTCCTCAAAAAACTACAAATGGAACTCCCATTTGACCCTGTGATCCCACTTCTAGGAATATATCCCAGGAAACCAGAAACACCAATCAGAAAGGATATATGCACCCCTATGTTCATAGCAGCACAATTCACCATAGCTAAGATCTGGAAACAGCCTAAGTGCCCATCTATAGATGAATGGATTAGAAAACTGTGGTACATCTACACGATGGAATACTATGCTGCTGTAAAAAAGAAGGAACTCTTACCATTTGCAACAACATGGATGGAACTGGAGAGCATTATGCTAAGTGAAATAAGCCAGTCAATGAAGGAAAAATACCACATGATGTCACTCATTTCTGGATAATAGAGACCATTATAAACTTATGAACCAAAATAGATCCAGAGGCAGAGCTGCCTCGAACAGACTGTCAAACTACAGCAGGAAGGCTGGGGAGGGTGGGAGGGTGGGAGGGGGGTGAGTAAGAGATCAACCAAAGGACTCGTATGCATGCATATAAGCATAACCAATAGACATAAGACACTGGGGGGTAGGGGAGGCCAGGGGATTGTCAAGGGCGGGGGGGGGGGGTGGAAGGAGACATATGTAATACTTTTTGTAATACTTTAAGCAATTAAAAAAAAAAGAAAAGAAAAAAAAATAAATAAGTCTTTACAGCCCTAGCCAGTTTGGCTCAGCGGATAGAGCGTCGGCCTGCAGACTGAAGGGTCCTAGGTTCGATTCCAGCCAAGGGCACATGCCCGGGTTGTGGGTTTAATCCCCAGTCAGGGGTGTGCAGGAGGCAGCCAATCAATGATTCTCTCTCATCATTGATGTTTCTATCTTTCTCTTCCTCTTCCTTCCTCTCTGAAATCAATAAAGAAATATATTTTAAAAAGAAAGAAGTCATTACCTCTCAGTCACTTCATCTGAGGAATGGGAACATTATCTACCTCACTGGTTTATTGTTATGACTACATGAGTGCATGTATCCTATATAATAAAAACCTAATATGCTAAGTGACCAGTCAACCAGTCGCTATGACACACACTGACCACAAGGGGGTAGACGCTCCAACCTGTAGGTTAGCTTGCTGCTAGGGTCTGGCCAATCGGGACTGGGCGAGACAGGCCAGACACACCCTGGAGCCCTCCCGTGGTCCCTCCCCGGCCCCGGTCATGCACCAGTGGAGTCCCTCGGCCTAATCTGCGCCCTCTCATAATCTGGGACCCCCTCAGGGGATGTCGGAGAGCTGGTTTTGGGCCGATTCCCACAGGCCAGGCCGAGGGACCCCACTGGTACATGAATCTGTGCACGAGGCCTCTGGTATATATATAATTGATTTCAGTGAGGAAGGGAGAGGGAAAGAGAGATAGAAATATCAATGATGAGAGAGAATCATTGATTGGCTGCCTCCTGCACGTCCCACACTGGGGTTCAAACCTGCAACCCAGGCATATGCCCTGGCCAGGAATCAAACCATGATCTCCTATTTCATAGGTTGACACCTAACCACTGAGCCACACTGGCCATGCTGATTACATGAGTCCTTGGTGTGAAAATACTTCTTAAACTGTAACAATCTGTGTCCAGGTACTATATTATTGCTATTATCAGTGAATGTCTGCAGTCCTTTCTATTTGGGTGCTCATTTGTGACTTGTTCTGAAGCTGGTAGCTCTGGGCTCTGACTACAAGGCCTATTAGTTGCCAAAGGTCTCTCAGCATCATGGCATCCTGGATGACAGGAATCCTTTGGTTCGAAAACATAATCTGGATCCTGGATCCACTCTTACAGCACCACATTTTTCATTATATTTCTTCTCACAGTCTACAATTATATATTTGTATAAAAATAATACCATTTAACACTATTAAGCATTTACTACCTGATAAGTACTTTTCTATGCACTTTTTAAGTGTGATATCCCATTTAATCCTCCCCTCCCAACAATCCAATGAGGTCATTATTTTTAATGATAGATTTTAATTGCTACAGAAATAAAGTTGTATATGTTCAAAATGTTATGCCCTGTTTCAATAAATTAGTACTAGATTGTGAGAAATTTTTCATGTTATAGTTGCCATGATTAACTTTTAAAAAGTTGTCAGACTTTTAGCCTGTCTTTAATTTTTCATAGAGATAAACAAAAATATAAAGAAAATATTTGTACATAAAAATTCTACTTATCTAAATCTTTCAACTTTGTTCCTGTAGTTTTTTCCTCTTAACATTGTTGTTGTTATTGTTAATCCTCACCAGAGGCTATTTTTCCTTTGATTTTTAGAGAGAGTGGTTAGAGGGGGAGAGAGACAGAGAGAGAAACATCAATGTGAGAGAAACACATCAATTGGTTGCCTCCTGCATGTGCCCCGAGCAGGGCCAGGGATAGAGCCTGCAACCAAGGAACGTGCCCTTGACCAGAATCGAACCCGGAACCCTCCAGTCCACAAGCCGATGCTCTATCCACTGAGCCAAACTGGCTAGGGCTCCCCTAAAAATTTTTATGGAAATGTTACATACATATAGAAAAGTTCATGTGAATGTTCAGCTCAATGAATTTTCACAAAGTGAACATACTCATGTAACCAGTACCCAAATCAAGAAATAAAGTATTACCTGAACTTCAAAGCCCCCATCATATCTGCTTCCTTCCAGTAATCACACAGTCATCTTCCACCAAGGGTAACTACTATCCTAACTTCTGATACCATGATTTCATTTTGTCTATTTTTGAACTTTATGTAAATGGAGTCACACAGTGTGTACTTTTGTGTTTGGCTTTTTTGATTCAATATTTACGTATTTTGTGTGTGGTTCCAGTTGGTTCATCTCGAAGAAGATAAGTACAGTGCTGTTATTAACCCTACTTAATAGGTTAGAAAACTGAATCACAGGGAGATTAAGCGAACTTTCTCAGAATCACACACTATCAAGTGGCAGAGCTGGATTTTGAACCCAAATAGTTTGACTCTATTCTATTAACCAATTTGCTATACTGCTCCTCATAGTTATTTACTTAATGTCTATCTCCTCCCCTATAGTGTAAGCCCTATTTTTACCCAGCACCTAGCATGCACATACCAGATGATCAATAAATATTTCCTGAGTAAATGAGGAATGAATAAATATCAGATAGGCCTGCTTCTACAATTCAGTGTTTTTGTCTAGGTTATTAGAAATACATCAGAAGGCTCTGTATCTTCCTTTTATTGTTCTTGATTATGGCCATCTCCTTAGACTCATTCCCACCACCTGTGGTCACTGCTCCCTGTTATCCATTTGGCCGCAGCGCCATGTTGAAGAAAGATTTGCATCTGTGTCTAGACCAGGGGTGGGCAAACTTTTTGACTCGAGGGCCACAATGGGTTCTTAAACTGGACCGGAGGGCTGGAACAAAAGCATGGATGGCGTGTTTGTGTGAACTAATATAAATTCAAAGTAAACATCATTACATAAAAGGGTACGGTCTTTTTTTTTTTAGTTTCATTCATTTCGGGCCGGATCTGGCCTGCGGGCCGTAGTTTGCCCACGGCTGGTCTAGACTTTGGATTGTTCCTGGGCCTCATCTTCTCCTCCCACGTGAGGGAGACACAAGGGTAATGCCATTTGGCCACTGCTCTAGGAGTTGGGATGACCCCTCTATGAGTTCCTGCCTCTACAAGTCTCAGAGAAGTTGGAAATGATTACTGCCCTCTTAACCCTCAGTTTCCTGTGCAAATGTTGATGTCCACGGACAGTTGTTCTCCTGAGACAAGAAGGAAATCCTGCCATTTGCAACAACATGAATGGACCTGAAGGCGCTATGGTAAGAGACAAGTCAGTCAGAGAAAGACAAGTACCACATAGTCTCAGTTACATGTGGAATCTAAACCCTCCCTCTCCCCCCCCCAAAAAAAAACTCGCAGAAAAAGAGGTCAGATTTGTGGTTATCAGAGGCAGGCAGGGGGTGAGAAGAGAGGGGATTGGAGGAAGGTGCTCAAAAGTACTTGGGATGTAATGTACAATACGGTGATTATAGTTAACAGGGAGCTGGGCTTTCCCACTTTTATACTTGTCTGTCCCTGGCTCTTTCTAGCTCTTCAAAGCAGTTCCAATAACCTAAGAGCAGTTTTACAGGAAGTCACAGATACAGACCATTAGAAGCAAAAGCACACAGAAGCCAGGAGCATGGGGAAACTGTAAATGGGACACAAGAGGATCAAAGAATACCCACCTCAGAAGGTGATATTCACTAGTAAAGGCTAACCCTGGAGGGTAAGGGGTGGTTTTTTCCTACAATGGAGTGAAAATTGTATATTGAACAAACTTGAAGAAATGGCTCTCCCTTCCTCTCCAGACGGCACAGACAGGAGTGGGCCTGGAAGCAAGGCCAAGAACTGGGATGAGGCCTGGCTGCAGTATCTCAGTGGTTGAGTGTCGACCTATGAACCAGGAGTTCATGGTTCGATTCCCAGTCAGGGCATATGAACGGGTTACGGGCTCGATCCCCGATCATTCAGGAGGCAGCCAATCAATGATTCTCTCTCATCATTGATGTTTCTCTCTCTCCCTCTCCCTTCCTCTCTGAAATCAATAAAGATTTTTTTTTTTAAAAGAAAAAGAACTGGGATGTGCCTTTGAACAGACCCCACTCTCCTCAATGAAGTGTTTAATGTCCTTAGTTCTTTTCTTTTGGACTATGACAGGAGTCATATTTAGCATCCAGTTAAAAGTATTTTCTGTCTTATGCCATTAAGTTATCACCAACTGGCCAGTAAAGTCTTAAACACATTCTCACCTGCTGTTGTGGGGAAATGGGAAGTAGGCCCACCCCAGATCACCCTACACTGCTCCATGATAGCAGTGTCACATGGAGGAAGACTGGCTGCAGATGGTGACCCAGAGCAGGAGCTGGAGCTGATGAAGCATAAATGGTGCCAAATAGATGACTCTGGAGCAGATAGATGACAAAGCCCTTTTCTCTGAGTAAAATAGAAAAAAGTCACCTTTGATGAGAGTAAAGAGAAGCTAACTTGGGTTACACTTAAAGTGTCATACCGATGTGAGAGGTTTTTACAAGAGATGACACCTTCATACCTTGGCCTTATAAAGGCCAGATTGTTATCAGAATGACAATGGTACAAGGTATAGACTCTCTGAGACAGATGAAGAGATAATGAACGATATTTCCAGAAAAAATGTAGGCCAGGAGTCATATCTACCTTTTATATCTCACAAAACTAAAATTACAGCTGGGGTTATCATCTTTTCTTAGTAATATATTACAACTGTAATTTGGTATTAGACAGTGTTATATACTTAGTAGCATTAGTCAGCCTTATTAAAACAGATCTGATGATACAATTTTTTCTTTTAAAAATATTTTAAGATTTTTACTCTTTTCAAAATGTAAGGATGACAGAATAGGAGGTACTTTGTTTATAGGAACTTCTTTGAGTACGGTATAATAGTGAGCTTGAATATACATATAATTTAATACATAATATATTATATAAATATTAAATTTATATAAATATTACAATTATATATAACAAAAGCTCACTTTTCCCTTCTATCTTCATATTTACAAGATATACTATTTAGACCATGTTTATATATTAAATGTTAGCATTTATATAAAATTTCTAGAGGCCCGGTGCATGACATTTGTGCACTTGGGGGGGGGGGTCCCTCAGCCTGGCCTCTCACAGTCCAGGACCCCTTGGGAGATGTCCTTAGCACTGCCACAGAGGCAGGAGAGGCTCCCACCACCACTGCTGCACTCGCCAGCCCTGAGCCTGGCTTCTGGTGGTCAGTGCCCTGTGGGAGCACACTGACCTTCAGGGGGCAGCTCCTGCCACCGCTGCTGCGTCTGCCCTCTGGTGGTCAGTGCACATCATAGTGACCAGTCGTTCTACCATTTGGTCGATTTGCATATTAACCTTTTATTATATAGGATAATATATACACCAATATATACAAGTATAATTTAATTTTCCTGAGCACCAAACATACTTTTCATTTTCTGAGCTACATTGGGTAATTCTTGTAAAACCATGCAATCTATGGACTGGTTTCTATATTAGTGTTGTGGATAATGAAAAAGGTCTTTGATTTTAACTCTTGTCCTTGGAAACTTTTCTAAGTGCTAACATGAACCCACTCTCCGACCTTAGCAGGTATAGCATAGTGGATGTAGCTGAGTGTTTGAGTGCTCATGCCAATCTGGCTTTGCTTCCAGATCCTGACCCTCCATGTCATCTGCATAATAAGTCTCCTGGATATGAATACATTTTGGACCTGTTCATTTTCTTGTGATTTTCCTCTTTCCAGTGTTTTGAGGGTCTGCTAATTGAGGTTATGATGGACTATAAGCCTCATCTGAATAAGTGCTTCACCTTGGGGAGAAAAGGGGGGAGGGAGCAGAAACTGATTCCTAAAGTTTTTGCTAGAATATCTGCCATTTTTAATATACATGTTAGGAAGCCCACAGGCTTCTAGGCAGCACATTTTTAAACAATTTATCTTTATTATTGAAAGTATTATAGATGTTCCCTTTGTTTGTTTTTTGCCCCATTGACCCCCTCAACCCCATACCCGCCCCTCCTAGGCCTTCACCAGTCTATTGTTTGTGTCCATGGACTATGCATCTATGCATATAAGTTCCCCAGTTATCTCTTCCACCTCTACCCCGCCTTCCCTCTGAAATTCGTCAGTCTGTTCCATGTTTCTATGGATCTGGATCTATTTTGTTCATCAGTTTATGTTGTTCATTAAGTTCCACATATGAGTGAGATCATGTAATACGTATCTTTCTCTGACTGGCTTATTTCGTTTAGCCTAATACTCTCTAGGTCCATCCATGCTGTTGCAAATGTAAGAGTTTCTTCTTTTTGACAGCCACATAGTATCCCATTGTGTAAATGTACCACAGCTTCTTTATCCACTCATCAACTGATGGGCACTTGGGCTGTTTCCAGATCTTAGCTATGGTAAATTGTGCTGCTATGAACATAGGGGTGCATACATTCTTTCTGATTGGTGTTAATGAGAAAATAAACAAATTGGACTACATCAAAATAAAAAGCTTCTGCACAGCAAAATAAATCATCAACAAAATGAAAAGAGCCCACTGCATGGGAGAATATATTTGCCAATGATACATCTGATAAGGGTTTAATTTCCAAAATATATAAAGGACTTATACAACTCAACAAAAGGAAGACAAAAAAAAAAATGGGCAGAGGACCTGAATAGACACTTCTCCAAAGAGGACATACATATGAAAAGATGTTCAACATCACTAATCATCAGAGAGATGCAAATTACAACCACAATGACATATCACCTCACACCTGTCAGAATAGCTACCATCAATAAATCTACAAAGAAGTGCTGGCAAGGATGTGGAGAAAAGGAAACACTCGTATACTTTTGGTGGAAATTCAGACTGGTGCAGCCACTGTGGAAAACAGTATGGTGGTTCCTTAAAAAAATAAAATGGGCCTGGCCAGTGTGGCTCACCAGGAGGTCATGGTTCGATTCCCAGTCAGGGCACATACCTGGGTTGCGGGCTCAATCCCCAGTAGTGGGCATGCAGGAGGCCACTGATCAATGATGCTCTATCATTTTTATGTTTCTATCTCTCTTTCCCTCTCCCTTCCTCTCTCTGAAATAAATAAAACATTTAAAAATCCTATATAATAAAAGGGTAATATGCAAATTGACCGAATGGCAGAACAACCAAACAACCAATCAGAACATAATATGCTAATGATATGCTAAGGTTACTCAACTGCTTGCTATGACGGGTACTGACCACCAGGGGGCAGATGCTCCAACCAGTAGGTTAGCTTGCTGCTGGGGTCTGGCCGATCACTGAGCAAAAAGGGCCCTAGAGCCCTCCCGCAGTCCCTCCCTGGCCCTATTGTGCACCCATGGGGTCCCTCAGCCTGGCCTGTTACCTCTCACAATCCAGGACCCCTCAGGGGATGTCAGAGAGCCAGTTTCAGCCTTATCCCACAGGCCACTCCCCTTAGGAGGGCACCAGATGCAGGGCTCATGGCTGGTAAGCGCTGCTGCAACAGCACAAGCCTCTCCCAATTGGGACTGATTGGGCACGAGCCTGCAGCAGGCACAGTGGGACCGGGATGAGCAGGAGTGGCAGGTAGGACCTGCAGGCAGCATTGGACTGCGGGTTTCAGCCCAATCTCTAAAGGCTACTCAGAGGGACCCCACCCGTGCACAAATTCATGCACCGGGCCTCTAGTTTAAAAATAAAACTGCCTTTTAACCCAGCAATCCCACTTCTGGGAATATATCCTAAGAAACACAAAACACTAATTTGAAAGAATATATGCAACACTATGTTTATTGCAGAGTTATTTACAATAGCGAAGATCTGGACACAGTGCAAGTGCCCATTAGAAGACGAGTGGATAAAAAAAGCTGTGGTACATTTAGACAATGGAATACTACACAGTTGTAAAAAAAGAAGGAACTCTTACCATTTGCAACAGCATGGATGGGCCTGGAGAGTACAATGCTAAGTGAAATAAGCCAGTCAGAGAAAGACAAGTATCACATGATCTCACTCATATGAGGAATCTAATGAACAAAATAAACTGATGAACAAAATAGAAACAGAGACGTGGATACATGGAACAGACTGACAGCTGTTAGAGGGAAGGGGGTTGGGGGACTGGATGAAAGAAAATGAAAGGATTAACCAAAAACCATATATATATAACCCTAGCTGGTTTGGCTCAGTGGGTAGAGTGTCCATCCCGGCTTCCATTCTGGTCAAGGGCATGTACCTTGGTTGCAGACTCCTCCCTAGCCCAGGCCCTGGTCAGGGCATGTGCAGGAGGCAACCAATCGATGCATTTCTCTCACATCAATGTTTCTCTCTGTCTTTACCTCTCTCTTCTACTCTTCCTAAAAAATCAATGGAAAAATATCTTTGGGTGAGGATTACCCAAAAAATCAAACATATATACAGAACACATAGACATAGGCAACAGTGTGATTATAGCCAGAGGGGCATGGGGTGAGGTCTAGGCAGAGGTGGACAAAGTGAGGGGAAATGGGGACAGTCTCTTTCTGACTTTGCTTAGGGCAGTGGTCGGCAAACCGCGGCTCGCGAGCCACATGCGGCTCTTTGGCCCCTTGAGTGTGGCTCTTCCACAAAATACTGACTTCTGCGCATGGGCCACGAAGTTTCAATCACACTGTACATGCACGCCCGCACGTGGTATTTTGTGGAAGAGCCACACTCAAGGGGCCAAAGAACCACATGTGGCTCGCGAGCCGCAGTTTGCCGACCACTGGCTTAAGGCAATAAATGCACAATGTAGTGTACAGATAATGTTTTATTGAGTTGTAGACTTGAAACCTATGTGGTTTTGTGAAATAATGTCACCCCAATAAATTCAATAAAACAATAAAAGAAGTTATTCTTTCTTTTCAAACTCTTCATTAGTTCTCACTGTCCCCAAGAAATAAAATATAAGGGTTCTGAAGCAATCATGAGGGTAGTGGTGAAGGAAAAAATGGCTAACCTTCAATGAGTTCCCACTTTGTGCCAGGCATTGTTCTATGGACATGGTTTATGTAGACAACATCACTTAAACTTCAAAACAACTAAGTGAAGTAAGCATAATCATCATCACCACCACCACCCCAATTTACAAATAAAAAAAGAATGTATGCACCCCTATGTTCATAGCAGCACAATTCACCATAGCTAAGATCTGGAAACAGCCTAAGTGCCCATCTGTAGATGAATGGATTAGAAAACTGTGGTACATCTACACGATGGAATACTATGCTGCTGTAAAAAAGAAGGAACTCTTACCATTTGCAATGGCATGGATGGAACTGGAGAGCATTATGCTAAGTGAAATAAGCCAGTCAATGAAGGAAAAATATCACATGATCTCACTCATTTCTGGATAATAAAGACCATTATAAACTTATGAACAAAAATAGATACAGAGGCAGAGCTGCCTTGAACAGACTGTCAAACTACAGCAGGAAGGCTGGGGAGGGTGGGAGGGCAGGAGGGGGGTGGGTAAGAGATCAACCGAAGGACTTGTATGCATGCATATAAGCATAACCAATGGGCATAAGACACTGGGGGGTAGGGGAGGCCAGGGGACTGTCAAGGGCGGGGAAAAAAAAAGGAGACATATGTAATACTCTTTGTAATACTTTAAGCAATAAAAACAAAACAAAAAAAAACATAAAAAATAACTTACTTAAGGGTGCACAGATAATTAGTGGAATTAGGGTTTAGGCAAAGGAATCTGTAGAAATTGACAAGGTAATTCTAAAATGTGTATGGGAAGCCTCAAGAAATGGATAGCCAATATTACTATGCAAAAGAAGAACAAAGTTGGAGCTTTATTATTACCTGATTTCAAAACTTATTATATGGCTACAGATATTAATATAGAGTGCCATTTGTACAAAGATAGACAAATAGATCAGTGGATCAGAATTCAGATCCCAGAAATAAGGCTTTACATATATGGTCAATTGATTTTTCACAGAGGTGTAAAGGCAGTTCAGTGGAGAAAGGACAGTCTTTTCAACAAGTGATGCGGGAACACTTGGGCATCCATGTGCAAAAATTGAATCTTGATGTATACCTCACATCTTATACAGAAATGAACTCAAATTGGACAACCTTAAAACTTCCAGAAGAAAACATAGCAGAATATCTTTGTGACTCTGGGTTGGGCAACAACTTCTTACATATGACACCAAAAGCACAATCCAGAAGAGAAAAAAGTAATAAATTGGACTTCATCAATATTATAAAATTTTTCTCTTTGAGAAGACACTGCTAGGAGAATGAAAAGATAAGCTAAAGATGAAGGAGAAATATTTGCCAAACACATATTCCTAAATGACATATTTAGACCATATCAATGAATCTCAAACCTCAATAATAAGAAAACAGCCTCCCTGATCGGTTTGGCTCAGTGGACAGAGCATCGGCCTGGGGACTGAATGGTCCCAGGTTCGATTCTGGTCAAGGGCATGTACCTTGGTTGCAGGCACATCCCCAGTGGGGGTGTGTAGGAGGCAGCTAATCGGTGTTTCTCTCTCCTCGATGTTTCTGACTCTGTCCCTCTCCCTTCCTCTCTGTAAGAAATCAATAAAATATATTAAAAAAAAAACCAGCCAAATAAAAATAGGCCAAATATTTGAAAAGATATGTCAACAAACATATTTGGATAGAAAATGAACTCATAAAAAGATACTCAACATCACTAGTAATTAGGGAAATATAAATGAAAACCACAATGAGGTACACTAGACAACTATTAGAATGGTTCAAAAAAACCCAAATCTGACAGTATTAAGTACTGGCAAGGATGTGGAGCAACTAGGACTCTAAATGTTGCTGTTTGGAAATACAAAAGGGTACAGCCACTTTCATAATAGTTCTTATAAAGTTAAACATTCACCTACCACATGATTCAACATTGTACCACATAGGTATTTACCCAAGTGAAATGAAAACTTATGTTCACAGAATATCTCGTATACAAATATTTACATCAACCTTGTTCATAACCACCTAAAACTGGAAACAACACAAATACCTTTCAGCTGTTAAATGGATAAACAAATTCTGTTACATCCATACAATGGAATACTATGCAGCAATGAAAAAACAAACTAATAATGCATGAAACAATTTGGATGAATCTTACATGCATGTATGTGATGGAATCCAGTCGCAAAAGCTAAATGATTTACAATTCCATTTATATAACACTGGAGGCCCGGTGCACAAAATTCATGCAGGGGGGGGGGCCCTCAGCCCTGCCTGTGCCCTCTCGCAGTCCCGGACCCCTCGGGGGATGCAATCTGGGACTTCTCCTTCCTTACCGCCCACCTGCTCGCTGCTCCTTACTGCTTGTTTCGCTGCTCCCTAGAGCTGCCACAGAGGAAGGAGGGGCTCTCGCCGCCACCGCCGCTGCACTCGCCAGCCGCCAGCCGTGAGCCCAGCTTCTGGTTGAGTGGTGCTCCCGCTGTGGGAGCGCACTGACCACGAGGGGGAAGCTCCTGCATTGAGCATCTGCCCTCTGGTGGTCATAGCGACCGGTCATTCTGGTCGTTCTGCCTTAATGGTCACTTAGGCTTTTATTATATAGATTCCAGAAAAGGCAATCTATAGGCATAGAAAACAGATCAATGGTTGCCCAGGACATTAGGTGGGGGAGAAATTGATGACAAATATGCATGAGAGCATTTTTTGCATGCCAGACAGTTCTAGGTTTTGATTATAGTGGTGACTGAGTAATTGACAACATTTTTCAAAATTCACAGAGCTATACACTGGAAAAGGTAAATTATACTCTATGCATATTATACTTAATTAAAATGTTCATGCTCAACCTCAATGAATATGGAACAAAACAGTTTACTATAGAAAAGTAGGTTAATTATCTTGCAATTAATTCAATTCTTGTCTTCATCTTGTATACCTTAGTCTGGCCATGAGTTTTCCCTGCATATGCAACTATGTCAAGCTGCTGCAGGGAAGGGCAGGAGTTGGAATCCTTATAATTAGCCAAGGCTCCAAGGACAGTGTGTATTCAGAGTAATTAAAAGAAGTGATCTTGTATAAGACCAGGCAATTAGGGAGCTCAAGTGAAGGGAATGGCTGAGCCATGATGAGCACTGCCAGGCCAACTAATGCACAATGGAATACAAGCACAGCCGGGTTCAGAGCCTCATCAGTGCACCTATAGCCCAGGACTCCTGTAGCCTTGGAGCCCTCCCGGTGGGAAGAAAGCAGTGGTTCAGAGCCTCCATTTTTGGCTGTGTTGGCTTTAATAGCTGACAAAAAAGTCACATGAAGTTGCCCGTTTCACTTGGATAGAGTACAATTTCCCTTCTCCATATGCTCAGATATAGTACATGGCACATTTATCCATATCATGAAGAATGATGCCCGGCCAGTGTTTCTCAGTGGTTAAGCATCGACCTCTGAACCAGAAGGTCATGCTTCGATTCCTGATCAGGGTACATGCCCAGTAGGGGCCATGCAGGAGGAATGATGCACTCTCATTATTGATGCTTCTATTTCTCCCTCTCCCTTCCTCTCTGAAATCAATAAAAAAATTTTTTTTAAAAAAAAGAATGAATGGCCCTTTTGGCTAGAATGTCACCACGAGAGACAGAGTTGTGGGTTCAATTTCCGGCCAGGACACAGACAAGAAGCAAACAATGAATGCATAAATGAGTGGAACAGAAAGTCAATGTTTCTCTCTCTCTCTCTCTCTCTCTCTCTCTCTCTCTCTCTCTCTCTCTCTCAAATCAAAATCAATCAATCAATAAAATTTTTAAGAAAAATGAATGTCGCTTGCCAGTTTGGTTCAGTGGATAGAGTGTCGGCCTGTGGATCAAAGGAACCCAGGTTTGATTCTGGTCAAGGGCATGTATCTCATTTGCAGGTGCCTCCCCAGGCCGGGCCCTGGTCAGAGCACATGCAGGAAGCAACCAATCGATGTGTTTCTCTCACATTGATATTTCTCTCTGTCTTTCCCTCTCTCTTCCACTCTTTCTAAATATTGATGGTAAAAATCCTTGGGGGGATAAGGAGGAGGAGGAGGAGAAGGAGGAGGAGGAGGAGGAGGAGGAGGAGGAGGAAGAGGAGGAGGAGGAGGAGGAGGAGGAAGGCTGACTTCTCCCACTTACCTTCAGTCATAGGTGCAGCAGATGCTGCCCGTGCCCTGCCCATCTCCCCCGTGCACTTGCCATTCTATACACACGGACAGTCTTACTGCCAATAATTGCGACTCTCTGTATGAGGGCATTTTGGGGCCACAGCAGCACGGGTGGCTCTCGTACATGGCCACCCAGAATGACAGGGAATAATGCCCCCAGGACTGTCCTCAGCCAGTGAGAGAGGAGTGGATGAATAAACGCCTGAGCTTCATTGCCTTTGAGCTAAAACAACCTGAGGCTTGTTCTGTCCTGTCTCCCAGAGGCCACAGCAGGGACCAGTGGTCCACAGCAGCTGCCTGCGGTGGCCTTTTATTGTCTTCGTTCCCATTCCGGTCCCTGACTCAGCTCCCATTGCGCTCAGCAGCACTGCAGCAGCTGACCCCCAAACGACCTGCACTCACATCACCTCGTCAGGGTCCGCCTCCTGGGGAAAGCCAACCTCAGACACGGTCCCCGCAACCACTGAAGAGCCAGCACATCCCATGACGCAGTGGGCAGATACGCCTGTCCACTGAGTGACACGCACACTGGGTGGCAGCTAGGAAACACACCCATGGTTTACAGAGCAGGGGGTTGAGCTGTTCTCATCCAGGGGACGCGTTGCCCCCCAGGGGCCACTTGGCAATATCAGGACCACTTTGGTGATCACAACCGGCGTTCAGTGGGCAAGGCCAGGATGCTGCTAGACACGCCACAGCGCACACAACCGCCCCCACAGCAAATGTCAATAGTGACCTGGTCCAGAAACCCTGGCACAGTCAGTGCAGCCCCAGAGTCAGAAGACCTGGCGCTGGGTGCTGCTCTCACTGTGAAGAGAGGATGAGATATTTCCTTCACAAGGTGTTTATGAGTCTTGAGTTGAGGTACTGAGAGTGGGGAGTCAATTACTCCTTCAATCCAGAGCGCCAACCTTGGACCCCATAGTAACCCAGTTGGTGACCAAACAGTCATGGAAATGGTGCACCCATTGCCCTCAGGGAATCCAGGGCTGTGTGTGGAGAAACCATGCAAACACTCAAAGCCTTTCCAATGTGAAGCCTGGCTCTAATAGGGCACGCGGTAGGTGTGCTTTGTAGGAGAGCAGAGAGAAGGAGGCATGCTTCCTAGGAGTCAGGAAGGGATATGTGCGGTGATCGGTGGGGATTGGCAAGTGGCTAAGCAGACAGGGGCCTCTCACAGAGGAAACAGCCTTTTGCAAGGGCACAGAGCCCTGACAGAGGGGGCATGTCTGTGGCACGGTGACTGTTCACAGCATAGCAACATGAAAGAGGAGAGAGAGATGAGGTGGGAAGGAGGCAGGCCCAGGCGGCGGGGGGCCTAGTTGCAGGGCTGGGACAAGGTGGGGCAAGTGAAGCATGTGAGGCACTGACCTCATGGGACTCACACAACCAGGGGAGTGGGTGTCTCCTTCCTGCTGGTGCTCTGGGACCCCCTGTGCCAGGCTAAGAAGCCAGAAAGGCTGGTCTGCCGGCCAGGAGCAGCCGGCAGAAGCCTTGGACTTCTGTCAGTTTTAGCAGGATAACCTGACTCAAACACAGGGCCACTGTGCCACTTCTAATCCAACAGTGTCTAGTTCAGACCAACAAGAAAGCAGAGCTTCGCCTGTCTAATGGGCTTCTCCACCTAAATGGAATATCGTTACAGACTGACTGGCCCTTTTCAACCCAACACTCAGCAGGTTCCCGGGGACAGAAGGTGAAAGCGATCATGGTTGGTGAGAAGCCTGCATGAGTCAGGTTGGAAACTAAGTTCCTGTGTTCAATTGAGAGAACAAGGCAGTGCTTTGAATGAGGGTCAGAGCTCATGCTGACCTCAATAATTAGGGCTTTCTTAAAGTTGGATATTTAGATTATCGAATAGCAAAATATGATTTAGCTATGCCGTCTTATGCTTCGCCTAAGGTGGAGCATGTAGACGGGAAGAAAGAGAGTCAGGGAAAGATGTTTAAAAGAGTTAAGAAACTAAACTGCTTTCAAGCCCCCTTGAGGTACTCCACAAGTGCACATTTGCTCCAAGACAATTGATATGCCGGAAGAAAATTATTCTTATCTATTCCCAAGTGAAGGTCATCTTTAAGGAACTCTTAGTCGAGGAGTTTTTAATCCTATTTCAATAAACTGTATCTACTATGTATATAATTATCATCATTGCTATTGATTGAAAATGCACATTTATTTTATAATAGTGTGTAATTCAGGAGTTGCACCAAATTGCCTGGGATTCTTCTCATTTGTGAGACTTCACTACACATATCATTTTCTCATTCTGTCTACATATAAGCATCAAGAGGTTCTTTAAAAAAGCTGCCCCAAAAGGCTGGCAGATTTCAAAGTAACAGAGGTAACGCAAAAACAATGTCCCAATAATTCTCTAAGACTCCACATCACCCAAACCCACCACCGGGACTGCAACTCCGGTGTGCACTTACAGCAGCGGTTCTCAACCTGTGGGTCGCGACCCCTTTGGGGGTCGAACGACCCTTTCACAGGGGTCGCCTAAATACATCCTGCATATCAGATATTTACATTAGGATTCGTAACAGTAGCAACATTACAGTTATGAAGTAGCAACGAAAATAATTTTATGCTTAGCAGTCACCACAACATGAGGAACTGTATTCAAGGGTCGCGGCATTAGGAAGGTTGAGAACCACTGACTTACAGCAATCAATTAAATTACCTGCCATCACTGAGCAACAGTTCGCCACCCTCTCGGATGCAAAGCAAGAAATAAAAGAAATACTTTAGCCAAAACCGGTTTGGCTCAGTGGATAGAGCGTCGGCCTGCGGACTGAAAGGTCCCGGGTTGGATTCTGGTCAAGGGCATGTACCTTGGTTGCAGGCACATCCCCAGTGGGAAGTGTGCAGGAGGCAGCTGGTCGATGTTTCTCTCTCATCGATGTTTCCAACTCTCTATCTCTCTCCCTTCCTCTCTGTGAAAAATCAATAAAATATATTTTAAAAAAAAGAAACAATTTAATCCTGAGCTGTAATTCATAGACAATATAATTTACCTGCCACATGCGTTTAAAAAAATTACAAGCCCTGGAATTACAAGCCCTGGCTGATTCCCCTCAGTGGATAGAGCGTCCTCCTACGGACTAAAAGGTCCCGGATTCCATTCCGCTCAAGGGCACATACCCGGGTTGCGGGCTCGATCCCCAGAGGGGGCGTGCAGGAGGCAGCTGACCCATGATTCTCATCATTGATGTTTCTATCACTCTCTCCCTCCCCCCCTCTCTGAAATCAATAACAATACATTTAAAAAATTACAAAACGTCCTTACGTATGTAATACATGGGGAGCTAAGAGGTAAGTACTTGTGTATAAGAACGCCTGCGAGGCGCACATCTGTATGAAACCATTGGGCGGGAGACGGCTGGAAGATTCAATGACTTCCAATGCTTCCCCAAAGCCTCCACGTAGGGAGGCGCCACACATGCGGACCCCTCGGCGTGTGTGCAAACTGGGGACACCACGAGCAGCCCTGCCACTGGCGACAAGCGATTCTGAGAACAGTGACCGATCCGTGACGAAGCGCTTATCAAGAACAGCAGTGCACCTCCCGCGACTTTGCCAACAACTGCGCTCCCGCGAAACTCCGTGTGTAGTATTAAGCCGCACCCAAAAGTGTGTGTTTGTGTGTTGGTCGCGTCTGCTTTGGTGTGCCTGCTTTTCAGTGTAAACGCACAACCAAGGGTGGCGCCTGGCCTAGGGGTCCAGGGGAAAGTGAGGGCACCACAACAGGAAGTGCGGGTTCGGGCCTGGAGCCCCCTGGCGGCGGCCGCAGCGACACTGGGCTGAGGCGGCAAAGCTGCAGGGCCGCAGAGGGTGGGCGCGAAAGCCCCCCAGCCGGTGCACGCATGCGCACACTTGGCCCCCAGCCTTGGCGCCAAAAGGAGAGCAGGCGCCCCCCCCCACTTCCGGCCCAGGCTGCAACCTCGAGGCGAGGCGAGGCGGCGGCTCTACGCGGCTTGTGCACGGACAGGCGACAGGCGGCCCTCCCGGCGTGAGTACTGTCCCTGCCGCTTGTGGACGAGATGGGTCGGGCGCGCTGAGGCGGGCATGGCCTTGTGGGCGGCGGGCATGGCCTTGTGGGCGGCGGGTGCCTGGTGGCCGTTGTGAGGTGAAGCGGGTCGCCGCTCTGTCGCGTCGCGGCGTTTGCAGAAACGATACATCGATGTTGCAGACGGGTTAGGCAGCCGTGCGACAGCGCACTTACGTTTTCTCTACTTTTAGGGCCCCCGCTTTATGTCACAATGCGAAGAGCTTTAGAACGCGCTCTGGACCATGCAGAGTGTGGCACTGAAAGCGCCCAACAGAGACCTCCTAAGAGGAAAGCCTCATTCGCTGAGGAAAAATCTCTGCATGAAAAGCTGTATGACATGTATGTTGAGGAGTTCGGGAAGGAGCCCGAAGGTACGGAGGAATTAACGCGCAATGTGA
The DNA here is from genome assembly GCF_014108235.1 of Myotis myotis. Taxonomy (NCBI): domain Eukaryota; kingdom Metazoa; phylum Chordata; class Mammalia; order Chiroptera; family Vespertilionidae; genus Myotis; species Myotis myotis. The sequence goes on along the minus strand of NW_023416346.1, from coordinate 117,622,800 downwards.
ACTTGCTGGAGATGCTTGTTCGGCGGGAGTCCTTGCCCCGTTTAGTGGTCAGCCTATACCCAGGCGAGGAGGGGTATTCGCTGATGATAACGGGAGACACTGAACTCTATTCAGAGATCATTAGACTGCCCTATGAGGAACGGGACTTTCTTGACTACTTGGATGCAGGGCAACTGTGTCCTGATATGGTAGATGTCCTGGAAAGGTCTCGGGTTAACGTTTTTCAGAGCGGGTGTGTCATCACAGAAGTGCGGGACTTTAGACAGTGCACTAACGTGGACCGCTGTCGTTACGAAAGGAGGCATGTTCTCTTACGCCCCGCGATGCAGACGTTAGCTTCCGATACAGAGTCCATAACCACCAATAACCAGACACGGGCCCAGGAAGACAGACTTTCACTTGAGAGCCAGCCGATCTTAGCTGCAGCTGAGCCCCTGTGTCCTGATCCTTCTGTATCAGTAGCCTGCAGTGAAAACAAGCTGGTCTGTAATGAGCAAAAGATGAACACTCCTGCCATGGAAAGGAACTTACAGGAGGACTATTCTGCAGCCTCCCTGCATCCACAGCAGGAGCTGCCTTGCAGTCCACCCCCTCCTGAGCTAAGCGCATGGGCTCCTGACCAAGAAAGCCAAGCAGATCAGGATGACCTTGAAATTTTCACAGAAAGTTGTGTAGATATGTGGGAACAACTAGCCCTTGACTTGCAGATCCCTCTTGATTTGGATATAGAAAAATTCGCTGAAGATTGGCCTTTCCAATATGATGATGCAAATTCAATAATCTGGCCAGACTCTGAGGCAGAAGATGATTCTCTGTTTGGATGTGAGGGTGACAGTCCATCTCAGACAACAAAGCCGACCGTCATGCAGTCTCAGAATGATCCATTTATCTCTGGAGAAAGGTCACCTAAAAAAGTCAGACGTAGGAGACGAACACCTCGCCCCTACTGCTACACAGATGACCATTCCTATTGTTTAAGGCCTGGGTCAAAGACTCGTGCTAGGAAAGCCACCAGGGAGTCCAAGAAATTGGTGAAGAGGGACAAATGTGCAGTCAGGGTGGCAGAGCCCTCCAGTGTCTCCCCTAGTCTCATCCAGCTTTCTCCAGGGAGAGCAGCAGAACAGCCTTCGGCCGTGACAGTTCAGTCTGCAGCACAGGACCAGGGAGGCCAACACGCACCGCCAGTCATCCGCATTCCCTGCAGCTCAGGAAACAGCTCCTTGGGTAAGCCTTTTACTTCACAGCAGGCAGGCCACATTCGCATTCCGCAGCTTCCATCTCCTGCCCCTGCTTGGGAGCCACCAAGTCTTCCCCAGAAACCTGCTGTGCAGGTGAAGCGAGTCCGCACACTTCCTACAGCCACCGTGACTTCTGCCAGCACATCACAAGCAACCCCGGTCATCCAGGTCAAGGCCTCCTCTGATGACTCCAAGGTCGTTCAACTGCTGGGCCCTGTCCGCGTCATCCGGACTGTGGTGAGAGGATGCAACCCCATTCGGGGCTCTCCCTGTAGGGCCAGGGCTCCTTCAGGAGTGAAGCCCAGCAGCCTGCCCTCAGGAGGCCAGCCAAAGAATGCAGGGCCGGCTGCACCTCAGGCTCCTACAGGTGGTGTTCAGTATGTGGTAGGAAACCTTTCAAGTCTCAGGCCGGTAAAGGTTCTCTGGGTCCCACAGGGGTCGGATATTTCGGCCATCCTGCAGCAGGCCCAGCAGCAGCAGCAGGTGCTTTACCCGTTGATTCCACAGCCGCTGCAGCAGCAGCCCCCCACTTCTCATCTTCCGCAGCCCGTGGTGCAGGTTTCCTGTGTGCAGGGATCCAGCCGGCCACAAAGAGGCCTGTCTGCTCCTCAAGCTGCTGTCACTAACCTCAATGGAGTAGGAAGTGTTCTGCAGTCCCAGAGAGTTGAGTTGTCTCAGCCTGCGCAAAGGCCTTCCCAGCTGCGGGTCCAGCTCCCGGCTGCCTTCCAGAAGCTGCCACAGTCCCAGGGGAGAATCGTGCATCTCCCACAGGCTGTGGCAACAGCATCAGTCCAACCAGCTCAGCCAGCTGGGGGCGGGCAGACAGCAGGTCAGCCCAAAGGCCCAGAGAATGGAGGCCTGCCCAGCACTCCCAAATGCTGAGTCCTGCCCTGTGTTCTCTCTTTTGAAAAACAAAAGAGCATCTACCAAAGTGAGTTCTGAGTTTTTGCTTCATTCTGGGGTATTTTAATGTGTCAGTATTTTCAATTTAAGAAGTGCAAAGTTTGCACACTGAGGCACAACCCCGTAGTTTTTACATAGAAGTGGGAGTGATTTAATAACCTGGGATTGTTTTGCTTGCATTATTGTTTGGTCACTGCTGTTGTCATAGTGATTTCTCTTTTAATGTTCTAAAGTGTATCAAATTCACACTTGGCTCAGTTTAACCTCCTGAAGCCTGTGGTTTTTCTGAATCAATTAACTTTACAATACTGATGAAGTTATATTAATTTACCAAGATGAGTGTGTTTTTAAATGTTTGCTGAGTGAAGAAGCACTGTACCACTTAAACTGTACCATCTTGAGCCCTTGAAAGTTGTGTGTTGTGCAACAGGTCCCTAGAATTGTTTCATCTTGTCAAAGTGAACCTGGATCCTCCCTGAGCCCCAGCGGCCCATTTCCTGGCAGCCAGCTTGCCAGTTTGTGTTTACCTGAGTCCGGCAGCTTTAGACACTTCCCGTGCGTGCAGTCACACAGTAAGTGTCTTCTGGCTGGCTTCTTGCATTTAGTATGATGTCCATCCATATTGTAGCAGGCGACAGGAAGGTCACAGCCTTTCACATGGTTTCACTGTACATAATATATACGGAAGGGGCCTATGAAATGTTAGCAACATCTTTCTGAAGAATGTACTTTAGTATTTGCTTATTTAGTTCAAGTGGTTTTGGCGCCTCCGTGTTTACAAATGTGTTTATTAAAAGTGTTAAAAGTACTAAAAGTGATGTCTGTCACCCTATGTGGAGGACATGGGAGACCTCCCAATGTGCAGAAAGGGCTAGGGCATAGCTGCGGGCAGAGGCGGTGTCAGAGGCCTTTCAAAGACTGTGCCCTAGGCGCCCACCACAGAGCCCAGCTCTCTTCCTCCAGGCTGCAACCAAGGCCGGGAAAAGGCATTTCTGGGATGTCGTGTTTCCTCCCTTTATAAAATCATTTCTAGTTTTCAGAGTGTAGTGTCTTTAGCAGAAATGTACATAACGAACCATTTGGAAGTGAGTTTTATTGGTTTGCCTTTCAAGTTTTTTAAAAAAATATGTTTTTATTGATTTTAGAGAGAGAGGAAAGGAGAGAGAGATAGAAACATCCATGAGAGGCACAACTGACTGCCTCCTGTATGGCCCCCCACTGGGGATCCAGCCCGCAACCCGGGTATGTGCCCTGACTGGGAATCGACCTGGTGAAGTCTTGATTCATGGCGAGGCGCCTAACCACTGAGCCACACGGGCTCAGCTGCCTTTCAAGTTTTTGTGGCCTTGTTAGAGTTTGAAGTGGAACCTGGCCCCCTTCTCTTTCTTTTCCCTCTCCTGGCTCACGGAGCAATTGTTCCCCAGTCCTGCTCCCTCAGCTCTTTTCTGCCTCTGGGGTCTTTCAATGGCCTCAAAAGATGCCTGAACGTTTCTGTTGTCTTTTTTCCTTTCTTTTTATTGAGATGTAATTCGCATAAGAAACAACTCGTGTGAAGTGTATAATTCCGTGGCATTCACTAATGTAGTGTTTGCTGCCGCCATCCCTCTTTGGAAAACATTGCATCACCCAAAAGATCTCTGTAGCCCCTGAGCACTAGGTTCCCATCCTCCCCTCCCCAGCCCCAGAAACCACCAGTTGGCCTTGTGTCTGGATGGACTTCCCCGTTCTAGGTATTTCCAATGAATGGAGTTACACTGTGTGGCCTTTTGTACCTGCCTCTTTTCCTTGGCATAATGTTTTTGAGGTTCATCCATGTTGTCACATGTTTTAGTGTGTGATTCCTTTTCATGTCTGAGTGAGGTCTGGTTCTCTGAATTTGCCACATCCATTTATCCATTCTCCACTGATGGGCATTTGGGTTGCTTCCGCCTATGAGCTATGGTGTATACTGTCACTTTGAAAACTGTCCACAGGTTGTGTGTGTCTCTAATATTTTGCTTTGTTACAACTTGAAGGGCAACCTGTCCACATAAAATTTGCTTTTCTAAGTACACATGTATGTCCCTGTGCTTTTTGCCCTAACTAAAAGAAGGAAATTTGGTCTGTCAGTTCCAAAAGAGATGAGTGAAGGGGCAGGTAACCGCTGAGTCTTATCGGTGAAGTCAGCTGTACTAATGTGCTACGGATCCCGTTAAGCAAAGATTTTCGATTGACTTCCAACAAACACCTCAGCTATGTCATCTGAGTGACACTGTTCCCGTTCGAGCTTCTGTAGCCCATCCTGGACATCTTCGGCCGTGGTACCCACACTTTGAAGAAGTGAACCAGTGCGATGACCAATTACAAAGAAGAGTTTACGCTCGGCCTTGAGAACCAACCAGAGACCTGAACTCAGACTCTCCCCAGATTTGATGTACTTCTTCCCTTTTGCTGCTTGTTTTGGCCCTCCCTTCCCAGTCAACAAATAAAGTTAGTTTTGTTTCAGATAACCTTTTGTGGCCTTTGTTCATATCTTCTCATGGTTCCCACCAAAGTTGGTACTTGATGCAAGGTCTCTTTTTAGGCTATTCACTGGCTATGGTTGTGAATGAACTTTGCATTCATTTTTTTTTTTTTTATTGTGAGAACCTGGAGGCTTTTCCCTACCCTTGGTCCAATTCATACTCTTTGTCTTTAACTCGTTATGTGCAGGCTGTGTCTTCATGACTTAGTGTTTGACCATTCGTAGTGAATTGGTTGTGGGATAGCAGGTGTCCCCGAATGTTCCAATAGAGATCAGAAAAGGTGGTCCAGGACATGATCATCCAGGAAAATCCAGGTGGGCCCAGTACAGCAGGAAATGTCTGCCAGCAGTTGGGTCTGTGTCACAGTGCAGGAGTTTGGGAACAGAATTATATTCCTTGAGGACACTTGCAAGTGATGGAGGACTCTGGTTCTAGGTCAGCACTGTTCAATAGAAATAGAATGTGAGCCTCATGTTATTTTAAATTTTTCTGTAGCCACATTTTAATAAGTAAAAGGCAAAAAGAGAAAATACCCTTAATAATGTATTTAACCCAATACAGGCATACTTTGGAGATGTTGCAGGTTTGGTTCCAGACCACTGTGATAAAGTAAATATTGCAGTAAAGCCAGTCACACACAAAAATTTTTTTTTACATTTTTTCCTCTTTTTTTTGGATTTTTATTTTATTGTTTAAGGTATTACAAATAGTAGTACAAATGTCTCCCCCCCCCTCCCCGCACTGACCTCCCCTGGCCTCCCCTACCCCCCAGTGTCTTGCTTATATGCATGCATACAAATCCTTCGCTTGATCTCTTATCCCCCCAACCCTCCCCTACCTTCCCGCTGTAGTTTGACAGTCTATTCCATGCTTCTTTGCCTCTATTTTTGTTCAACAGTTTGTAATGTTCTTTATTATCCATAAATGAGTGAGATCATGTGGTATTTATCTTTCACTTACTGGCTTATTTCACTTAGCATAATGCTCTCCAGATCCATATATGTTATGTTTTACACTATTTTGTATCCTATGCATTGTGTCTAAAAAACAGTGTACATATTTTAGTGAGAAATACTTTATTGTAGCCCAGCTGGTGTTGCTCAGTAGGTTGAGCATTGTCCCATGTACCAAAAGGTTGCCGGTTCTATTCCTGGTCAGGGCCATGCCTGGGTTTCAGGCTTGATCCCCAGTAGATGGTGTGCAGGAGGCAGCCAATTGATTCTCTCTCATCAATGTTTCTCTCCTTCTCCATTCCTCTCTCTATAAAATCGATAAAACATATTTTTAAAAATAAAATAAAAAATACTTTATTGCTAAAGAATGTTAATCATCTTCTAATCCTTCAGCAAATTATAATGTTTTTGCTGGTGGAGGGTCTTGCCTTGTTGTTGATGAAAATACATTATCTGGGAAGTGCAATAAATCGAAGTTCAGTAATACCTGGTATGCCTATATAGCCAAGATTATCATTTCCATTTGTAATTAATATTTTATTTTAAAATGTATTTTTATTGATTTCAGAGAGGAAGGGAAAGGGAGAGAAAGATAGAAACATCAATGAAGAGAGAGAATCATTGATAGGCTGCCTCCTGCATGCCCCCTCACTGGGGACTGAGCTCCCCACCTGGGCAGGTGCCCTGATTGGGAATCGAACGGTGACCTCCTGGTTCATAGGTTGACACTCAACCACCAAGCCATGCTGGCTGGGCTGTAATTAATATTTTAAAATTCTTAATGAGACATTTTACATTCTTTTATTTTTGTTAAGTTTTCAAAATCCAGGCCCTTATAGCTTGTCTTGATTCTGAAATTTTCATCAGAAATACTTGATCTGAATTTAGATTTTAATAAAATCTATAGTTGAAAATGTAGATTCGCCTTACAAACATTCTTAGACATTTAAATTCGTTAAATCAAGCAAAAATTAGTTCCTCAGTCTCACTGGCCATGTTTTGATGGGTCAGTAGCTGCATGTGGCTATGGTGTTGGACAGTGCATTTCTAGAGGGATGAAGGAGCAGAGCAGATCCTAGAGAGCCTCAGGCATGAGTTGGGAATCAGTTCTTTTTTTGTTTGATTTTAGGGAGAGTGGAAGAGAGAGGGAAAGACAGAAACATCGATGTGAGAGAAACACATTGATTGGTTGCCTCCTGCACATGCCCTGACCAGGGCCAGGGCCGGGGAGAAGCCTGCAACCAAGGTACGTGCCCTTGACGGGAATCGAACCCGAGACCTTCAGTCCACAGGCCCACACCCTATGCACTGAGCCAAACTGGCTGGGGCGGGAATCAGTTCTTGAGATGAGGCAGGGGCTGATCATCAGAGCACAGTTGGAGGGGAAGTGAGGCTGTGTGAGGAAGTGATTCCATGTGCTAAGCGGAAACTCCCAGAAATCCTCACGGCTTGTGGTCACCTGGGCCTGGACCTGCAGTAGACAGCAACGGGCCCTAGCCATAGAGCCAGGATGGTGGTAGAGACCGGAGAGCAGGAGTCAGCTCCTTGCCAGGCTCTGCCCTGCCATATTCAAAACACCCAAGTAGAGGACACTAACCACTCCATCAGGGAACTAAAACTCAGTTTTCCCACCTCTCCCGGGAGGAGCTTGGAACCCAAGGGAATGCGAGAGAGGAGACGCACCACCTGCCCTTTCTTTCGTTCTCTCTTTCTTCCTTTCACTCCTCCCTGTCCATTTTCTGGGTCTCTAACTCCTTGGCATAGAGAAACCAGAGCAGCCATGAGTTGATAATGTGGGAGCTGGGTGATGGGTACATGGAGGCTCATTATATGATTCTCTCTACTTTGGCATATATTTGTAATTGGCTATATATACATATACTTTATATATCTACTTTGGCATATATTTGTAATTGGCTATATGTACATATACTTTATATATCTACTTTGGCATATATTTGTATGCATATCCATTTGAACAGGCAAGATTCTGATGTTCCTAGAGACCCATTATACACCTTGCCCCATCCCAATTTTCATCTTGTGCCTGAAGTCCTGCCGGATCCTGGTCCTTGGCTTGCCCTTGCCTGTTTCACTCCTATCGCTGCAGGCAGCAAAGGGTGTGCGAGTTAATTGTTAAATTCAGTTCAACAAGTTCCTCATTAGGGACAAATTACCCGAGTTTGAAATCTGCTAATTTTCCAATCAGAGTGAGTGTTTGCACTTGTGATTTGGAAATAATTACCATATGGTAAAAGCAAAACCTATGTGGGGATTACTGCAAAGGTGAGGGAGGACAGGAGCTTATTTTGGCATCTGCCATGGAAACTCCTGTTAGCATTTGCAGATTAGTTGCGGTGGGTGGCTCCGGGGTTGGGGTGGGAAAGCTCACCTGTAGCACTGTTTTGCAAAAGCTGTTTACTTCCTGTGCTAATGACCCTGAAAGGTGACATTGACCTTCAAGGGCCAAGTATGGTCTTCATAGGCCTGGATTGGGTCTGGAAAGAGAGAGTCTTTGGGAAAAAAAAAAAAGAGAGTCTTTTGAATTTACCTATTGCATTTAAGAATACATCTATACTTTTCGCCTGACTGGCATGGCTCAGTGGTTGAATGTCAATTTATGAACCAAAAGGTCGAGGGGCACATGCTGGATTGTGGGCTCGATTCCCAGTGTGGGGTGTGCAGGAGGCAGTGATAGATGATTCTCTCTCATCATTGGTGTTTCTATCTCTCTCCCTCTTCCTTCCTCTCTGAAATCAATAAAAATATTTTAAAAATACATCTATGCTTTTCTGAAATCTGCCCTATTGGTCTAAAGCTTCTTCACGAGTTGCAAATAAAAACATTTCCTTGGTGATGGAAGTGGTGATTCTAAATGTCCTTTGTGTGATCTCACAATGCATGTGTTAGGGAACACTCATCTGAAAGAATTTGAAGAACTAGGGGCTAAGAATTGCTGCAGACTACCACTGTGATCTGAAGTATAGAAATCTGGATTATTCACCTTTAGTAATTTGTCTCAGTCCTAATTCCTGTATGACTAGTTCCAAAGCTTTAGCAATCTGTGGTGAAGAATAGTCAGGGTTTCAGTTAAGTTAAAAGCCAATGCAGAAAGACTCCTAAGATATTGCTTTTGGAATTTGGAGCCAAGAAAAACTGGTCTCCCCTGAGAAAGCAGTATCCCTCCTCCTCTCTGATACTGGAGTTGTACAACTTCTCAGGTTTCCCTTTGCGCCTAGGAAACTGAAAACCAAATTTGAAACCAAACTCACCAAGTTTGCATTTATGCACATCAGCATTTCTTTTTTTTATCCTTACCCGATGATATGTTTATTGATTTTTTAAAAAATATATGTTTATTGATTTCACAGAGAGGAAGAGAGAGATAGAAACAGCAATGATGGGAGAGAATCATTGATCAGCTGCCTCCTGCATACTCCTACTGGGGGTCGAACCCACAACCTGGGCATGTGCCCTGACCGGGAATCGAACCATGACCTCCTGGTTCATAAGTAACCACTGAACCACACTGGCCGGAGTGTTTATTGATTTTTTGGGGGAGGGAGAGGGATAGAGAAAGAGAGAAATATTGATCATTTGCCTCCCATACTCACCCCGACCAGGGATCAAACCTGCTACCTAGGTATGTGCCCTGATCAGGAATTGAACCCCCAATCTTTCAGTGTATGGGATGACACTCAACCACACCGGCCAGGGCTCAGCATTTCTTGTTCCTTTTTTAAAATTTCTGTTTTACTAGTTCTTCTTACTTGCCTTTTGTCATATACTACTTCACATATTTTGTTAAAGGAAACTGGGAATGCCTCCGTTCATGTATAAACACGTGCATAAATAAGTAGCTTCTATTCATTTATATACACTGCCTCTAAACTTTTAATAAATAACCTTGCCCACTAGATATTATCCTCTTACAAATGAAGAAACTAAGGCTCGGATGGGACTTGCCTGAGGCAATAAAACTGTTAAGTGGCACAGTCAATATTTTCTCCCCTGAAGTCCATGCCCTGCCTGGGTACAGGTAACTGATATGTTAACAGGTATTAATTGAATGGTGGACGGTATACACGAAACGACTTTATTTTTCCAATCACTGGTTTCAACTATGTGGCACCAAGCTCCGTTTTGCATTCTTTATATCTTGGCAGATCTCATAACTTTTGGGACTCTCTTGATTGGTAAACCTGATCAGTTCCAATTACAATTTCAGTATTAAATGGGTACTCCGGTCTTGGGGCACAGAGAGAAGGGAGACAGAGTTCTTTGTGGGATAAGGTCCTTTTCCAGCTCCGATGCTGTGATCTGCTGAGGTTGGGGGGCGTTTGCACAGGGGGTTGCTCTGTTTTTTACCTGGGCTCCTCCCTCCCTGGGGCTTTGCTAAGAGAAGGGCAGCTCTGCCTGCTGACTCCCACCCCCTGCTCCAGGTTGTCTCCCATCTCCCGGAGGACCTCTGAATAAGCCCTGTGCTCCTCCATTTGGGGCCTTGGGAATTGCTGAGGTCCGTTTTCCAACTCTGAAGGCTGCGGGGGGGCGGGGCTCATGGATGGGGGTGGGGGTGATCTCTATTTCCTTTCCAGGCATCTCAGTACTTTTGAGCCTCTCACTTTCATTATACTTCTTAGCCACAAGAGGGCACCAGACTCCACGTTCACACACCACAGAGAGTATTTGTTGCGTTCTTGCAAGAATTTCTTCGCCTACAGTTCCCAAGGCTGCAGGGTGAGCCTGCTGATCTGTGCAGCTCAGCGGGAGTCCAGGCAGGAAATTGGAAGCCAACTTTCCCTGCATGCAGACCTTCCCCTCTCCTCGAGCAACTCTCTTACCGGTTTCCTTTACAAGCCTCTGGGCTTGGGGGAGCAGGGGACACGAGCACTCCTCCTCTATTCCACCTCTCACCAGGAACACTGGGCTCCCCTCCTACACCTCCCAGTCCCCTCGTATTTACATAGGGTGGTGGGTGGTGTTTGGAGGGAACGTCTAGTCACAGTAGGGCCAGCTGTGCCATTTCTCAGTGCTCTCTCTGAGAGGACATGCCTGCTGGCTGGTTGGAGTCTTTCTAAAGGATGTGGGAGCACCTGATGCTTTTTGTTTCCAGCTGTGGGCTTTAGCCACTCTGGGACAACAGGAAGAGCACTATTTTATGCAAGCAAGCAAGCACGCGTACACACACACGCACACACGCATACACGCACACACGGACACATACGCACGCACACATACGCACACACGCATGCGCACGCACACGCACGCATACGCACATGCACACGCACATGCACACGCACACACACTACTGTCCAACCTTCTCCCATCGTCAATTTAAAAGGGCAGAGGCTGCCCTGATTGGTTTGGCTCAGTGGATAGAGCGTCGGCCTGTGGACTGAAGGGTCCCAGGTTCGATTCCGGTCAAGGGCATGTACCTGGGTTGCGGGCACATCCCCAGTAGGGAGTGTGCAGGAGGCAGCTGATCGATGTTTCTCTCTCATCGATGTTTCTAACTCTCTATCCCTCACCCTTCCTCTCTGTAAAAAATCAATAAAATATATTTAAAAAATAAAATAAAAGGGCAGAGGCCTAAGTCTGGTGGAACAGTTTTTCGAAGGACTACTTTGGGTGTTTTCTAAAGAGTTTATTGTAAGAAGTCAGTGGGGAGCATGGGAGCCAGTTTGGGAAATTTCACCCCTATAATCGCTGGGGGGGGGGGCATTCTTTGATATGGAAAGTAACTCTCAGAATTGTGTAGTGTTATAGAAATACATCTGCAAAACAAGTACCCCAAGGACAGGGACAGTAGGTGAAGGCTTGGGGGAGGGGCGGGAACAGGGTGGAGGGGGTCAATGGGGGGGGAGCATCTGTAATACTTTAAACAATAAAAATAAATTTTAAAAAAAACCAAAAAGCAAATCCTCTCATGCCTGCCCCACCCAACAGGGTTACTCTTGGGCTCTAAGCTGCTCCTGTACCCCACCATTGAGGTGGAGAGGGACAGGGATAATTTTAAGAAGTATTATTTGGGACTGTGCATCTTCTTCATACTCTTTGAGAAACCAGAGTTATTTTGAAATTATTTTTTCGGCATTGTTTGGAGAGTGGGGCATTTGAAGTTGAGATTATGGGGGCCTATGGTTATTGATAAAACCAGAGTTGCTGCATGAGGTAGGTGACAAACATAATCACTGGAAGAGAGGAAAGGAGATGGAGGAGCGGAGGGGCCAGGCTATTAGAAGGATCATCAATGTGGATACTGAAATCACCCAGATTCTAATTCTTAGGGAACAATGTTGGAGAAGGTGACAATCTTTACGGTATGTGGGAGAGTTGACTTCCCACAGTAGGGAAGAAGACTACTTTGGTTTTAGGGGTCAACTAGATCAAGATGTCCCTTAATATTGGTTGTGGGAGAGTTCTTCAATGTCACCTTCTAATTATTGAGAGTATGTTTACATGCAAGGCCTTTTGCTAAGTCCCTGGAGGAGGAGTAAGGCACGTTCTTTGTCCTTGGTGGCATGAAAATCTATTCAGAAAAAAAATTGTAACTGTGAGGTGATGGATGTTAACTAAATTTATTGTGGTGAACATTTAGGAGTACATACATATGTCAAATAATTATGTTGAACACCTAAAATGAATAAAATGTTATGTCAGTTATATCTCAATAAAGCTGAAAAAATAAAGTTAGCCGTAGCCGGTTTGGCTCAGTGGATAGAGCATCGGCCTGCGGACTGAAGGGTCGCAGGTTCCCCAGCCCCAGTTGGGGCACGTGTGGGAGGCAACCAATCGATGTGTCACTCTCACATTGATGTTTCTCTCTCTCTCTCTCTTTAAATATATTTTTATTGATTTCAGAGAGGAAGGGAGAGGGAGAGATAGAAACATCAATGATGAAAGAGAATCATTAATTGGCTGCCTCCTGCACGCCCCCCACTGGGGATAGAGCCCCCCACTGGGGATCAAACCTGCAACCTGGGCTGTGCCCTTGACTGGAATCGAACCCGGGACCCTTGAGTCCGTGGGCCGATGCTCTATCCACTGAGCCAAACGAGCTAGGGCTCTCTCTTTCTCTCTGTGTCGTTCTCCCTCCTCCCTTCCACTCTCTCTAAAAGAAATCAATGGAAAAAATATCCTCCAGTGAGGATTAACAAAAAAATAATAATAATAAAAAATAAAGTCAACTCAGAGAGAGAAGGGAAATACACAAATGACTGTAAATAAAATAGACTATGGTAAATACTGTTAAGGATAAATCTTATTGGGTAGAATCTTATTGGATGGAATAGGGAAAGGCATCACAAAGGAGGTGATCTTTGGGTGGGTTTTGGCTTGGATTTCAATAGATTGAATTGGGGAAGAGGATGTTCTAACCAGAGGAACAGTACCAGCAAAGGAATGGTAGAGGATGCTATGTACCATATAATAATTGGAAGAGAGGAGGGGAGATCAAGGAGCTGATATTTACTGTGGTGTGTGTGCAGAGGGGAAGTGGAGGATAATGCTGAAATGACAGGTTGGCCCCATATCATGGATCTTCTTGGTAATTTAAATGAAACAAAAACTACTCTTTCAATAAGGAATCCAACAGACTCACAATGGGATTTATAATACTTTCATGCCTAAAAGGAGAGAAAGAAATTTCAAAGCTCTTGTTCCACTGAACAAAAAATTTTGATAGAAATATTTGTTGCTCTACAGAAAACAGAATTGACAGTTTAAGCATTATTATTACCAAAGCAATACATCCTATATAATAACAGCCTCATATGCAAATTGTCCCCTCAATTGGGATTTCGACCAGGAGTTCGACTGCTCGCTATGACGTGCACTGACCACCAGGGGGTGGGCGCTGTTGACGTGGTGCTGGCAGCAGGCAGCAGGCAGCAGTGGAGGCGCTGCTGGCCTCGATGGGCCCATGACGGGATGGTGGAGCAGGTGAGCAGGTGGCGCCCAGCCAAGGCGGGTGTGAGCGGGGCCCAATTGTCCCACCAATCGCTCTGCAGATGGCGACCAGTGGCGGTAGTGGGGGGGGGGGCACTGCCCAGCTCCCAGGTGCTGAGGGAGCTGGGCGGGGGCCTCATGACTCAGGCGGAGGGGGACATGCAGGGGTCTGGGGGCCCAGGTGCTGCCCAGAGCCCAGAGGTCAGCTGGGACCTGCCCTTCCACAACAGACGCTTGTGCTTTGATCACTGGCCAGCCCTAGGAACCACACCCGTGCACAAATTTTGTGCACCAGGCCTCTAGTTATTAAATAAGATGAGCAATCAGAGTTGCAGACCTTTAGATGTTATAGGTTCCATTTTAGAGGACATAGCAAGAAACTCTGGTATCCAGGTATCTGAAGAGATATGTTTCTTTTTAAAAAGTTTTCTTTAAAATATGTTTTTATTGATTTTAGTGAGAGGAAGGGAAAGGGAGAGAGAGAGAGAGAGAGAGAGAGAGAGAGAGAGAGAGAGAAACATCGATGTGAGAAACATTGATCAGTTGCCTCCTGTACAGACCAAACCTGCCACCTGGGCATGTGCCCTGACCAGTAATTGAACTGGTGACCCTTCAGTGCACAGGATGATGCCCAACCAACTGAGCCAGGGCAAGATATGTATCTTTACAAATGACACTTCCAAGGGCAATTTATAGTAACAGAAAACAAAACAGGATCATAATCTTTCTCTCAAACTTCTGCACTGGCCAGGAGAGTGTGACAGATACTTGAGGAAATGTTCCCAATTCTAATTTTATGGCACAGAACTGGTTTTGTGACTCACAATAGTGTGTTTCTCTGTACCTGTAGGGGAAGAAGAAACATTTTCTTACTAGAGGTCTGATGCATGAAATTCATGCAAGAGTAGGCCTTCCTTCCCCCAGCTGCCGGCACCGGCTTCCCTCAGGCACCCGGACTTCTCTCGCAGCCCCAGCTTCATCTGGAAGGTTGTCCTGAAGGACGTCCGGTCTAATTAGCATATTACACTTCATTATTATAAACTAGGGGCCCAATGCATGAATTCGTGCACCTTGAAAGGAACTGTAGGCTGCAAGGCTGTGGTGGGCACAGGGGCAGGTCTCGGCCCATCCTCCACACCCCTGCTTGGCCCCTTCTGCCATGGCCCCCCAGTCCCCTCTCTGCTGGCAGCCCCTGTCTCACCACCACTGCTCCCATGTGCTGACAGTGCTGACGGTACCAGCCCCACTTGCCCCCGCTGATGCCCCGGAGCAATTGGTGCTGGTGCCAGCAGCAGGTGCAAGCGGGGCCAGCACTGCCAGTGGGTGTGAGTGGCAGCTGCTGCCCCATCACCCCTCAGGAGCAGGGGGAGGTGGAGAAGCCCTCAGGGGTGATTGGGGCCGGCAGCTGCTGCTCGCACCAGCTGATGGTGCTGAGTTATCAGGACCAGCGCCGGGCACCTGCAGTGGGTGTGAGCAGTGGCTTCGGCATTGGCTGCAGGTGCGAGTGGGGTCGGCGCTGGTAGTGGGTGCAAGTGGGGGCTCCAGTGCCGGCAGTGGGTGCAAGCAGGGCCAGTGCTGGCAGCAGGTACAAGTGCTGGGAGGGACCAAGGCAGGCGGAAGCAAAGAATTTTCAGTAACCACCAGAGGCTCGCCCTGATGACAGCAACTGGTGCCCCTGCTCACCTACTCTGCCATCCCACCACAGCTGATGCCCACCATGTTCTGCGTGCGCCCCCTGGTGGTCAGCGCACGTCACAGCGTCCGGTTGTTTGGTTGTTCCATCTATTTGCATATTAGGGATATATATATATATATATATATATATATATATATATATATATTGTGGAAAAAGGGGGATAAGGAGAAATTTAACAAATTAAAGATAAGGTAGATAATATTAAGTTGAACCATATGGGGGGTGGATAGAATGCGCAGGTAACTGAAGTCATCCAGATTGGTCTGCCTAAATCAGCTCTGAGGATTAGCGTTTCTACAAAGTTCTTAGTTGCTGCTGCTGCTGCTGCTGCTGCTGCTGGGCCAGAGACCACCCACACTAAGAACCGCAGTCTGTGTGCCAACCCCACGGTGGCCCTTTAGGGTGGGTGCTCTATTTCCAAATGTAAACCTGAGCTATTTTTAGAGGAGCCCCATCAAAAAAGTGGGTTCTCTGGGCAGAATGCCAGTTGTTTCCCAGACTCAGTACCTTTTCTTCGTGAAATGGGTAGAGAAGGAGCCCGGGGAGGAGGGAGCAGGAAGAGGAGAGCAATTGCATTACTGAAGAATCTCTTCCTAGAGACCCATTGGTTCTCAAGTTGCCAGATCTTCAAAGCTAAATATATACCCATGTGGGTATTTTAAGCAAGAGAGAAAATATCAGTGGTGATGGTCTAGAGACACAGTGTTATTAGGATTTGTTTTTTAAGCCTTCTGGCTATGTTTGTTACAGTAAAAACCTTTTGAAAGAGAAAAACCATAATCATTACTCTTTGGCCTGGACATTCTTGGAAACATGAGAGCCTGGGTTTTGTAAGAAGCAACCTGCCTTCTGGAACACCATTTTCTTCATAAAATACCATGTGTGCTTTCTTTGTTATTCCTGGGGAAGGAGTGCCAATTTCAAAAGCCCTTCCTCTAGTTAAAAATTATGTTATCAAATATCTACTTAATAAGTAACTGTAAAATTACACTCTGTTATATCAAGGGTGAGCTTGAAGGCATCAAGAACTGGTTTCTTATCAAAGCCAAAGAGGAGATAGTTATGGCAGAGAGTGAGGGCTAGAATGAACGAAGGTATAAAGACACCTGTATTTGATCACATCTTGAAATTACAGGGTTGTTGGGAAAATATTATCAAGTCTTCCTGAGAACGGGCAATATTCTAGTTGCTATATCTTTTTTTGGTTTGTTTTTTGAAGCAAAGCACGAGTATAGTCCTAAGGAAAGAATCTGAGTCTTATTTTTTAAATTCCCACAATGACTTTAGTGTGGTAGTCACTCACTGAGGTGATGAAGGGATTAAGCAATTCTGGAGGAAAGGTTTGCAATCAGTAGCATGACCCACAGATTCCATTTCTCCCTGCTGCAGTCCTAGTACCCAGGACCGTGGCTCAAGCCCCAAATAATCTTGACTTAATTAGGCTCTGGGCTGCCTCTTATTTCCCATTGCAACCTGTCTAAGGAGGATGGATTATATTGCATAGAAATAAGTATGACTCTATGAATCATTGTACCAGTTTGTCTTTTTAGTCATCGGTTAGATTGATTTTCTTAGCCATTATTCCTCTGAAAGATTCTCTTCAAAAAAGAACATCAGCCAGGTACCCTTTCTGGCCAAGATAAGGTCATGGGTAGACAACCTTCCACCCAAACTTTCCATCGGAGGAGTCAAGGTCAACGTTACTGAGAATCTATAACTAAGGTTGCCACCTTTGGGAAATAAAAATATAGGGCATCCAATTAAATGGGAATTTCGAGTAAATAATGAATAACTTTTTAGTATAATTATGTCCCACATATGGTTATTCAAATGTAAATACACTAAAATTAAATAAAATGTAAAATGCAATTCCCTGGTTGCACTAGCCATATCGTCATATGCTACATTTGGCTATGGCTACTGTATTGGATTAGTGCAGAGTATAGAACATTTCCATCACCAGAGAAAGTCTGTCAGACAAGTGCCAGTTAAAGCAAACCAGGAAGATGATTGTTTGATCACCCAGTTGACAGCTTCACCTGCTATGGCAGTGGTTTTCACCATTTTACAGCTCTCAATTATTTTTATTTAATTGTTTAACACAGTGTATTATTGGTTAAAGAGAGGAGGCATCAAGATACTGATTTAGCCCTGGCCAGTGAGGCTGAGTTGCCAGCTTGATCCCCAGTGGAAGGTAGGTGCCCTTTCTGGCCAAGATAATAGAAATTATCTGTTATCTTGACCTGGAGGAGGCAGCTGATGGATGTTTTGCTCTCACATCGATGTTTTTCTCTCTCTCCCTCTCCCTTCTCTCTCTCTAAAAGTCAAATTTAAAAATCTTTTAAAAAAGAATACTGATTTAGTGTATAGAACAAGCTACTGAACTGTACACTTATAAATGGGATGATTCAAAAAATAGAATGAACTAATAAAGGGCCCTGACTGGGTAGCTCAGTTGGTTAGAGTGCCATCCCAATAAGCCAAGGTTGTGGGTTTGACCCCAGGTCAGGGCACATACAAGAATCAACCAATGAATAAGTGGAACAACAACAACAAATCCTCTCTCTCTCTCTCTCTCTCTCTCTCTCTCTCTCTCTCTCTCTCCTCCCTTCCTCCCTTCCTCCCTTCCTCCCTTCCTCTTCTCTAAAATCAATTTAAAAAATTTAAAATAGAATGAGCTAATGAGGGACATAAACAGAATTATTCTGAATTTTGACCTCAGACCTGTAAGTTATATTCATATTATCCTTTCTTGATATGTCAGAATAACTCCAGTTCTTCAAAAATAAAAGTTAAAAGAAGAAAAATTTTATCCAAATTGGCTTTTCCTTTATTGGGAATAAAATTGTCCAAACTCACAGTGTGTTATTTCTGGAGAAGTACTTGCAAATAGCAAGTACAAAACATGAAAATTATAATAATAAAGTAATTGATGTTTTTAAAGTGCAAAATTCAAGAATTTCAAATATCAGGCCATGGAAGCAGTTTGGAGGGTTGTAATACATAGTTAAATTTCAATCTGCATATTAATATATATTTAGTCCCCAAACACAATATAAATATGTCATTTGAATTTGTAGATAAACCATGGTCTTTCTTGCATACTTAATTTAAAATAAATTAAGCAGCATGCATCACTTGTTAAATGGGGAAGAGTCAAACTTTGTCTTTATATGTTATGAATATTAATAAAGAACATGTTAAAATGCAAATAAGACAATCTTTAATAGTATACTGATCTAAATTCATTTTCTAAAACTTAAAGTTGTTTGCTCTTACATGCCATACTCAAAAACACACAATGATTTCGCATTTCTGTGGGGGTTGATGAGATTACAGCTTCTTGTGAATGCAGGTTATAAGCACGGAGACTGGAAGACTGTGGGTGGCTGACCTGGAGAGGGGAGGGGGGGGTTGGTGTGTGTCTGCGTGTGTGTTTTCTCTTAGCCAGGGCTTTTGGGCCACACCATTTCTAGTATAAGCAATAGAACTCAGATTCAACCCAGTTTAAGCAAAAAGAGGTATTTATTTGCTCTGGAAACTGGCATGGCCAGAGGTATAGCTTGTTACAGGGACTCTAAGATGTGAAATGACATCATATGGGCTCTCTGTCACCCTCTCCTCTTAGCTCTGAGTTTCTCTGGGTCGGTCGCTTTATCTCCTAGATATTCTTCCATGTAGTGAGGGGAGATGGCAAAGCTCACATCATCCCAGCTTAGTTGACCCCAAAGAGAGCTTCTCTCTTCTATCAGCCACAGGTAGGTGCACAAACAGATGATAGGAGGGAAGCAGGAAAGCACAGGAAAGAGTTAAACGACTAGGGAAGAAACCCATGGAGCTCTGCTTGGCTCATGCTCCCACCTCCAGTGGCTGGGGAAATGGGCTATTAGGACTGGCCAGACCTTGAGGACTTGTCACCTTTATCATCCAGGGAGATAGAGAACCACACACAGTGCGAGAAAGGCAGTTCTACATGATAAAGGGGCTTCTGTTACCCGAAGAAGGAAGGCCGGAAGTGCCGGACTAAGATAAACCATAGACAATGGCTCTGGTGTGTCTTTGTGGGACCCAGATAATAGCTTGGAAAACAGCTTGAGCTCCTGAGCTGGAGATTCCCCCTTTGTCCCTCTGGATCCCATCTGGAGAGTTGCTGCTTTTGGTTGGGTCCAGCCAGTGGGGGGTAGGGGGGCACACTGGCAGGAGGTTGGAGACAGGAAGAGGGTGGTTGGGGTATTTATTCCCCCAGCTCACCCCCTGCCAGGCTGGGTTGGGCAGTAGCTGTTTTTCTCTAGCAAAGGCCACCGCTACCAGCAGCTTTGGTGACTGCCCCCCCCCCCCCCCCCCCCCCCCCCCCCCCCCGCCTCTTCAGGCCTGGTGTGAGGTGGTTTCCTCTGTTGCTTTCCCTGGAGTGCCTCGCCACCCCTGGTTGGTTTCCTTGACCCCTGCCCTCATTTTGCACATCCTTGCTGAACAATTCTCCATTCCGCTTTGGAGTGTGCCACCTTCTTCCTGTGGGGACCTGCCTGATACGCTGCCCATGCCCCACACCATGGCGATTCCAGTCCTCCTGGATTTGCCCTTCTAGATACAAATATGGGCTTCCAGTTGTGAGTACGCAAAACAGAGTTTATTCCTTTATTATTTATTTGTGTCACAGCTGTAAATCTACCTTTGCCCAGCCCTGTATTTCTTTTTTAAAATATTTTAAAGTTATTTTTTAATACTCATCCGAGGATATTTCCCATTGATTTTTTAGATTGAGTGGAGGAGGGAGGGAAAGCCAGAGAGAAATATTGATGTGAGAGAAACACATCTATGCATGTGGCCTTACCAGGGCTGGGGATGGGGAGGAGCCTGCAACTGAACCGGGCTGACGCTCTATCCATTGAACAAAACTGGCTAGGGCCACCCTGTGTTTCTGAAGGACTCCTGCTGAAGGCTTCATCCTGGGCAGGGCTGTCACCGCAGCCAGCCTGTGCCCGCAGAGCTTTATGGTTGGTGGGTCTGGCTCTACAGCTTTGCTCCCAGCAGTGGATGCAAGCCCCTCCATTCATTTCCCGAAGATAAACTCATGATATTTACTGTACATTTGCTGAAGGTGTAGGGATAACACAGAAATGACAAGGTAGAAAAGGCAAACAAAACTGAGGGTGAGAGCTCCGGGGCCCCTGAGCTGTGTAGTGCTTAGGAACTGCTCTCTCTCTCCTTCCTGGGGCCCAGAACAAACCCCTTGAATAGGCCAGTTCACACCTGGCAAGAGGCTTTGTACTGACTCCCAGGGACTGTTCAAGAGGTCACTTTAGCAGGCTCATCAGCTTAAGCCAGTTCTTTTTGAGGTGCAGAGAGATGGTAGATTGGCAGGAGTTGACTACTCAAATGTTAAGGAGTTGAATTGATTCTAAGAAGAGGCTCCATAAAACTGCTGCTGTTGAGTTTGCGGCCTGAAGGCGGAAAACACCCAAAAGCTCAAAGAATGTCAGCTATGTTGGTCCTAAGAAAATCCGTTTAAAATATGAAAAAAAGTCTGGATTCTTCCGAGGCCCTGAAGATGGATGGACACAGACAAGGCCTACAGCCTTCATTTTGTTTTAACTAGAGATTTCAACATTGACGGGGGGGGGGGGGGGGGAGAAGGGGGGGAGGGAGGCTGGGGTGGAGTGTGTGGTGTGTAGTTTTGTGTTTAAACCCTTCACATTCCCATGTCCTTTGCAGACTGGGGACTCATGAGGTGGGTGCTGGCGAACAAAACAAGATGTGCTTGAATGCACTTGATCCATGAGTAAGTTTCCCTAAATGAAGAAACAAGGGCAGCCCGAAGAATTTCAGGTGCCACAGATGTTCTCTGGGACCCAGGGGCGGGGGTGGGGAAGAGGTCACCTTTACCCCACACTCCAGGCCACATCCCAGGCAGCATATTAGCATCCCTGTAAATTAGAGTAGACGCATTTTAGGAGCAGTGTGTAGGTGTCGATGGAAGTTGGCAAAAGAGAACTCATGTTGTTTAGTCTTTAAGAGAAAAATAAGGTATGCTAGTTTCACTGTCCCCTAGGGCTTCCTGTGCTGACGGAAATGGCCTGTGTCTGTGCAGTTCCATTCCAATAGCCATGAGCCACATGTGACTATTGAGCACTTGAAATGTGGCTAGTGGGATTGAGGAGCAGAATTTTTAAAATCTATTTTTTATTGATTTCAGAAAGGGAGGGAGAGAAAGACAGAAATATCAATGATGACAGAGAATTATCTGCCTCCTGCACACCCCACAATGGGGATTGAGCCCACAACCCAGACATGTGCCCTGACCGGAAATCGAACCATGACCTCCTGATTCATAGGTTGACGCTCAACCACTGAGCCATGCTGACCAGCTGAATTTTAATTTTAATAACCTCACATGGCTAGAGGCTACCAAATTGGACACCACAGCAAAATATGCAAAATGTATCTGGTTTAGGGCAGAGGACTAGGGGATTTATATAGACTTGGGTTTTACTAATGTTCATGAAATTAGGCCAGTGTACACACAACTTGGTTGGCTTGTGTTTAAGATTTACACAATCAGTTCTGGCATGTGATGGTGATGAACCAGAAAGCAGAGGAGAAAGCCTAGGCCTGTAGCTAGAGGAAGTGGTTGAAAAAAGATGAGCGAGGACTGGGCAGGAGAAAATTGGTAAAGAACATGATCCATCCATATACAAGTACCCACGGGGCATGCCCTGGCCTAGGAAGAAGCTGCAAGTGTATGACAAGTTGGTCCCACTCTCAAGGGACTTACCACCTTTGACATTGACACAAGATCTAGCCACATAAAGCACTTGGCGAGCAAGGCAGCCCAGAATGTCAAAGTTATGCCAAACAAATAAATACAGTGTGGACCAGAGAAGGGAGAGATCCGGGTCAGCCAGATCTTAGAACCAGACTGCCTGGACTGACTGCTGGCTTCTCCACTTACTGGTTGTGTGACCTTGGGCAAGTCACTTACTTTCTGTGCTCACTTTCCTCTTCATAAAATGGAAATAATAAAAGCGCCAATATTATAGGGTTGTGGTGAGGATTAAATGACATAATATATGTGTGGTGCTTAGAAGCCTTAGCTATTATCAAAGGGGAGAAGCAAAGGTAGAGTAGGGGAGAGGGCATTAGCTTTTAAGACCTGCATTTATACTGAATGTAACTGAAACTGCTTGTGAACAATCTGATACTGAGCAAAAATAACATTTTTAAAAAATTTACAAAAGAAAATGGACATGAGCTCATGGCCAGAGTCCAAAAGATAGAAATGGGCAAGATAAAACAGTTGCTAAAAATGTTCATGCACTAAAAATGGTGTGGCTCAGCGGTTGAGCAGCGACTCATGAACCAGGAGGTCACCGGTTCAATTCCCAGTCAGGGCACATACCCGGGTTGCGGGCTCAATCCCCCAGGGGTGTACAGGAGGCAGCCGAAGATGTTTCTCTCTGCCTTCCTCTCTCTCTCTCTCAAAATCAATAAAGGAAAACAATTAATAAATGTTCCTGGTATATAACCACAAAGGAAGCTGGAGAAGGGAGAAAATGGGTCAGTTCTAAGGAAGCCATTGAGGCTACAGAGAAGGCTGTTCAATACCTTTGGTTTCAAAGGGCTATGTCAAAAACCAGGAACCTGGCATCATTAAAGGATAAACACAAAGCCTGTCACATATGTCTCAGAATAGAAATTAAAAAGCTAGAATAAGGGAAACAATACTAATTAGAACAATATTGATGGTAGCAATAAAAAAGCTTTTATTCTATATTTGAACCAGAAATGAAATAAGGAGGTGGGGGGAGTGAAGTGATATAGGCAAATGGCAGGGAGAAGAACCACACAATTCCTTCTTTGTCTTGAAACTGGAGGTAGAACCTGGCCAGCCGACATGGCTCAGTGGTTGAGCATCAACCTATGAACCAGGGGGTCATGGTTTGATTCCTGGTCAGGGTACATGCCCGGGTTGTGGGCTCAATCCCCAGTGTGGGGCGTGCAGGAAGCAGCTGGTCAGTGATTCTCTCTCATCATTGATGTTTCTATCTCTCCCTCCCTCTCCCTCCCTCTCTGAAATCAATAAACATATATTTAAAAAAAGAAACTGGAGGTAGATGCAGAAATAGAAGAGTCCCTGGATGTTTGGAATAAGTTCAAGTCAGACAGTCTGCAGATGGAAGAGGCTGTCATGGCGGATAGTGCGTTCTGTTTTGTATGTCAAGTTTTTGAGAAAGCACCAACTCAGAAAAAGGGAGAAGGTACCTGAGAAATGGAGGACCTGAAAATTATGGCAATTGAAAGCCATAGATGTTGTGTGGGTTTAGCGGGGCGGGGGGAGGGGGTAGAGGAGGAGGGTGACTTGGAAGTAGGCATCTAAGCTAGGACCATATGTGTGAAGGGATGCCATTTGGAAAAGGACTTGACTATCCTTTGTATGAGGAGAGAGTGGGACTATGCCCTGTGGATTGACATTGGCGGGAAACACAGTCCAATTCAATGTCAAAACTTCTGAATGTGCTGTACTGGCATGGCTCAGTGGCTGAGCATTGACCTATGAACCAGGAGGTCACGGTTTGATTCCCAGTCAGGGCACAAGCCCGGGTTGCAGGCCCTATCCCCAGTGTGGGGCATGCAGGAGGCAGCTGATCAATGATTCCCTCTCATCATTGGTGTTTCTATCTCTCTCTCTCTCCCTCTCTCTTACTCTCTGAAATCAATATATATATAAAATATATTTTATTGATTTTTTTAGAGGGAGGAAGGGAGAGGAATAGAGAGTTAGAAACATCGATGAGAGAGAAATATCGATCAGCTGCCTCCGGCACACCCCCTACTGGGGATGTGCCTGAAACAAAGGTACATGCCCTTGACCGGAATCAAACCTGGGACCCTTCAGTCCACAGGCTGATGCTCTATCCACTGAGCTAAACCGGCTAGCGCAACAAATATATTTTTTAAAAAAACTTCTGAATGCTTAGAAGCAATTACCAACTGCCTCAAAGTAATGGTGTCTATACAGCAGTAAGGTCCAAACTGAGATTAACTGAATTTGTCAAGGTCGTTGTAGACAGAATTTTCATATAGGGTATGAGTTTGGTAGGTTAGGACCTCAAGCCTTAGTTCTTAGCCTATTTTAGGCCATAAACTCCTTTGAGAATCTGATAAAAACTATGGGTCCTTTCTATTAAAACACCTGTATGTGCCAACATACTACTTTTTCTGTTCAATTTTTCAAGTTCACTTTCCCTAAAGCAGAATCTTGGTCCCTGGGTTAAGAAGCCCACAGCTGAAGGGATTCTTCTATCTCTAAAATGTACCGGTTCTAAGTCCTTTCCCCAGAAGTTGCATTTTTACAGGTTTATCCCCAAGTGGTCTTTTGTTAACATTTTTAGGGCTGGATACAAAAAAAAGAGCGGGGGGCGGGGTGTGCTAGCAGTGCTTTCTCTCCACATCTGTGTGTTGGACACTTGCTACTCACAATCCAATGCCAAATCTCAAAGGTTCAACTTTCTAAATCCTGAAAGGACCAATGCCAAGTTTGCCTCTTGTCTTCCAGCTGTGTCTGCATCAGGGGGAAGCCATGTTGTAATACACAGATGCACCACCAGATGGCACCCTTGGGAAAGTCTTGCTTTGCCAGTTGGCTCCCCAGTTCTGTTGTCCCCTCTAAGCATAGTCAGGTAAAATGCTTGTGGAAGAGGGAGGAGAATCTGCTGTGGGGGAGGAAAGATGGCAATGACAAGACAGCCCTGGCCTTTTCCTGGTTTTTGGTATACAGAGTCAAGCCTTGATTATTTTCTTCTACTTCGTAGTTGCCAGCTTTTGGAGGCAGATGCATAGATTTATAGTAAAAGCAAGCATTTTTTTTGGTCCACATACATTTATTTTATGCCTCAGCTGATGCACCGTATGATTTAGAAGCTGCTCATAATCTGGGGGAAGAGCCTGTTCTTCTTTTGGATTGTAAGCTTGCATATTCATTCTTTTATTGCATCTGTCCCCAACTTAACTTCCGGTAAAAATATTTGGTTTGCAGGGAAACATCACAGAAGGCCTCTATAGAAAGGGAAAATTCATTTAGATCTGCTCCGTCTGCTGTGACCATCAGGCCAACTGGAAAGAAGATCAAAGTGAAAGAAGGGGGCAGATGTGGGCTGGGATGGAAAGCAGGATTATATCTGAAATCGGCAAGTCCCATCTTCTCTCTTGCTCCTTCCAAATTTTTCTGAAAAAAAACAGTTCTTAAAAACCCATGTTCAGTTGGTTAGAACATCATCCTGACATGCTAAGGTTGCGGGTTTGATTCCCAGTCAGGGCACATACAAGAAGCAATGAATGACTGTATTAATAAGTGGAACAACAAATCAATGTTTCTCTCTCTCTCTCTTTTTTCCTCCCTCCCTCCCTCCCTCCCTCCCTCTGTAAAATCAATTTTTAAAAAACCCATGTTCATGCTACATTAAGCCTTATGTTTCTAGTTCTCACTTATGGCTTGGGGAGGTATTTGCTAAGTTTACTTAAGAGAGGAGCCGATGTTGATTAGAGTACAATTATCTGTGTTGAGAAAGAATCTCCCCACTGGTTCGTGGTCTTTGGCAGGCAGTTAGCAGAAATAATCAGCTCAGAACAGATGCCATATTTCTTTGGGGCCTGGGTTTGGCCAGCTCTCTTTTCATTTTTGTACCTGCAAGTGGAAAATCACCACTTTAGTGAACATGTACCCCATGGAAAAAATATTTGAAATTACCCAATAGAGGAAAGTGGCCTTTCTAAGATTGGCAAAGAAGAGGTATGGCAGAATCACACCAAATTTAAAATGGGGGATTCTTTCCCCCTTACATTTATTTAGAAGGTAGCTCTGCTAGAAACCTGCCTTTCTGAGCAGAGACGTGAAACAGAATTCCAGAGTGTGGAGACGCAGGCGTCTAATCATTGAGAGGGCATCTTTCTAGGCCTGGCTTTGTGCTGGGCGTTCTGGGGAATGAAGAGATTAAAGAGACATTGTTCCTCTCCTCCAGGAGCTTCCAACCTGGTGGGAAATGCAAACATACAGGGACCCATGTTATGCCTGGAATTATAGTTGAGTGCCAAAAGCAAAATAAAATCAAAGTACAGCTCTGCTTGGCTGGGCAGCGCTGCGGCAATTGAAAATCTGCTAAAATGCAGACTGTTAGCAAAGTCAAATTATCCTTTGTCCTCGAAATGTAAGTAACTGGCTGGATATGGGCCATTTTTCTTCATCTTTATACTTTTCTGTTCTTTGTAAAATTTCTAAAATAAGCATGGTTAGTTTCTTTTTTTCCCCCCTCATAAAAGCAAGTGGGAATCTGGTAAGAGGCAAATGTATACTTTTTTCTTTTACTCAAACTGATGTTAACAAAAGCAAACACTTATTTGGTAGTTACTATAGTGCCAGGTACTGTTCTGAGTGCTTCTATATATTAATTCATTTAATCCTTTCAGCCACCTCATGAGACAGGTATTATTATTAAACCCATTTTTCCCTGGCCAGTGTTCTCAGCAGTTAGAGTGTCAGTCCAAGCACTGAAGGGTTGTAGGTTTGATTCCTGGTCGTAATTGGGGCACGTACAGGAGACAACTGATCAATGTGTTTCTCTCACCTCTCTCTCTCTCTCCCACTCTCTCTAAAAATCAATGGAAAAAAATATCCTCCGGTGAGGATTAACAACAACAACAAAACACCCCATTTTACAGAGGAAGCAATTGAGGCACAGAGAAGTTAATTTGCCAGGGTTACACCAGGAGTTAAGTAGCTGAGCAAGGTAGCTCCAGAATTCAAGCTGCTTAATTTAGTGAGTTTTCTAAAGGAAGAGTTTTCCCTCCTAAATTAATTTCCCACTTAACTGAAGCTTGTCATCCTGTTTCAGGATTGGGCTTGGGAATGACCCATTCCTGGAGCAGGATGGCGTAGGAAGGGAGATGCTGGGATTGAAAAGTCAAGCCCAAATGGCTCAGTTATCTGGAGGAACCTCCAAGTGTAGACCAAAGAGTTTGCAGCTGGTTGGCCTAGCCTGGCCTAAAGGATTCTGGGAAACTGCAAGTCATTCTCTGGAAAAGCTACCGAGCCTGGGAGGGAGCATGGGGAAGGAGTTGTGTCAGGTTAGCAGTATATCCTGGAGAAATGGATTTGGGGTTTGGGTTAGGGTTCAGGGTTAAGGTCCCAGATTAGAGTTGCATGTTAGAATTGAGGTTAGAAGGTTAGGGATAGAGTTGGGTGTGTAGTTTGGTGTTTGAATTAGGATTAAGGGTTTGAGTAACCATTAGTTAGGATTTTGGTTAGTGTTAGAGGTTTGGATTAAAGTTAGCTTTTAGGAGTTAAAGTTTGGTTTAGAGTTAGGAGTTATGGCTAGTGTGAGGGTCAGAGCAGGCCATTAACATCAAGCTCTTTTTTAAAAAATATTTTTTATTGATTTTTTAGAGAGAGAGGAAGGGAGAGGAGAGACAGAGAAACATTAATGTGAGAGGGAAATATCCATCACCTACCTCCTGCTCACCCCTACTGGGAATCAAGCCTGTGGATCCAGCCCACAACCCAGGTGTGTGCCTTGACTGGGAATTGAACCAGTAACCTTTCAGTGCATGGCATGATGCCCAACCAACTGAATCACGTTGGCCAGGGATCAACATCAGCTCTTTTGAGTGGCTAAACGCTCTTGCCACTTGCTGGAGTCTGGGAGAAGACA
This sequence comes from Myotis myotis, assembly GCF_014108235.1. Lineage (NCBI taxonomy): Eukaryota > Metazoa > Chordata > Mammalia > Chiroptera > Vespertilionidae > Myotis > Myotis myotis. The sequence continues at coordinate 117,594,858 of NW_023416346.1, read as the reverse complement.
TGAGAATCTGGGGGAATGATTTTCAAGAACAAAGCAAGACCCTAGACCAGTGGTTAGCAAACTCATTAGTCAACAGAGCCAAATATCAACAGTACAACGATTGAAATTCCTTTTGAGAGCCATATTTTTTAAACTTAAACTATATAGGTAGGTACATTGTTATTAACTTAATTAGGGTACTCCTAAGCTGGCCTTTGCTAAAAACATCCTCAATCTGATTGAGGTACATTCGCTGAGGTCGACCCCTTCCAACTCTCCCATCCACACTCGTCTTGTATACTTGTTTCGCCCAGGCTGAAAACCAACTTCTGTGCATGGGCCACGAAGTTTCAATCGCACTGTACGTGCGCACCCGCACATGGTATTTTGTGGAAGAGCCACACTCAAGGGGCCAAAGAGCCGCATGTGGCTCGTGAGCCGCGGTTTGCCGACCACTGCCCTAGACCAAGGTGGACCTCAGGATACAGCCCCAATCAGGTCTTCTAAATAGAAACAGAACAGGACCAAAGAAGACTCCTCATGACAGGAGCTGGGCTTGCGTGTGGGGAGTGAGCCATGACCAGGTCTGCTGAAGTGGACCTAGGAGGCACAAAGCAAATACTAGAGGTAGGGATTGGCAACAAGAGTCCTGCAATGCAGTTACTATGCAGGGGTGAGTGAGACTGGAGCAGTGGGATGACTGTGGCTTTGAATCAGAAATGGTATTCCTAAGTCTAAAGTGTGGGACATCAGTGAACTTGTTCCAGTACAGTCCTCCTTAGGACTGGCTTAGCCTGGCAAAGTGGCCATGTGGATGGGTCTAAAAAACCCTGGACACTGGACTTTTCTTTCTCACATTGCATGGTTTCTTAGTCTATATCCCTCTTTGGTAGAGGGGACAAAGAGTCTCATCAGCTGCAATGTTCTGGTCTGGTGGCCAACTGGCAGCGATTGTAGTGCCCTCCAGGGTCAAGAGAGCGCTGTGACTCCCACAAATACAGGCAGGAATTTTCAGGCCAAACACAGAACATCCCATGGAATTCTTATAAAGGGATGGCAAGAGAATGGGAATAGATGGATTTCTAAAGGTCTGGGTGGGTAAGGGCTTAAGGATTGCATTCCGGACAGTACTGATGGAAGGACTCACTGGAATTGGAAGCCAAAGTCATAACCTAGTTGCCGAGTAAATGCACTTGGAGGAGCAAATATCTCTTTGAGACCTTGGTTTCGATTCTTTTGGATACATACCCAGAAGTGAAATTGCTGGATATATGGTGGTACTATTTGTAACTTTCCGAGGAATCTCCATACTGTTTTCCATAGCAGTTGTGCCATTTACAATCCCACCAACAGTGTACAAGGGTTTCCACTTATCCACATCTTCAACAACACTTGTAATTTTCTGTCTTTTTGAGAGTGGTCATTCTAATGGGTGTGAGTTGATATCTCATTGTGGTTTTCATTTGCATTTATCTGATGATTTGTGATGTTGAGCATCTTTTCATATGCTTGCTGGCTATTTGTATATTATCTTTGGGAAAATGTCTATTCAAGTCCTTTGCCCATTTTTAAATCAGGTTATTTGATTTAAGCTGTTGTTCAGTTATAGGAGTTCTTGATATACTCTGGATATTACCCCTTATCAGATAGATGATTTGCAAATATATTCTCTCATTCCTTAGGTTGCCTTTTTACTCTGTTGGTTGTGTCATTTGATGGTCAAAAGCTCTTAAGTTAGATGTAGTTCCATTTGTCTTTTTTTCTTTTGTTGCCTGTGCTTTTGATGTCATGTCTAATAAATCATTGCTAAATCCAAATATCAGGAAGCTTTCCCCCTATGTTTTCTTCTAGGAGTTTTATTGTTTGGGGTTTACATTTAGACCTTGAGTCAATTTTGAGTTCATTTTTGTATATGTTGTAAGATAAGGGTCACACTTCATTCTTTTGCATGTGGATATCCAGTTTTCCCATCACCACTTATTGAAGAGTCTGTCCTTTCTCTATGGAGTGGTCTTGGCACCCTTGTCAAAGAGCATTTGGCAGTATATGTAAGGGTTCATTTCTGGGCTCTTCTTCTATTCTATTGATCTATGTGTCTGTCTTTATGCTAGACCTCACTCACTGTTTTTTTTTTTTAAGTTTTTTTTTTAAGAAGAATTTTTATTTACTTATTTTTTAATATACAGTGGGGCCTTGACTTACGAGTGTCCCGACTAATGAGTTTTTTGAGATATGAGCCGTCTCTCGGCCGATTTTTTGCTTTGAGTTGCGAGCTAAAATTCGGGTAACGAGCCAGCTTCAGATACCCCACCGCTAGTTGGCGCAGCGAACGTTACAGTGAATGCCACAACATCAGCCCAGCATCACGTGTCTCACTCGTTCACTTTATGATTTGACATACGAGTAATTTGAGTTATGGGCTCTGTCACGGAACGAATTAAACTCGTAAGTCAAGGCCCCACTGTATTTTATGGATTTTCACAGAGAGGAAGGGAAAGGGATAGTTAGAAACATCGATGAGAGAGAAGCATCCATCAGCTGCCTCCTGCACATCCCCTTCTGGGGATGTGCCCGAAACAAAGGTACATGCCCTTAGGACCCTTCAGTCTGCAGGCCGACGCTCTATCCACTGAGCCAAACCAGTTAGGGCCTCACTCACTGTTTTGATTACTCTAGTTTTGTAATATGTTTTGAAATCAGGAAGTGTGACTCTTTCAAATTTGTTGTTTTGGGCTATTTGCGGTTCCTTGAGCTTTCATAGGAATTTAAAGATTTTTTTCTATTTCTGCAAAAAAAATGCCATTGGGATTTTGGTAGGGATTACATTGACATCTTAACAATATTAAGTCCTCTAATCCATGAACACAGGATGTCTTTCTATCTACTTGTATCATTTTAAATTTCTTTCAGCAATGGTTTGTAGTTTTCAGTGTATAAGTAAGTCTTTCGCATCTTTGGTTAGGTTTATTCCTAAGTATTTTATTCCTTTTGGTACTGTTATAAATGGAATTGTTTTTTTTTTACTTTCCTTTTCAGATTGTTAAGTGTACAAAAAAATAACTGATTTTCATGTGTTTGTTTTGTATCCTGCAACTTTGCTGAATTCGTTTATTAGTTCTAACAGGTGTGGGTTTTTTTGTAGAATATTTAGGGTTTTGAAGTACAGCTTTTAGAAAAAACATAAGAATAACATAAGAACAAAATATTAACATATGCCTGAAATGATGAGTCTTTAAACAGTTCTTGTGAAAGTAAGCTGAAACTTCACTAGAGAGGGAGCTTATCCAAATTCCAGTAAACCTGAAATTCATGGCACCATCTATTGTCCCCCTGAGGTAAAAAGAGTGGACTAATCATATAATAGTTACCATTGCCCATTACATAATGGAAAGGAGTGGGCAGACTTTGTCAATTAAGTCTGTTATAATGTTCATGCATGTGATATTTTTGTTTTCAATGACATTTTTATTCCCTTAACCTTCTAGGGAGACTTCTGATAGCCATATATAGAGGTTTCATCATGCCAGTGCAGAATATAAAACACTGTTAGGGCTTTTGAATATTTTTTATTACAGTGAGTATATTGTACATGTAGTTTCAGCTTCACATTTATAAAGCTCACAAGAAGAGATGGTGGTACTAGTAAAAGAAAAAGTCTGCCGGTTGGTGTGGCTAAGTGGTTGAGCTTCGACCCATGAACCAAGAGGTTGTTGGTTTGATTCCCCATCAGGGCACATGCCCAGGTTGTGGGCTTGATTCCCAGTAGGGGGTGTGCAGGAGGCAGCTGATCAATGATGTTTTGCTCTCATCAGTGTTTCTCTCTCTCCCTTTCCCTTCCTCTCTCTCTCTCAAATTAATAAAAACATATATATTTTTTTAAAGTCTGACTTTGAGGTCCATCTGATAGATAGGTGTCAGGCATCTTCTAATAAGGCTCCTAGAGATTCCATGGAAAAAACAGCTAGAAATGTATTGGCAAAATCTCATTGCAAAGTAGGAATCTTTATTTCAGTAAATTCCTTGCCTGTGAACATTCGTCAGCTTAGAGATTGTTGGAGGCAAATGCACATGTGGAAAAACAAAAAACTTTCTTATCTTGCTACTTCTACTTAAAAATATTCTGAGACATTGATTGTGAACCTTTTTGGGAATTGTGGCAATAGTATTGGGTTAATTTTAAATACGGTGTGAGGCAAAAGTAGGCATATAGTTGTGAGTACCCGAAACAGAGTTTATTGTATTATCATTTATTAATTGTTGTATTATTTTCCATGTGAACAACAGTAAACCTATTTTTTCCTACCCTGTATAGCCTATTCTGAATCCATCAGAGTTCTTAGTTGCCAATGTCAAAATCCACTCTCACACTTAGCCCTGGCCAGGTTAGCTTAGTTGGTTGGAGTGTTGTCCTGATCAAACCTGAGGGTTTGATCCCTGTCAGGGCACATAAAAGAAACAACCAATGAATGCTTGCTTCCCTCTCCCCTCCCCTCCCCTCCCCTCCCCTCCCCTCCCCTCCCCTCCCCTCCCCTCCCCTCCCTTCTTCCCTTCCTCCCCTCCCCTCCCCTCTCTCTGGAATCAATAAATTAAAGAATCCACTCTCGTTCATTTAAGGAGTTTATTCAAAATATTAAATAGCTTTCAGAGTCTTGAGGAGGGCCAGAGAGCAGGGCTTGAAGTCTACGCAGCTAGAGAGGCAGACAAATCTCCCAAGGATTCCATGGGACTGTTCCAGAGGAACCAACCTGATGCAGTACTTACGATCCTAGATACACCACTCAGCTCTGAGTCCATGACACCCAGTTCAATTTAATCAGTATTAAAAAACATACAAACACAAATGAATTTATATTTTAAAACCTTACAACAGTCTTTAATGTGTAATAGACTATGAGATTCGTTACCGATTGAGTCTGTTTGAGTAAGGCCAACTCTTCATTTTCAAGATGAGGAAGGGATGCCTAGCAAGATGATATGACTTTTGTGAGGCCTTTTGACTCTCAGGCCATTATGAGTCGGCTCCAGTTTGTGTTGAATTAGTAAGACATTGTCAGTGTGCATGAATATCATTGCCGGACTCTCTTTGCTAATTTGTCACTGGAAGGATGATCATACATTCTCCCCGTACATTAACCTGCCCTTAACTAATTCCTGACCTTGGACAAGTCATGCAACCTCTCTGGCTTCAGTATCCTCATCTCTAAAATCCTCAGAAAATTGATATTGAGCACTCCACTAAGCACTGTAGGTGCGCTCTCATTTAATCCTTACCCCCATACTATGAAGCAGATATTTCTTTCTTTTTTTAAAAATATATTTTATTGATTTCTAACAGAAAGGAAGGGAGAGGGATAGAGAGTTAGAAACATCGATGAGAGAGAAACATCGATCAGCTGCCCCTGCATACCTCCTACTGGGGATGTGCCCGCAACCAAGGTACATGCCCTTGACCGGAATCGAACCTGGGACCCTTCAGTCCACAGGCTGATGCTCTATCCATTGAGCCAAACCAGTTAGGGCTGAAGCAGATATTTCATTTGTTTTATTTTATGGATGTGGACACTGGGCCTAAAGGGGTTTGGAATCTTACCCCAAGGGGTAAAAATCAGAGCTGCCATTTGAGTTAGAGCACTTGCCCTTAAACCCTGTCTCTCCAGTTTTATGGAAAATTCCAGCTTTAATATTATTTTCTTCTTTGATTCGACCTTGATACCTTAGTGGGATTTGGGTACCTTGTTTGCTCTTGTGAGACCTATAATCGCCCACCAAGCTGCACTCTTTTTGGTCTTGGCCCAGTGTGATGTAATGACACTTGTCCCTGTTTAACAGGGAAGGTTGTGGGGATTAACGAGGTGATAGTGGGTAAGTGTTTTGAGCCTGTTTAATAAAAGCTTGGTCTCGTGGGCTTTCATATGGGAAAAGAATTCTTTTTAGTAGGAGGGAGAAACTGATGAGCACTCAATCGCAAGAAGTATTTTGTTTTTAGATTGGTGGTCTCTTGAACCAAGACCTATCATTTTGTTTAATGATTTCCAACTCGAAAAGGCAATATAACAAGTGAGCCTTGAAATCAGTTAGTCAACCAAAAGGCAAACATTTTGTAACCAGGAGATAGGGGAGCTTTACAGCCTTTAAACAATATAATCTGAGAGCACCCCCTGCCATTTTACCAACTGGCAACATAAAATACGTGGGTTTTAATCATTATAGTGCGATAGCCGGGGCAGCCAACTGATAGGAAGCTCAAACCTAATTTATTCCCAGGGGGAAAAACATAAGCTAAGAACCATGTTGTGTGTTTATTTTGTTTATGTTTTATTTTTTTTTTAAATTTTTTAATTAAATCTTTATTGTTCAGATTATTACATTTGTTCCTCTTTTTCCCCCCATAACTCCCCTCCTCCCAGTTCCCGCCCCACCCTCCACCCTCACTCCCCACCCACTGTCCTCATCCATAGGTGCACGATTTTTGTCCAGTCTCTTCCCGCATCTCCCACACCCCTTTCCCCCCAAGAATAGTCAGTCCATTCCCTTTCTATGTCCCTGATTCTATTATGATCACCAGATTATTTATTCACTTGATTCTTAGATTCACTTGTTGATAGATGCATGTTTGTTGTTCATAATTTGTATCTTTACCTTTTTCTTCTTCTTCCTCTTCTTAAAGGATACCTTTCAGCATTTCATATAATCCTGGTTTGGTGGTGATGAACTCCTTTAGCTTTTCCTTATCTGTGAAGCTCTTTATCTGACCTTCAATTCTGAATGATAGCTTTGCTGGATAAAGTAATCTTGGTTGTAGGTTCTTGGTATTCATCACTTTGAATATTTCTTGCCATTCCCTTCTGGCCTGCAACGTTTCTGTTGAGAAATCAGCTGACAGTCGTATGGGTATTCCCTTGTAGGGAACTGAGTTTCTTTCTCTTGCTGCTTTTAGGATTTTCTCTTTGTCTTTTGCTCTTGGCATTTTAATTATGATGTGTCTTGGTGTGGTCCTCTTTGGATTCCTTTTGTTTGGGGTTCTCTGCGCTTCCTGGACCTGTAAGTCTATTTCTTTCACCAGGTGGGGGAAGTTTTCTGTCATTATTTCTTCAAATAGGTTTTCAATATCTTGCTCTCTCTCATCTTCTGGCACCCCTATAATTCTGATGTTGGTACGCTTGAAGCTGTCCCAGAGGCTCCTTACACTGTCTTCGTATTTTCGGATTCTTTTTTTACTTTGCTTTTCTGGTTGGGTGTTTTTTGCTTCTTCGCATTTCAAATCTTTGCCTTGATTCTTGCGCTCCTCTGGTCTGCTGTTGGGAGTCTGTATAGTATTCGTTATTTCAGTCTGTGTATGCTTAATTTCTAGTTGGTTCTTTATCATAACATCGAGGGTCTCATTACATTTCTTGAGGATCTCACTACATTTATCGGCGGCTTCTAGACAGTTCTTAAGAGACCTTAAAAGTGTGGTTCTGAACTCAATATCCTCCATTGACAGTTCTGTCCTGTTTCTTTGTCTCCGCATTTTTTATGCTTTCTTGGTGCACCCCCTAGTGGTCTTTGTGTGCAGTCTTGTTGTAGTTAAGCCTTGATTGTTGTCGGCAATACCGGGGGGTGATTTGACCTCCAGGCTAACTGGATATCTTGTTTATGTTTTAAAATCTACTGCAAGGGATTAACAATTCAAACACTATAAATATAACAGTCAAGTAACTCCTTCTAAAAATGATAAGCTGAGCCCCCTGGAAGATGCAGGGCTCATGGAAGGGACGTTAAGTGCAGGGGGCCGGCTTCCAGCTCTTCTCATGCTCAAAGGAGCCAACGGCACATGCGTTGGGCCCTAGGTCTCCTAACACCAATGCAGTACCTTCATGGGCCATTCATTACTTTAGAGCAGGGGTCCTCAAACTTTTTAAACTGGGGGCCAGTTCACTGTCCCTCAGACCGTTGGAGGGCTGGACTATAGTTTTAAAAAAAACTATGAACAAATTCCTATGCACGCTGCACATATCTTATTTTGAAGTGAAAAAACAAAACGGGAACAAATACAATATTTGTATTTGCATGTGGCCCGCGGGCCGTAGTTTGAGGACCCCTGCTTTAGACATTCTGACATCTCAATGCCCTAATATCTATTAGATCTCTCCTGCTTTCTCTTTGAGGGCACCTTGACCCTTCCCTCATAACCTTACCCGTAATTTTCATCATCACTTGCCAATGGTTGCCTCTTTCACCACATCGTTAATTCCATGTCGGTATACCCAATACCTAATGCAGAGTCTGGCACAGAGTAACTGCCCAATAAATATTTGTGTTTTTGTGGGAGAATGGGTGAGAATCGACAAAACAATTTTAATAAGATTTAAAATCTTTCTGTCTTCATAAAATCACAGCTAGACTTCAATTTTAGAAATGTGTGCTGCACCCTGGCCGGTTTAGCTCAGTGGATAGGGCATCAGCCTGTGGACTGAAGGGTCCCAGGTTCGATTCTGATCAAGGGCATGTACCTTGGTTTCGGGCACATCCCCAGCAGGGGGTGTACAAGAGGCGGCTGATTGATGTTTCTCTCTCATCGATGTTTCTGACTCTCTATCCCTCTCCCTTCCTCTCAGTAAAAATCAATAAAATATATTTTTAAACAATGAAAGAAAGAAAGAAATGTGTGCTGCAGAGTTTGTGTGGCTCCTGAAGCTGATTGGAGAAAGTTCAGAATATGGGCCCAGGAGCTCTTTTATCACCACGGCACTCCTTGGGGTAGGGGGAGCGTTAGTGGAATTGGGACATCTGTGAAGCTTTTCTTCTGTCCTCTGATGCCACTGTGTTCATGCTCAAGACCGTGTGTATGTAGTGCAGTGGCAAAAAATTAAAAAGTGGGATTTAGAATCAGAAATGCCTCAGCTCAAATCTTACTTTCACTATTTCCTGGCTACGTGGTTTTAGCCACCATAGCCGCCATAAAAATGTTATTTCATGCTTCACTAGCATAATTGACTGAGGGCCCAGCTCTTCCCCCTTTGGATTCACTGCTACATTTGCATCTAGGCCTTGTTTCCCAGGTCTGCTCTTGAAAGGGCGAGTCGTCGTGGGGCCTATGTGGGCCGGCCGCCGGGCCCCATGAGGCACAGCCTGACCACGCTGCTGGCGGCCTCGGGCACCGACTCCCCAGCCCACGGCGGGAGCCCAGTGCAGGCCACCCGCCCGCCGCCCCTGGACCGGACCCACGCAGCGGCGGCAGCGGCGGCGGGGTGCGTGCCATCGCCCGAGGAGATAGAGGAGGAGGCGATCGCCGGCGCCCCGGGAACGAGACGGAGGACGTGGACTTCCTGTCTGGGCTGGAACTGGTCGATCTGCTGGACCGCCGGCAACCGGACTGGCCCCTGGAGCCCGGGCTCAGCTCGCCCTGGGGGGCGGCTAGGACTGCGCCCTCCATCTTGCCCTGGGTCCTCCATTTTTGGGGCGGCCGCCATGTGCTCAGGAGAGTGCCTTCTTCCCGGAAGCCCAGGCCCCTGCTGGCCACGCCCAGGATTTCTTTACAATCAAGGGACGTGCGCACCATAGAGATGACCACATCCTTTGTAACAAGACTCAACTCGCGCCTGACCAATCGGCGGGGCCCACAGTCCCCTCCCCTGCCCTTACTATAAAACCCACAATCCCATCAGGCCTCGCTCTCTTTCGGCCACTGGGCTTACCATTGTTGCATCGGTGAGTGTGGTCGGGGAGCCGAACTAGTTCGAAATGAAGGACTCTTTGCTTTTGCATCGGACTCGCTGGCTCCCTGATGGGCTTTTTGGGAACCTTGAAATCTGGGCACAACACTCCCAGCCAGTGACTGAGCACAGTCAGGGTTCTGGCACAGGTCATTTCAGGGACATGCAGGACTCCTTTACCTTGGCTTGAGGACTCCCCGTCTGCCTGGCTGTGCCTTTCCGAGAGCTGCGCCTCTCTGGGACTCTTCCTAGAAGTCCTGCTCCCTTCTGTCTCTCTTCCACAGGGACCAGACTGGCGCTGCCATACAAAGTCACACCATGCATCTCCTGCTCCTCCCCCTGAGCCTTTCGCAGGCATTTCCCACACACATCCTTTGCACATCTAATCCCATCATGGTATCTAGTTCTCAGAGGGCCCAATGAATTACAATTCATAACAGTAGCAACATGACAGTTATGAAGTAGCAACGAAAATAATTTTATGGTTGGGTCACAACATGAGGAACTGTATTTAAAGGGCCAGAAGGTTGAGAACCACTGTGTTAAATGGAGATAGCAGAACTTCCCCTTAGGGTTGCAGTGACAATCAACATATACACTTCAGAAATCTGTTGGACATCTTGCACAGAAAAGCTACCATTAATTCCCAGCTTTTTGCCTTCATCTTGCCCATCCCTGTTCCTTCCCATTCGCTCTTTATGGAAGTATCTTGTAGTTCTTCCCTTCAGGTCTCAAGGTATCAACTAACTGGATGCCCCTGCTCCGTTCACCTGGGTTAATATATTAATGAATGTGAATCTTCTGTGGTATAACCCCCAAGTCATTCTAACAACAGAACAACTTAAATAAATAATGAAAGGGTGGTGTGTCTTTGGCACTCTCCTAAGTCCCCCTTCTGCCTCTCTTTCTGTTCCTACCCCATGGCGGTGGGAGGAATAACTCGCAGCTGTTTCTTCTCTGCCCCCACTAAAGCCTGTTGTCAAAAAGGCCATGACAGTGAGGGCTCCTCATGCCTGTTCTGTATTTAGCTGCCTGTTCCTCTTGCTGATAGCATGGGTCTGCCATGTACAGCTGGGAGTAAGAGCAATGAGGCTCCCAGTGTCACTGGCTCTGGATGCTCTCCTCGCTGCTCTGGAACTTCCTTTTAAGAACTCCATTCCTGAATGGCGCTCCCTCCCTTCTAAGCCTGAGGTTCTACTTGCACCAGAGGGATTGACCAAATAGAGCAGGGCTTGCTTATCCCTTCAAGCACACATGCTACAAGCATAGCACATAGAAGGTTCTATTTGGTAAATGGCAAAGTCCACCCTTGCCTCTGGTGTTGGAGTCCATCAAAATGTCTTCTTTGCCACCCAGACGTCTCTGGTTTCACCCCACAGTAACTCATAAATGGTCTGATCTAGGGCAGACCTGGCATTAACTCAACTTGACTTCTGAACTAGGGCTACAGTGGGTGTCTTGGCTGTCTCCTAGCTGAATTGAACATTCTGAACCGTCTGCAACCTCCCTGAGAACTTCCAGCCCTGAGCCTTCCTTTCAGTATTTTCTGATGTGGTGTTATGACATATTAGAGTTCTAGATGATGTTTTGCAAATACCACCTACCTCTGTAGAGCCCAACAACCCAGGAGATCCTTTCAAACGGGCTAGAAGTATCACGCAATGGCCTCTAAGAGCACGGAAGAAGCAGCCTGTGCCGTGTCTCTGCCTTTGGTAGTACACCATTTCCAAGACCTTCAGGCCCCACATGCATGGACTCATGGCTCTGCCAGAAGTTTGGCACAGGAAGTGTAAAAACAAGGAATATTGAGACAGAGCGTAAATGCTGCATATTATAAAAAGTAACACCATAAACAAGTCTAGGTAGCAGACATTCTGGATGCCCCATCCATATTTTTGGTCCTCACCATTCCCATGCTTGCCAGTGGCTTCCTCCTTTAAGCCCCTGTGCCTATCATCAATTGATGCTAATTTGTCACTGGATCTACTTCCTTTCCTTTCCCCTAGGGTGGGACAACTCAGTTGGCTACTTAGTTGATAACTTTCTTTCTTTCTTTTTAAAAAAATATATTTTATTGATTTTTTACAGAAAGGAAGGGAGAGGGATAGTTGATAACTTGCTCACAAATGTACCCCATGTTGGTTTTCTTCCCTTCCTTTTCACACTCCTATTTCCCTACCAATGCTTATTTGGTCTATCTCTCAAACTACTCATACTCAAATCCTCATCTCCAGGCCAGCTTCTGGGAGAAGCCAACCTAGAACAGTTCATATACCAAACAATATTCTTTTAAAAAAGCCCTTCAGCTGGCTGGCGTGGCTCTGTGGTTGAGTGTCAACCTATGAACAAAGAGGTCAAGGTTTGATTCCAGGTCAGGACACGTGCCCAGGTTGTGGCTTTGGTCCCCTGGGGGAGGGGGGCATGTAGGAGCCAGGCAATCAATGATTTTCTCTCATCATTGATGTTTCTATCTCTCTCTCCATCTCCCTTCCTCTATGAAATAAAATAAAAAATAAAAAGCCCTTCACACTGCTTATACCAATGAACTCCAATTATTTTGCTTGTGTACCTTCATTAGTACACATCTGTTATATTCATACGTATTTATTTATAAACTAGAGGCCCGGTGCATGGATTTGTGCACCGGTGGGGTCCCTTGGCCTGGCCTGCATCCTCTTGCAATCCAGGACCCCTCAGGGGATGTCAGACTGCAGTTTTGGCCCATTCCCCACAGGCCAGGCCAAGGGACCCCACCGGTGCACAAATCCATGCACCGGGCCTCTAATATGCATATAAGATCTTTGGTTAATCTCTTCCTGCCCTCCCCCCTCCACCCTTCCCTCTGAAATTCATCAGTCTGTTCCATGTTTCCATGCCTGTGCATTGAGCATCTGCCCCCTGGTGGTCAGTGTGCATCATAGGTACCAGTCAAAAGGTCGAACGGTCGCTTAGGCTTTTATATCTATAATAATAAAAGCGTAACATGCTAATTAGACTGGACGTCCTTCCAGACGAAACTGGGACTGCGAGGGAAGCCCAGGTCTCAGGTGCCTGCCAGTGGCTGGAGGGAAGCCTGGCCCCGGGTCCTGGGTGCCAGAGGGAAGCCAGTGCTGGCAGCTGGGGAAAGGAAGGCCTACTCTTGCATGAATTTTGTGTGTCGGGCCTCTAGTATATAGATAATATACTATCATTAACCAGGATATTAAGTCAGAGGCTATATCCAGAGCAAGCTTTCTATCAATATCTCCAATAGGTACCTGGGTAATTTTGACTTCTCAAACAAACTCTTTTCAGGTCTGAATAGATGGTTATTATTATTTTTTTTTACTTCAACTATTGTGGACAAATAAGGTTCTAGAAGGACAAGAAATGCAACATTTGTTGCATTGTCAGAGGGAGAAATCTAATATTTTCTGGTTGTTTGTTTTTTTACCTTATTGTTATTTCCAGCTAGGTTGTTTTTGTGGGATTCTTCCAAGTCACCTGCTTCTTTTGTGAGGGTTGGTTTCATTATAACTAGAGACTAGAATCTGTAAACACATTTTAAGCAGGCAGAGAAAAACTGAGATGTTGCAAAATACTGAAAGCAAATGACGAAGCTTATCATCCCCTCAATTGAGCAACTCCCACTCTGTCTCCAAAATAATTTGTTTTGTTCCTGTTTTGAGATTGTCTGACTTGCCCATAAATGGAAGGTGCTGGCATCAATCCATATATAAACTATTACTTGAGTTTCTTTTTCAGATACAGGTGTTATTTTTATTAAGGGTAAATCCACATACTAAAATTAACCACTTTAAAATGTGTATAATTTAGTGACATTTAGTACATTCACAGTGTTGTTTAACTCTCTCTCTACATATAGATATCTATAAAGACACTTATATATTATATCTAGATATAGATGTAGACATATATATTTCTATACAGACATATTTAGGTGTAACAATCTGTTAAAAGAGAGATACATTATTGACAAGAGCTATCAGAGGTGTGGGTTTTCTGGACACAGTGTGTGGAATCTTATTAGCAATCTGTGTTTTATGTCCTTGCTCCTAAGCTTGAGTTATCACCTTACTTTGGGTTATATAAGCTTTTTGCCTCTAATTCCAAGAATAGTTAAGAAGGAAGGCCCTGCAGTCATATTAGCTAGGACCTAATCCCTCCTCATCACTCACTAGTTCCTGTAACCTCAGGTAGTTGCTTTATCTCTTTGAGCCCATTTCATTACTTGTAAAGGTAAGATATAACAGTATTTACCTCCTAGAATGCTATAAGGATTGAATGAGCTGGTAGAAGTTACTTTACACAGAGTAAAACTGTTCAGTAAACATGATGTTGCATCACTGTGGCAGCATTATTATAACATTCAGCACCAGCGTCTGAAATAACATGTTTTTTTTGTTGCTTGTTTGTTTTTTTTGCCTCCAGAGTTTATTTTCTTATTCTCTGGATCAAAAATAAATCTAATAGAAGTCATCGAGGTTTTCTTCCTGCACCCCAGTGGATCATCTTGACCACCCCTGGCAGTGTGTTCCCCTACTCTGGAGGCTACTGGTTTGGTTTCATCCAGCCCCCAGTTCTCTGTTCCTCAAGAGCCTCCCTGCCCTGCACCCACATTCCTGTACCTGCCCCGCCTCTCTAGGACACTCTGCTCCAGTCTGTCCAGCAACTGCCCTCCTCCAGTCCTTTGTTCCTGGCGCTGCTGTGTGCCCTCCTGTCCCCTTTACACCCACATTTTGTTCATTTTTCCTTTCCTGTGGGATTCTTCTAAGATATTCCAGCCCAGAATGATGTCACACCGCTCCACATCCCTGGAACAAGTCTGGCCCTTGCCGCACATTAAAAAAAACTCACCTCCTACTTGTCTCTGCAACTGAACTCTAACAGGTACCCATAGGCCAAAGCTACTTGAGTGCAGAGACGAGGGAGAGCTAATTGGAGTTGACGTGGTTTTTATTAAGTGGCATCCAGTCCCACATCCCCAAACCAGCCCGTGGGCCTGAAGATCATCTTGGGCTCCTAGCACAGACTGTGCTCTTCAGAAATCCCAGCGTCTCCTCTGGTAACCCTGGGGAGTTTAAACATTAATTGGTCTATGCCACAGAGGCAGTAAGGAAGCCATGAAGAGATTACTCTGACTTCCAGCTGAGAGGACAGAACAGTGCCAGGCTCAGGGTGATTTCACTCACATTTCTCTTAGATTACATCTTTTGTTCTGCCTTCCCAGGCTGAGTCAAGCACATTCATAATGAGACTTTTTTTTTTTTTTTAAAGAAGCCCAGAAGCCCACAATTATTTTCTTTAAATAAAATGAAATCTCCCAAAGCATGGGTTGAACCCATGTTTTTTCTTTATGGCTTTATTAAAGATATATTTCACATACCATACAACTCACCCATTTAACGTGTACAGTGGTTTTTAGTATATTCAGAATTGTGCAATCTGACCTGGTGTTGTCAGTTTTACATTCAACTTGGAGAGGCAATAGTTCCCATTTATTCAACTAATTAAAGTCCATCCATAATCAGTTGACTTAGTAAGGGAGATTGTTTTAGATAATCTGGTGACCCTGATTCAACCAGGTGAAAGTCATTAAGAGCAGAGCTAAGGTTTCCCAGAGGAAATTCTGCCTGCAGACTGTAGCTTTAGCCTATGAGTTCCAGCGGCCTCTTTCCGGTGGCCTGCTCTATGGATTTCAGACTTGCCTAGCCAGCCCCCACTATTCCATAAGACAATTCTTTGCACCAAATCTCTTAATATACATCTCCTGTTGGTTATATGTCTCTGGTTGAACTCTGACTGAGACACACTCACTTTTATAATATAAAAACAAAGTTCTCTTTTCTACCAGGGCCTGCTTTTCTTTCCTAGGATCCCTTGTAGTCTTATCCCCTTTTGCCATGTGTTCTTTTTTTTTAAAGTCTATTTGTTTATTGATTTCAGAGAGGAAGAGGGAGATAGAAACATCAGGATGAGAATCATTGATCAGCTGCCTCCTGCACGCCCCCTACTGGGGGGATCAAGCCCACAACCTGGGCATGTGCCCTTGACCAGAATCAAACCTGGGACCTTTCAGTTCGCAGGCCAATGCTCTATCCACTGAGCAACACCAGCTAGGGTGAGAGGCTTTCCTTTGACACCCCCATGAGAGCCTAACAGTGCTAGGAACGTAGAAGGTACTTGTGGTAGATGGCAAAAATGGCCACAAATTCTTCTTTTTTCGTAAGAATTGCAGTCTGTTACTCCATCTCTTTTTTTTTTTTTTTAATGAATCCATCCTGTTTGACTTCTTTTTTTTTTTTTAAATATATTTTATTGATTTCTTACAGAGAGGAAGGGAGAGAGATAGAGAGTTAGAAACATCGATCAGCCGCCTCCTGCACACCCCCTACTGGGGATGTGCCCGCAACCCAGGTACATGCCCTTGACCGGAATCGAACCTGGGACCCCTCAGTCCGCAGGCCGACGCTCTATCCACTGAGCCAAACCGGTTTCGGCTGTTACTCCATCTCTTAAATCTAGGCTTGGCTCTGTGAATTACTTTGTCAATAGGATGTGTGTTACAGGGAGAGACTTGAAAACTACTTGGGTATTAGGGCTTGGAACTCTAAGATGACCTTGAGCTAGTCTGCTAGTGGGTGAAAGGCTACATGGAGGAGAAGCAAGGCATCCTACCTGAGAGTCTATCAACCACTAGACATGTGAGAGAGACCATTCTAGATCATCTAACACCTACCAGCCTATAAGTTGAACACAGACACATAAGCCAGCCCAGATCAGAAGGACTACCCTATTAATTGAATCATGAGCAGAATAAAATGTTTATGGTTTTAAACCACTAAAATGAGGTTATTTGTTACACAGCAATCGATAACTGGTACAGTGCTTAATAAATTCCCAAGCTCAGATAAAGAAAGGTATGTCATTTCAGTTTATAAATATTGTGTGCTTGCTATATGCCAGGCTTTGAGCTTGGCACCAAGAATATGAAGATTAGAATATGTGGTTCCTGAAAGCTTCCTTAAATATGACACCAAAAGTATAAGTGACAAAAGAAAAAAAGAGATAAATTGGCTTTCATCAAAATTAAAAACTTTTGTGCTTCAAAGGACACTAGCAAGAAAGTGAAAAGACAATTACCAGAATGGGAGAAAATATTTACAAATCATTTATCTGATGAGGGACTTATACCTAGAATATATAAAGAATTCTTACAACTTGATAATGTTAAATAACCCAATTAAAAAAATTAGCAAAGGATTTGAATAGATATTTCTCCAAAGAAGATATACAAATGGCTGATAAACATATGAAAAGATGCTCATTATCATTAGTTATTAGAGAAATGCAAATCAAAGCCACAATGATATATTATTTTCCATCTACTAGGATGGCTTATAATAAAAAAAGACAGACAATAGCAAGTCTTGACAAAGATATGGAGACATTGCAACCCTCATCCACTGCTGGGGGAAGCATAAAATGGCGCCGCTGCTTTGGAAAACAGTTTG
The DNA here is from genome assembly GCF_014108235.1 of Myotis myotis. NCBI lineage: Eukaryota > Metazoa > Chordata > Mammalia > Chiroptera > Vespertilionidae > Myotis > Myotis myotis. The sequence continues at coordinate 117,577,670 of NW_023416346.1, read as the reverse complement.
GCAGTTCTCCAAAATAATAAACACAGACTTACCATATGACCTAGTCTGGAGTATATTCTGACACCAACAGCCAATTCTCCAATCCTCTGGACACCAATGGGATGTCCAACATTCTATTTATTTTTATTTTTAAATTAATCTTTATTGTTGAGAGTATTACATATGTCCCTCTCCCCCCCCCCATTGCCTCCCTCCACCCAGTTCCCACCCCGCCCCAGGCCTTCGCCACCCTATTGTCTGTGTCCATAGGCAAGGTATATATGCATATAAGATCTTTGCTTAATCTCTTCCCATCCTCCCATTCTCCTTCCCTCTGAGAATTGTCAGTCAGTTCCATTTCCATGCCTCTGATCCTATTTTATTCACCAGTTTATTCTGTTCATTAGATTTCTTATTTGTTTATTTTGATTTGTAGATTCAATTGTTGATAGATATGTATTTATTGCCTTTTTATTGTTTCTTCTTCTTCTTCTTCTCCTCTTCTTCTTCTTCTTCTTCTTCTTCTTCTTCTTCTTCTTCTTCTTCTTCTTCTTCTTCTTCTTCTTCTTCTTCTTCTTCTTCTCCTCCTCCTCCTTCTCCTTCTCCTTCTCCTTCTCCTTCTCCTTCTTTTCTCCTTCTCCTTTTCTCCTTCTCCTTCTCCTTCTCCTTCTTTTCTCCTTCTCCTTCTCCTTCTCCTCCTTCTTCCTCTTCTTCTTAAAGAATATCCTTCAACATTTCATGTAATACTGCTTTGGTGGTGATGAACTCCTTTAGCTTTTTTCTTGTCTGGGAGTGGCAAGAAATATTCAAAGTGATGAATAGCCCTAACCAGTTTGGCTCAGTGGATAGAGCGTTTGCCTGCATCGGCCTACAGACTAAGGGTTCCAGGTTCGATTCTGGTCAAGGGCATGTACCTTGGTTGCGGACACATACCCAGTGGGGAGTGTGCAGGAGGCAGCTGATCGATGTTTCTCTCTCATCGATGTTTCTAACTGTCTATCCCTCTCCCTTCCTCTCTGTAATAAATCAACAAAATATATTAAAAAAAAGAAAAAAAGAAACTATTACTTAAAAAAAAAAAGTGATGAATAGCAAGGACCTACAACCAAGATTACTCTACCCAGCAAAGCTGTCATTTAGAATTGAAGGTCAGATAAAGATCTTCACAGCCAACATTCCATTTAATTCTGACACTAACTACCTGGAGTTAGTGTCAGATTCCATATATTTAATGATTCAGTCCCACAAGACTGCCCATATTCCAGACTGTTGTGCCCAGATTTCAAGGTTCCCAAAAAGCCCATCAGGGAGCCAGCGAGTCCGATGCAAAAGCAAAGAGTCCTTCATTTCGAATTAGTTTGGCTCCCCGACCACACTCACCGATGCAACAACGGTAAGCCCAGTGGCCGAAAGAGAGCGAGGCCTGATGGGATTGTGGGTTTTATAGTAAGGGCAGGGGAGGGGACTGTGGGCCCCGCCGATTGGCCAGGCGCGAGTCGGGTCTTGTTACACAGGATGTGGTCATCTCTATGGCGTGCACTTCCCTTGATTATCATTGGTTAGTCCAGAGAAATCCTGGGTGTGGCCAGCAGAGGCCTGGGCCTCCGGGAAGAAGCCCCCACCAAGCACATGGCTCTGCCCAAAAATGGAGGACCCAGGGCAAGATGGAGGGCGCAGTCCTCGCCCCCCCAAGGGCGAGCTGAGCCCGGGCTCCAGGGGCCAGTCCGGTTGCCGACGGTCCAGCAGATCGACCAGTTCCAGCCCAGACAGGAAGTCCACATCCTCCATCTCGTTCCCGGGGGCGCCAGCAATCGCCTTCTCCTCCATCTCCTTGGGCAAGGGCACACGCCCCGCCCCGCCGCTGCCGCTGCCGCGTGGGTCCGGTCCGGGGGCGGCGGGTGGGTGGCCTGCGCCGGGCTCCCGCCGTGGGCTGGGGAGTCGGTGCCCGAGGCCGCCAGCAGTGTGGTCAGGCTGTGCCTCATGGGGCCCGGCGGCCGGCCCACGTAGGCCCCGCGATGACTCGCCCTTTCACAGACACCATTCATAAGCATTGGGCTACCAGTATTTCTAACTGGCTTTAAATCAGAGGTTCCCATGGCCCACTCCTCAGGGTCAGTAGTTTTTTAGAATGGCTCACAGAACTCAGGGAGATACTTATATTTACCAGTTTATTGTAAAGCATACAACTCAGGAACAGCCAGATGAAGCGGTACATAGGGCAAGGTCTGGAGACGGAAGGAGTTGTGGAACTTTCATGCCTCTCCAGGTGCACCATCCTCCCAACAAGTCCATGTGTTCACCAATCTGAAAACTCTCTGAATCTCATTGTTCAAGGGTTTTGATAGAGCTCCATTTCCAGCACCACCTCCCCTTCCCAGAGGTCTGTGGGTGGGGCTGAAAGTTCCAATCCTCAGATCATACAGTCTTTATAGTGATCAACCCCTATCCTATGTCAATCTAGGGGTCCCACACTAAGTCACCTCATTTGCATAAACTCAGGTGTGATTGAAAGGAGCTTGTTGTGACTAACCACAACAAAAAGACACTCCTAACACTGAGGAAATGTCAAGGCTTTTTAGGAGCTCTTTGCTAGGAACACTATGGGCAAAGACAAAATATATTTTTGTATTATATCACACCCAGCAATTTCACTCCTAGATATATACCCAAGGAAAATGAAAGCATACATCCACACAAAAACTACTACATGAATGTTCATAGCAGCATCATTCATAATAACCAAAAAGTAGAAACAACCCAATGTCTACCAACTGATGAGTGGATAAGCAAAATATGATATATCCATACAATGGGATATCATTTGGTAATGAAAAGGAATGAAGTTCTGATAAGTGCTGTGACATGGATGATCCTGAAAACTATTGTGCTAAGGGAAAGAAGCCAAACACACAAAAAACACATATCCTATTATTCTATTTGTGTTTTTTACTAAAGCACAATGTACAAATATTTTTATATTGTAACTAGTCGATCTCAAACTTGGCTGCTTATTGGACTCCCTGGGTAGCTTTAAAATGTAATGGTATCCCAGCTGGTGTGGCTCAGTGGTTGAGTGTTGACCTATGAACCACGAGGTCATAGTTTGATTCCCGATCAGGGCACATGCCCGGGTTGCGAGCTGTGCAGGAGGCAGCCAATCGATGAATCTCTCTCGTCATTGATGTTTCTATCTCTTTCTTCCTCTCTCTTCCTCTCTGAAATGAATAAAAATATATGTTAAAAAATATAATGATACCTGGGACCTACCCCTCAGAGATTCCAATTTGATTGGCCTGGGCATGGAGATTTTTAAAAATACCTAAGTGAAAAAATAGCCAAGGCGGAGAACCTGTTCTCTAACCTCAGATTCTCTTTGGCTTGTGTGGATGTGCTGCTCAGGGTCAACATTACTTGAGGATTGAATGCCACGTGTCACTGACTCATGTTTTTATAATTCACATAAACTCTTTTTGTGTGTTGGCTTTCTCTAGAGCAGTGGTTCTCAACCTTCCTAATGTCGCGACCTTTTAATACAGTTCCTCATGTTGTGGTGACCCCCAACCATAAAATTATTTTCGTTGCTACTTCATAACTGTAATGTTGCTACTGTTATGAATCCTAATGTAAATATCTGATATGCAGGATGTATTTTCATTGTTACAAATTGAACATAATTAAAGCATAGTGATTAATCACAAAAACAATATGTAATTATATATGTGTTTTCCGATGGTCTTAGGCGACCCCTGTGAAAGGGTCATTCAACCCCCAAAGGGTCAGGACCCACAGGTTGAGAACCGCTGCTCTAGAGGATTTGTGTAACACTATTTTGACAGCATCCACTCTCTCCATAGGTTGGCACTGTCTAAGGTGAATGGATAAGCATGTGGACATGCCAGGTCATTTAGCCTGAATGGGTATTAAGAGGTCTTAAAACAATGAGTTACAAAAGTCATTCTTGAGCATATTTGACATGCACTCCTATCTCTCCTGAAGATGATGTGCCTTGATAAAATAGCGTGCTTTTTACTGGAAGAAATGATGCTTTCAGATGTATAAATTACACAAGGGAGCCCAGCGGAGTGGCTCAGTGGTTGAGCATTGACCTATGAACCAGGAGGTCACGGTTCGATTCCCAGTCAGGGCACATGCCCGGGTTGTGGGCTTGATTCTCAATAGGGGGTATACACGGAGGTAGCCGATCAATGATTCTCTCTCATCACTGATGTTTCTATCTCTCTCTCCCTCTCCCTTCCCCTCTGAAATCAATAAAAAAAATATTAAAAAAATAAATGACACAAGGGAGATTTGAATTGTTCCTCCGCTGTTTCCTGCAGAGGTCACACACCTTTAGAAGGGCACTCTGCAGCCAGGGGGGGGGGGGGGGACTTTCCCAAACAGGGACCTAGATGGCATATTTGAAAGATAATGAAAGGCTTCTTTTAATAAATTACCTTCAAGAGGGAAAAGGAAATGCCTGTTTTATGAGCCAAAACAAATGGGCTGAACAGAAATCAAACACTTCAAGTAGAAAAGGAAGAAAAGGGCATTTGAGCAGAGAAGAGAGATGAGTCTGGGGTAAGTTGGTGCATCCAGGGTGTGAAAGGTATATGGCTGACCCCAGTAGGGGGATGACCAGCTAGCTCCCCTGTTAGGGCTGTTGGCCGGTGTAAGCCGAGCCTCCTAGGTCCTGAGGCACAGGAAACACGGGCAAATGTCTGTGTTAGACAGAGGAAGTAACAGTGAAAGTAAAAGCACAGATATGGAAATACCTCCTGACTCCTGGGGAAATGGCAAGCTCTCCCCCAGTTCACTCTCCTATATGTTTGCATGAGAATGCTGACGTGTGGGCTGGAGTTCCTGGGAACCTCATCCTGTTCAGAGAAGTGCTTGGTGGAGCGTGGCCAGAAAGTCTGTTCCAACGGAGTTCAGAGCTGATACACTTTCCCACGCGATTTCAAGGCGGTGGTGGGTTCTGTCTTGTATTTATACAACCAACAGAAAGAATCTATTTTAGAGAAAACAGCCAAAGAAGGGAGCTGAGGCTAGCAATTTCATAGCCTGCTCTGTAATTTAGCCTGGTATTCTCTGCTGAAGAAGAAAATAGTCCATGTGTTACCAGACAGTGGAGGATGAGAGGAGGAAGGTTCAAGCAATTTGGACACTGGTCTTGGAATTTTCTATGTGCTGGGAAGGGAGGAAAAACTTTTGACTTACCCCCCCCCCCCATTTTAACATCATAGGAAGGCATTGCGTATTTGCAGAGGAGACAGACACACAAATTAAGGTATCGATGGACAGAGACATAAACATAGCAGGGTGGGCAGTAATAATAGAGAGAATGAGAGGAAATGAGAGTATTGGTCAAGAGCATGGGCTCTGAAGACAGACTGCTGCTTGGGATTGAGTCACAGCCGCCACTGAGTAATAATTGACCTTGAGCAGGTTATGCAACCACTCTGTGCCCCAGTGTCCTTATCTGTAAAATAGGATAATAAGAGTACATATCTCCTGGAGCCTGGCATAAAGTGAGCCAATAAAAGTTCACTTTTATCATTATCATTAGTATAACTTGGATACTATGAGAGAACAGATGAGGATGAGCTAGCCTAGCCTGAAGCAGTCAGACAGAATCACCTCCCAGGCCAGGGAAGGTGGTGGCTTGGGCTGAGTCTCAAATGATGGATAGGAATTGGCGAGAGAGGAAGGAGACGGTGTTCCCAGTCTAGGCAGAGGTGTGGGGTCTGTGGATGAGAAACAGGGTGTTTGTAAGGAAGGTTTCCAGTGATTCATATTTTTTGAGTCAAAATTCCCCTCCATGTGTGAAAAATAGGTGAACACATATATGAAAGTCACAATGTTTTCTTTCCAGCCCACAGAAAATGACTGGGGTGCAAGGAGGTCAAGAACATCTTGTGATGTCCCTGATCTCTCCAGGGTCTGTAGTCTACAGTTTAGAAATCATTGCTGGAGACCTGGCTGGTGTTGCTCAGTGGTAAGAGCGTGGGCCCGTGCACCGAAGGATTTCAGGTTTTATTCCCAGTCAAGGGCACGTGCCTGGGTTGTCGGTTTAATCCTCAGTCATAGTCTCAGGCATCAATGGGCCCCCCCCCCCCCGCCCCGTTCCTCTCTCTCTAAAAATCAATGCAGAAATATCCTCGAGTGAGGATTAACAACAAAAATTTTTTTTAAAAGAAATCATTGCTGGAATCTGCTGTATTTTGCACTCAGGTCCTGCTTTCCTCCAATAGCGCTACCCAGATGGAGAGCCATGGAAGGTTTTCAAACAGAGTAACCACGATGGGAATGATTATTCAGCATCTACATAAAACTTCTTTCAGTGCGCCTTTATTTATAGCAGTGTCTACAAATCAAAAAACTACATTTCCCAGACTCCTTGACAGCTGTGTAATTTCACTTGTACCAATCAGATGCAGTCATGTGAGACCAATTCAGTTCTCCCCTAAGTGAAGAAAGAGGCTGGTGAAGCTTCTGTTTGTATGTGCAGCTTACAATAGGCCTGGTGTGCCTGTGAAGTCAATGGGTCAGCAGTGCCTTCCTGAATCCTTAGACTACATCCGAGGTATGCGAGGCTAGAGCCAGCTGCTGAGAGGGCCACTTGCCAGTTTGCTCACATAACACCTTCCCAAGGGTGGTGGTTTGCTGTCTGGAGAACCAGGTTAGCACACGTCTAGTGTCTGCTGTATCCCAGACCCAGATCCTGCCTTCTTTCCACCTCCAGCCTGTGCAGGGTTACCCCCACTCTGCCTGTCTCCTTTCCCCCAGCGTGTGGCCCCTCATTAATGGCATCTGGTCTCTACTGCAGGCTTGGGAAGGGAATCTGCACCGAGGTTTTGGTTACTTTCCTCCCAGAAGGCACCTGGGCTTCTTATGCAAACTTCCCCACATTGATGCAAACCTGACCATTTCCCTGCCTGGAAGCTTTTTGTTTGTTTGTTTAACCCACAAGTTCTCTCCCCAGACACCTTGCCACAAGTGACGCCACTTTGCAGAGGAAGAGGGATGTAGCCTAGGGTGGAGGGGGAGATGCTGATACAGCAGGCCAAGCGATCTAGGAAAACTAACTGGAATGGAGAGGCAGGGATTTCCAGGTAATTTATACATTTTAATTTATTGATTGATTTTTTGAGCGAGAGAAACATCGATCTGTTGTTCCACTTATTTCATGCATTCATCGGTTGATTCTTGTATGTGCCCTGACCGGACATTGAACCCACAACCTTGGCATATTGGCACGATGCTTTAGCCAACTGAGCTACCCGGCCAGGCCTCCAGGAAATTTATAGAGAAAATGAGTTGAAACTGTGTTCTGAAGTAGAAAGAATAATGTTTCAGAATCTTGAAGCAGACACTTAAAGTGAGGTAAGCAGTAAGCTGTAAGCACTAGCCTGGGGTGGTAGGCCCGGGGAAGTTTCTGCCAGTCCTAGACAGGGTCCCCATGGGCATTGTGTACGCTGTGTTCTGCACTCAGACACTTGGCTGAGGACACAGAGCAGGAGCAGAAATACAACCCATGTACCTCTTGCCGAACTGTGTGCTCTGGGAGAGAAGAGATGGGTGTCTTTTAAAAACCGCATTAAACCTCAGCCAGCATTGCTCCGTGGTTGAGTGTCAACCTATGAACCAGAAGGTCACTGTTTGATTCCCGGTCAAGGGCACATGTGGGGCGTGCAGGAGGCAGCCGATCAATAATTCTCTTTCATCATTGATGTTTCTATCTCTCCCTCTCTCTCCCTTCCTCTCTGAAATCCATAAATATATATTTAAGAAAAAAATCCGCATTAAAGTGTCATAGGTGTAGCCCTTGTTCCAGGTGATGAGACAGAGAGGAGAGGCCCAGATACCACCTGTGTCAAAGCCTTCTGACACCTGGAAAAATGCCCCCCCCCCACATGTGTAGAGCTGTCTGCCCAACCCTCCCACAGCTCTGCATGAAACAGCAGTTTGCCCTTTTATTACGTAACCACAAGGGAGGGCAAGGTGGCATTGACTTTGTTATTGTTTCTTCTGCCAAGTGTTCTCATGCCATAAACTGTGCATTACAAAGTCTGCAATCACTTTTTTTGAACTTTGAAAATTGCTTAGGGAAGAATTCTTCATCTCAAGAGAGGGTGTGGGGAGGGAGGAAGAGGAAAAAGAGGCGGAGACCAAGTCATCTTGGAATGCAAACTGCTGGTTTCCCTTCTGGAGTGACGACCTGAGTTTGGTCTTTTGTTCCTTGCGCAGGGAACGTGTTCAACAAGTATACAAGTGGATCAGGCTGTTTGTGGAAATGCTTTGAAGGTGCCTTCTGCTGTAATAGCAGGGCAGGTCATGTTTTCAAAACCACAACCACCAAAAACAGACAACAGGTCAGACCGGAATGAGCTGCTGAGACCCTCAGCCCACTGTTCACTGGGTACCACCTTCAGAAAGGGGGCGGGGTGGGCAGAGAAGAAGGATGGGTCCTCAACAGCAAGGGCGCAGCCTGTATGCACATTGGGGCAAAACCCCACAAGCCTGCACAAGAGACTACGGTAGGTAGAAAGGCAGCTTTGGGAGTTTCAATCGTAAATGTAAATCACTAAAACCTCTTTTTAAAAAGCACCAAAAGGACTTTATCCCAAGAAACCAGAAACACCGATCAGAAAGGATATATGCACCTCTATGTTCATAGCAGCACAATTCACCATAGCTAAGATCTGGAAACAGCCTAAGTGCCCATCAGCAGATGAGTGGATTAGAAAACTGTGGTACATCTACACGATGGAATACTATGCTGCTGTGAAAAAGAAGGAATTCTTACCATTTGCAACAGCATGAATGTACCTGGAGAGCATTATGCTAAGTGAAATAAGCCAGTTGGAGAAAGATAAATATCACATGATCTCACTCATTTGTGGAATATAATGATCAACATAATTTGATGAACAAGAATAGATCCAGAGACAAATGGTAGGGGAGGGGGGGTTAGAGAGCAACCAAAGGACTTGTAAGCATGCATATTAGCATAACCAATGGACACAGACACTGGGGTGGTGGGGGCTTGCCTGGGGTGGGAATGGCTGGGGGTGGGGGGTCAATTGGGGAAAAAGGAGACATATGTACAACTTTAGACAATAAAAATAAAATAAAAGAAAAAGCACCAAAGCAGCCCAGCCGGTCTGGCTCAGTGGTTGAGCGCCGACCTATGAATCAGGAGGTCATGGTTCCATGCTGGGTCAGGGCACAGGCCCGGGTTGCAGGCTTGATCCCTTCTGTGGGGTGTGCAGGAGGCAGCTGATCAATGACTCTCTCTCATTATTGATGTTTCTATCTCTCTTCCTCTCTGAAATCAATAAAAAGATATATTTTTTTAAAACGCACCAAAGCCTTGGTATTACCAATGGGCACAATTGCACAGTGAGAGTGTTCCCTTTATTGGATCTTACGCCATCAGAATTACTGAGTAAATTGTTAATCCATTCATCAATCATTAATGTGATTAAAATGACCAACTGATTTTTTTCAGCATTAATTGAAAAAAAAATGCACCAAAGCGAACGAAAATGCTGGCCCAAGCCTGTTTATTCCGTCAGTAGTAGATGTTTTGCTCTCCCAGTGCCAGTCCTCAGCATTTACTGTTTCATGCACTCTGGCCCAACTTCAACAGCCAGCAATGCTGCTCAGCCCAGAGACGCTGTCTGGACATCAGAGCAGCCCTCAAACACGCTGGCTTCTCAGGCAGCATGACTCAGATACGTGTATTCTCTCTGGTCACGCTGCTCCCCAGCAGGAGGATTCTCCAGTGGCTCACAATGGCGACTCACTTGACAACACACCCTTAAGTGGCTTCCTTCTCTGCCTTGTCTGATTTCCCCATTACCCTGCTGATGTTTCTAGAAATCTCCTCCTGAATCAACTACTTGCACTGGAATCTTTATATCAACTCCTACTTCTGGCTGTACCAGAACTAAGACAGCCTCCTAACATTGTCTGTTTTATTCAAATTTGCTCTCTTCCCTTGTTGAGCAGCTTTAACTGCCCTCCAAACAGGTTCATTCTCAAACTCAATGCCAGGTTGGAGTGGCTCTTCCATCCAAATAATGCATTTGATACACGGTATATGCAAGGTTTAACAAGCCTTTTGTGATTCTAAGGAACTTTCCAATTCTTTGGCAGACTAGAATTTATTACAGTAAATATTTGTTCTGGTATCTGACTCATAGATGGTATTTCACTTGGTAAATGTATTCTCTGATAGATTATATGAAGAGGGTCATGTTTAAATAAATTGGGGGAATTTAGAACTCAAACTAATTCTCTTGTAAATCCTTCCATAAACAATCCCAAATTCATCAATTTCCTTAAAGTGAGCTACCCTCACCTTGATTTAAACAGACTTGACCCATAGTCTTCCTGTTTTTTATGCTATTTCTATTAGTGCCTTTTAGCCTATTACCAAAGACCTAATACAGAACTATCTGAAATACAATATTAATGGTACAGAGCAAACAGGAAATTAGTTTTGTTCCCCAACATCACCCTAGGGCTGCTCTAATATTCCTTTATCTGTCATTAATTTGTTGAGAGAAGCTGGATAAATCACTGACTCTGCATTCTTCAGTTTTCTAGTGTATTGATCAATAAATTAATATTTGAAGTTATATGAACTCAAGAAGGAATGGGACTATATTTCTTTCTTAGAAAATAAAATATTAAGGCTATTTTAGTATTAAAGCAATGTATGCACAGAGAAAACTAGAAGAATTCAGAAAAGTAGAAGATAAGAAAAGCATCTGTGTTCAGATACCTTCCCCCTATTTTTGCAATTATAAATAATGCACAATAGGATTTCATGTTAGATTGTGCTTCCGCACTACCCCCCCCCCATAATTAATTCTCATTTGTGATAGATAGACCCTGTGCTTTATAGATAATGGGTTTCTATACCTTTCTTCTGTTTATATTGAGTGCCTACTCTGTGCTTGGCATCTGAAAGGGGAACACAGACCTCTAATCCACAAATAACAGCAGCCCAATAATTGAGTTCTATACAGGGTATTTTAGCAAGTCTCTAACTCTAGCTAGGGAAGGGTTTTAGAAGCATGAATAAGACTTTTCCAGATAGAGCGCCCAGATAAGGATAATAAGAAAATAAATCAGGGTACTGTGATAGCAATGGGAGGAAAGCAGCAACAGTAGACAGGGTGGATAGGGGAGACCTCTCTGAAGAGGTGACATTTGAACTGAGACCTGAATGACAAGAAGTTTCCAGCCTTAAGGACCTGGTGGAAGAGTGTTTAAGGCCAAGGAACAGTAATCACCAAGGAGACTTGAGTGATCTTGGCTTATTCAAGGAAGAGCATGATGGGAATGACATGTGTGAAAGGGAGTGTAGTAAAGTTGACATCAGGGAATGGGAGAGGAAACTAAAGTGCGTCAAGTGAAAGGATTGCATGGCAAGTTTGAGAGTTCATCTGATACTGGGGAACACAAATCAGAAGTGGTTAGTAGCAATAGAAGTAGAGAAGGCAGATGGTTAGATTGATATATGGTTGGAGATTGCAGAACAAGTGCAGCAAAAAGGCAGTGGGTAGAGGGGAATATCCTGGGAGTGGAGTTTGTAGTGTTGTATTCTAAGGCAGCGGTTCTCAACCTGTGGGTCGCAACCCCTTTGGTGGTCGAACGACCCTTTCACAGGGGTCGCCTAAGACCATCCTGCATGTTAGATATTTACATTATGATTCATAACAGTAGCAACATTACAGTTATGAAGTAGCAACGAAAATAATTTTATGGTTGGGTCACAACATGAGGAACTGTATTTAAAGGGCCAGAAGGTTGAGCACCACTGTTCTAAGGGCTAAGCTGGATAAGAGTGGAAGGTGAGATGGTTGGGAAGAGGTGGGTGTGACAAACAGGAAGAAAACAAAGGGCTGAGGGATTGGAAGTCCTAGAGAGTTAAGAGAGCATTTGTGAGAGAAATAGGCAGAGAGAAAGCTAGGACAAAAGGTTTCACTCAGAGACTATACTGGGGTGTAAGACAGCATTGTTCAAATAGCTTTGGGTGATGTCAGTGTCCCTTGTTGAGTTAAAATGGAGGTGATGGTTGTCGAGGTGTGGTATAAAGTGGGGTATTGGGACTTCATCAAATTAAAAACTTTTGTGCTTTAAAGGACACCATCAAGAATGTGAAAAGAGCCCTGGCAAGTGTGGCTCAGTTGGTTGGGTGTTGCCCTATGCACCAGAGGGTTGCTGGTTCGATTCCTGGTCAGGGTACATGCCTGGGTTGTAGACTTAATTGATGGTAGCGGGTGTGCAAGAGGCAGCTCATTGATGTCTCCCTCTCACACTGACTTTTCTCTCCCTCTCCCATCCTCTCTCTCTCTAAAAAATTAAATTAGGTTAAAAGAATGTGAAGAGACAACCCACAGAATGGGAGAAAATATTTGCAAATTATTTGTGTGATAAGGAACTTGTAACTAAAATATATAAAGAACTTTTACAACTCAATGATAAAAAGATAACCAACCCAATTAAAAATAGGAAAAGATCTGAATAGATATTTTTCCAAAGAATATATACAAGTACCTCAAAAGATGCTCAACATCATTAGCCATCAAGGAAATGCAAACCAAAACCATAATGAGATACCATATCACACCCACTAGAATGGCTGTAATCAAAGAAGTATATAATAAACAAGTGTTGGCAAGGATATGGAGAAATTGCAACTCTAATGCACTGCTGGTGGAAATGTAAAATGGTGCAGCTGTTTTAGAAAATAGTTTGGCAGTTCCTTCAAATGTTAAAATTAGAGTTACCATATGACCCAGCAATTTCTCTCCTAAGTATATACTTGAGAAATGAAAGCATATGTCAACACAAAAATTTATACACAAGTGTTCATAGTAACATTATTCAATAGCCAAAAGTGGAAACAACCCCAGATATCCATCAACTGACAAATGGGTAAACAAAATGTGGTATATTCATGTAATATTACAACATGGAAAACTCTTGAAAACTTCATGCTAAATGATGGGGACAGTCACAAAAGACTACTTATTATATGATACATGATTCTCTTCATACAAAATGCACAGAATATGTAAATCTATAGAAACACAAAGTAGATTAGTAGTTGCTGAAAGAAGATTAGGAATTAGGAGTAATGGGGAGTGGCCAGCATTCTGTTAATGAAATTGAACAGAAGAGAACAATAGAATAGAACCAAGTAGAATAGGATAGAATAGAATACAATAGAATAGAATACAATAGAATAGAATACAATAGAATAGAATAGATCTTTACATCTCAACTCAGGTGTCATTTCCTCAGGAAGTCTTTCCTAACTAGGACAAATTCCCCTGTCCTTTGTAACACTAAGCACAGTTGAAAGTTTGCATTTATTGTATGAGGATTGGATGGATGTTGGAATCCCAGGGTGTGGATATAAATCCATTGCATCTCCAGCACCTAGCCCAGTGCCTGGCACATAGCAAGTGATTTGTAAATATCTGGGAAGGAAGGAAGAAACATAGAAAGTAAAGAAGGAATGAACTGGTAAATTGGGGGTCAAAGTTCTAGATGAAAAGAACAGAGTAACCTAGAGAGAAAGGAATAAAACGGGAATGTAGATGAGATCTGAAAAATAAAGGTTTCTAAGACTGTGTTTTCAAACTGGGGGTCACAACATTAGTGAGTTTGTGAAAATGATATCCTAAGTTGAGGCCAGCATTTTTTAAATGAAATTAAATGAATAGAAAATATCAGCATCTATTGTACATACCAAGAGTGGTTGAGATTCTATTGCAGTGAGACTGGGTGGGAATGCTAGAATGGGCTGTTACCCAAGGGAAAAGCGAAAGGGGAGGGGAGGGGAGGGGAGGGGAGGGGAGGGGAGGGGAGGGGAGGGGAGGGGAGGGGAGGGAAGGGAAGGGAAGGGAAGGGAAGGGAAGGGAAGGGAAGGGAAGGGAAGGGAAGGGAAGGGAAGGGAACAGCTGAAGTGTCGGGATTGGATGGTTGGATAAGAAGTAAATGGACCGGCTGTAGGATATAACCATTGGCTTCCAGAGAGACCTGGTAGTCAACCCGTTGGGACCAATGGCCATTTGGTTGCTCTAGGTTAACTGTGGTGTTACAAGCTGATGATGGGAGGTAGCCTATTGTTATATTGCCCTGTGACCTTGTAAAGCATAAAGGGGCTTTGGGGGATTAGTGGGGTCTATAGAGTGATAGGACCTGTGACCAGGATGGAGAAAGGAGCTATCTTAGTAAGAGACTGAATATAAGTACAGAAAAAAAGGGAGGCTTGACTTTGCCTGGGCTGTAGAATAATTACATTGAAGAGTGGGACCATGGGATATACCCTGATAATTTAGCTGCAGGTGGGATAGTTAGGAGTACCTGATAAGGGCCTTGCCATCAGGCTGTACATTATTTGATGGATAGATTGCCTTTAGAAGGACCCAGACCCTGGCTGTTGAGGAGGAGGGGGGATATTTCCTGTAAAAGGTTGAGGGAGGACCTGATCAGCATGTTCTCTCAGTAATTGTGGGACTAGATTTAAAATGGTAACATAAGCCCTAGCTCAGGGGTCCTCAAACTACGGCCCGAGGGCCACATGCAAATACAAATATTGTATTTGTTCCCGTTTTGTTTTTTTACTTCAAAATAAGATATGTGCAGTGTGCATAGGAATTTGTTCATAGATTTTTTTTAAACTATAGTCCGGCCCTCCAACGGTCTGAGGGACAGTGAACTGGCCCCCTGTTTAAAAAGTTTGAGGACCCCTGCCCTAGCTGGTTTGGCTCAGTGGATAGAGCGTCAGCCTGCAGACTAAAGGGTCCCAGGTTCGATTCCGGCTGAGGGCACAGGCCTGGGTTGTGCAGGAGGGGTGTGCAGGAGGCAGCTGATCAATGACTCTCTCTCATCATTGATGTTTCTATCTCTTTCTCCCTCTCCCTTCCTCTTTGAAGTCAATAAAAATATATTAAAAAATAAAATTAAATGGGGATGTAGTCTCCTAGAAGGGTCTCTGTGGAAGGGAAGTTTCCTAATAACAAGGGTCCATACATGAGTTCAAAAGGACTAAGAAAGGAGGGTGTGCAGGGGGTTGCCCTGATGCACATAAGCGCTAGAGGTAAGAGAGTAGTCCAAGGTTCTTTAGTTTTGAGAGTTAATTTAGTTAGGTAAGACTTAATTAAGGAATTCACGTTTTCTACCTTGCCTGAAGATTGAGGCCAGTAGAAAGGGTATAAATTCCACTTCATGTTCAGAGTGGAGGAGACCTGTTGGGTTATTTGAAATATAAAAGCAGGTCCTTTATCTGATTGTAATGAGGTGGGTAGGCTGGATCTGGAAATGATATGCTGAATGAGAGCTTGTGTGACCTTGGAGGACTTTTCAGATGCAGTGGGAATGCTTCTACCCAGCCTGAGAAGGTAATCTACTAGGGTTAAGAGATAATAGGTTCTTTTATTTTAAAAAATATTTTTATTGATTTCAGAGAGGAAGGGAGAGGGAGAGAGAGATTGAAACATCAATGACGAGAGAGACTCATTAACCAGCTGCCTCCTGCACACCCCACCCTGGGGATCAGGCCTGCAACCTGGGCATGTGCCCTGACTGGGAATCGAACCACGACCTCCTGGTTCATAGGTTGACACTCAACCATTGAACCACACTGGCTGGGTGATATTTGGTTCTTTTAATAGGTGGCATGTGAGTGAAGTCAATTTGCCAGTCTTGTCCAGGGATTTGGCACCTTGCCTGATGAGTGGGGAAAGAAGGTCTAACCTGTCCTTGGCGAGATACTGAGTAACAAGTAGAACAGGTTTTGGTGATATCTTGCAGTAGGGAAGCTAGGCTAGAACATGTGATGAGGGGTTTTAGGAGTTGTAAAAGCGGTCTGTATCCCACATGTAAGGAATTGTGAATAGCCTGTAAGATATTGAAGGCCTGTCCCTGGGGAAGGATATATTGTTCCTGAAATTTTAACCATGGATCTTCCTGAGTGGCCCTAAGACTAATAGGGGCTGAAGTTCCTCTGGAGTGTATTTGAGTGTTACATGAGGTAGAGCTAAGAGTTGGGAAGATCGAGGCTTCCTCTGAGCTGCTGCCGTGGTCTCCTGGTCTGCTTTGTTATTTCCCTGTCTTGTGGGTTCATTCCTGACTCGGTGTCCTTTGCAGTGTATGACTTTTAAGAAGGCTTGAAAAGGGGAGAGAGGTTCCTAAATACTAAGCAGGAAGACCTATTGAGGCTTTCAATGATAGTGTCAAGGACTGTGGATGAGCGGTGGAAATAAATAAAGTCTAGGCTCCAATCTCAGTATTTAAGCAACAGGAGAGAGCCTGGGTGGTGTTGCTTTAGCTTAATAGGAGAAAAGGGGTCCCTTCGACGTCAGGGATTTGTCCTGACTCACTGGACAAACTTTTCTACAACTTTCACAAACCTTCTTACCCATTCACAAATAACCCATTTTAGCCAAAAAGTAAACATTTATAGATTTTCTGTAACAAAAGCTAGACTCAGATGAACTTAAAACTTGTTGAAATATTTAGATGTTTATCATTTAACCCAGCAATACTCCAAAGCCTTTAAGTTACCAAAGACTTTGGAAAATTATGTATAGGCCTATGAGGCTGGAGAAAAAGTGGAGGGAGGAGGGAGCAGGCCCTGCAGCCTGTTCTAGGGCTGCGGTTTCCAAGCCTGCAGCTGCTTGGATTTAAAACTGCCACACTTTTCCTTAGAGATAACACGTGAAGGTTTGGGTGATAGTGAGTTCTGCCTCTGATAGTAGCAGGACTGTTAAGTAAGCATTTGCAGTTTTGCAGAAAAGAACGTTGTTCTTTAGGAAGAGGGGGTGAGAAGGCGTTGAGGTGAGAGCAGTTTTTCAGAGCATTGAAGGGGGTGAAAATGCTGGCCTTGGGATCTAAAGGCTCAGTGAAGATTCCCTTCGCTGTGTCATAGAGGGGCTTTGCGAGAAGACTAAAGTTGGAAACCCAGAGGCGAAAGTACCCAGTGAGCTCGAGAAAAGAGAGTATCTCTTGTCTAGAGGAGAGGACAGTCATGGAGGAGATAACATGTTTACTGCCTAAGGTAATGGCTCGACTTTGTGGGGTGAGGGTGAAACTGAGGTAGGTGACTGTGGTTTGGGACAACTGGGCTTTATGAGGGGATGCATGGTAGCCCTGGCCGGGCCCTGAGGTAGAATGAGAAAAGAGCGAATGGGGGAATTTAGTAAGATGCAGTGTAGAGGTGAGGTGGCTAATGACTGTGAGACTAATCCGTTAACCCCCATAGTAGAGACTGAGGAGGGGACAAGGATCCCAGCGAATTTGGGAAGGCAGAATAAGTGGCCCCAGTGTCAGTTAAAAAGGAGATTGGCTTACCTGCCACTACAATTGTTACCCAAGGCTCTGTCCTGGTGATGTAAGTCTGGGGGCCTTGTCAGGGCCTGGGCAGCTTCAGCCTTCAGTGGCCAGTCTTACGAGGTCTGGGAGCTCCAAACTGGATCCAAAGGGTTGCCTTGCTGGACTGGCTGAGGTCCAACCTGGAGGGGCAAGACTACAGTCTGATTTCCAGTGGCCTTTCCTTCTGCACCTTGGGCAGGACGCAGGCAGGGGTCTCAGGTTTGGGCAGGACTTGGCCCAGTGTCCTTCCTCACTGCATTTGAACCGTGGGCCCAGAGGAGGCTTAGCTCCTGACTTACCCTTGGTTGGAGGACCGGCACTTTGTTTGGGGTTCATGAGAGCGGTGGCTAGATCCTGAAAGGACTCCTTCTGGGCCTCAGCCTTGGCCTGATCTCACCTTTGTTTTTGGATTTGGGTCTCCTTGTTTCTATTATTAAAGACCTTAAAGGCCAGGCTAATGAGGTCTTTTTGAGGGGTTTGTGGGCCTGTGTCTATTTTTCAAAGTTTATGGCATATGTCGGGGCTGATTGGGATATAAAATGGGTGTTCAGATGAAAAGCTTCCTTTGGGAAGGTGGGGTCTAAGGTGGTCAATTTCTGTAAGGCCTCCGTGAGATGGGAGAGGAAGAGAGCTGGATTTTCGTCAGGGTCCTGAGTGATTTTATTAAGTTTGTCATAGTTGATTGCCTATGGCAGTGATGGCGAACCTATGACATGCGTGTCAGAGGTGACACGCGAACTCATTTTTTTGGTTGATTTTTCTTTGTTAAATGGCATTTAAATATATAAAATAAATATCAAAAATATAAGTCTTTGTTTTACTATGGTTGCAAATATCAAAAAATTTCTATATGTGACACGGCACCAGAGTTAAGTTAGGGTTTTTCAAAATGCTGACACGCCGAGCTCAAAGGGTTCGCCTTCACTGGCCTATGGGAAGCCTTTTTGAGTCTGGCAATGAGACAGGTGATCATAAGGCTATGAAGCCAGCACCCTGGAGAATTAACCTGAGTGTCCCACCTCGGGTCAGTTCAGGGGACAGTGTCAGAGCCAACCGGGTTGGCCACCCCATCCTGTCTATGGAGGGGATGGCATGGTCCTGAGCTATTAGGCACACTCTCTCCTTCTCCTCTGGGGTGAGAGAGGAAGGAGGACAGGATGACATAGATGTTGTGCCATGTCAGGTCATAGGACTGGGTCAGGTACTCAAATTCCTTAGTAAAGGTGGCTGGGTCGATGGAAAAAGACCTTAGTCTTTTTGCAGTCTGGGAAAGGTCAGACATAGAGAATGGGAAGTGGACTCAGACTATGCCCTCGGTTCCTGCTATCTCCCTCAGGAGTAAAATGGGAGTGGGAATAGAAGTGGCTGTTGAGGAAGGTGGTCTTTGGGTGGCCTGAGAGCACGTTAGGTAGGGAAAAGGCTGTATTGGAACTCATGTTCTCAGGATTTGGGCTCTCAGAGGCCAGGAGATAAGGTGGTTGCTGGTTAGGAGGGTCTGGGAGGTTGGTGGTCTGCTGAGTCAAAAGTAAATTCAGAATCAGAAGTGTTAGGGGTATGATATTTTGTGTGAAGGGGAAGATCTGATGGGTAGAACAGGACTGACAGAGAGAGGGTCTAAACCGAAGGGTGAAAAAGGCCTGGACATAGGGAATCTGACCATTTTCCATTGTGGTGACAGCAATGATCTAAATTGCGCTCATTATCTAGTTTATATTGTGGCCAAACAGTGTTACAAGAGAAACTGAGGTGCGTGGGCCTGATCTCCCCTATGAGGGTAAGGCATTTTAGGGGGTGTGGAGGGAGTGTTCCCCATGATAAGGAGAATAAGCGTGGGCCACAAGAGAGGAGGGTGAGTGACAGACCTCAATCCAAAGGTGACTGTTTAGGCAGGCATCACCACCTCTAAACAAACCACCATGAGAAACAAGGGGCGACCCTCCCGACTGGGCGTCCCCAGTTCAGAAGGACGCAAGGCCAAACGGCCAAGGAGTCTTCTGGTCTAGCGCTAGGACTTTAGAGAAGTCAGTGAGAGTGAGTGGGCAGAAGGCTCAAGACGAGAGAAATTGTGGAACGTCACTCACCTAGAGAAGATTGGCCGGTGTGGGATGGAGGGTCAGCAATGGAGAAGGAGAGGTTTCTGATCCAGTGTGCTCCTTGGCTGGTTCCAGAGGGCCTGTAAGGGAGGGAGGCCTAAATGAGACCAACAGTCGATCATGTCACCTGAGTATGATTCTGAGGTAAGCCCAGGACGAGCTACCACTGCCTACTGCTCTCCGAGTAGCAAAGTTGGGGTGACTGAAGCCAGGACGATGGCTCCCCTTCCCCGTGGAACCCTCCTGGGTTTTTGGCACCAAATGTTAGGGTCACCAAGGAGACCCAAATCCCACCAGAGGGATGCACAAAGCCAAAGTGGTAAGGGATTATACATTTATTTGGTCATCTGGAAAACCAGATGGGCTGAGCCCCCAAATGGCACCAGCACCCAGGGATGGGAAATCAGAGGTTTTAAAGGACTCTAGGTAGGCTCTTTCGGCAGGGAACTCTCTGGGCAGGTCTGGATCCTGGGAAAGTCCGGAGGGGAAAGATAATGGTCTTAGCAAGTGGAATGTGGTCTTAGCAAGTGGAATGTGGTCTAAGCGAGAGGGAATGTCGGTTGTGAAATGGTCTAAAGGTCAGTTCCCATGGGAGGGGATATAGATTCAATTATTTGATTAGACCTAAAAACGCTCGGCCACTGAGCCAAACCAGCTGGGCAGTACCTTATTTGATGAAACACTAGAGAGCCCAATTTAGACTGATCTTTTCAGAAAGTTTTTAACAAAGTCTTCCTTTGTACTTCTGCAACAGGTGGTTCTTTCCTTGGATCCAGCCCCAGGCCATGGTATCTGGTGACTGTTTAACAATAGGCTCTCTGGAAGTGAGGGTGTGTGGGTAGCTGTGGACCCAATTTGTAGCGTTCGCCAATTTCTGTGGTGTGAAAAATTACATCACTGCTGATTGCAGGCTCCCAACTTGATGCCACCAGATGCAGAGTTGGGAAGACGTGAATGCAGGGAGCTCCTCTGAACTAGAAGCAGCTGGATCCACGCCACTGGCCCCAAGACACATGAAACCCTACCTGAGGGCAATGTTCTATGCACTCGAACTGATAATGTTTATAGGATATTTGATTTATATTTATGCTGCTAGTCAAGTATTTTCACAATTACTACACATTTTTGAAAAACACAACTAAATGCAATAACTTCAGAAATGCAACAACAACAGTAATTACAATATTTACCCCTATCCTAGATCTGTATGGCACCTTCTTATTAAATTGCTCTCTTGATCAGACACCCTGCAGGGTTTTGCTCTTCTTTTTGCCTTGTGTCAACCTATTATTTTAATGACTAACATACTAAGTAAGCATTCCCAAGAAAAAACTACTCTGTAATTTTATTTATTGACTCTCTTGATGATCTTACTGACTCAGATCTTGGGAAACTCCCTTTTGGTGGGATTGTAAAATCAAAGATCAAAAATTTTTTTTAATGTGAAAAAATGTTCATCACAAATAGGGGAATCGCTGAGGCTATGGATCCTTTATCAAGGCAACCAATCAAAGTGTTCCTCTCACTTTGATGTTTCTCTCTGTCTTTCCCTTTCTCTTCCACATTGTCTAAAAATCAATGGAAACATATCCTCAGGTGAGGATAAAAAATAATAAAGAAATTATTATTATATGAAAGACACATCTTGAAAATTCCTAAAGAATGTTGTCATTTTTCATGGTGAAGGGACTGGAGTCCGTGTTGATGAAAAAACCTTGCTGGCTGCGGTGACTGGCAGTGGCTGCAGCAGCGGGGTGATGGGGCTGGTGCCTTCCCCTGATCAGCCCGGTCACCTCCCACAAAGGGAGGCCAGACTGTGGCTTAGGCCCGCTCCCCAAGGGGACAAGGGAGCGGGCCTACGCCGTCACTAGGACATCCCCTGAGGGCTCCCAGCATGTGAGGGGGGCAGGCTGGGCTGAGGGACACCCCCCCCCCAGTGCACGAATTTCGTGCACTGGGCCCCTAGTTTTATTATAAATATCTTTTATTTTTCCTTTCTATTAGGTCAGTGGTCGGCAAACTGTGGCTTGCGAGCCACATGCGGCTCTTTGGCCCCTTGAGTGTGGCTCTTCCACAAAATACTGACTTCAGCGCATGGGCCACGAAGTTTCAGTCGCACTGTACATGCGTGCCTGCATGTGGTATTTTGTGGAAGAGCTACACTCAAGGGGCCAAAGAGCCGCATGTGGCTCGCAAGCCACAGTTTGCCGACCACTGTATTAGGTCATTACATTGATTTTTTTTACAATGATGTGTAAGGGTATGTGGTATCACCTATGAATTTCTCTTCAGATAAGTACAGGAAGACTGCTAAATATAGACTATATTATAGTAGGGATTGGTGGGTCTGAGACTACTGATCTAAATAGCTGTCTTTAGCATAATATGACACTACCATTTATGTTTCCAAGGCTGCCAGTGTATCCCCCTACCATGTGGTATCAGAGTGGCCTGTCATATTCCCTTGGCTTCAAGACTGTTAAAAGATTATTCAATTCTGCCCCAGCCACTACTATTTGTAGTTTACAATCACAATTTTATCATCATCCTTCTTCTTCTTCTTCCTCCTCCTCCTCCCCCTCCCCCTCCCCCTCCCCTCCCCCTCCCCCCCCCCCTCCCCCTCCCCCTCCCCTCCTCCTCCTCCTCCTCCTCCTCCTCCTCCTCCTCCTCCTCCTCCTCCTCCTCCTTCTTCTTCTTCTTCTTCTTCTTCTTCTTCTTCTTCTTCTTGTTTCCTTACTGGCTCTTTCTTTTAAAAATTTTTATCTTTATTGTTGAAAGTATTACAGCTATTTCCCCCTTTTCTCCATTGACCCCTTCTAGCCCACACCCCCTTTATCCATCTTCTTGATGGGTACTTCCAGTTTTGCCATTTGTTCCTCGGAACATTCTTGAAAAAAGGACATACTCACAAAGTCCAGTGGATAAAATCTTTGAGGCAGTTGTAAAATGAAGTGAACCCAAATTTCCTTGAGTTTAGAATTTGCCCCTGAGAAATTTGGAGGCAAGTATTAACAAGCACATCTATTTCATCTCACGCCATGCACATTGGCAATAAACACCCTGGTAAGAAAATAAAAATAAACAGTTAGTGCTATGCACATAGTTACAATAAATAAATAAATAAATAAATAAATAAATAAATAAATAAATAAATACTCTGAGCTGGATTCAAATATGAACCTAGAGTTCATGTTGTCCACACAGTGGATGAGAAAAAAAAAATGCATCATCAATGAATAAACCTGTAATGAATATGCAGGATTAACCTTTGGCAAGATTGTGAAGTAGCTGGCTTTGCTTCCAGCACTTCCATCTTCTTTCTGCGGAGCCCTTTTCTTCCGTCAGTGCCTCTCACAACCGCAAGCCTAAGGCTCTCAGTCAACGTGCAATTAGCAAGCATTTTTTAGCTACTTCTACTGTATGCCAGGCAATGTGGTAGGTGCAGTGAAATTTTTTTCTGAGTTTAAAAAATTGATTTGAGATGAGAGAGATTGAGAGAGGGAGAGAGAGAGAGAGAGAGAGAGAGAGAGAGAGAGAGAGAGAGAGAGAGAGAGAGAGAGAAATTTGTTGTCCCACCTATTTATGCATTCATTGGTTGATTCTTGTATGTGCCCTGATCTGGGATGTATCCTGCAACCTTGATGTATCTGGAAGATGCTGAACCACTCAGCCAGGGCTCTTTTTCTGATCTGAAGGAGTCTCCCTGTCAGGAGGAAAGGGGTCTGCTCAACCTTTTTTTTTTCTTACTAACTCTAGAATCTTTTAAAAGCAGATGAGCTTTTTATAGAGATCAGGATAGTGGTTATCTTGGACAAGGAGGAGTGACTGGGAATGGGCATGAGCGCTTCTAGGGAGCTGGTAATGTTGTGTTTCTTTTTTTATTGTAGTCAAAATATATATCATAAAATTCACCTTAACTGTTTCTAATTGTGCAGTTCAGTAGTGTTAAATACACTCACATTGTTGTAAATCATCTCCAGAATGTTTTCATCTTGCGAAACTGAAACTATACCTATTAAACACCAACTCCCCATTCTCCCTCCTCCCAGCCCCTGGTGACCCCTACAAGTAGAATGGTGAGTCTCCTGCTTATTTCTATAAATTTGACTAGTTTAGATACCTCATGTGCATGGAATGAGTCAGTATTTATCCTTTTGTGACTGATTTGCTTCATTTAGCATAATGTCCTTAAGATACAACCAGGAGGTCACAGCTTGATTTCTAGTCAGGGCACATGCCTGGGTTGTGGTCTCGATCCCCAGTGTGGGGCGTGCAGGAGGCAGCCAATTAACGATTCTTTCTCATCACTGATGTTTCTCTCTCTCTCTCTCTCTCTCTCTCTCTCTCTCTCTCTCTCTCTCTCTCTCTCCCTCCCTCCCTCCCTCTTCTTTCCTCTCTGAAATCAATAAAAATATATTTTTTAAAAAGATGCATTCATATTGTAGCATGTGACAGGATTCCATCCCTAATGTTATATGTCTTCTTCATCTGGGTGCTGGTTACAGGGGTATGTTCACGTTGGGAAGATTTATCCAGCTGTGCCCTTATTAACTGGACACACTTCTGTATGCATATTGTACATCTAAAGAAGAGTTTACTTTAAAAAAATAGATGAAGATAAAATTTTAAAATCAATACTACCATTTCTCCTAAGGTCTTAGTGACTCATGGTGTTAATGTTGCCTTGGTTGTGTTAGAAGTGAGGGTTAGAGAAGGCAGTGCTTAACTCAAAGGACTACTTGCTGAGGGCAGAACCTCCAAAGAGGCGGCTTCAGATAGGCCCTCTTCAAACCTCACTTGAAAACAAGGCTCTTGAGCCCCTTTATTGAGAAGAACATCACGCCCTCAAATCACTAAAACATAATACCCCCGAATAAAAGCAGAAGGTGAAGAAAAAACTGTCCTTAAAGAGGAGTATGAAATTGGGAAGAGAGCCCATTAAAATAAAATTTTAGAAAGAATAAAACAAAGTTGGAAGAAGACAGTCATGGAGGTTTGCCAGATTTAGCAAAAAATAAAATAAAAAAATAATATAGGATACCCAGTAAAATTTGAATTCCAGATAATCAACAAATAAGTTTTTAAAGTGTAAATATGCTCCTAGTAGTGCCTGGGATATGCTTGTACTAAAAATACATTTGTTGTTTATCTGAAATTCAAATTTCACTGGCCATTCGGCATCTTACCTGGCAATCTGAGGTGCGAGGGAAGAAGGAAGGAGATATATGGGCATTGACACCCTCCAATTGAAAATCTGTGTATAGCTTTTGACTCCCCCTCAGAAACTTAACTACTAGTAAATAGCCTGTTGTTGACCAGAAGCCTTATCGATAACAGAAACACTCGATTAACACATATTTTGTATGTTATGTGTATTACATACTGGATTCTTACAATAAAAGTAAGATAGAGAAAACAAAATGTTATTAAGAAAATCATAAGGGCCCTGGCGTGGCACCTCAGTTGGTTAGAGCATCGTCCCGATGCACCAAGGTTGTCGGTCTGATCCTTGGTCAGAGCACATACAAGAATCAACCAATGGATGAGTAAGTGGAACAACAAATCTCTCTCTCTCTCTCTCTCTCTCTCTCTCTCTCTCTCTCTCTCAAGATCAATCAATCAATAAAATCATAAGGAAGAGAAAATACATTTATTGTATTTACTGAAAAACACCTGTGTATAAATGGACCTGCATGGTTCAAACCCATATTGTTCAAGGGTCAGCTGTAATCATAGGGAACATAAAAAATGTCTTTCAATACAGGAAACTACCCCAAAGCCAGATTTTTTGACAAGTACCTAGTATTGAATAATGGTCCCTACTCTAAGCGAGGGAAAGAAATTTCCACACTAGGATTAAGATTTTGCAATTAACAAAGAATTAGGGGACGTTTCTTGAATGTCTTGCCAGGGGTTTGGAGTTTAAACCAAATCTGGTCCCATTCACTGTTTTCCAGAGAGCTGGGTGACATCTGCTGCGTAGGATAGTGTTGTGTGGGCTGTAGACAGGAAGACAGAAGACTTCTGAAAGGCCTAGTGCCTGATAGTGACTTGTCTCATCAACTTTCATCTGAAAAAAAATCCTTGATGTGTATTAGTAGGAATTGCCATTAAAAGTGGTACATTACGCCCTAACTGGTTTGGCTCAGTGGACAGAGCGTCAGCCTGCTCACTTAAAGGTCCCAGGTTCAATTCCGGTCAAGGGCATGTACCTTGGTTGCGGGCACATCCCCAGTAGGAGGTGTGTAGGAGGCAGCTGATCGATGTTTCTCTCTCATCGATATTTCTAGCTCTCTATCCCTCTCCCTTCCTCTCTGTAAAAAATCAAAAAATATATTTTTTAAAAAAGTGGTACATTAGTACTGGTGGAAAACAAATTCCTAAACACTCCGCCCTCCTTACGCATTAAAGCAAAAGCATCCAGGATTTACTCAAGGTGAATGAGGGCAGTTATTCTGGCAGAGTTGGTCTTACCACACAATTTCTGATTCCCTTTGAAGCCTAGTAGTTGAACCCTTCTAATTTTGAGTCAGGAGAAGGGATAATCAGGCCAGATCAATGAAAGTGCTGAGGCTCATTGTTTAAAGAAATACATTTTAAAATTGCAAATATATCATGAGGATTAAATAATTAACAAAATGACCCTAAACTGAGGTTCTGCAAGGCCTATTTTAATGATTTCAGGAGTATAGTTGTACCTAATTAAAGGCACATGTCCTTTAAATGGTTTGCCCCTAGGAATAGGTAAACTATATATAAGTTCTATGATCTTTTTACACCATTAATTGCTTAGTAAACTTTTCTTTCATAGAGTGAAATAAACTTTGACCTGGTTCAGGTTCAATTATTACAACACCTTAGAACAATGAAGCTGAATTTATTATAGGGAAGCTGAATCTATGACTGTTATCAACTGGGTATGTAGACTCTTGGTTGATACTTTTTATGGCCTTATGCAACTGTCAACAGCCCTGACCTGCATGTCCTTGGATGATTCCCTTAGGTGTCCACACCTCAGCTCCTCAGCTACAAAATGAGGAGTGATCTCTACCCTGTAAGCTCTAAACCTTCAGGATCAGATTGCACTAAGGGCGTGTCCATCTCAAGGATAGATAACTTAGAACAATTTACCTAGATGTGTTCTTGGTAGTGATGGTTTCATCTTAATAAAATAAAGGTAAGAAGAATGTAGTAAAAGTGTTTCAATTCCTTCTTGTCCCCTTAGAAATCTTTTTTTTTAAATTAAATCTTTATTGTTCAGATTATTACATTTGTTCCTCTTTTTTTTTCCCCCCATAACTCCCCTCCTCCCAGTTCCCGCCCCACCCTCCGCCCTCACTCCCCACCCACTGTCCTCATCCATAGGTGCACGATTTTTGTCCAGTCTCTTCCCGCATCTCCCACACCCCTTTCCCCCCCAGGAATAGTCAGTCCATTCCCTTTCTATGTCCCTGATTCTATTATAATCACCAGTTCATTCTGTTCATCAGATTATTTATTCACTTGATTCTTAGATTCACTTGTTGATAGATGCATATTTGTTGTTCATAATTTGTATCTTTACCTTTTTCTTCCTCTTCTTCTTCTTAAAGGATACCTTTCAGCATTTCATATAATCCTGGTTTGGTGGTGATGAACTCCTTTAGCTTTTCCTTATCTGTGAAGCTCTTTATCTGACCTTCAATTCTGAATGATAGCTTTGCTGGATAAAGTAATCTTGGTTGTAGGTTCTTGGTATTCATCACTTTGAATATTTTTTGCCACTCCCTTCTGGCCTGCAAAGTTTCTGTTGAGAAATCAGCTGACAGTCGTATGGGTATTCCCTTGTAGGTAACTGAGTTTCTTTCTCTTGCTGTTTTTAAGATTCTCTCTTTATCTTTTGCTCTTGGCATTTTAATTATGATGTGTCTTGGTGTGGTCCTCTTTGGATTCCTTTTGGTTGGGGTTCTCCGCGCTTCTTGGACCTGTAAGTCCATTTCTTTCACCAGGTGGGGGAAGTTTTCTGTCATTATTTCTTCAAATAGGTTTTCAATATCTTGCTCTCTCTCATCTTCTGGCACCCCTATAATTCTGATGTTGGTACGCTTGAAGCTGTCCCAGAGGCTCCTTACACTATCCTCGCATTTTTGGATTCTTTTTTCATTTTGCTTTTCCGGTTGGGTGTTTTTTGCTTCCTCGCATTTCAAATCATTGACTTGATTCTTGCGCTCCTCTGGTCTGCTGTCGGGAGTCTGTATAATATTCGTTATTTCAGTCCGTGTATGCTTAATTTCTAGTTGGTTCCCCAATATAAGATCGAGGGTCTCATTAGTTTTCTTGTAGATCTCATTAAGTTTATCGGCGGCTCATAAACAGTTCTTGAGAGACCTTAAAAGTGTGGTTCTGAACTCTATATCTTCCATTGACAATTTTGTCCTGTTTCTTTGTCTCCGCATTTTGTTATGCTTCCTTGGTGCACCCCCTAGTGGTCTTTGTTCGCAGTCTTATAGTTAAATCTTGATTGTTGTAGCTAATTCCAGGGAGGGTTTGACCTCCAGGCCAAGTGGCTATGAGAATCAGCTGTGTCAGCAGTGAGAGAACTTCTGTCCTCTAGGGAGGTGCTAATCTAGCCTTTGCCTGAGGCTATCCTGCAAATGCCTGTGTGCAGGGCTTGGGCGGGGCGGGTCGAACAGGATCAACAGGGTGGGCCGGAGAGAGCAGTTATGGCGGCTCTCAGTCCTGTCCCCAGGGGCTCTGCCTCTCTGAGTCCCAGCACCCGCTGCAAAGCTCGGAGAGAAAGCTGCACTCGCTCTGACCGAAGCCAGACAGTCCCGCTTCTCCCGTTTGAGTCTGGGTCCCTAAAGACTCGCCCGGATCTGGAGCTCAGAGTCTGCGACTCCCTCCCGATTGAAAACGCCAACCGTGCCCTCCGCCGCCAGCCCGCTCGTGCACTCCGCACCTCAGAATTTGACTTCAGCACTGCGCCTCCTCTGAGTGTCCGTATGCGTTTCTCTTTCCTCCTAGTTGTAGGACTTCCACTCAGCCAGCGTTCCTGTGGTTCTGGGTGATGTCCCTTCCGTTTTTTGGTTTCACTTTTGAAGTAGTTGTTCAAAACAGCAAACTCCGGCGTTAACTTATGCCGCCATCTTGGTTCTCCTCAGAAATCTTCATGGGTAAAATAATCAGGACTTGGAAAAAACCAGAATATCCATAAAGCAGTACAGCCGGCGTCAGCTCTAGAGGGGAGCACGGATTAAAGAACTGAGAATTGGTTACTGCAAGAAGAGAAGATGCTATGAGAGAAAACACACCTGTCTTTGCTTCCACAAAAGTCCAGATCATGCCTGTTGGGAACAAGAGATTCACTCCCACCCAGCCGGTATTGCTCAATGGTTGAGTGTTGACCTATGAACCAGGAGGTCATGGTTCAATTCCCAGTAGGTCACATGCCCTGGTTTCGGGCTCGATCCCCATTAGGAGGCATGCAGGAGGCAGTTGATCAGTGATTCTCTCTCATCATTGATGTTTCTATTTCTCTCTCCCTCTCCCTCCCTCTCTGAAATCAAGAGAAAATATATTGATTGACTGGAATCAAACAAGGTTATGTCACTTCAGCTGCTTCATTGGACCTGTTCCTGTCCCATTCCATGGTTCTGCCCTCCTCACCAAGGGGACAGGGTTCTGGATGTGTGTATGTAGACACTACAGAGTATATGTGCACACTCGAAGACAGACTAATGGAAACTAATTTACAAGAGGATCTAGGAGAGAGTTATAATGTGGTCCATGATGTGTATGGAGTATGTACAGTGTATGGTATTTTGTAGCAGTGTTCAGAATTTGCTCCAGAAAACTTTGCAAAATTTTTTTTTTAACCCTCCTGGGCATGGGAGGTATGGTAGGCGGAATAATACCACCCTCCCCCCAAAAATGATGTTCATATCCTAATCCCTGGAACCTGTGAATATGTTACCTCACATGGATGAAGATACTCTGCAGATATGATTAAGGGTCACATGGAGATTAGGATTGCAATGGGGAGATGATCTTGGATTATCCAGATGGGCCCAATGTAATACAAAGGTTCTTACAGGAAGGAGGCAGGAGTGTAAGAGAAGAAGTGATGATAGAAACAGAGATCGGAGTGATACAAGGCCAAGAGCCACAGAATTCAGGCAGCCTCTAGAAATTGGAAAAGGCAAGGAAATGGATGATCCTTTAGAGCTTCCAGAAGGAATGCACCCCTGCTGACTCCTTGATTATAGGACTTTTGACCTTCAGAACTATAAACGAGTAAATTTGTGTTGTTTTATGCCCCTAAGTTTATGGCAATTTGTTACAGCAGCAATAAGAAACTAATATAGGAGGAGTCAACAGAGTGTTTTCAATTCGCCAAGCATGGCTTGGTGAAAGTATTACTGTAGCAGAGTGAATAAGAGCTAGAGCTGTACAAGAGGAAGTCGAAGGGCTAATAGGAGCTAGACTAGGCAGGACCTCCTAGGCCATTGAAGGAGAGTGTCATGGCCATATTTACATGTTGAAAGATCACTTAAGACTGCAGAAGAGGAAAGAATGGAGTGAGGGGCAGGATGCTGGAGACTAGTAAAAATGCCGCAATAGCCTAGGTGAGAAGTATTGTTAGTCTTGGTCAAGATGGTGGCAACAGTTGGGATGGAGAGAAGCAGAAGGATTCAAGAGACATATAGGACAGAGAATCAAAAGACTTGATGATTGATGCAGTGTGAGAGGTGATGACAGAGAGGGAAGTAACTAGGATGAAGTCTAGGTTCTTAGTTTAAGCAACCCAGTCAGCAGAATCACCATTTTCTTAAAAAAAAGTATACATATATATTAATTATTTCAGAGAGGAAGGGAGAGGGAGAGAGAGATTGAAACATCAATGATGAGAGAGACTCATTGATCGGCTGCCTCCTGCTCATCCCATACTAGGGATCGAGCCTGCAGCCGGGCATATGCCCTGACTGGGAATCAAACCGTGACCTCCTGGTTCATAGGTCAACACTCAACCACTGAGCCACGCTGGCTGGGTGAATCACCATTTTCTAAGGAAAGGCAGAATGCTGGAAGAGAAGAATTTTGGTGGGAAGATCAAGAGTATACTTTTGACATGTATAGCTTGAGGGTGTCACTGAGGCGATGCAGTGGAAATGGCAAGTAGGCATTTGAATATATAGGGGCAGGAGATTCAAAGTTGGGAGTCAGAAATTTAATGGTAAGTAAAGCCATAGTGGAGATTGCCTAGGAAGAGAGAAGCAGGTAAGAGGAGGGATGAGGAAATTGCTCTAAGGAAACCTAAGATGAAGCAGAGGAGAAGATGTCAGAAAAAGAGATCTGGAAATGATTAGAAAGCAGGGAGAGAGAAAAAAGAGGGTGTGGAGTCACTGAATTCAACGGAACTGAGAGTTTTTCAACAAAGAGGAAGTGACCATGAGGTCAAGAAAATAAGGACTAAAAGTGTCCCTTGCACATGAACATCATTGGTGACCTTCGCATGAACTTGATGTGGGGGAATGAGAACAGTGCCTAGGACTTGCCATCTCCTCTAAGTGTTCCTGGCAGTTGTTAGTGAGAACACACTCTTCAGGAAAAGCTACACGGTGGTGAGAAGACCACCACCAAGGCGCACACAAACATGCACTTTGTAGGTGGTAGACAAACCTTCACCACACTTCCTTGTTCACTTGTCGCCTTTGGCCAGGATGACTCCATCACTTGCTCTGTCTCTTGACTCCCTAGTCTTTGCTTGGCACCATCTTGGGCTCCAGTCTTGGTTATTCTGAGACTTGAACCATGAATTCACCCACCCTCTCCTTCTCTTTCTTCTTTCCATTCTCCTGGTGTGACTAGAGAGATTTTGTGTCTCAGGGGAGTCTGAGTTAATCAACATTTCATTGCAACTGTTTCTTTTATTTTTTTCTTTATTTTTTTTGTTAATCCTCACTTGAGAATATTTTTTCCATTGCTTTTTAGAGAGAGTGTGAGGGTGGAAGGGAGAGAGAGAGAGGGAGAGAGAGAGAGGGAGAGAGAGAGAGAGAGAGAGAGAGAGAGAGAATCATCAGTGTAAGAGACACATTGCTTAGTTACCTCACACACACACCCTGACCAGGGATCAAACAGGGAATCAAATCTGTGACCCTTCAGGGTGTGGGCCGACGCTCTAACCACTGATCCACACCAGCCAGGCCTCATTGCCGCTGTTTCTTATCCAGTGTGTATGCAGTGGTTCTTTATCAGGAAAGTGGCCAGTCTTATGAGCAAAGGACAGGAGGATATGAGGTAGGCAAGTTCAGGGAGAAGTTGAAGGGGAGGATACAGTAAGTCTTTTACCTCATAAGGAGCCAGGAAGGCTATTGGAAAAGCAAAAGAGTTTCCCTGGGTGGAAGGTTTACATACTCGGAAGAGAAAAGATTCCTCTACTTTTTTTGTCTACTGAAATTCAGCTTACATCTAATTCAGATGGAATTCTTTGACCATGACTACGAGGTATATATAGGAATCCAACATTCTCCACGCCATGAGTCAACAGAGCATAAGAATGGGAATAGGAACAGGTGTTCCTCAGGCCATGCTGCCAAATAAAACTTACCCAAGACAAAAGTGGCTCTCTCACTGAAAGCAGAGTGACAACAGGAATGCTGAGAGAGAAAAAAAAAACCCAGTGAAAGAATGAAGTCATTTGGAGGGAAAGGCATAAAAGAAGAAAAGGGTTATACAAGGAGTTACACAAGGGAAATACAATACAGTTCTGGCTTATGAAATAAGCTTGAGTGCTGAAAAAATAATTGCACTAATTGGAGAATAATATCAGAGTTCTGAACTTGGTTTTGAACACAAACATAGCTTTTTTTTTTTTTTTTTTTTTTTTTTTTTTTTTTTTTGTAAATGTGGGGGTGGTTATTTTCCCCTTCACTCTTTCCTTTGCCCTTCAGATTTGAAAATTATTCTCTCAAGCAAAACAAAATTATTTTCTTCCATTTTCTGGGAAAGTGCTTGTCCTAGCTCTTCCCTCAGGATCTGTTGAATAAGTTAGTACTTGAGGAATGATAGCCACGGGTGACTACACTGGCATCAATAAATAATTGAGTATTGTAGTCAAAGTTCTTCTCATAGACTTGTGATCTCCTCTTCAGAGATCAGCTGAAGTCCAGCCCTCTCACTTTACATATGAGCAATTGGGCATGGAAAGATGAAGCAATTTTCCCAAAACCATAGAGCTAGTTTGTGGCAGATGGAGGCCTGGAACTTCAAGGTCAGGTGTCTATTAAGCTAAGTTGTCATGCTTGAATGTATCGAAACAGCAGCAGCCTCCATAACTGAAAGCTTCCTGAGGCAAGGAGGTACTGTCTCCAGTTCTCACAATGAAACCTTTTTTAAAAATATATTTTTATTGATTTCAGAGAGGAAGGGAGAGGGAGGGAGAGAGAGACAGAAACATCAATGATGAGAGAAAGTCATTGATCCGCTGCCTCCTGCATGCCCCACACTGGGGATCTAGCCCACAACCCAAGCATGTGCCCTTACTGGGAATCGAACCATGACCTCCTGGCTCATAGGTCGATGCTCAACCACAGAGCCACACCGGGCAGCTGTTAAGCATTCTTACAGAATCTATAAGCCTGCCCCAAAATAAGATTCACATCAACTCTAGTTACTATTTGTAGTAACTAAGTAAATAAAAGGATGGAAGTAAGGAAGGAGAGAGAGCGAGAGAAAAAAACTAGAAACAACCTAAATGACTCCACAAGTAATATAAAATAAACCTTTGTGATATAATACTGAGTGTACAAAGCTAGTTTCAGAAGTCTTATAGCACACTACTCTTTTTTTTTACAAAAATATATTTTATTGACTTTTTACAGAGAGGAAGGGAGAGGAATAGAGAGTTAGAAACATCGATGGGAGAGAAACATCGATCAGCTGCCTCCTGCACACCTCCTACTGGGGATGTACCCACAACCAAGGTACATGCCCTTGACCGGAATCAAACCTGGGACCCTTCAGTCTGCAGGCCGATGCTCTATCCACTGGGCAAAACCGGTTAGGGCTAGTACACTACTCTTATTATAAAGTTCCTTTTTATTTATTTTTTGTTGAACCTCACCCGAGGATATTTTTCCCATTGATTTTTTTAGAGAGTGGAAAGGAGTGGGAGACACACACACAGAGAGAAACATCTATGTGAGAGAGATACATCAATTGGTTTCATTCTGCACATGACCCAGAGCCAGGGATCAAGCCTGCAACCGAAGCACGTGCCCTTGACCTGAATTGAACCCAGGACCCTTCAGTCCATGAAATTCCAACAATAAAAATGAAATAATCTAAGCATACATCTGTGTGATAAAATAATTTTTGTAAAAGCCAGAAAAGGGTACAATTCTGGGCAGTGCATAGAGCAGGCCGAAAGTGCTAGGAAAATGCTTCACCCTCCCCAGGAGCAGCTCTCAGCTCCCCATGCCACAGGAATGGGTGGATGAAAACCCCAGCTCTCTTGCCTCTCGGGCTGGGAGAACTCTGACTGGTGTCTGGAGCTTCCACGAGCTCCCCAGCGGGATGGAGCTGCGGTTACCTGCTGGGTAACTCTCCTGATTGCAGGCCCTCCGTGGGCTGGCTTCCCTGCACCCCAGTGGTGTTTTTTCCCATCATCGCACAAATAAGCGACTTGCACATAGTCTGCTTTGGGGAAAAAACCTTAACTAATCTCATATCTAAGATCCTAATGGTGACACTTATAGCTTGAACACAGGACTCTGGGAAAATTAATGGAAGGTCCTGTTTTAAGCATTGAAAGTGGGTGCTTGCACCAACAATCCGATATTATATGTCATCCAGATGTGACCTAGGGGTCCTCATGCTGCAGGGACTGAGGTGAAGTGTCCTGCCCTGCTCCCATTCTCTTCTTTGGGTGTCTCCCCCCCGCCCCCCCAGATCTCACAGTCTATCACAGTCCTCAGCAGCCCCCAGGATACTTGCTTGAACTAATTTCTCCCAGCCACCTCTGCCACTGCTCTTTCTTACAGCTGCTGCTGAAACAGACAACTCCTTCACCAGAATCCGCATGGACCAAATCACTCCCAAACAAGCATTTGTGAATGAAACACCAGTTGCAAAATTGGTGGGGAGAGCGAGGACATGGGCAGTACAACCTCAGCTCTTTAAAACATTTTTTCTTAAAAATTTTCACTTACAGTTTGCATTCAATATTATTTTGTATTCATTTCAGGTGCACAGTGTAGTGGTTAGACAAGCATATACTTTACAAAGTATTTCCCCGATATTTCCAGTAGCCAACTAGCAGCACACATCCTATATAATAAAAGGCTAACATGCAAATTGACCAAACGGCAGAACAACCGGTGCTATGATGTGCACTGACCACCAGGGGGCTGACACTCAATGCAGGAGCTGCCCCTGGTGGTCAGTGCGCTCCCACAGGGGGAGTGCTGCTCAGCCAGAACCTGGGCTCACGGCTGGTGAGCACAGCGGTGCTGGTGGGAGCCTCTCCCACCTCCATGGCAGCGCTAAGGATGTCCGACTGATGGCACGAGGAGCGAGCCTAAACCATCAGTCAGACATCTCCTGAGGGCTCCCAGACTGAGAGGGTGCAGGCCAGGCTGAGGGACCCCTGCCCGAGTGCACGAATTTTGTGCACTGGGCCTCTAGTAGTTATTATAATATTATTGACTATATTCCCTATGCTATACTTTATTCTCAGCCCTACTTAAAGACCCACCACCACACCCCACCACACCCCCTCTTATTTTTCCTTCAGTCTACTCCCTCTCCCTGCCAAGATCAACGGAGAGGGGGGACAGGGGGGAACATATACACCTCTCCACAGTTCCAACCCTAAACTTGTATCTGCAAACCCACCAAGATGTTCTGCAACAAAAAGAAAGTTATAGGGCTAACTAGCAAATTGTTCTTCCTACCACATCTAAAACTATAGGCAAATACTTAACAGGAACCTTTCTGTTTTGAATGGGGAAAGTCTAGCTCTTCAACAGCACCCATTCAAAACCTCTTTCCAAGTTATGGTTAGATGAAAAGTGAGGCGATACGATATCACTCCACGTGAGTCATGTGTTTTTCAACTTGGAATCGAGGACCTGGGAGGTAGTTTTATTCATTTATTTAAAAAATATTTTTATTGATTTCAGAGAGAAAGGGAGAGGGAGAGAGAGATAGAAACATCAACGATGAGGGAGAATCATTGATCATCTGCCTCCTACACGCCCCCTACTCGGGATCAAGCCCACAACCCAGGCATGTGCCCTGACCAGGAATCGAACTATGACCTCCTGATTCAAAGATTGACGGTGAAACACTGAGCCACATCATCTGGGCGAGTTTTTTTGGTTTGTTTTTTTTTAATGGGGCTTGTCTGTGGGAAGCAATTTCAATTTTACAGGACCCATCTCCTCCCATATTTTTGGCACCACTTCCTCTGCTTGTTTAGGTTTTCAAGTCATGGCAGAGTGAAAAGCCTTGGCAACTGAGTAACATCCTCCACAATTATCCAGTGCCGAATTTACTGGCTCTCCCATACTTTAGTGGCTGATTTTGGGCAACTTACATAACTTCTTTGAGCCTCAGTTTTCTCATCTGTAAATGGGTTACTCACGTGTGCTTTGCAGGATGACTGCACCTAAACACAGCCCTGGCACAAAGAAGCCCAGTAGCCAATGTTAGGCACCTTTTCTATATAAAGAAGAGTATAAGGGATACCCTGCAATATATCGAGCTCAGCACCATCCAACTGAGATCTAATGTGAGCCGCAAATGTGAGCCCCAGTATAATTTTACATTTTCCGGAAGTCACACAAGAAAGGGTTAAGAGAACCAGCTGAAATTAATTTTAATAATATACAGGGTGGGCAAAAGGAGGTTTACAGGGGTCCGGGTTATGATGATTACAATAGCTTTTTTCACTCAACAAGAATAAACTCTGTGTTTTGTGTCGTCATAACTGCAAAGCTACTTTTGCCCACCCCCGGATTTGACTTAACCAGCATATCCAAATGTTATCATTTCAACATGTAATCAGTATAAACATTAGTAATGAGAGCGTTTGTGTTCTTTTTTTTTTTTCATACTAAGTCTTTGAAATCCAGCATGAATTTTATACTTGTAACACGTCTCAGTGGGGGCCCCGCACATTTCAAGTGCTCATAAGCCCCATGTGGCCGGTGCAGTCTTAGCACTACGAATGGGATTGAATCTCTTTAAATTTCAAGATCTGGCCTTTTTCATTCTATTTTAGCACACATTTTAAATTGTAGAAGTGCTTGGCCCAATCCTGTCCCCCTCCCTGTTTTGTTTTGTTTTTGTTAATCCTCACTGGAGCATATTTTTTTCCCTTGATTTTACAGAGAGTGGGAGATGGGGGAGGGGGAAGGGGGAGAGAGAAACATGACTTGAGAGAGCCGCATCAATTGGTTGCCTCCTGCATACGCTCCAACTGGGGCAGGGAACCTGCAACTCAGGTACATGCCCTTGACAGGAATTGAGCCTGCAACCCTTGGGTTTGTGGGCCAATGCTCTGACCACTGAGAAACACTGGACAGGGCAGTCCTGTTCCTTTAATATGACTAATTTATAGTTGTCTCATACATGAGATAGAACATGGGACTGATTATCCTAGAGCAGGAATCCCTAATCTCTTTGTGAGGAATGGCTGTTTTTCTTTTTAAAATCTTTATTGTTGAAAGTATTACATATGTCCCCTGTTTTCCTCCATTGACCCCTTCTAGCCCGCCCCCGACCCCTATCCCAGGCCTTCACCACCCCGTTGTTTGTGTCCATGGGTTAAGCCTATATGCATACAAGTTCTTTGGTTGATCTCTTCCCACTCACCACCCTCCCCCGCCTTCCCTCTGAAGTTCATAAGTCTGTTCCATGCTTCTATGTCTCTGGATCTATTTTGTTCATCAGTTTATTTTGTTCCTTAGATTCCACATGTGAGTGAGATCATGGGATACTTATCTTTCTCTGACTGGCCTATTTCGCTTTTAGCATAATATGGCTGTTTTTCTTTTCCTCAAAACTTTCTCTTACCCTTTGAGACACCATGGAGGGACCTGAGGAGTATCATGCTAAGTGGGGCGGTGGGAAGGCTGTGCCTTGACTAACAGCTTGGATGGATGATGGCTGTCCTAGACTTGCGTTTTCCAGAGAATAGGTGTCACCTTAGATGTCAGAGTCCACTGCAAATGATGGTTCATGCTCAGTTAGTTATGGGCACTAAGTAAATATTAATAGAATTGATAAGATCGTGTTTTGGATAAAAACAGAAAAGCAATAGACTCTGACAAGGCTCTGTGTAATTAACCTTCATCTTTTGGGGCAAAGGAGAACTGAAGAAGGCCATTCGTGTTATCTATCCTTGGTTCATATTTTTGGAATTTGCTCCCACCTAGGGATCCCAAGGATTTCCTAAATGTCAATCTAACCGGCGTATCACTCAAAGCACACTTTAGTGTTTCTTGTGTTGTTGGCATTTTGCTCAGTTTCCTTCCAGACTTTTTTCTACAAAGTTTTTGTGATCTCTTCAGAGCTGAGCTCAAATTTAATACACAACTTTGTATCTCACTTTTACCAACTTATAATGTTTGCATTTTCCATGTTCTCATATAGATTTCATATTACATATGCATTTTTTGTTGATTTCCGAAAAGAAAGGAGAGGGAGAGAGAGAAGCATCAATGATGGAATCACTGATTGGCTGCCTCCTGCACGTCCCAAACTGGGGATAGAGCCCACAACCCACGCATATGCCCTGAACAGGAATAGAACTGTGACCTCCTAATTCATAGGTCAAAGCTCAACCATTGAGCCATGCTGACTGGGCTCATATAATATATGTTTAATGACAGTATAATGGTCCATTGAGTGCACGTGCCATGATTTATGTAACCATTCTCCATTTTTATTTCCCTTCTTCTGGATATTATAGGATATAATTTTGTTCCATAACACTTAGTCACCGGAAACATTACCTTTCTTTATTTTTTAAAATAAAATTAAATCTGGGTTTGAATTCCCACATGCATAGCTGACAAAACACCCAATAGCAGCCATCACTGGGGGGCTTTTTCCTGTGTGTTATGTTCAGGGTATCTGGAGAATGCTTGGTATGAAAGTTAGACTATTCTTGACTCTAAGCCATGCATATCTACCCAAGCTGGCCTAAACCATGAAGGAGATGCACGGGCCTGTAACTGGAAGTTCAGAGGAGGTTTCTGGGTTGGTCTGATTCAGTCGCTTGACAACATTATTGAGGACCCAGTTTGTTCCTATTTCTACATTCAACTTAACCCTGGTGTTAGATGGTTGTCAATTGATGCTACATTCTTCCTTGTGTGCATTCAGAGATGGGAGGAAATAGAAAGACAGAAAGGAGAGAGAAAGAGAGAGAGGAGAGAGAGAGAGAGAGAGAGAGAGAGAGAGAGAGAGAGAGAGAGAGAGAGAAAGAAGAAGAAGAAGAAGAAGAAGAAGGAGGAGGAGGAGGAGGAGGAGGAGGAGGAGGAGGAGGAGGAGGAGGAGGAGGGGGAGGGGAGGAGGAGGGGAGAGAGATTATTCCAGAAGCTTCCTCTGAATAGCAAGCAGGTTTCTGTCACAGATGCCCCCAGGAAATGTCTCCTCCTTTCCCATTGCCCTAAATTGGGTCACAAGCCCATCCCTGCACCAAGAGCCATAGCCAGGGGTCAGAATTAAGCTCACTAGTCTTTTGATTGAGACATATATCTTATTACTACAACTAATGTGGCTATTTCCCCCCCAAAGCACAAATGCACTGCATGGGGAAGTAAACATAGTTACCAATGGAAGAGGAATGCAAGATGACTAAAATGTCTCCTATACCTTCCAACTTCTGTTTTCAGTCCTAGCAACCAAAGCACCCAGCTGCACAAACACAGCTAGTGAAATCCCCAAGGCACAGCAGTCCTAAGCCCACACCCGAAGACCCCCCTCCGTTGTTTTGAAGGCGGGGGGAAGATCAGCTACCCCTTCCTTTGCCCCTCCAAGAGAAGCAAAAACAAATCCCAGATTTACTTTTTCAATTAATTATCCTGCTACACAATCTCTGTACTTAAATTTTTTTTTCTGACCTCCTATGGGGAGAAAGATTACTAAGACTGAAAACCCTCCTTAATTACAAATGAAAGGACCAGTATGAATGGACTTCAAGAGGATCTGCACCATTAAAATATTTTGTCCAAAAAATCAAGAATCTGGGCACTTGGAAGAATAGAGCTACTGCTTCAAATCACACACATATTTGATTAAAGATAAATTTAGCTAAACTTTATTAAGTAGCCCTCACTTCTCTAGTTCACTCACCTACACACTCTCAAATCCTACTTTTAAAATTAAAAAATGGGCTGGTGAATGAATCTTGGACACAACGGAAATTACCTTCAATAGGTAAATGAATAAATAAACTATGGTATATCCAGACCAGAACATACTATTCAGACCTGAAAAATAAATAAGCTCTCCAGCCACAAAAACACATGGAAGAGTCTTTGGTACACATTGCAAAATGAAAGAAGCCAAACTGAAAAGGCTACATATTGTATCATTTCAACAATAGGATTTTTGGAAAAAGCAAAACTATGCAGGCAGTACAAAGATCAGTGACTGCCAGGGTTTGCAGGGAGAGATGTATAGACAGAGCACGGAGGACTTTTAGGGCAGCGAAACTATCCTGTATGATACTATTATGGTGAATATACTATATCATAATACATTTTTCCAAACCCATATAATGTGCAACACCAGGAGTGCATGTTAAGTATGGATTTTTGGTTGCTAATGATGTATCAATGTAGGTTCATTGATTGTAACGAATGTACCACTCGGGTACAAGATGTTGATGGTGGGGAGTTTGTGTGCATGGGGGTGTGGGGGTATGCAAGAACTCCCTGTACTTTCAGCTCAATTTCGCTGTGTACCTAAAATTCTTCTAAACAATTCAGTCTATTTTTAAAAGTGCAGGCTGGTATTATGATAGAATGGAGAATCGAGAGTCAGGAGACCAGGATTCAAACCCAGACTATCATTTACAAGCTGTGTAATCTTTAATTATTTTAACTTTTCTGTGTGTTAGGTGAGTTTACAGGCGAATGAAACCTATAAAATAAGGATAATGTTAATCCATCAGATTTATTGTGAAGAGATAACATAGGTACTTTCACAGGGCATACAGTAGTTGCTCAAAAAATGTTGGTTGAGAGTGAAGACAGAGGAAAAGACAGGGAAACCAGGATTTCATCAAGTCAAGTGATGTTGGAAGCAATTTATAACAAGATCCACCAACTAGTGATGATGAGATAATCATCGGTTATTTTTTCCCCCTATGTTCCACTCCACTTTGGATTTGGGTTTTTGGTGTCATCAAATTATGAATTAATAAAGTTTCTATTATTGCTTGAATGACTCAGAATACTACCCTTGCCTTTGTTCTCTATTGAAAGCTGATGGGAAGAAATGCAATTTGGGGTAGGTTTTGTTACTGTTGTTGGTTTTCTTTTTATTTATTTCTTTTTATTTTTTTTATAGATTTCAGAGAGGAAGGGAGAGGGAGAGGGAAATAGAAACATCAGTGATGAGAGAGAATCATTGATTGGCTGCCTCCTGCACGCCCCACACTGGGGATCGAGCCTGCAACCCGGGCATATACCCTGACTGGGAATGAACTGTGACCTCCTGGTTAGTAGGTTGACGCTCAACCACTGAGCCATGCCAGCCGGGCAGTTGCTGATTGTCATTTATCTAATAAATATTTATTGTGAATCCAAATAAATAGTGACAGGTACTTAATGCTGAACACTGGAGATGAAGCAGTGAATAAGCCAGACTTGGGCTTAGTGGTCACAGAGCTTATGCCTAGTGCTGAAGATCAGCATTAATCGAATTATGCCAGAGTGCTTTGAGGGTTACAGTAGGAAGTGCAGAGAACCAGGAAACCATGTAGCAAGGGGGAACAAATCACCTTTATGGTCAGGGAAGGCCTCCCTTGATGTCAAAATGCTGAGTATGCGGAGGTCTGAGGAATTAACTAGAAGGAATAGGGGGCTGGATTAGAGTGAATAGGACAGGACAGCGGTTCTCACTCTTGAGTATGCATCAGAATGAGTTAAGAATTACTACATAATAAATCAGCCAACGACAAACATTCAGTCAACAAACTGTGAGAGTTTTTGTGGGTCAGGAGTCCAGGAGCCACTTAGCTGAGTACTTGTGGCTCGGACTCTCTCAGGAGGTTATAGTTGAGGTGCAGGACAGGGGAGGGATCAGCTTCTAAAGCAGCGGTTCTCAACCTGTGGGTCGCGACCCCTTTGGCGGTCGAACGACCCTTTCACAGG
Organism: Myotis myotis; assembly: GCF_014108235.1. NCBI lineage: Eukaryota > Metazoa > Chordata > Mammalia > Chiroptera > Vespertilionidae > Myotis > Myotis myotis. Next base: position 117,535,828 of record NW_023416346.1, on the reverse strand, counting down.
GGTCGCCTAAGACCATCCTGCATATCAGATATTTACATTACGATAGCAACATTACGGTTATGAAGTAGCAACAAAAATAATTTTATGGTTGGGTCACAACATGAGGAATGGTATTTAAAGGGCCAGAAGGTTGAGAACCACTGTTCTAAAGGGTCCTGCTTCCAAGCTCAATCTTTTTTTTTTTTTTAATTCAAAAGCACTTGTGAGCATTTAATGAACTTCCCTTCCTGGTAGCTTCAAGCTACCACGACACAGGCCTTGCCAGCACCCTTAATGTTCTCCTCAGCTCTTCTGCTGGAGAACTTGGCCTTCACCATGACATGCTGCTTTGGGAGCCTTCCCTTCCCCAGAACTTGGTAATAGCCCGACCGCACCACGTCAGTGACAGGAGCAGCTCCAGTCTTGTTTTTGGCAGCATTTACCCGTGTCTGCTCACCGACCAAGGTCCACAGTTTATCAAGGTTGACAGCTGGACAGAAGCTCTGGTTCCTCTTTAAGGGGTAATGCTTCACACTAGCTTTCCCAAAGGAACCCGGGTGATATTTGTCGAAGTTGAACCTGTGATAACTCAAGCCACCAGCATTACCTCAGCCTCCCCGGTGCTTCCTGTGCTTGCGATGCAGCCACGGTTGTGGCTCACGTGGTCCCAGAGTTTCTGGGTCTTTCTCAGTCTGGATGGCATATGGGTGGCCGAGATGCAAGAGCCCAAGCTCACTCCTGTGGGCCTCTCCCCAGGGCTGCTTTGCAACATGGCCCGTGGCTTCTGAGACAGAGAGAAAAAGAGAGAATATGAACCTCAAGATGGAAGCCACAGTCTTTATTTAAATTCACTTTATTTTTTAAAATATATTTTTATTGATTTCAGAGAGGAAGGGAGAGGGAGAGATAGAAACATCAATGATGAGAGAATCATTGATCGGCTGCCTCCTGCACGCCCCCTACTGGGGATCGAGCCCCCAACCAGGGCATGTGCCCTTGACTGGAATCAGTCCACAGGCCGATGCTCTATCCATTGAGCAAACCGGCTAGGGCTGTTCACTTTATTATTATTATTATTATTAGTTTTGTAATGTGTCCTTTAAATGTTCAGTAGTTATTCTATGATTATAACATATTTTTATTGCTATCATATTTTTCATTATATTACCTGAATATATTTTATTTTACATTTTGTCATAAAAAAGTACTGATTTTTCCCAGTTTTATTGAGATTTAATTGACATATACCATTGTATAAGTTTAAGGTGTACAACATGATGATTTGATATATGTATATATTGTGAAATGATTACTGCAATAAATTTAGTTAACATCCATCAACTCATATAGTTACAAATATTTTCCCCTTGTGACAAGAACTTTTAAGAGCCGCTTGCTTAGCAACTTTCAAACCTTCTAGTTATAAGATAAAGAAGTTCTGGGGATGGAATGTACAACATGATAACTATAACCAATAATGCCATATTGTATAATTGACTTTATTTTTTAGAATAGTTTCAGATTTATAGCAAAATTGAGAAGATAGTACAGAAGTTCCCATTCTTGCATTAGCCTGGTACATTTGTTACAATTATTCAGGAACAAATGTTGATACATTATTATTAAACAAATTTGGTCCCAAGTCCACCCTTTACTCAGAATTTCTTAGTTTTTACAGAATGTCCTTATGTATGTTCCAGAATCCCATCCAGAATAGCACCTTATATTTCGCCACCATGTCTCCTTAGGCTTCTCTTGGTCGTGACAGTTTCCTTGTTTTTAATGACCTTGATGGTTTTGAGGAATTACTGGTCAGGTATTTTGTAGGGCTGTAGCTGTTTAATAAGCTACTCTTTGAAGTGAGGTCTCATCACTCTAGCTATCCTCTGTTAGTGAGAAGCGTGTACTACTAAATCTCTTGAGGGGAAGAATATAAAAGAATTTGTGGCTATATCTTTAAAACCCCCATAGCTTGCCAGACCCCACCCCAGAGTTCCTGATTCAGTAGGTCTGAGATTGGGTCCAAGAGTTTGCTTTCTAACCAGTTCCCAGGTGACACTCCTGCTGCTGGTCCAGGGATCTTGCTTTGAAAGCTACTGGAAGTGGGGCCTATGGGCAAGACCTTGGTGTGTGCAGGAATCAAAAAAGGTTAATCAAGATCTATTTATTTCTCTCAAGACCTGTCTCACAACTACAACTCTCACTGAAATCAACCCACTGATTTAGCTTCTGGATATTGCCAATTTACACAAAACTATTAGCTAAAAATATGTGTTGCTGTATAAAACAGGTACAACAATATCTTGTATTTATATTAGATATGATTTATTTCATTTGATTGTCACAAATGCCAGGGAGAGAAATCAGGTATCTTCATCTGATATAAGAGGTAACTGGGACAGCAAAAGTCTAAGTGACTTGCTTAAGGTCTCACAGCTAGTTAATGATAGAACCAAGCTTGGGACTGGGTCATTTGAGCACAATTTCTATTATAATTATTCCCAACTTCTAAGATTTGCTATAAAGATATAGCCACAATCAATAAAACGACCCACATGACAGTTTAGGTAATCAAATCAACAGAATACATAGATTTAAAGTAGCATTTTGTGTAGTGGAAAAGGAAGGAGTGAAACAAGTGATTTTGAAGCTCAGGAACCAGCAGCATTTGCAGTTTAAGTTGGAAAAACCTTCCTCTTTACCAATATTCAAATTCTTCCTGCTCACTGACTCCCACAATAGCCAATAAGTACACGCTGCCTATAGGTAGCATCTGAGAAAGTCACTGGAGGAACCACAGGCCACAGGGTCTTCTTGCCTGCCCACACGCACCAACAGGATTGCTTAGCTCTGCCAGCAAAGCTCCTGGCTCAGTGGTTGAGTGTTGACCTGTGAACCAGGAAGTCACGGTTTGATTCCCAGTCAGGGCACATATCCGAGTTGTAGGCTCGATCCCCAGTGTAGGGCCTGCAGGAGGCGGCCAATCAATGATTTTCTCTCATCATTGATGTTTCTATCTCTCTCTCCCTTTCCCTCCTTCTCTAAAATAAATAAAAATATATTTAAAAAATAAAGAGGTTGTTAGTATGTCTCTTTCAGACTTTGGTTTGAATGGAAAAGACCTGGTAGTCCATATATCATACCACCACCAAGATGACTTGAAAATCTAGAAGTGGAGAAGACCATTGGATGTCTTTGAGTGTATGGATTAGTGTTCTTTAAATTCAGAGTAGATACGAAATAGGATTGAATGCATAAATACCAATTGGAGGCACAAAAGCTAAGTAGCTACACACCAATAATTTTATTCAGTGAGAAAAACAGTCTAATCAGACCAAAGGAGTGGTTTCTAACTACATTTTTACCATTCTTTAGAGAACATCCTGCCTTTCATTTTAATTGATGTTGACACGTTGCCAAAAATAAAATAAGGCTTGGTGGAAATGGTTAAAGCAAGCAGTACTTCATATGTTCACATTAGGAAATAATGATTTCATATACGGAACTCTGAGTTCAAGTTCACTCTTATGTAGACAAAGAATACCCAATACAGAGTGTAAGCATACACTTCTGTCCCAAAGTAGTGGTGCTGCTGGTGGGGAAGCAAGAAACTGTCCTATGGTGGTGGCGGTGATGAGGGTGTATGAAAGGTAGTGCCAATGACCTTAAATTGGATCCTTTCAACCCTAGTGGAGGTGGGGGCATGAAGCAGAGAGTCAGTGACCTTATAATTAATCCTGCCCAAATGGTATTAGGGGGAGTGCACAGGGGGCGGAGGGGGGAGGCACAAAACAAAGTGCCAGTGACCTAAAATTTGATACCATCCAATGGTGGTGGTGGTGACAGTAACTTTATTAACTTGTCTAAAAGTGTTGGCCCTATGGGAGGGTCGGGGGGAGGTGGTTGGGGAGCAGGAGCCACGGGCCACGAAGCAGAGCCAATGACCTAACAATCCTGTCCAAAGGTGTTCGCAAGAGTTGGGGGTGGGAGGGATGGGAGAGGCGGGGCTCGAGGGGGGGCACGAAACAATGAGTCAGTGACATTTCAGCAAATCCTGTCCAATAGTGAGGGGCGGGAACGAAGCAGAACCAGCGAGTTTACATTTGAATCTGCCCAAAGGTGGTGGTGGTAATGGAGAGCATGAAACAGCCACTGTAGTTAAGTGGCAAACAGAACCTGAGAATCAAAGTGTGGAGATGTAAGGAACGCGTAGAAGCGCAACAGCCAGCCTCCAGGAAAGGCCTCCGGAAGAGGTACCTTCGCTTGCGAGAGGCCAGGAGCGGCGTGTAGGATCAAATTCCCGACGTGGGCCCAGGCCTTCTTCCAATCCTCCTCCACCTCCGCCACCTTTCGGCCACTGAGGCCCCAGTCGGGGGCGGAACGTGCGGTAGCAGCACCAGCCAGCGCGGCTGAGGCCCCGGAGCGAGGGAGGAACGCACGCCCCGCCACAAAAGAAAGCGAAGGCGGAAGCGGCCAATCAGCGGCCGGCGCGCGCGGCGGCCCCGCCCCTCTCGCCCCGCCCCTCCACTCCCCTCCGGCGCCGCGTACGTGCCGAGGCCGGCTCCGCCCCCCGTGGGCGGGGCCTGGGGAAGCCGCGGGCGGTTGGCAGTATCTGGAGAGCTGCTGCCTCCGCTGTCGCTGTTGCTGCGGTAGCTGCATCCCCGCGTCCAGGCCGAGGCGGAGGCTGCGCGTTTGGCGAACGAGCCTGATCTGCGCCTCTCGGCTGCACCGGCCCCTGCGGTCGCCTGAGTGTCTCGGCTGGTGTGTGCACTGCCCCGGCGAGGATGCGGCTGTTCCGGTGGCTGCTGAAGCAGCCGGTGCCCAAGCAGATTGAGCGCTACTCTCGCTTCTCCCCGTCGCCGCTCTCCATCAAGCAGTTCCTGGACTTCGGTAAGTGCGGGGTCCCGAGCTCCCACGGTCGCCACGGTCCGGGCGCGGGGCCACTGTCTTCCGGGCCCTACGTCGCCGCAGGTCTCCGCAGTCTAAGTCGTGGGAACCGCGGGCGGGGCTCCGGGATGCCCGGGGGCTCTCCCAGGGGCTCGGATTTCGGGGCGCGCAGGGACAAGGCCTGGTACACCGGTCGGGGGCCTACCAGTAGACATAGAACCTCGTCCCGGGCGGAACTCCCTCCCCCCAAACCTGCATGTTTAGCTTCAGATCTACTTGACACAGACCTCCCTGCCCTTAAAACTTCCCAGCGGAATGCGGGTGGCTTTTTAAGTTTTTATTTTTAGATTTATTTTTATTTTTATTTTTTTGGTTGGGTAAGAGCTGTTTAGAAACACCTTGAGGTCGTATAAATTATGCAATGGCATTTTGTTCCTTTCCTGCTGTAAGACAGTGTTCGCTCGTGGCTGGAGCAGCAGGATTCGAACTGTTGTCTTCTTAGTGTCATGTTAAACAGAGGCCTGGGCTGCACACGCCTTAGGTGCTGGGGAAGAGGGGACGGTTGGGCGCCTATTGTCCGAGCAGGGTCCGATACAACCCAGGCACCTTTGGTTGCGCCTCAACTTTTGTGTGCTACCCTTCTCCCTGTCGGTTGGGCTAGTGGGCAGTTTTCAGGGGTTGCGGTCGGTTGGGCTGGTGGGCAGTTTTCAGGTGGGAGCCCAGAGGACCCGGTCCCCACCCCTGCCTGAGGCCTAGCTGAGATGGGAATAGATTCCACCACCTTATGCTAATTGGATCGTGTTTCCCCAGAGTGGTGCCCTTTCAGCCGCTGAGCAAATACTCCTAATTGCTGAATGCGAGGGGGCTGGTTGTGAAACACCTGAAAGTAAACCCAAAGTACTAACTCAGGTGTCAGAATGGAACTCGGCAGCCTGGAAGGAAAATAAAATGGAGCAGCAAAGATGTTCTAAGCTCCCAAGGGAAAAGAACCCATTATTCACATTTGTTCATTTCATAAGTTTTATGTAAAAGTCAAGGGATGATGTCAGGTGGACATAAAAACTAAAGTGTGGAGTAGGTAGAATACTCTGGGAAGACCCAATGTACAAAATGGGATGTCCATGCTTAAGTTGGAATAGGAAGAGAGGAATAGGGTAAAGTTGCAATAATATTCAGTTTTAAGAAACCAATTTGCCAGAGAATGATGAGGAAAATTGAAATTCATTGAGGTGTTGACTGTTGGATCTTAAACTTCACTCCCCAAAGCTTTCCAGTAGTTTTACTCTACCATATCTGGCCACTTGTGAGAATTTTAGAGGTTTGAGGCAACTTCTGACTTCAGAGTTTAGAAAGAAAATGTCACTGTTGCTAGAAACAGCATGTTTGCCATCTTTTAATTTATGGTTTAGAAAAGATTCTGAAGGTGTCAGCCTCTTATTAGTGTAAACTGAACCAGGCTAATTCACAATAAAGAACAAAAGAAACCTCAAAACTCCCAGTTCCTCCTTCCCCCCTCAAAGTTGAAGCTATAGCTCTAATAGCTTGGTGAAATTTCACTTGATTTATTTCTATAGCAGCTAGTATCTACCCACGTTAATAGGTGTCTTTGCAAGGATGGTATTTGAGAAGAAAAACCACAGTGGGGCATAGTGCTATTGTGGAAAACCTATGGGACCAGTATCTGGAAATAAATGTTCTAATTCTTGCTCTGCCACTGGCTCAAGAGTGTGGCCTTGACTAAGTGACTGAACCTCACTGGGGTTCATTTTCCTCATGAATAAAATGTGTGGATTATACCAGGTAATCTCTAAAGCACAGCTCCAAAACTCTGTGGTTGTAATTTCAAAGGAAAAGTGATGAGCTGTTGAAAAGAAAATTACCTAATCTTTTGATGGACATTTCACATAAAGGCCTCTGACCTGTCTTGGGAGGGGTGGAGGGATACACTAATCTAGGATACTGGAAGAAGCCTAGTAATTGAAGTCTTTTCCTTATAAGGAATTTTACAGAAGCGCTATAAAGAATTGTACAGTAGTGGAATTTCTTAGAAACTAAAGCTTGTTTGTAATACCCAGAGATGAATTGGGCGGCAGACAGCCTACCTTTGATGATAACAACTAGAAGAGCGTTGCCATAGAAAGACCATCTCAAAGAATACCTTCTCTTAGTTCTTTTAGCTCCTGAAAGAGGCTAGAAAGGTCATAAAGCTAGTTCCATTTTGGCAAGTGATATGGGAGCTTTAGAGTTTAGAATGATGGGTGTGGGGGTATTTTTAAGGTGAGGAGGGAGAAATAGAGGCTTTCTGCCTGTGTATGATTACAGAAGACTGCGGGGGGGGAGGGCACCTCAAATGCTTCAAAAACTAGGAGGGGAGGGGCAAATGAGTCAGTCAGGTAGGGGCAAACTCCCAGGTGCATGCTGGCTCCAGAAGGGGCAGCTGATTGGCGCCAGTTCAATATATAGAAGAAGGAAGAGGATTTCAGAGAGGAAGGAAGAGGGAGAGAGAGAGAGAAACATCAATGGTGAGAAACATCAATGATGAGAGAGAATCATGGATCGGCTGCCTCCTGCACACTCATACTGGGGACCCAGCCCGCAACTTGGGCATGTGCTCTGCCCGGGAATCGAACCATGACCTCCTGGGTCATAGGTCAATGCTCAACCACTGAGCCATGCCGTTCGGGCAGTTCAATGTATTTTTTAAAAACTTACAGCTCCAATGAAATAGATGCATGGGCCATGTTGACCCACACGCTGCCACTTTGTGAACTTTATGACCTTCTCCCTGGCTACTTTACAAACGGCACATAAATGTTTGACTAGAGTAACTGGACAGGGGCCAGAGAAAGGACATACACAGAATGTTATGCTTCAGTATTTGTTAGAACCATGTCAACAAGTACATTCTTGCTTCAATGGCCACTGGAACAGCTTTATTATACCAATTCCTTGTTTAAGAGTGAAGACTAGAACTGGTTGTTACTTCAGAAGCAGTGCTTTTTTATTTCTTCATTACATTTATTGGGGTGACATTGCTTGAAACCTATATGATCTTATTAAGCAGTGCTTTTATTTTAAAGGTGAAAGGGCGAGGGCTATGCCCTCCATCTTACAAGCAAGGGATGTGTGCGCCATAGAGATGACCACATCCTGTGTAACAAGACCCGACTTGCGCCTGGCCAATCGGCAGGGCCCACAGTCAGCTCCCCTCTCCTCACTATTAAAGCCCTGATTTTCTCATGGGTGGCACTCGGTTTCCGGTCGCTGCGTCGACTGGAGGCCCGGGTCGGGTTAGCTAACTCAATAAAGGACCTTCTGCTTTTGCATCGGACTGGCTCCCTGGCGTGGTTTCTTGGGGATCTTGAATTCTGGGCATAACAAAAGGAGTATTTATCAGCCTCAGCACTCTTGACATTTTGGGACAGGTCACTGTTCTGGGGGTGATGTCCTGCGCATTTACTAAAGCAGCATCCCTGGCCTCTACCCACTTGATGCCAGGAACAACCCCAACCCCCGAGGTGTGACAACCAGACAGGTCTCCTGAGAGTGCCACATCCCCTGGGGGAGCAATATCACCCTCTGTTGAGGACCACCGCTGTGAAGTATTTAGATCAGTGGTCTGCATACCTGGGTCCCATCACCTCAACTTCTAATATAAATGGTCTGGGGTGAGGTGCAGGGTATTGGCATTTTTTAGAAGATACCCGGGTTCTAAAGCATAACCAGAGTTGAAAACCACTAATTAGATGATCTGGATCTACAGTGCTGTCTCCCTATCATCTGTGTGCCTTTTTGTCTCTATGCCCTTTATTTTTTTCTGTATTTTATTTTTTGAAATAGGAAGGGAGAGGGAGAGAGAGAGAGAGAAACCTCAACGATGAGAGAGAATCACTGATGGGCTGCCTCCTGCAGGCCCCACACTGGGGATCAAGCCCACAACCTGGGCATATACCCTGACCAGGAATCAAACCATGACCTCATAGTTCATAGGTTGACACCAACCATTAAGTAACACCAGCTGTGCTCTTTGCCCTTTAAAATGATAAAAGTTTCTTGAACTCAACCTTTACTTGAAATATGTCCTTCCACTCTGCAAAGTGTAGGAAGAATAGCAAGTGGTCTAGATGGATCAAGAGTTTATGATGGCAATAATGCCTTCTAAAGGATGGGATTTTAAAAAATGATATTTTTCTTTGTGGTCTGAGATTATAGTCACATGGTTCCAAATTCAAAAGGTGCAAAAGGACATAGAGAAGTCAGTTTTCCACTTTTGGCCGCTAGCCTCCCTGTTTGTGCGCCAACAGCAGCTTATACTTTTTTCTATAACTTGCTTTTTAAATTGAATACCGTAGAGAGCTTTCCATAGCTGTATCAGCAGATCTTTCTTCTTTTTTATGGCTTTGGAGAATTTATTTATATGAGTGTGCTATATAATTCACTAGTCAACTCCCTGTCGATGGCTAGTAGGTTGTTTTGAATCTTTGCTGTGACAACCAGTGCTATAGTGAATTATGGTCAGCATTTCGTGCAAGGATGAGTGTGTATATATAGGACACATTCCTAAACATAGGATTACTACATCAAAGGGCCTGTGCAACTTGAAATTTTGATAAACATTGTCAACCTGCCTTCCTTAGAGGTTGTCTGTTTTATCTTCACTAGAAGGTTGAGAGGTCCTGTTTTCCTACACATTCACCACCTTGTCAAACTTTGGGTAAGTGGAAAATGATGTCTAGATAGCAATTTAGTTTAGCTTTTTATTATGGAAAATCTTAAACACATGCAGAAGTAGAGAGAGAATAGTATGATGCATTCCTGGGTTCATTATATTGCTATCCAGGTGCTTTTTGTCTATAGATGTTGTGTGTATGAGCAATCTGTTAGATTTTCTTATCAATGTCATGCTAGTTTCAGAAAAAAATAATTTTTTTTCTATATTCAGACCAATTTATCCTTCTAATGATCTGTTCTTTAAAGATTTGTTAGAATCCCCCCTGAAACCTTTTATTTTTTTAAAAATATATTTTATTGATTTTTTACAGAGAGGAAGGGAGAGAGATAGAGAGCCAGAAACATCGATGAGAGAGAAACATCGATCAGCTGCCTCCTGCACACCTCCCACTGGGGATATGCCCGCAACCAAGGTACATGCCCCTGACCGGAATCGAACCTGGGACCCTTCAGTCCGCAGGCCGACGCTCTATCCACTGAGCCAAACCGGTTTCGGCCCTGAAACCTTTTAAACCTAGTTGTTTTGGGGTCTATTGTTTTTTGACAACTTTTGGGATTGTATCTGTATAGATTTTTTTTTGTTTCTTCTAGAGTCTATTTTGATCATTTTGATGTATTTCTCTAGAAAATTATCCTGGTCATTGGAATGCAAAGTCAGTTTTCATTGCTGAGATAGAAATCTCATATCAGTCTTAATTTTCTCTCTGGCTCTTTCCCCTTTATTTTATATTTGTTCTCTCCTCTCCTCTTTCTAGATTAGATTAGATGGTGGCTTATGTGATTGGATTCGTTGATTAGTCTTATGACGTTTGTTTCTAGTTCATTAATGTCTACCATGACTTTCCCTTCTGCTCTGTTGTTTAGCTACAGTTTTATAGCCCTAATTTTCTTTATACTTAGTTCTGTTGCATTGTGATCAGAGAATGTTATCTGAATCATTATTTAATTTATTGACATTTATTTTGTAGCCCAATATTTGGTTATTTCTTGTGAATGTTCTTTTTTTATCTTTTTTTAAAATATATTTTTTATTGATTAAGATATTACATATGTGTCCTTATCCCCACGTACCCCCCACCCCCCCCCCCCCCGCTCATGCCCTCACCCCCCCATTGTCCGTGTCCATTGGTTAGGCCTATATGCTTGCATGTAAGTCCTTTGGTTGATCTCTCCCCCTTACCCCCACCCTCCGCTACCTTCCCTCCAAGGCCCAACAGTCCAATCAATGCCTTTCCGTCTCTGGATCAGTCCTTGTTCAATAGTTTATGTTGTTCATTATATTCCACAAATGAGTGAGATCATGTGGTATTTATCCTTCTCTGACTGGCTTATTTCACTTAGCATAATGCTCTCCAGTTCCATCCATACTGTGGCAAATGGTAAGAGTTCCTGAAACCAGAAACACCAATCAGAAAGGATATGTGCATCCCTATGTTCATAGCAGCACAATTTACCATAGCTAAGATTTGGAAACAGCCTTAGTGCCCAGCAGCAGATGAATGGATTAGAAAACTATGGTACATCTACACAATGGAATACTACACTGCCGTGAATGTTCTTTGAGTTATGCTTTCTTCACAGGTTACAGAGAAGAGAGCATAACCCAAATCTACCATATTAATTATGTTGTTTAACTTTTCTCTACTTTCACTTTTATTTATTTTTTTGGTTAATCGTCACCCGAGGATATTTTTCCCCCATTGATTTTTAGAGAGTGGAAGGGAGGGACTGGGGCAGGGGGAGAGAGACACATCAATCGGTTGCCTCCTGCACATGCCCTGACCCAGACCAGGATTGGGCCTGCAACCCAGGTACATGCTCTTGACTGGGAACTGAACCCAGACCCTTCCATCTGCAGATCAACACGCTAACCACTGAGCCAAAACAGCCAGGGCTCTACTTTTATTTTTTTTTTAATCTACTTGATCTGTCATGGCCCAAGAGAAGTTCAAGTTTCCTAATAACATGATTTTATTTCTTCATATATTGCCTATGGTTTTTGCTTTATGCTTGTTAATGTGATGTTTGCTGCTTAGATATTGTTAACTGTTATGTCCTCGTTGTGAGATGTACCATTTAGCAATAGAGTGCTCTCCTTTTACTAGTTTAATGCTTCTTGGTCTGGATTCAACCTTATTTGACATTGGGATCTAGATCCCTATTTTCCTCTTGTTTATATTTTCTGGTAGTGCATCGCCATTCTTTTTTTTTTTTTTTCAGAATTACTTTGTAATATTGCCTTGAAATACAGTATAAAGTTAGGTTTTGCTTTGTGCATTAAATTTTTTCTTTTGCCCTAGCTGGTTTGGCTCAGTGGACAGAGTGTCGGCCTGCAGACTGAAGGATCCTGGGTTCGATTCTTATCCAGAGCACATGCCTGGATTGTGGGCTTGATCTCCAGTAGGGGCCGTGCACGAGGCAGCCGACCAATGAGTCTCCTCATCATTGTTGTTTCTATCTCTCCCTCTCCCTTCCTTTCTGAAATCAATAAAACTATATTAAAAAAAACTTTTTCTTTTATGTGATTAAGTTTAACCAATTTATATTTATTGATATGACAGATCTGTCATCTACTATGATAAACATTTATACTTTTTGTTTCCTTTCTGTTTTTAATGCCTTAATTTTCTACTAAATATATCTTATTTCTTTAGCCTTCTTTGTCTAGTATGGCCAGCACTAGCCACTTGAGCCTATTAAGCTCTTGAAATGTGGCTAGTGTGGCTGAGAAACTGAATTGATTTAATTGCAACTTAAATTTAAAACTGATACTTGATTCAGTTAATTGGAAAACTTTTAAGTGTATTTGGAACAATTTGGATATGTGAATCTATCTTAACTATAAATTTGATGACATCTAATTATAGGTCAGTTATTTCTGATAGGAATTTAGCTTTGAATTGAGATTTTAAGTATAAGATACACACTGGGTTTCATGGACTTAATATAAAAATAGTAAAATATCTCAATATATTTTTGTATTGATTCCATGTTGAAATGATAATCTTTTGGAGAGGTTGGGTTAAATAAAATGTCAAAAATGTCACCTGTTTCTTTTTATGTTAATGTGCTGCGAGGAAGTTTAAAATTACATATGTGGCTGACATATTTCTATTGGACAGTGCAGCTTCAGACATATGTATTAATTTTTACTAGAAGTAAGAGGGACATAACATTTTTTAATGGTCAGAATAAACATTTATTGATTTTATTTCTCAATATAACTTTTCCTCTTTTTTTTCTTGAAACCTGTTAACTCTCAGAATTTGGGGGCCAATTTATTGTTTTGGGCAGTTAATGTTATGGTAGTTCTTTGTTATATTTGCAAAAGTTTGAGGTCTTTCTGTTAAGTAGTTGTTATGAATTGAAAGTTCTCTTAGTGATCAGTATCTTCCCTTCTTCTTTCCCCAGGTGCTCTCTCTGGAGACTGCTTGAACCTTTCCCTTCTCTCCCGCCACCCCCCCCTCCCCCCAAATTTTACCTTTGTCTTTTTCCTAAGCTCTAAGGGCCTTTCTTTTGCCTCTCTTAACTTTTTTCCTGAGCCCATGCAGCCCAGCTGGCTCACCTTTTCTACTTGTGTGACTTTCTAAAGAAACTTTCTCTTATAATTGGAGTCTTGACTCTGAATCCTTTCTTAGAACTCAAATACCAAGGTTGCTGGACTGAGGTCTCACCTCTGGTGGTGTTTCACCGCTAACAGTTTGAGTCACTATAGATCCTACTGTCAAGGCCAGACACTGGATCCTTTTAATTGGAAAACTTCTAAATTAAAAGAAGTTTTATTTCTTAGTTGTCTCTTTGTTATAATAGCTAGTCATTAAGATTCCCTTAATAAGATGAAGCAACAGAAATTAAAACAAAATTTAAAACAAAATCCAAGTCTACTCAGACTCTTTCCTGTTGCCTTTAGACATTTGCAGATATTGTAAAAATCAGGACATTGGAAATACAGTTGTCCTGCACTTAAGAAGAAAAATGCAAGAAAAAGAACAAAATATTATTTAAAGACAACCTAACATTTTATGTCCTAAAAACTCTGCTTGGTAACTGTCAGGTTGGAAGCTCCAGAATATGGCCAGACACAAATGTGGGCTAAACTATTACAGTTAGGTCCTACCAAACTGCTGCGATCCCTCAAGGAAATTATAATCTAATGTTACAGCCAAAACCGGTTTGGCTCAGTGGATAGAGCGTCGGCCTGCGGACTGAAAGGTCCCAGGTTCGATTCCGGTCAAGGGCATGTACCTGGTTGCGGGCACATCCCCAGTGGGAGATGTGCAGGAGGCAGCTGATCGATGTTTCTCTCTCATCGATGTTTCTAACTTTCTATCTCTCTCCCTTCCTCTCTGTAAAAAATCAATAAAATATATTTAAAAAATAAAAAATATAATCTAATGTTACAATGGCTATTACGAGGAATGTTCCAATTAGGAAAAAATGGAATACATAAAACAGACATTAAAAAAGGAAAAATAAATGTTTCACAAGTTCTCTTACTGATCTAAGAAAAGGAGAACTTAGACTGTTACGACAAATTGAACTAGAACCTTCAGAATCTTGAATGAGTTCATAGGAAATGATTCACATTTTCATTGGGACGTGCTTTATATCATTCAGTTTCACCCTATCCATTTCTGGTTCCTTGATTAATCACTTTTATCCCTCCCTGCAGACTTAACTTCATATTTGTTGTATTTTCCAGCTCCTTTGCACTTAGTCTTTTGCATTGCTGCACTCTTTGTATGACAGGCATTTGCACCTGGCTTCTGTTATTTCATTTTATTCTAAACTGTTTCTTTGCAGAGGGTAGAACTTCCGCTTCCTTGTGACCTCTCACAGCTTCCTCAGATGGTTTGCTCTCTGCAGAGAGTGGGCGCTCCATAAATGGCGAGCACTGACTCCATATAAAGGTTATTAAACCATGCCACTTTAACTGAGGCAGTTGTTATATAAGTTTAAACTTCTATAATGTCCCCACGTTTAAATATGGCATCTCCCAAATGAAACCACCAGAAAGCAGGTTGTCTGACAACTCGGCCTTCTCTTCACAGAAAAAATTTCTACCAGAATCACACTGGTTCTGTGAACCTCTGAGCCTTTAGCGATTAGAAGGTAGCAGCCATTTTCCCAGGTTTTACTATTTTTAGGTTTAAGGGCCCAGCCACCTCTGTTTTCCTTGAGAAAGTATTTTAAGATTCTGATACCCACTGAGAAGTTGACTTTAGTTCCAAATGATTGCTCTTCAAAAAGTCTTGGGTTTTTAAGTTATTATACTCCTTAAAAGCCAGGGGAGAACAGGAATTTTGTTTCTGGAGAAGATAAGTTTTTTGTTTTTTTTTTTTGTTTGTTTTTTTTAGTTGTGGGAGGAAAAGGGAAAAACAATCACTTTCTGTTTCTGGGTGTTTTTATTTTGTACCTTTACATAAATGCACAAGACACACCTTTCCTGTAAGCAGTAGGGTTTTTCTTCTGTGAGGAGTTGCCAAGAATTAGACTAACCTGTTGGGAGACGAGCCAGCTACTCAGAATTAAAGGGGAAGATAACAATTTCATTTAGCTTCATGCATCTTGCCCAGCCTTTCAGCTGAAAAAAAGAATTGGCCTTTTGGGTCTTATTGATTTGGTAGGGCTGGATTTCAACATAACCTGGTTTTATCAGACTCTGGGTACTAAAAGTGTAGCTCTGGTTTCATTCCATGTCTTTGCCCTTTTGTGTACTTTTGAAGGGGAGACGTGAACACACTTAAACTGACCTAGTGTTGACTGAATGGTTTCTTCCCATTAAACATTGGGAAAGTGACCACACTGTTAGCAAGATTTGGAAAATTTTGGTTTTGTAGAATCAGAAAATACCACCACTTTTCCTCTTTTTTTTTTTTTAAGTCCTCACCCAAGGATATGTTTTTATTAATTTTAGAGAGAGGGCGGGAGAGAGAGAAACATCGATGTGTGAGACATACATCCATCGGCTACTTCCTGGTCATGCCCCAACCCGGGGATTGAACCCAAAACCCTAGGTATGTGCCTTTGATGGGGAATCAAACCTGCAACCTTTTTTTATTTTTATTTTTTTTTATTTGGTGTATGGGACGATGCTCCAACCAAACAGACCCAGCCAGGGTTCCACTTTTCCTTTAAAAAAAATACTGGTCCTGGCCAGGTAGTTCAGTTGGTACAGCAGTTCTCAACCTGTGGGTCGCAACCATTGGAAAACACATATAGCATATCAGATATTTACATTACGATTCATAACAGTAGCAAAATTACAGTTATGAGGTCGCAACGAAAATAATTTTATGGTTGGGGGTCACCACAACATGAGGAACTGTATTAAAGGGTCGCGGCATTAGGAAGGCTGAGAACCACCTTTAGAGCATCGTCCCAATATGCCAAGGTTTGCAGGTTCGATTCCAGATCAGGGCACATAAAAGAATCAACCAAAGAATGCAACAAATCAGTCTCTCTCTCAAATCAATAAATAAAAGTTAAAAAATAGTATATGTGCATTCAGTTGTTTTACTTCCCTGATAATCTGGATTCAGAATTGGGCAAATCCTCTTGTTTTCAGAATACTGCACTTTAAGAGAGGTTATGGGACAATAGCCTGAGGGCCAGCCACCTGTTGTTTTTTATTGATAGACTATTTTTAAGAGCAGTTTTAGGTTCACAGTAACATTTAGCAGAAAGTACAGGGAGTTTTCAGGTAACTCCCCTCCCCAGATATCAACATCCTTCACCAGTGTGGGACATTTGTTTCAATTGATGAAGCCACATTGATATGTCATTACCTCCCAAAGTCCATATTTTACTTTAGGGTTCCTTCTTTGGTACACTCTATGGATTTTGAAAACATCTGGTTTTATAAAGTTTTATTGGAACACCCAGTCATTCCTGTTTGTTACATATTGTCTGTTGCTTCTTTCCCTCCCCAACAGCAGTTGAGTAGTTGATTCAGAGATGGTTTAGCCCACAAAGCCAAAAAAGTTGACCATCTGGCCCTTTACAGAAAGTTTGTGACCTCTAAACTAAGTTAATTCAGTTCCCTGTTAAAAAAGCTTGAAGTGATTGCTCTTCATTTGCACTTAAATTATGAAGCTCCTTTTCTCCCCTTTGCTACTAACAGTAAACCTTGGCTCTCAAGAGTGTGGCTTTTGGGATAGCTAAGACTTTTCCAGGTAATTGGTAGTTTACCTATATGGTGTGTGGAATTACCATGTGAAAGGCTTAGGGAATTTTATAGCTCTCTCTCTTTTTTTTAGAATATTGGAAAATAATTTTAAAGATTTTTTAAAACTGATTTTTAGAGAGGGAGAGGGTAAGGAGAGAGAATATTGTTGTGAGAGCAAAACATCAATCACTGCTTCCTACTGGGGATTGAGCCCACATCCACACATGTGCCCTGACCAGGAACGGAACCAGCAACCTTTCAAATGCCACCCAACTAACTGAGCCACACCAGCCAGGGCTTAATAGCTTTACTCTATAGGGCTATCATTAAAATTTTAAGGGTACCAGTTTCTCCACAGCCCTGCC
This sequence comes from Myotis myotis, assembly GCF_014108235.1. Classification (NCBI taxonomy): domain Eukaryota; kingdom Metazoa; phylum Chordata; class Mammalia; order Chiroptera; family Vespertilionidae; genus Myotis; species Myotis myotis. The sequence goes on along the minus strand of NW_023416346.1, from coordinate 117,518,698 downwards.
AAAATGAGGTTTTAAGATTTTAATTATGTTATAGGTAACATAGAAACTAAAAGATGTATTTCCACCCTCCCATGTGGGTTTATTGTCTACATTTTGTTGTATGTAAAGCACCATTGGCCATTTAGTAACTGGAACCTGGAGTTTTAATCACTTGCATGAATTCCTTGTCTATCTGGCATAGTGAGCTTTTGTGCTATGTAAATATTGTTTCCCACTGTGTTCCCTTCTTTGGTAATTATCAAAGCATACAATTAAAGGCATGTGCAAAGAATATCACTTACAATTCTTCCATCCATTTTTTTTTTTTACGATAGCCTTCCAGCTTTTGCCCATGTACATATAGGTTAACACTGACTGTTGGTTTCCTTTTTATTTAGCGCACAGTCCAAGTTTTTATACGTTCAATCATTTCCAGTACTTTTATCATGGTCAGGTTTATCACCTAAATCCCTCCAGAATTTATTGCTATTTCTGATGAGACTTTTTGTTTAAGCCCAAAGGCTATGAACAAAGAGCTCTATGTCAAAATGTATGAATCCTGTGAGTTTGTGGCATGCTTTCCTGCTGTCCCTACCTGTTTGTGTAATAGGGGTGGTTTCTGGGAATATGTGAGGTGTTAACCGAATTGTCCTTTATTCAAAGTGTCCTTGGAGGCTTTCTGGATGGGGGACACAAATAGAAGAACAAATACAAATGTGTATTACACTTTTCCTTGATTTTTAGCTCCTTTCCTTGGCTGCGTACTCCTATCAATGATCTCCAGAGTTGTTCCCAGATGTGTATTAATTACTAGGCAAGGTTGGTGTAGGACAAACCAAAATCTTCTCTTAGATTCATTCAGTGGGGGCTTGAGCTTAGAGATCATCTATTCAAACTCCCCAGTTTCACACATGGCAAAGTAGAAGCCCCAGGTAACAAAGAGACTGTCCAAAGCATCAGCTAGTTCTTGACATAACATCTTGGCCACCTCTTCCAAAGTGAGCCGGAAATTACTCTCTTTGGAGACACAGGCAGCTTACCTTTTTTTGTACAAATCTCTAGAAGATACAATAGTGAGATGGGAAGAGGTAGCTGTAATTCTCATAACACCCAGATGAAGTAGATGTTTCCATTTCTTAGATGAAGATGCTAAACTTTCGATGACTTAAGTATCTTGACTAAGCAAAATTAGGGGCAGAACCACAGTTAAAAGCTCAATCTACCTGAATTTTAAACCTCTGCATTTTTCATTCAACATAATATACCATTTCTTTCAATGTAATATACCATTGCCAGAATGCAGTTCTTTATAGCAAACAGAGTTTTAATAATGCTGAGGTTTTGTCTAAATTTGTTCCATTAGACCAGTGGTTCTCAACCTTGGCTGCACATTAGAATGTTGTGGCCCCACCCCATAACAAAGAAACAGAATTTCCGGAGGATGAGGCCCAGAAATCAGGATTTTAAAAAGATTCCCAGGTGATTCTAATGTGCAGCCAAGGTTGAGAACCACTGGATTAGACAGTCAGGAAATCGCATAATCTAATGGTCATCTAGTGTTATTATTTCTGAACTGTTAGATGGATATCTACTTACTTACACTGAAGTAATTCTTATTCTGAAGACCACCACCATTTGTTAGTCTGCCTATTGTCTCTGAGGATGTGAGAAGCAATCTACGTGTAGACTATACTCAAGTCTTGATTTGTGGTGCCTACCACCAGTGGGAGCTTTGGGCTAATCACTTAATCCCACTACATGCCAGTGACCTTTTCCACAAAATGGAGACGATAGCATCTAATCATAGGCTTGCTGCACTGATGAAATTAAGAAGTGCAGCACAGTGCGTGGTACATGGTAGGTGCTCTTAGATGTTGGCTATGCTTTTATTATGGGGAATTAGTGACACAGCATTTCCTGAATGAAATCAGCTTTCTGCTAAGAATAAAAACTGCGTAGGATGCTCTTGATCTCCAGTATTAATTATCTGAAAGGTTATTGGCTGAAGCTCCCAGCTATATAAAGTGATCATTTTCCAAGAAACAAAGCACTTTCAGCTCATTTGTGCTTTGAGTGTAATTGGCTTTGGATCCTTTTCATTCACTGGAATGGTTAACTTAACATTTTGCCTCAGTTAACCTTGAAGATGAGTACACTGTGACCTTTACTTAACTATTCCTGCTTCCATGACAACAAGACATCCTGTAACTCACCAATCCACCCTCACGACTAGATCCTAACCCTCTCTGGAATTAGGTTGATATGGATCTGTGTGTGGCTTTGACTACAATTGTTACTTACATGCTCTTGCTGGTCAAAGCTTATTTGTGATATCAGTTCTCAACATTCATGCCTATTCTATCCACTCTCTGGCCAGACATATCATATTGACAGTTACTACCACCATATTATCACCTTCCTGTCTACCTTTTGGCTCTTCCCCTCTAACTCGAAGGATTTCAATACCCCTAACCAAGTAGTATATAGAATGCAGTGATCTGTCTAGAAGAGGAATTTACCATTACCAGCAAATGTTAGCTTGAACCACTGAATTTTATTTGCTATAATAAGTTTACTAGGTATTTTAACTTTCAGTTCTAATCAGTAAATATTAAACACCTACAATGTGCCAAGTGTGCTAATGGACTTCCATTTTCTGAGGTATACTGGGACCTACAGGATATAGATCTCAGTGATTCGGAGCAATGGCAGAGGGATTGCCCAAGGGGTGGGCACAAATTGTGGGTCCTCAGTGAAATCCATGTATAACTTGCTTTGGCCTTATCTGGCATACAGTGGGGCAGGTTTCTTACTAGTCTGTTTATGAGCATATATCTTTCAAAAGAGTAAAACAAACAGGATTTCTAAAGAGAGGATCAAGGCACTAATGGAATCACTCATTTGCCCTCAGCACAGACACAGATGCCCTTCAGGGAAGGATCCACAACCCTCTCCTACTTTCATTATAAGGACTCTACCACAGTCACCCTGTAAACTTGATTCCTATGACAATACAAATAATCACATGAAGGTATGTACCACAGGCTTCAAACACCATCAGGAAGGTCTGCTTATAGTAGCACATTATGTATGAGATCTTTTTCTCATGTTTTTAAACGAACAGCATGGCTGTAGTAGTTTTTTTTTTTTAAAAATTGACTGATTATAGTTACAAGAAACCCTTTTTTATTTTGTTAATTATTATTTTTTAAATATATTTTTATTGATTTCAGAGAGGAAAGGAGATGGGGAGAGAGCGATAGAAACATCAATGATGAGAGAAAATCATTGATAGGCTGCCTCCTGCATGCCCCCTACTGGGGATGTGCCCGCAACCCAGGCATGTGCCCTTGACCGAAATGGAACCTGGGACCCTTCAGTCCGCAGGCTGACGCTCTACCCACTGAGCCAAACCAGCTAGGGCCAAGAAAACCTTTTTTTTAGAAGATTGTGTTTTTCTTTAAAAACACTTTTTTAATGACTGCATATTTCCCCATGTAAATATACACTATCGTAATTTATTTTACTATTGCCTTATTGTCTAGATATTAGGTTGTTAGATATTTAGGTTGTTTTTAATGTCCCCCTCCCCCCAGACCTTTTATTTGGAGAAATTTCTGACCTTAGGAAAAGTTGTAAGAACAATACAGTTAACACTCATGTCTAGCACTTAGATTCACCAGTTAACTGTGCCATCCAGCAGGTCCTTGAATAATGTTGTTTCATTATAATGTTGATGAGACACCATAGGAACCTAATGCTTGTCTGTATCAGTTAGCCTGTGGTAAAATTGGTTTTATTATCTGTTTCACCAAAAGTTGGAGAACCTCCTGAAGGCATTAAGTGGGGACTTACTATGTTTGCTTTTTATCTCCCCCCACAGCCCATTCATTCTTCACTGTGATATAGTTACCATGCTGAAGAATGAACTGGAAGTTTTCAAACAGAAGGGTCACCCTCCACCCTAACCATCAAAACTTTATTAGGCAGGCAGTTACCCCGAGGCAAAGTAAAGGGCAAAAGGGAGGTTCTTCTCTAGCATCCCTGAATAAACTATTTAAGAAGGATTAGGAAAGCCGGGGTGATGTTAGGACCCCCACCGAAAAGCCCTATGTAATCAGGAGTTGTGGGTGTTCACTTAGTCAATCTTTAGGTTGCTTCACTCTCAAACATGACTGAGTAAGCAAAGACCGCCAGCCATCTGAGGGAAGTCCACAGCGAGAAAGAAAGAAACTAAGATAAATAAATGCCAATGTAATTTGAGAGCCCAGCCTGTGTGGCTCAGTGGTTGAGCTTCGACCTAGGAACCAAGAGGTCATGCTTTGGTTTGGTTTCCCGGTCAGGGCACACAGCCAATCAATGATACTCTCACAACATTGATGTTTCTATTTTTCTCCCTCTCCCTTCCTCTCTGAAATCAATAAAAAATATTTTTAAAAATGTAATTTGAGAAATAAATAATCTACACCTTCTTGTGAACATCTTAGGCGGGTGTCATTTTTCCAAAGATGGCCATGATGTTGCTTTTCTGTGATGGGCCTTTGCCAGCCCTCCATCAAGAGGGGGAGTCCGATCCCCTTCCCCTGGAGTCTTTCCGGGCAGGCTGTGACTGCTGTGACTGCTTGGGTATGGCAGAAGGGGGCTAGCTGTGTGACTTCTGAGGCTGGGGCATAAAAGGCCAAATAGCTTCCACCTTGTTTACTAAACCCAATCCAACTAGCTCAAGGCTGCCATGCTGTGAGGAGGCCCCCTGACAGGTGATCCAGCAGTCTCCGGTAGGCAACGCTTGTAGGGTCAGACTTGTGAGTAGGAAGCCTTCAGATACTTCCAGCCCCGCTGACTCTGCCCATGGTCTAGTCACTTCCCCAGCATTTGAGTTTTCCCAGCTGACGTCCCAGACAAGCCATCCCTCCAGTGTCCTGTCTAAACCCCTGACCCACAACATCTGTGAGCATAATAAAATAGACACTGGGCCAAAAGAAGTCATGTAATATATGGGTGTTGTTGGGGTATTGAATATGAAAGGGATAGAGGTGTGTGTGAAACCCCCAGTCTTCTTCTTTATTTTTAAAATGTATCTTTATTAATTTCAGAGAGGAACAGAGAGGGAGAGAGAGAGAAATATCAATGATGAGAATCATTGACCAGCTGCCTCTTGCAGGCCCCCTACTGGAAATCGAGCCCACAACCTGGGCATGTACCCTGACCAGGAATTGAATGTGACCTCCTGGTTCTTCAGTCTATGCTCAACCACTGAGCCATGCTGGCTGGGCGAAACCCCCAGTCTTTGGCTCTGGAGTTTCTGGCTCACTGTTAGCAATAACGTCAGTAATAACACTGTTAGTAATAATAACAAGGCCTGGTCTGGAGTTGAGAGCAGCCTCAAGTTTGGTAGACCCCAAATCTGCTACCTATTTTGATCTATTTTTATATTCAGGAATAAATTTTCACAAACAAAGGAAAACCTAAACTTTTCAGGCAGTGAAATAGTACTTCTAGACATGGAGTAAAACAAACATTTTAAAAGTATAAATGAAGCTAAAAAAATTAAGGGATTCTTTTGAAGGATATTCACAATCAGTTGATAGCTTCTCTGTTCACACTTCAGGCAGTGTCTCTGAAGGACTCTTCAATTAATCATTGTTTAGCCTTGGTAAGTCCAAGAATTAACTATGTATAGTTCTAAAATTCAATGTTTTCAAAAGATTGAAATCTTACAACTGGAGAAAAATCAAAGAGTTGCCCTGAAAATTCTATTTTCTCGGTTAATTTATCCATTTTAAGATGGTTAATGGTAAAAATACATTGACAGTATTTAGAAAAAGCAGCATTATGTGAATGAGCTGCTCACTCTGTTGGGTTTTGATGCCTTGCTAATAATTTTTCCATTTGTTGCTCTCCTTTTCCATTCCCTCATTCCATTACTACTATTCCCAAACTATCCCCCACCAAGTGTTAAAGGTGAAAGTGTTAAAGGACAAAGGTAGCCTTTAAGAAATCCAGACAGGAGATTCTACATGTGGCTGTGAGGTTTCTCAGCCCTCTGCTCTAACTATAAGATACAAGGTCACTTCATTAACTGGAGAAATAATTGTGGGCTTTTTTGGCTTCCTGTAAATTAGTCGAAAAGAGTATTAAAGATTCACCAGAAATACAGGTCACTCTGGAAACCAGGTATAAAAATAATAAGTCTGAACTATTATTCTTGCTCTCAGAAGGCTAGTCAAATGCTCCTTTCTTACGGCGACCACCACTGAGAGAGCTCTCTGCATTAAATCAAAAGTCATTTGTGTTGTTTTTTTTAAAAAATATATTTTATTGATTTTTTACAGAGAGGAAGGGAGAGGGATAGAGAGTTAGGAACATCCATGAGAGAGAAACATCCATCAGCTGCCTCCTGCACACTCCCCACTGGGGATGTGCCCGCAACTAAGGTACATGCCCTTGACCGGAATCGAACCTGGGAACTTTCAGTCCGCAGGCTGACGCTCTATCCACTGAGCCAAACCAGCCAGGGCTGTCATTTGTGTTTTTATGTCTAATTCATTCTATATCTTTTTAAAAAAATATATTTTTACTGGAGTCGAACCTGGGATCCTTCAGTCTGCAGTGCAACACTCTATCCACTGAGCCAAACCAACCAGGGCCATTCTATATCTTGGTGAATGGAAAGCTATTTGGAACTTTTCTAAGCAATGCCAATAATACCTTTTGCAAATGTAGACATTGTCTCCAGCTTTGCAATGGAAGGGCAAAGTAGGAAAAACAAACAGAAAGCTGAACAGAACGAAAGGCTCATCAAATGAGGAAGAAGAACTGAAGAAATAAACATGAGTGTGTTAAAGCCAATGACTAATTTGTGTTCACTAAAGGCAAAATTTTCCATGTCCTTCACCCACTCCTCTGTCATCTTCTGAATTGATACTAGGGACTAATTTAATTGGTAAATTTAAATAACATAGAGTAGAGAAATGCAGAATAAAAATAGAAAATCAAAATGAAGGAATGTGGAAAAGCCACAGAAGTGGGGAAAAAGTGAAGTCAAATAACTGGAAAGAAGAACTGGAAAATAGTCTGCCAGAAGACGTATAAAAACAGAACCCTTTTGAGAGGACATTCAATTAAAACCAGAAGGATTTTTTTTTGTAAGTTTACTTTAAAAAGTTTATTGGAACCCTTTGCTTTAAACTGAGTAGCATACAGGATAAAATACTTGCAACCTATAGGAGGAAAACCACAGAAAGGTTTAAAAAAATCAGGTATCTCATATTTATTTTTAGGTTCACTAATTAACTAACTATAAAAGGACGTATTCCTCGTTTAAGCTGGTGTATAATTATGGTATCTGAGTACAAAGAATTTGTCTTGAAAGCTAAATTAGAATGTAGGAGGCAAAACCGGAGATTTTTCAGGTGCTCCTTTTTAAAACTACAAACTTCTGAAAGTATTATTCTCCAATAAATCGTTGAGAAGCTACCAATAATGAGGCACTCAAATTGGTGCCATGGGGTCTGTGGCTGTTTCCCTGAGTGGCAGAGTGGTCCCTGAAAAAACACATTTGAAGAAAATCTCAGTATAAAGTAGGTGTATATTTATGGAATGAATGGATCTGTTGCCTTCTGGAAATGCCTCTGAACAAGAGTCGATTTATATATTCTCCTACTTTTCTACTTGGCAGTTTTCCCACAGTGATTATTTGAAAACAAACCCAGATTTTATCCCAGGTCACTTTTCTTTTTTTGTTAATTCTCACCTGAGGATATTTTTCCATTGATAAGTTTTAGACTTGCAGAGAGGTTCTCAACCTGTGGGTCGCGACCCCTGAAAATACATCCTGCATATCAGATATTTACATTACGATTCATAACAGTAGCAAAATTACAGTTAAGAAGTCGCAACGAAAATAATTTTATGGTTGGGGGTCACCGCAACATGAGGAACTGTATTAAAGGGTCACGGCATTAGGAAGGTTGAGAACCACTGTGAGGGAGTGGAAGGGACGGGGAGAGACAGAGTGAAACATCGATGTGAGAGAGACACATCCATTGGTTGACTCCCGCACACACCCCGACCAGGGTTGGGGCTCAAGCCTGCAACCCAGGTACATGCCCTTGACCAGAATCAAACATGAGATCCTTCAGTCCACAGGCTGATGCTCTATCCACTGAACCAAACCTGCTAGGACCCAGGTCACTTTTAACACTAGGGGCAGATTTGTGTTAAGGAGAAAAACTGCTTTCAAGGTGGCCTCTTGGAATAAATGTTCTTTTGCTATTATTATTAAATTATTTTCTTAAATTTGCTATTTCAGAGGATAAAAATTTAACTAGAGGTTGCAGGATTATTTAATTTTCTCTTCCCGACCAGTAACTGCTACCATGGCACCATTTATTCCATCTATTAGATTGTAAATCATGGAAAATTTTTCATCTCTGAATAGGGAGAGACAATGCGTGTGAAAAAACGTCATACATGTTTCTACGGAAGGAGCTTCCTGTGCGCCTGGCTAACACCATGAGAGAAGTTAATCTTCTGCCGGATAATTTGCTTAACCGCCCTTCAGTGGGATTGGTCCAGAGTTGGTAAGTAAATAATGTGCCTTCAAATGGGTCTTCCCATGATGCTCTGAACAGTTGGCATTGGGACCATTCTCCCTAAAAGTGCATGCAGCGCCTGTGTAGGAGTGAGTCACTTGGGATAGCCGGGTTTTCCAGGCAAATTAGGATTTTTTTTTTAACTGACAGTTTAAAATTGCCTTAATGAAAATACTTTTAAACTGTACAAGACACCTTTCAAATTTTGTTTTTCTGCTTAGAAATGGTGATGACTTATTTAAAAAATGGGAGAGTACAGAAAAGTACAGAGGAATAGCAATGCAGTTACCGATGTATGCAGGTCTGCAATCCTTTATATGGGGCTATTGCTTCCATCAAGTCTCAGCCTTGCTCCTTTTGTTTTCCTTTTTTTAAAAAAATATATTTTATTGATTTTTTACAGAGAAGAAGGGAGAGGGATAGAGAGTTAGGAACATCCATCAGCTGCCTCCTGCACACCCCCCACTGGGAATGTACCCACAACCAAGGTACATGCCCTTGACCGGAATCGAACCTGGGACCCTTCAGTCTGCAGGCCAATGCTCTAGCCACTGAGCCAAACTGGTCAGGGCTTGTTTTCCTTTTAAAGAAGTTCCTTGAAGGCAATACTTCTTTTAGAACACATTAAGTTATGTAAAGGGACCTTGGATTAGAAAAATATCACTACTTGCTATGCTGCATTTGCCCTGTGAATAGTATGAAAAATTGTAATAAGTATCACTCAAAGCTCAATCAGATACAGCTCTGAGCTTAAAACGTGTTATTTAATTGAGGAAGTTGAATTTGTGAGTAAACCACTGACTAGGTCAGCAGGGTGAGGTTAGTGAGTGGTAGGATGAAGAAGAGTGGGTGCATTTTTAGAAAAGGATTTGCATATATTTGAGAAACACACACAGGTCTCCTCTCAATTATAAAAGCGAGGTAGAAGTCACTGGAGAAGGCTGGGGGAGAAGGGGAGGCCAGGTGCAAAAAGTGCTCTCAGGCAGGGACAGAGGAAGTGCTGTGGGACAAGTGGTTTTGTACTGCCCCTTGAGGGGGGCTGGAAATGACAGGGACAGGGAGAGCATTTTAGGGGAAGGGAATGATGTGGACAGACACAAGGTGAACTGAACTATTAACTTGCATTGAGAGGATCAGTGGAGGCCAGGCTACTGAAAGAGAATGGCCATTTAGTAGTCATTCCTCAGTGATACAGGGGTAAGCCAAAGTAGGTTTACAGCTGTTCCTATGGAAAATAATATAATACAAAATAAAGAATAATACAAGAATAAACTCTGTGCTTCACTTACAACTATCAAACTACTTTGGCCCACCCTGTATTAACTGTAATACATTCTTAGGGCTGAGAATAGAGAAACACTCTATTGGGAGGTCTAGGAGATCCACTGTCCAGTCCCTGTCCCAGACACACAGCAGCTCCTCCCTGTGGGAGGCACAGGGGCCCTGGAACCCAGGAGAGATGGCGACCATGGCTTTGATCTCATAGTCAGTTGCTTTCTACACTAAATGCATAGCTTGTTTCAGAAGGAGCAGCAAGTTTGCATGAGACTTATTTATTGCTCAAGGCCATCATTAGAGATTTCCAAGAGCAAGTATATAAGCACTATTGGGGGCTACCGTGGTGGGGGTTCTAGGCAGGCTAGATGACTTTCAAGTCCCCTGGTCTTGGTGGCAGTGACAGTTAAATATTTATTATCACTTATTTAAAAAGTACTTCAGGAGCTTCAAAGTGAATTATTGGCAAAGTATAGACTCAAATTACTGTGCCAACTCTTTGTGTCTCCTCACCATTCTTTTCCATGGCCGTTCCAAACACACACACACGTCATTTCCTCCTTTTCTTTTCTTAAACATTCAATTTTGAAATAATTTCCTACTTAACAGAAGGGTTTGCAAGACTAGTAGCAAGAATTCCCATTACAAACCTTTACCCAGATTCACTAATTGCTAACATTTGACATTTGTTCTACCATTCTCATTCATATTCTCTCTCTGTATATATATGTGTATATGTATATGTATATGTGTGTGTGTGTGTGTGTGTATGGCATAATGCACACACATATATAATATACGCACATGTTATTTTTTTCCTGAAACATTGCATTAATGCTAGACATCATGACCCTTTACCCCTAAATAGTTTAGTAAGTATCTACTTAGAACAATTCTTAGAAAACCACAGCATGTTAAATTTGGGGATTTAGCACTGATCCAGTAATATTTTCTAATATGTAGAACTTCTTCTTATTTCATCAATTGTGCTAATAGTGTTCTTTTTTTATAGAACACCCTACCCCCAATTTAGGGATCCTGTGCAGGATCGTGCATTGTGTTTAGTTGTTATTTCTTTTCCCTCTTAAGAGTGGCCTTTGCAGGGTGGTTTGACCTGATGATTTTAGCACTATCTAATCCATAGCTTTATCCACCCAGAGACTTAAAAAATATACCCAGAGATGAACATAACTATGCATTGTCACAAAGGTCAAGTGAGGCTGATTAATAAAATATAATTTATATCTATTTATGTGCTTAATGGTCACTTTTAGTTGCTTAAATAGCCTCATCCTCTATCAGAGCTGGCTAGTAGGATTAGTGTCATTAATTGTTAGACATAATTAGAATGAGATACTTCTTTCAGGATATGTTAAAACCCAAAGCAGAGATCACACACCTCTGAGTAATTGAAATCTCTGCATCCCCACCGGATCCAGCAGGTCCTGTGTGAATGTAGCTGCTACAGTTAAAGTGCCTCCCTGGGTCCCATTTTTCTGTGTTCTCTAGATCTTTATGTTGGACACATTATTTCTTATACTGGCCTTGATTGAGATAAGGAGCTATTCTTTAAAAATATATATATATATATATTTTTATTGATTTCAGAGAGGAAGGGAGAGGGAGAAACAGCTAGAAACATCAATGATGAGAGAGAATCATCAATTGGCTGCCTCCTGCACCCCCCAGCCCCCCAACTGGGGATCAAGCCCACAACTTGGGTATGTGCTCTGACCAGGAACAGAAACGTGAGTTCCTGGTTCATAGCTCGATGCTCAACCACTGAGCCACTCTGGCCAGGCAGATAGGGAGGAGCTCTTCTTAATTCTAAAGCTGTTTCTGAGTGTTTAAGAGAATTTAACTCTGAGAAGGAACCTTCATTATTTCTGGTTTCTAAGTTCTTAGCGCACAATTCAGTGTCACACATGTGCTTCTTACAATTTATGTGCATTTTTTTGGATAATTAAACTCTAGGTTTGGTGTGTCAGTTAGGGTATGTTTGTAAGAAATCCAACTAAACCTGGCTGAAACAATTACAATTGGCTTGTTTGTCACTATAAGATGCAGCCATAGGATGTGCTTTTGGTGTTGCTTTGATTCAGAGATTTCATGAGCTTCTCAAGGTCCTGCTTTCCACGGTGTTGGCTTCACCTTCAGGCTGGATTTCCTCCTGGTGACAGAATAGCTGCAACAGTCCCGGTCTTCGCATCCACACAGCCAACTACAACAGCAGAGCAAGATGATTTCTCTCCCAGAGACCTCCATTAAGTCTTTCTTATGTCACTGTTGTGCATTGAGACAGAATGCCCATTCCTGAGCCAATCCCGGTGCCCAGGGATATGTGACGCAGTAACAGGCTTAGACCTGGACTAGCAGACTAATTAGGAATGAGTGACAAGAGAAATAGAATTGTCCAGAGAAAAGTCAGGCCCCCCAGGAAATGTGTGTGGCATCGGCTTTTCCCGAAGCACTTGAACTGCTTGGGGGAGGGGAGAGGATGTTACTTGAGTAAAAATGGGGATTACTCTATGGAAGAGGGAAAGGAGAAATGGGTGTTGGGTAGATAGCTAACGCAGTAGGTCTTCCTTTTTCAGGTATATGCAGAGCTTCCTTGAACTTTTGGAGTATGAAAATAAGAGCCCTGAGGATCCAAAGGTCTTAGATAAGTAAGTATGGTACCAAGCTCATCTAAAAGTCAAAAGATCTAGGTAAAAAGTGGTTTGGTGAATGGAGTTCATGTCAGTGAGAATCAAGAAGTATAATTTGGATGGAAGCATTAGGTTTCTTAGTGGGGAATGACTCAACATTGCCTTTTTTAATTTAAAAATTGAGTTACAAACATAACAGTACAAAATAAATAATGACACTTAGATTATGGTTCATGATCTAATTCTTTAAAAAAATTTTAATTAACTATATTGGGGTGACATTGTTTAAATAAAATATCAGCTTCAAGTGTACAATTCTATAATACAGCACCTGTATATTCCATTGTGTGTTCATTACCCACACCGTATATTTGTTCTTCTTTACTCTTTACTACCAGTTTCTTTCTGGCAACCACCATACTGTTTGTTTTCTGTGTCTAGGAGTTTTTTTCATTTGTTTGTCTTGTTTGTTCATATGTTGCTTTCAGTTTTATATCCCACATTAGAGTGAAAGCATAGGGTACTTGACATCTTCCATCTGACTTATTTTGCTTAGCATGATATGATCTAATTCTTAATACTTTTGTGCTTATGGGGAACTGGTGTTGGCCCTCACTCTAAATGTTGCAGTAAATGTTCCACCTAGTGGTCATTTGAAGAATGCAGTGGTCTCTTTATATGCATGAATCTATCTACGCAGTCCTTTACAGTATTTTTAAGAAATATTTATTTATTTAGACTTACAAATTCTTTACTTTTACAGTTTCAAACAATCCAGATGCATATTGCATACAGCTAACTAACTAGGTTATTTGTGACAGTGATACAATTTTTTCTCTTTTTATTATATTATGATACATATTAAAATCTTCATGTAGTCTATTTAAAATTACTAATCCTGACCACTGATGAAGTTCTTGCATTATATAGGGTGTCCCCCCAAAATGTATACATACTTTGAATGGTTATAAAGTTAGTATTTATTAACATACAGTTCATTTTAAAATTTAAAAGATTCTACAGAAATGAATAATTTTTTTATCAATGCCTTTTTTCAAACTGATGACCATTGTGGTCCAGACACTGCTGATAATGTAAAGCAATGGAATGGCAAACATAAAAAATCATTTTGTTTGGTATTTGTGCACCTTTAATTAGTCAACTCTTGCCAGTTTTGTACCGCAAACTTTTATCTTTTATGTATCTCCATAAAAAAGTCCAGCAGATTAATTTTCTTTGTTCAAAGCTTAGTCTAGCTTCACCCACTATATCAAATCAGTTAAACCTGAAATGGAGTGAAAATTAAGTGAGTTATCAGCTGTTAAAGTGTGTATATATTTTTTGGGATACCCCCAAAAATGTATATACACTTTGAATAATTATAAAGGCAATGTTTGTACTTCAACTGCATTTTCAAACTTCCAGTAGCATTTTAGGATGAATTTCCTTTGTTCAAAACTTAGTCTGGCTGAAAAGAAAGCAACATCAGTTGAGCTATCAGCTGTTAAAGTGTGTATGCATGTTTTGGACATGCCATATATTGTTACCTTAAATCTGAGTTGGTGACATTTTACAAAGACATTTACTTAAGATATTAATTGCATCATTCATTGAACTGTGTTTTACATTAAAATTACTACTTCCTGGTTATATAATTAAGTACCACAGACAGTTCAAAGTTTTGCTTGATGAATTATAATCACAAACTGTAGTCTGCTTTATTACATATAGATTAAGTGGTTTAATAGTGTGATGCAAAAGAGATGTTTGAAATTATCCACTAAAAGCATTTAAAACTTTTTGCGTGACACTGAAACATATTAATGCTTGAATTATCCTTTATAAAAATATTTTCCATATGGCAGTCTAACGTCTGTCATCTGCACCCCTGGGTCCACCAGTACTGTGGCAGTTGACTATTCTTTACAAATCTGTCTTATAGTCTTCTAAATCTGTACTCTTGCTTGCTCTTCCTTGTTCATCTATTTAGCCACTTGAGGAAGGACCAGTGAAAAGCTGAAATCTTTTCTTCTAAGCTCAGCACCAAGACAAGCATGTCCCTATTGCTCCTTCTGTTCAGCATAAGTACAGGAAGTCCTTCATATATTTCTCTGTTGCCTTCTGATTGATTGGCGAGAGCTCTCCGAGCTCTTGATTTGCTCAATGCCCATTTCTTCCACGGTACCAATAAGCTATTACACAATCTTTTCAGTCTTTAAAGAAAATGTTCAATGTGTTGCTACATTTGAATGCAGAAAATCAATAATGGTTTTATTTTGGAGAAACAGAAAAGAGTGTCCTTTTTATATGACAACTTTGATTCTATTGCTGCTATTATGCACGAAGACCACTAAATTCTCATGCTGATGGGAAATATTTGTTTTTCATTTTCATTTAGCCAGGAAACACGAACCCTAGCTCTGAGTGTGGCTCTTTCCCTCAGGGAAATGAAGTATCCTTTTTACATTACTTTCTTCCTGTTTCATAAACACATGAATGAATGCATATGGAAGGCCCGTTGTGCTGAGGAATTTCTGAGTAGAAACCTGGTCCACACAATTGTGAGACTGAGCACCTTACATATAGGTGTTCCATTAAAAGAACTAGAGAAACAACACTTTATATAAGACCTCAGCACCAGGCATTTGACCCAGCCCTCTCAATTCACAGATAGGGAAACTGAGGTCAAGGTGTGAGGTGACTTGCCCAAGATCACAACATTAGTGAGTAGTAGAGCTGGATCTGGAAATCACATTTCCTTTTTCGTAGGACATTGTTCTTGACCATGTACCATACTGCCAGCACTGCTGGGTCAAGCCATGAGTAGTTAGGTCAAGTTTAGCTGTAAATTAAAATATAAAGGGGAAAATATTGACCTGTTTTATACTTGGCTAGGTGTTTGTGCAATGAATCTGTGAAATGTGGAAGGAAGGTTAGAGTTCCAGATGCAGTGTTTTTCTTACTATCAACTTGTTTTTTAAAAATATATTTTTTATTGATTTCAGAGAGGAAGGGAGAGGGAGAGAGAGATAGAAACATCGATGATGAGAGGGAATCGTTGATCAGCTGCGTCCTGCATGCCCCCACTGGGAATCAAGCCTGAAGCCTGAAGACTGGGAATCGAACCATGACCTCCTGGTTCACAGGTCGACACTCAACCACTGAGCCACGCCAGTTGGGCATTACTATCAACTCTTGCTGTCATTTAAGGTTTTGAAATTAAATGAATCCAATCCAGAAGCTTTGTTTTCTCAGAAGTCATTAGCAAGTAACAGTTTGCTTGGCTGATATCTTAAAAATGAGGACTGGCCTCTTTTCTAGCTTCGAATTTTAGGACACAGATTTGTGGAAGTATGTGATATTCAATTTCTGCTGTGTGGTTCCCAGAGTCCTGTCTCAGCTTCTGGAACAGGTGGTCAGTCTGATGTGATTTATGGACGTGAGCCTGCAATGTAAACTGCTAAGTGCTAGGTCCAGTGTGTCCAAGATCTTTGTAATAATTGCTCTCACTCAGGAAGCTTTGGAAACTTGCCTAGGTGCACACAGCTAGTTAGGATATTTGGGATTTTTGAAGCCTGGGGCCCATAGTGAAGGAAGGAGTGAAGGTGAGTCATGTTACTCATAGTAGTAGTCTTTTGTGTTCAGTGAGAGGTTATATAGGAGTCATGGGCAGGGAAATCATTTAAGTAGAGTGAAAGTAGCTTAGAGGACAAGCACATTTATGTAATGACTAAGTGACCCAGTGCACAGATTTGTGCACATTGAAAGGAAATTAATTAGAAGGTGGCCGGCAGGGCAGGACTGAGCGAGATGGGCCGCACGCGTCCTGGAGGCAACCTCCCGCAGTCCCTCTCAGGCATCTGCAGAGTGAGCGGAGTCCCTCTGGCAGGTGGGGTCCCTCAGCCTGGTCTGCGGGAATCGGGCTGAAACTGGCTCTCTGACATCCCCCAAGGGGTCCCAGAGTGCGAGAGGGCACTCTGCAAAGTTGCTGTCATACAGGGTGTGGAATGCAAATGCAAGTGTGCAGTAAACCAGATTTGGGGCGACAGTGCCCCAGCAACAACATAAACCATGGCCAAAGGTGGAATCGCGCAGCCCCGCGAGGAGTCGGGCTCCCTCCTCTCTGGTTTCGGGGTGTATCACCTGAGAACCGCCACTGCCAAGTCACTGCAGCTCAGCCGCTCCTGCGTTGACTGCCCCCTGGTGGTCAGTGTGCATCATAGCGACCAGTCAGATGGTTGGACACTTAACATATTTGCTGTTTATATATATAGATAAGCTTAGAAGAGCCCCGGAAGATGGGGCAAGTAGCTGAGAATTGAACCATGAAGGCAAGTCTCCTCCTTTCAGATAAGTTGAGACACAGAGCATTGTGGCCCTAGCCAGTTTGGCTCAGTGGATAGGGCATAGTCCCGAGGACAAGAGCCCCTGGTTTGATTCTGGTCAAGGGCACATACCTTGGTTGAGGCTCAATCCCGGGCCTGGTCGGGGCACGTGTGGGAGGCAACCAATCGATGTGTCTCTCTCACATTGATGTTTCTCCTCCTCCCTCTACTCTCTCTAAAAATCAATGGAAAATATACTCTAAAAATCAATGGAAAAATATTGTTTTATGGATTAACAATAAAACAAAACAAAACAAAAAAGAAAAAAGAAAGAGCATTATGTAAAGGACAAATTGTCCATCATAAAATTTCTTGTGAATAATTATGACCTCCTAATTTCAGAGTTTATTTACTCAGGTTTCCTGTCTTTGTATGCATTTGTTACAGACATATTTCATCATTGGGAAAAATAAGACTATTCAGATAATTAAAAAGAAAGTCACTCCACATTTCCACTGCCAGGGGACAACTATTCTAAACATTTTCCTTCCATCCCAACTTTTAACCAGGCATACCTATGCATTTGTATGAATTTTTTTTTTTTTTTACAAAAATAACCATATGACGTTACAGATCTACAGCACTATTCAGTTTCATAATAGTCCATCTAAAGATAAGTCATGGGATTTGAACTATCTTTGGGTTTTAGAAGGGTTTACAGTTTCCTTGTGACTAGGAACAGTGCCCTAAAGCAGCAGTCGCCAACCTGTGGTCTGCGGACCACTGGTGGTCCGTGAGGTCCGAAAGGTTGGCGACCGCTGCTCTAAAGAACAGCTCTTAGATCAACTAAAGGACTTGTATGCATGCATAGAAGCATAACCAGTGGACATAAGACATTGGGGGATAGGGGAGGCTAGGGGACTGTCTAGGGCGGGGGGATAAAATGGACACATATGTAATACCCTTTGTAATACTTTAAGCAATAAAAAAAAAAAAAAGAACAGCTCTTAAATACAGCTGTTGCACTGTTTTAATTTGTTTTTCTTTTATGATTTGTGAAGGGGAAGTTTTTGGCATTTGCGTTTCCTCTGGTAATTCTCCTTTGATACCATATTACTTGCCTAGTTTTCCTATGGTGGGGGCTCATCTTTTTTTTTATTTTTTTATTAAGGATAGTAACTCTTCCAAATAGACTTTTCCCAGTTTTCCTTGTTTTTTTTTGTTTGTTTGGGTTTTTTTTGACAGAATTGCTGAAATTCTACCCAGTCATATAATTTCTTTCTTCCTGGTTTCTGCCTTTGGTATTAAATTTAGAACAGCCTTCCTTACTCCAAGGTTATATACTTTCTCACCTGATTTTCTTTTATCTTTTATGTGATTTTGCCCTCTTGCATTTAAATCTCTTAACCCACTGTTTGGCTGAAGGCTGGAAATTGGGTTGTGACTAAATTGTTAAGCAGCTGTCCCAGGTAATTTGATTGATTCCCGACTGATTTGCAATGCCACTTTATCGATATGCTCAATTTTTATATGCATATACTCACCCTTCATCCTGGTTCCAAGCTTTTTATTGGTTCCATTGACTTGTCTTTCTTTTCTTAGTTACGTACCATTCATAATACATTTTCTGTCTACATCTTTACAGTAATATACCACAATACTTAAATAGGTTTGTTTTGTCTTTATTCTATCTACATTTCATCACTATATTTTACTGCTATGAGAATTGTATTTCAAAATTTTACTCTTTAAAAGTTTGACATTATTTATTCATTAGCATATTGAATAAATAGCTAATATGCTAAGTGTCTGACCATCTGAACCTTTTGCTTTGGAACTCCATAATAAATTCTTGGAAAATTTTTTGGATTGTCCTCATGTTGTCAGAAGAAATAATGTGCTCTGCAATTATTTATTCAGCAAATATTTATAGAACCTGTGTTATATGTAACTAGAGGCCTGGTGCATGAAATTCCTGCATGGGTAGGGTCCCTAAGCCTGATTGGTGATCAGGGCTGATAAGGGTCTTCTGGCTGCCAGCCGGAGCCTGCCTTCATTCCACGCTGCCCCCTGGTTATCAGTGCACTTCATAGCGAGTGATCACTCCCGGTCTTCCAGTCGAACTCCTGAGGGGACACTTTGCATATTAGCCTTTTATATATATATATATAGATCATTTATCCAAAAAGGCAGTGGATTCCTTAAAAAGGTATTTGAGCATTTTTTCTTTACTGGAACTGTTTACTTTTTGTGTCTCCGAAAGAATTTCTGTAGAAAGTTTCAGGCAAAAACTTAGGTAATACTTCTGTTTCCCATGAGTTCTTCCTTGTAACCTGTAATGATTATGATGTCTCTACCTATAGAAATACCAGAAGATAAATAGTCCGGAGATGGAACTGGGGAGGTTATGCATCAGCCATGAGGTATAAAGACTGACTACTTTTGTTTCTCTCCCACACAGCTTTCTACAAGTTCTTATTCAAGTCAGAAATAGACACAATGATGTGGTTCCTACAATGGCACAAGGGGTGATTGAATACAAGGAGAAGTTTGGGTTTGATCCATTCATTAGCAGTAACATCCAGTATTTTCTGGATCGCTTCTATACCAACCGCATCTCCTTCCGCATGCTTATTAACCAGCACAGTAAGTCGGGCTTTTGGTCCAGATTTGAAATGGTAATCAGAGTGATTTCTTCCATATGTTTCCCTGTTACAGATCTGCATTTTTGTCTGTAGAAATTTCATTCCTAGTTAAGTTTTTTTTCTAAGTAAATCCTATCTAGTAAAAAGCTATTCATTAGTATTCTTTGTTCAAATAAATCATTGAAATGTTTTTTGATGCTAAGCCTTTGCTGTCCCATTCCTGATGGGGGCAAAGGTCCAGCTTTAATGGCGCCGTATTAATCTCCAAACACTTTTATGTGTCTCTGAGAGAATTTTCTAGTATTTTTTCCAGGTTATTGGATGGTTTCCTTTTTGGTTTTAAAAACATTGTTTCTGGGAATATTGAATTGGCATGTTGACAATATGAGCAATTGGTCTTTTATGTCATAATGATCAGTGAAAACAGATTAAGTGAGTTATCAAACCATAATCCTGAGAGATTTAGTCCACTCTCCAGGCTGATAAGCAGATAAGAAAAAAAAAGCAACTAAAATTTTCTCCACAAAAAAAGTTGGGGCTTATTTTTAGCATTGTCTCTTTGCCTGATTTCATAATTCCTTTGAAAAAATACATCTTTATTGATTTCACAGAGGAAGGGAGAGGGAGAGAGGGATAGAAACATCAGTGATGAGAGAGAATCATTGATTGGCTGCCTCCTGCACACCCCACACTGGGGATTGAGCCCACAACCCAGGCATGTGCTCTGACCGGGAATCGAACCATAATCTCCTGGTTCATAGGTCAATGCTCAACCATTAAGCCATGCCGGCCGGGCTGATTTCATAATTCTTATGAAAAAGTATACACACATCTAGAGTCTAAATCATCCTCTTTACTGAGTCATAAAATGGATAATGTATCTTTATTTTACTAATTTTATTTATTTGAATAAATGAATGTTATACAGCTATTACATGAAGGTTGGACCCCCTGGCAATGGGCAAGGAGACACCAGATTGGTGGTGTCGCTCTTATATCCATCAGGGGCAAAGCAGGCACACAATCCTTAGTTCATTCTAGCTGATGCCTGTGTTGTTGGCCAGCTGATTCATGCCTGGGCACATAAAAAAATAAATGTGGTTGGTTCTGAATGTATAGCTTTTAAAAATAGAAAGGTATGCTGTGTACTGAAACCAATATAATATTGAATGTCAACTGTACTTGAAAAAAATCATATTAGTTACAAGTAAAATATATAACTCTTTACAACAATAATCAAAGCATATCACTCTGATGATTGATAATAAAGGTAATTTATTATTTTTTAAAAAGTATGACAATTTATAGGAGATTTGAAGGAAAAAAAGAACCTATATACTATTTAACTAAACTACTTAGATAACAATAATGTCTTACTGACCTAAATCTGTGTCTGTGTATATATGTATATGTTTTATTTATTTTTAATATGCTTTTATTGATTTCAGAGAGGAAGGGAGAGAGAGAGAGAGAGAGAGAGAGAGAGAGAGAGAGAGAGAGAGAGAGAGAGAGAAACATCAGTGATGAGAAAGAATCATTGATCGGCTGCCTCCTGCACACACCACACTGGGGATCGAACCGTGACGTCCTGGTTCATAGGTTGACACTCAACTACTGAGCCACACTGGCCAGGCTATATGTACATGTTTTTAGATCATGGACTAAGCTTGTCACTTCTGATTTTCTTTCACTTAATCAGTTGGAACTTTATGTATTGGCCTAGTGCTCATATTCAGAATTTTTATAATTTAAAATCTCCCCTATATTATTTTTTTTTCTTAATTAAATCTTTATTGTTCAGATTATTACATTTGTTCCTCTTTTTTTCCCCCATAACTCCCCTCCTCCCAGTTCCCGCCCCACCATCCGCCCTCACTCCCCACCCACTGTCCTCATCCATAGGTGCATGATTTTTGTCCAGTCTCTTCCTGCATCTCCCACACCCCTTTCCCCCCCAAGAATAGTCAGTCCATTCCCTTTCTATGTCCCTGATTCTATTATGATCACCAGATTATTTATTCACTTGATTCTTAGATTCACTTGTTGATAGATGCATGTTTGTTGTTCATAATTTGTATCTTTACCTTTTTCTTCTTCTTCCTCTTCTTAAAGGATACCTTTCAGCATTTCATATAATACTGGTTTGGTGGTGATGAACTCCTTTAGCTTTTCCTTATCTGTGAAGCTCTTTATCTGACCTTCAGTTCTGAATGATAGCTTTGCTGGATAAAGTAATCTTGGTTGTAGGTTCTTGGTATTCATCACTTTGAATATTTCTTGCCATTCCCTTCTGGCCTGCAAAGTTTCTGTTGAGAAATCAGCTGACAGTCGTATGGGTACTCCCTTGTAGGTAACTGAGTTTCTTTCTCTTGCTGCTCTTAAGAGTCTCTGTCTTTTGCTCTTGGCATTTTAATTATGATGTGTCTTGGTGTGGTCCTCTTTGGATTCCTTTTGTTTGGGGTTCTCTGTGCCTCCTGGACCTCTAAGTCTATTTCTTTCACCAGGTAGGGGAAGTTTTCTGTCATTATTTCTTCAAATAGGTTTTCAATATCTTGCTCTCTCTCATCTTCTGGCACCCCTATAATTCTGATGTTGGTACACTTGAAGCTGTCCCAGAGGCTCCTTACACTATCTTTGTATTTTCGGATTCTTTTTTCATTTTGCTTTTCCGGTTGGGTGTTTTTAGCTTCTTCGCATTTCAAATCTTTGCCTTGATTCTTGCGGTCCTGTGGTCTGCTGTTGGGAGTCTGTATAATATTTGTTATTTCAGTCCGTGTATGTTTAATTTCTACTTGGTTCTTTATCATAACATCGAGGGTCTCATTAGATTTGTTGAGGATCTCATTAAGTTTATCAGCGGCTTCTAGACAGTTCTTGAGAGACCTTAAAAGTGTGGTTCTGAACTGAATATCCTCCATTGACAGTTTTGTCCTGTTTCTTTGTCTCCGCATTTTGTTATGCTTTCTTGGTGCACCCCCTAGTGGTCTTTGTGTGCAGTCCTCCTGTAGTTAAGCCTTGATTGTTATAGTTAATACTAGGGGAATTTGACCTCCAGGCCAGCTGGCTGTGAGAATCAGCTGTGTCTGCAGTGGGAAAACTTCTGTCCTCTGGGGAGGTGCTAATCTAGCCTTTGCCTGAGGCTATCTGGCAAATGGCTCTGCGCAGGGCTTGGGCAGGGCGGGTGGGTCGCTCGGGCTTGGGATCAATAGGGTGGGCCGGAGAGAGCAGTTATGGTGGCTCTCAGTTCCGTCCCTAGGGGCTCTGCCTCACAGAGTCCCAGCAACCGCTGCAAACCTCGGAGAGAAAGCTGCCTTCGAGTTCCGACTGAAGCCAGACAGTCCCTCTTCTCCCGTTTGAGTCTGGGTCCCTAGAGACTCGCCCGGATCTGGAGCTCAAAATCTGAGACTCCCTCCCGATTAAAAGCACCAACCGCGCCCCCCGCCGCCAGCCCGCTCCGCGCGCGCACTCCGTACCTGAGTATTTCACTTCAGCACTGCGCCTCCTCTGAGTCTGGGTATGATATTCTCTTTCCTCCTAGTTGTAGAATTTCCACTCAGCCAGCCTTCCTGTGGTTCTGGATGATGTCCGTTCCGTCTTTTAGGTGTGTTTTGATTTGGTTGTTCAAGGCAGCAATCTCCGGCGTTAACCTATGCCGCCATCTTGGTTCTCTCCCCTATATTATTTAAGCATTCTCCTTTTGTGAAAGCTAAGTTGTTCCCAATTTTTGTTTGATTTAAAAATAACTATACCAAAAATAAATAAATGTTATATTTGTATCTATAAACACTGAAGTTAGATTACTTTTTCCTTTGGGGCTCCTTTTGGCTTTTGTTCAAAAGTAAAATTTGCCAATCTTGTGTATTTTGAGAGCATTTATACTTTTAAAAATACTTGAATGTTCCTGGCCAGGTGGCTCAGTTGGTTGGAGTGTCATCATATACACCAAAAGGTTGAGGGTTCGATTGCCAGTTAGGGCACATATCTAGGTTGCAGGTTTGATCCCCTTGTTGGGGTGCGTACGGAAGGCAACAGGCAACTGATCGATGTTCCTCTCTCTCCCACCCTCTCTCTCCCAAATCAATAAACATATCCTTGGGTGAGGATTAAAAAAAATTAAAACTTCGGGGTTAAAGAAAATACTTGAACAAATATCATTTGTGTATACAACATTGAAAAATAATCTCCATGATGGAGGCATTTGAAATGTTCACAGTGAAGACATCTCACAAGCCTAGCCTAATGAGCAGGCTGTGTTTTCTAACTATTGAGTGAATGTTGGATTAAATGTCCGCAGTAGTATTGAGAAGGTGGGTTAAATTGAAAGCAAGTTTTTTCATCAAAGTTACATTGGTTCAGGAAGAAAGGATTGGACACCTGGTATGTGTCACTGCTTTAGGACCTGCTGAGCGCTACTGACAGGTCTTAAAGCACATTCTTCCTTCTTCGTTGTCCCCTCATCATATATTCAGGGTAGGGCAAAAGTAGGTTTACAGTTGTTGATAATGGAAAAGGATACAACAATAAAAAAGAATACAAAAATGAACTCTGTTTTTCACATACAACTGTAAACCCACTTTTGCCCCACTCTATTCTGTTACTTTAAGTCAATGTGGATGCTAAAATGATTCTTACAAACACGAGAATCCTCCATTTTTCTCTGCTTGACCATCCCAGCCTACTTTGTTTATTCTCTCCCTTCCCTTCTGTGTTTGTTTAGCGCTTTTGTTTGGTGGTGACACAAATCCTGCTCATCCTAAACACATTGGAAGTATCGATCCCACCTGCAACGTGGCTGATGTCGTGAAAGGTAAGGAGACCACTGTAATGTTAGCGATTGTACTTCAAATAGGATTGTGGTGCTATCGAGGCAGCTTGGAGATAGGGTTATGTTGCTCAGTTGTTTGCCGAGTCCTCAGGCCACTCTGGGCCCAAGCTACTTCACCCAAATATGAAATGTTCTTTTTAGGCAGTTCAGGAAAAGATGCATAATTCGCGCTGCTCAAAATGGGAGTTTCTACTTCATTGACTAGGGTTTTACTTCTAGTTCTATCTTAAACCATGAACATGTGTCAGCCTAAGTAGGATTCTAGGTTTTGATCGCCACCAGTACCTGAAAATCTCAGAGAATGCAAACCCTTGTTATAAAATTTGGCTGAATTCACGTGTTTGTAAAATGAAAGCATCTTTTTGCACTTGATCTTAGCCAAAAGGCCGAGAAGCGATGAAAGCATCTTTTTGATGTGCACCCAGGCTTCAGAATCTACGTGGCATGTGGGCTTCGTGGGGTCACTAGACATCGAGGAACTGGACTCTGTCTCAATAGCCTTGGTGTAAAACAGAGCCCTAAAACCATAAGTCCCTAGTCCCCAGGCGCTTTGAATCTGAGCTGCAGTTTCCTTGTTATTCATTTAAGATTGATGCCAGCTCCAGAAAACCTTCCTGGTTGCAAGTGATCCACCAGGTTTCTAGACCTCTTTTTCAGTTGTTTTCAGGAGTACAGATACTCTGTGCAGCCTCACATTCCCAAATTGTCCCTTCCCAAGATGATATCTCCTATTGTGACCGTCCTCTCCCTCCTCTAAACACACACAAGTGTTCGCGGCCACCACTCTCCTGGTCTTCACCAAGGATCTTTGTTGCTCTTCCCTGTTCTGGACTGTGTAGCTAAGTCAGTAGGAGGTAGAAGAGGGCCTTGTCTGCTTGGTAAAGCTCTCAAGCCTACCTCAAGCAGAGTGACCTTTGTTGCTGGAGTTAGAGCCAAGGGAGGTGGCCCAGTGTGTGCAGCCTCCACACTGGAGGAACATCACACTATCAGCTTCTTTCACTTAGCATAGTGTTTTCAAGGATCATCCATGTTGTTGCAGGCATTAGTACTTCATTCATTTTTATAGCCCAGTAATACTCAGTTGAATGGATAAACCACATTTTGTTTATTCACCGGCTGATGGACATTTGGGTTAGCTGAGCGACTTTGGACGTGTTATGTAAACTCTTTGGGCCTAAGTTTCTTCATCTATAAAATGGTACATTCAACTGTATCATAGAGTTAAATGAGTTACTATATGCAGAGCTCCTAAAGCAGTGCTAGCACCCAGTCAGCAATGTACACAAGTTTATAGCAGAAGCCCTTGTCCTCTCACAAATCGTGTGGCTTCTCATTTATACCACTGATCATATAACACATTGGTGCCTTTACATTTGTTTTTGGCATAAAGTCTAAAATATTTTTAGAACTCATTTAGGACATTTATAAGACAACTGGATATTTGACATTCAAGAAAGATTGTTCATTTGTGTAGGTGTGATATTGGTATTGTGTGTTTTTTTTAAAGGAGTCCTAGCTTTGAGAGAGCTATTTCAAAACATTATGCATGACATAAAATGACACGTGGGATTTACTTTAAATTATGTGGAGGGAGGGTAGTGAGAAAGATTTGGCATGTGTTGAACACTGGTAAAGCTAGTAATGGATTCTTTATTCTGCGGTCACTTTCTTCACAAATAAAGTCTTTCATTAGTTTTTAGGGAGGTTTTAGGGTCTTTTTTAATTTTTAAAAAATATATATTGATTTTAGAGAGGAAGAGCAAGGGAGAGAGGGAGAGAAAATCACTGATGAGAGAGAATCATTGATTGGCTGCCTCCTGCACACCCCTCAGCTGGGATCGAGCCCCCAACCCAGGCATGTGCCCTGACCGGGAATCAAACTGTGACTTCCTAGTTCAGGGGTGGGCAAACTTTTTGACTCGAGGGCCACAATGGGTTCTTAAACTGGACCGGAGGGCCAGAACAAAAGCATGGATGGAGTGTTTGTGTGAACTAATATAAATTCAAAGTAAACATCATTACATAAAAGGGTACGGTCTTTTTTTTTTTTTTTTTAGTTTTATTCATTTCAAACGGGCGGATCCGGCCCGCGGGCCATAGTTTGCCCACGGCTGTAAGTTCATAGGTCGGCATTCAACCACTGAGCCATGCTGGTGGGGCAGTTTTTAGGGAGGTTTTAACCATGAATCAGTACAACTAGGTAAGCGACAGGGAGCTCTAGGCAACTGTTAGCCCTTCTGGATAGCAGAGGAATGAGCAGTGCTAAAGTGAGTCGGAGGCGTTGGAGAGGGTGAGGAGGAACCTGCTTCAACTTGCCTCTCAAGGCCAAAAGAATCTTGTTTTGCAGCGCTTGCTATCTGTACTGCTCTTATTGGACTTATTACCAACTACCCGGCCTTGACAGCTGTACTTCTGTTGATCTCTCTAACTGGGGTGTAAAGTTCGAGAGGTCTGCAATTACTCTCACCCACGTGTGCATCACTCCTCTTAGGGACAGAGATTTTGTACCAAAAACCAGCTGAAGATCACGTGCAAAACAGTTCAGTCAATATTTGAAAGAAAGAAACCGAGAGTTCATGTCCACAGCCTGCCTCACAGCTTCCTGCTTCCTTTGTCCTGTGTAGTCATGATTTTGACCGGGGGCCAGATCCCCTTTCCCCTCCCTCTTCCTGTGCTGGCTCACAGCCTTATCTTCACTCTTTCTCTTGACCCTTTTGAGTTTTCACCCAGTGAGACCACTATTGCATAGTGAACAAAATTTACTCCACCCTCTCATTTCATCATTTCTGCCACTTGTTTGGCATAACTTTTAAAATATATATATATTTTTTTGTTGATTTCAGAGAGGAAGGGAGAGAGAGAGGTAGAAACATCAGTGATGAGAGAGGATCATTGATCGGCTACCTCCTGTGCACCCCAAACTGGGGATCTAGCCCGAAACCTGGGCATGAGTCATAGATCAATGCTCAACCACTGAGCCATGCCGGTCAGGCTGTTTGGCACAGCTTGAAGTCTGGCTTCCTGGCGATACTGTGTTCAATAAAAGACACCTCCAGGTCCCTCTGCCACTCAGAATGCTACTTCCCTCGACACATGCATATGTATGCACACTCCTACCCCCACACTCATGGAGGAAGGGGAGACTGGCATGTCCCCTGCTCCCCACTGCCTCTTTCAAACCATGCTTTTCATTTCTCAACAGCCTCTTCCCTTAAGGAAAACAACAGTGGAGGATGGTTTCAGAGTCTCAAAATGCATAAACACAGCAAGCAGCATCCATGCAGTCAACCTCTCTGCCACCCTTCATTCCCTTCATAAATCACACCTACTGATACCCACAGCACACTAAGTGCACTGGCTTGTACATACTTTCTTGGATGCTGTTGTGTCCCATCTGGTGAGGCATATGTTTAGTAAAGGTCACTTATTTGTCCTCAAACCATTGGTATAAGTTATACCACCTGTCGTGACTACATAATTTATTAAAATACTAGGGGCCCACCCAGTGCACGAATTCGTGCACCTTGAAAGGGAACTGTGGGCCGTGAGGCTGCAGTGGGCACAGGGGTGGGTCTTGGCCCATCCTCCATGCCCCCACCTGGCCCCTCCCACCACAGCCTCTGGTCCCCTGTGTGCTGGCAGCCCCGCTCCCACCACTGCCTCTCCCATGCACTGATGGCGCTGGCCCCACTCGCACCCGCTGATGGCGCGGAGCGATTGGGGCCAGTGCCAGCAGTGGGTGCGAGCAGGGCTGGCATGGTCAGTGGGTGTGAGCGGCAGCTTCTGCCCTGATTACCCTTCAGGAGCAGGGGGAGGTGGAGAAGCCCTCGGGGGTGATCGGAGCCAGCAGCCGCTGCTTGCACCCGCTGATGGTGATGAGCAATCGGGACTAGCACCGGCTAGTAAACTGGCAGCGGCTGTGAATGCTGGGTGGGACTGCAGCATGGGAGCAAAGAACTTTCAGTAACCACCAGAGGCTTGCCCTGATGACAGCAACTGGTGCTCCACTTTGCTCTGGCACCCCCGCTCACCTGCTCCACCATCCTGCCACACCCAATGCCCATCATGATCCACGTGCGCCCCCTGGTGGTAAGCGCATGTCATAGAAACCGGTTGTTCAGTTGTTCAGTTATTCTGCTGTTTGGTCTATTTGCATATTAGCCTTTTATTATATAGGATTGTGTAAACTTACCCTAGCTGGTTTGGCTCAGTGGTTAAAGTGTTGGTCCGTAGGCTGAAGGGTCACAGGTTTGATTCTGGTGAAGGACGTGTACCTCAGTTGCAGGTTCGATCCCCACCCCTGGTCAGGGCACGTGCGGGAGGCAACCAGTTTGTGTCTCTCTCACATTTATGTTTCTCTCTTGCTGTGTCCCCCTCCCTTCCACTTTCTCTAAAAAAAAATATCAATGGAAAAACTATCCTCAGGTGAGGATTAGCAACAACAACAAAAAAGACATGGGAATTGGAATAGTCATAGATTTATGTGGTGTTTTCTAATCTAAGATAGATGAGCTAGAACCCTAACCCATCCATATTCAAAGAAGAGGTTTTAGACTTATATGAAAAGATGGGTAGAGGAATAAATGGTGTATTTACATGTGCATTTTAAGTCATGTTTATGATAGTAGTCATATTTTATGGTTTCCCACTTTAGCCAACATTTTTGTCAATCATCCAATTCCTGTTCCCAGTTGAGTCAGTGAAGGAGACTAATCCTATGTTACCAAAATAATAAAAAAATTGCTCATTGAAGACAATAGAAAATATGGGACAAGAGAGAATAAAAATGACCTGTTTTTATAACCCATTGCTTTATACATTTGAATTCATACTAAATTTACAGATCGGTATAAAACTGGGAATGATGTAAGTAATCTTTGTCTCTACAAAATCCATAGTCTTTGTGTATTTCCCCATCTCTAGCACTCATGTCCATCATACATGGCCTTCCTGGGTGAATTCAGTACTTGACGATAGGAGCCTCTATTCTGCCCTCTGTATCAGTATTGTTGGAATCCTTCCTATGTCTGATCTGCAATACACAGAATCTCTAGAGTCAAATGATTTTTCAGCCAGGTGTATACAACCTTTATTCTTCAGTGGGGCCTCAAATCAATTACCTTTTCTGCCATGGCAAAATGGGCTGGGCCACCTAGCAGGAACCCTGAAGGTCTCTCTTCTCCCTGTAGGCTGAAGCAAATGTTAACAGTTTTCTATTTCATTCCCCATGGGCATGAAAAATCTTAATTTTGTGAGTGTCAACATACCCGAGTAGACACTCTTTCTGGCTTAAAATAAGACTGTGAGAGGACAAACAAGGCAGAGAGCACCAGTGGTAAAAATGCCTGGAAATTCTTCCATTTCTTCTAGCAAAAAAGTACTGGAGTATCCACCCCAAAGGCTCTAGGAGCAACACCCAGAAGGGCTCAGAGTGCCCCGGCCTCTCCAGTTCTTTCCTCCTCCCCCTCCTCCTCCTCCTCCTCCTCCTCCTCCTCCTCCTCCTCCTCCTCCTCCTCCTCCTCTTCCTCCTCCTCCTCCTCCTCTTCTTCCTCTTCCTCTTCCTCTTCCTCCTTTTCCTCCTTTTCCTCCTCGAGGAAGGGAGAAGGAGAGAGAGATTGAGACATCAATGATGAGAGAGAATCATGGATCGGCTGCCTCCTGCATGCCCCCTACTGGGGATCGAGCTTGGAACCAGGGCATGTGCCCTTGGCCAGAATCGAACCTGGGACCCTTCAGTCCATACACTGATGCTCTATCCACTGGCTAGGGCCAGCTTTTCTTCCCAGTACCCACAAGTGTGTGTCAGTTTCCTTGGCCTCTTAGTGAAGTCTTAACCACTCCGTTCCTCTTTTTAGAGTAGTTGGTATTTTTCACTAGGTTTTTACCTTCTCATATGCTCTGAGATTTCTCAGTTGATCTTCTAACTTGGCATCTCTATCTCTAATATTGTTTCCCTTCCTTTTGTTTTAGGAATCTTGGTGTAGAGGGAGTTGAGCTTCTGGGTTTTAATGACAGCTCTACCATTGATTTTCTCAGCTGGAAAGATCCTGGTTTAGGCCGGTCAGATGTCCAGCCCAGATGATCTGTGTGTGTGTGTGTGTGTGGTGTGCACGTGCATGCTTGCCTATGCATGCACACATGTTTTATAGCCTTAGGAAGCCTTAATGAACTAACAATGATTACATGCTTAGATCTCTTGAGACAGACTAGAGAAAACTTTTATGTAGAAGAGTAGGGACAATATTTTTATTTTTGACTAGCCAGTTGTATAAATGTATAAAAGTGGGGTGCATCACGCACAACATTAATTGAATGTGTGGAACACTGAAGCATGTCTCCTTGTCGCTTATTTAGCACATTAATATCTACCTTTACACATCTGCAAATTATAGACTCGAGGTAGTGAATGCTAGAATTAGTATTGTATAGCAGTTTCTGGGAGGTTCCTTCCATTGTGACCCTTTCCTCCTTTCTTTGTGAGAAACCAGGAAAGAGAATGGAAAATCCTGTGGGAAGATAATTTTAAAGGTACAAACTTAAATACTTGGTACAAAAGTCACCTCTCGCAGCGATGTTAGCCTGCCTGTGTTGTTCCTATACACCAGTAGGCTTAGCATAATGGCGTACAAATGGCATCCTAAAAGTGTGTCATTATTTTGGTTCGGAAATAATGTCTTGTGCTCTCACGTGGGGCTCTTCAGTTTGGGAATAACAGAGACTCACTTACACTAGTTCAAGAAACAGATTTATTGAAAGAACCTAGTAGGTCCCATGAAAATCCAAGGACAGGAAGCACTTCACAGGCGGAGCTATAGACACTGGAACTGGAAAACAGAAAACAAGGCTGTTTTCTGTGTGTCTTTGTAACTGGGGTGGCCAAGTCCTAGCCCCTCTGCCTTTCTCTCTTATCTGTATACTGGCAGACTTGTTTAGGGCAATGATGGCCACCGCAGGCCTTCTAGATGATGATAACTCTCAGAGTTTCCTTTGTCTTCTGCGCTGCCCGAGTCTTGATCTGAAATTCTCAAAAGATGAAGTTCTTTGCCTCAACCTATCTTTCTGCCCACAACCACAGGTTGTAGGATTTTGCTCAGCCTGTAGATTGGTTACCCTTTTGTTAGATGCTCTGCCCCCCATATCTCCAGTTGGCTGTGGTTTGGAGGGTGAGAAAGGGTCTGGTACTTAGAAATACCTGGTGGTTCTCGCTTGGGATGCATTTTGGGTGAAAGGATGATGGTAGACATACCTTATTGGAATTGCTTTGTAACTTACAAGGGTTTCTAAAAAGCAGCATCTCTATGACTTTGCAATGCTTTGTGGCCATGTGCATTACCTTGTTCTGGCAGTGGCTTCTTAAACTTGAGCTTCACAGTTTTCTATGTCCTATTAAACCTGTTAGGGACCTTGGCACCTTTATGTGTTTTTTTCAGCACCCACTCAAATTCATCCTTGCCCTGCCTCTTCTAAGATATTTATAAACAAATGATCATGTGTATTCACAACAGAGGCCAATATTTGATAGCAGAGTTCTATGGTGAATTTTGAATAGGCAAATCTTCTAATAAAAAATTAATAGCCCTAGCCGGTTTGGCTCAGTGGATAAAGTGTCAGCCCATGGACTGAAGGGCCCCGGGTTTACTTCTGGTCAAGGGCACGTACCTCGGTTTCAGGCTCACCCCAGGCCCTGCGAGTGTGTGCTGGAGGCAACCAATCAGTGTGTCTCTCTCATATAGATGTTTCTCTCTCTCTCTCTGTCTCTCCCCTTCCAGTCCACTCTCTCTAAAAATTAATGGAAAAATATCCTCGGTGAGGATTAACAAAAATTAATAAAATAACCTCCATAATGTATTAAATTTTCCTGTGTGCTTTTCTTAAATTCTGGGCTAGGTTGGATCTGTTTGGCTAGTTGCTTGGTGAACCTTCACCCTGCTCTTTATGACTTGGCCTTTTAAATAAATAATCAGTCTTGTGTGTTTACAGGTTGAGTGTTCTAGCCTGGGGGATGTATGTATATGCCACACCAACAGTTTTGTTAGTTACTTTATGATCATTATCTTATTGTTCTTGAAAACTGATCCTTAAAACAATGAATAGCATTTATGTTTAGTGGCAGTAATAATAATTTCCTTTTAAAGATTGTTTGGAGCCTGGCCGGTGTTGCTTAGTGGTTGAGCGTTGACCTATGAACCAGGAGGTCATGGGTTTGATTCCCAGTCAGGGCACATGCCTGGGTTTTAGGCTCAGCCCCCAGTAGGGGGTGTGCAGGAAGCAGCCAATCAATGATTCTCCCTCATTGATGTTTCTAGTTCGCTCTCCCTCTCCCTTGCTCTCTGAAATCAATTAAAAAAATTTTTTTAAAAAGATTGTTGGTAATTACTTGCTCAGATGTATTGCAGATAAAAGTAATTTGGTAAATTATCATATTTAAAATGTTGGTTTCTAATTAAAATTAGAAAAGTCTTATTTGAAAGCTTGTTATAAGTAGAACTTGCATTCTACCCCAGAATGAAAGACATGAAATTATAAGCCAGTAGTTGAATTTTGGTTATGTGGGTGATGTTTAAAGTTTTTACATTTTTATGTTAGTTCACTTAAATAGAAGTGAAGTAGAAGTTTGAGTACATGTGTGTTGTATACACCTCAATACCCCATGATCATTCATGTCCTGGGAGAGACAGTGACTGAATTAACATGGCCCAGCCTTGGCTTTCCCGGCAAGTGGTCCTCAAATCTAGCTTCTCTTCAGAATTACTTGCTAAGCTTTTTAAAATATAGATTCAACACAGACCTACTGCATCAGAATCTCTAGGGGCTCATTTTATAATCTGCATTTTTTTTAAAAAAAACTTGGTAGTGAATTCCACATACAATGAGGTTTGGGAACCACGCAAGGCCTCTAGTTCCTAGTCTGACCAAAAAGAACATTTCTTGCCCTGGCCGGGTGGCTCAGCTGGTTGGAGCATCATCCCATGCACCAAAAGGTTGTGGGTTTGATTTCAATTAGGGCACATACCAAGGTTGTGGGTTCAATCCCTGGTCCAGTGCATACAGGAGGCAACTGATCTATGTTTCTCTCTTCCCTCCCTCCCTCCCTCCCTCCTCTCTCTCGAAAAATCAGTTTTAAAAAAAGCATATCCTCCAGTAAGGATTTTAGGAAAAAGAATATTTCTCCTTGAGAACTTTCTCATGGGCAAGAAGATTGTTCCATTTAGCAAATGCTTGCTAGCTGTGTATCGTGTCCAAGGCATGATGATGTGCTATGGGAATTTCTAAAGATGTGTATGAATGTAGATTTTACCATTACTACCCCCCAAATACTTGAATGGCTGGTGTATGTGAGTCTCATTGTGGTGGTTTGAGTTTTTCAAGCATCATTATGTGATTTTTAATTACAGCACTGATACACCATAATTTGTCATGATGCTTTAAAAACTCTTATTCACATGTGGTTTTAGGAAACACACTGGGTCTTTGGGTCTCAAGTTGATGGCTTCTATCTGGGTTCTGCCATCTCTTCTACATGTTGCATTTGTGTAATACCTTTTCTTAATAATACCATTATACTCTCATGCCATTGGGCAAGCAAATGCCATGAGGCGATATCGCAGTTAGTGGGCACTTTTTCTTTTATGGTGAATGGAAGAATGATGTCAAAACACCTTTAAAGGTGTTATATACTTGGAGGAGTTGTTTTGAGCAGATGTATTGGCTTTGTGTATGGATAGCAGAGCATCACTTTGAGATTTTAGGATTTGTTGGTTTAAATAAAGTAGCCTTGGAGGTTCTTGGTTGGCTTTGTGCTATTGTGTCACTAGGTGGAGATGTAGCGTTGTTTGGTGCTATAGCCAAAGCAGAAAGAATGCATCTTGATTTCTTTTTACAGAAGTACTTTACAGATATTTAATGAGGTTTATTATACCCTAGGAAAAAACCCTGCAAATTTAATATAATTCTGTATTTTAATTTTTTGGGGTTTCAATTAAGTCCTACTTTAATGTTTGTTTTCACAGTGATCAACTCTTTTTTTCCTCTCCTCTTACTAACATTTCCTCATTATTTCATTTTGTCAGTTATTCTAATGTCTCTGTGGTTCTTTTAATGTTTTAATTCTAAAAGTTGAATAATGGAATCTGAATTTTTATTCCGAGGTCAAATAATATATACAATTTTAATTTGCTAGCAATATGAGATCAATGAACTGAAACTTACAGTCGGAACACACCTGAATCTTATCTTTGTATTATTTTAGGTTGATATGTCAAGTTTTAACATATTTAAATTCTATAGGGCTTTAAAAAAATTTTTTTATTGATTTCATAGAGGAAGGATGAGGGAGAGAGAGACAGAAACATCAGTGATGGGAGAGGATCATTGATTGGCTGCCTCCTGCATGACCCCCACTGGGGATCAAGCCCGTAATCCAGGCATGTGCCCTGACCAAGAATTGAACCGTGACCACCTGGTTCATAGGTCAAAGCTCAACCACTGAGCCACACCAGATGGGCAAGCCACAAAGGCTATTTTTAAAAAAGGAAGTAGTTAATTAATTAAAAATTCATCAAGTTAGAAATTGTCCTTGTTTGCTTATCTATTATGTCTATCTCTATCTATCTATCTATCTATCTATCTATCTATCTATCTATCTATCATCTGCTTGTGCCTGTGTTATTAGTGCAGCAGCTAAACTTTTTTCTTTTTTTGCAGATGCGTATGAAACCGCCAAGATGTTATGTGAACAGTATTACATGGTAGCTCCTGAGTTGGAAATTGAAGAATTCAATGGTAAAAGAATAATTTTAACCTTAAGTACAAAGAAGTTGACCCAAATCTGATTACTCCTAAGCTATATTTAAGCGAGATCCTAAAGTTTTGTTGATTTAAAAAATCTTTTCTATATTTTTAAAACCTTTTCTATATCTGTGGTCAACTAGGTATATTGTTGTAAGGAGTTTTTGTACAGGAATGTGTAATCTATTAGAACTCAAAAGTTCGTGGCACAGAAATAATCCAGTAGAAAATGCACAAAGGTATAAATAGGCGATTCTCAAAATAGCAAATGCAAACAAACAATAAACCTATGGGAAAGTGTTTAACTTTATTAAACAAAGAAGTACAAACAAAACCAAAGAGAAATGCCATTTTTGTCTTTCAAAATGGCAATGATTGAAACATTTTATTGCCTCGAATTATTGCCCAGAAAAATACTTTCTTACCAACACTTACACATTTTTGGTATAAGTTTAAATTGGTCCAGCCTTTCTCAAAAAATGCCACCAATATTCTTTCTCTTTGACCCAGTAAGTTAGTAATAGTCTTATTCTTTGGCCCAGTGAATTAAACTTCAGAAAGGGTATTATAAGAAAATATAGAAAATATAGATATGCACAGTTGTATGTACAAGAATGGTGAGCACAGTGGTTTCCTTATAGAGAAAAATGAGAAGATCCAAGTTTTCTACAACAGAAGACATTAACATTGTGGTTCACTCATAAGATAGAATACTATGCAGCCCTTTAAAATAATGCTTTAAGAGAATCTTTTAAACACACGCTATAGAAGTTTGTAATAGTGCAAGTTCACTGGAAAATATTTTGAAGGATTTCTAGCACATAGGGAGAAACAACTCTGTGTGGAGAGTAGGGTTATAGCTGATTTTTCTATTAATCGTATGAGTCTATATTTCCATGTTAAATTTTTTTAAAATTTGTAAGTTACCAAAAAAAAAGACATACTCATTGTAAAAATACAAACAATACAGAAATATAGAGTAAAAGTGAGTCTCCACTGCTCTCTCAGTTCCATACAGAGCTTCATTTTTTACATAAATGGGGTTGGAAATATTCATGTTCTATGATGTTTTTTTCACTTTGCTTTGAAGATCTTTGCCTGTGTTGTCATTTAGAGATTATCCGTAGTGTAGATTGCCATAATTTATTTAATGATTTCCCAATGAAGGTGTGTGTGTGTGTGTGTGTGTGTGTGTGTGTGTGTACGTACGTACGTACATACGTACGTACGTACGTGTCTGTGTTTGGAGGGCTGGGAAAATTTGTGAACGTGTGGAAGTATTTCTGTACATTAGATTCCTAGAAGTAGAATGACTGAGTCTTACGGTATAAGCATTTACAATTAAAGATAAGCCCGGCCGGCATGGCTTAGTGGTTGAGCGTCGACTTATGAGCCAGGAGGTCACGGTTTGATTCCTAGTGAGGGCACATGCCCAGGTTGAGGGCTTGATCCCCCATGTGGGACGTGTAGGAGGCAGCTGATCAATGATTCTCTCTCATCATTGATGCTTTTACCTCTCAGTCTCTCTCCCTTCCTCTCTGAAATCAATAAAAATATATTTTTAAAAAGATAAACCAAATTCCTTCTTAAAATATACCAGAACTGCATTTCACTTATCACATGATCTCATTCATATGTGGGATATAATGATCAACATAATTTGTGAACAAAAATAGATCCAGAGACAAATGTCAGGGGAGGTGGGTAGGTTAGAGAGCAACCAAAGGCTTGTATGCATGTATATCAGCATAAACAATGGACACGGACACTGGGACGGTGGGGGCTTGCCCGGGGTGGGAATGGCTGGGGAGGGGGAGGTCAATCGGGGAAAAAGCAGACATATGTAAAACTTTAGATAATAACTGAGAGAGAGAGAGAGAGAGAGAGAGAGAGATTAAAATGTGAAAGACTTCAGGCTGCTGTTGTAAGACATTGGCCCCTACATTTTACTAGAAAGTATGGAATCAAAGCTGCTTTCAAAGTCCGTTGGGTCCTCTGAGTTGTGACAATGTTTTGAATCAATACACTATGAGAACCTAATGGACTTGGCTGGAGTATTCCTGAGTAGAAGCATCAGAATATTCTCTCTTCCTCCTGGCTATTCTGGGCCTGACCTCACTGTCCAGCTTTCTGTTTGTCAAACATGGAACTTACATTCACGGGTAGTAACCAGATGCTCTTCGGCATGAATAGCAGCCTCACTCACTGTAGGCCAGAGCAGCGAGCCTGTTCTTGCTGATTCCCAGGTGCAACTGTGTCAGCCGCTCCTTCCCAGCGAAGTGGTCACGCTGGGCAGCACACCCCACCAGGAGCAGAGCTGTATGACTACTTTTGTCATTGTCTCATGCATGACTTTTTAAGCCCTTTTTCATCACCACTAAGATAAATGAATGCTGGTGGTTAGAGGCAGCCTCTAGTTTCCTCGTGCTTTCAGGTAATGTATTTATGATTTATATTTATGATTTCTTAAATGTCAAAGCTCTTTGCGAGTGCAGTTCAAGACTCTGCTTTGTCTCTAGTAAGTTCTGTGTTAGAAATACAGGTTGGAGGTTGGCCCTGAACACCGTAAGTAGACACTATGGCTGCAGAATGAGAGAGAGTGCACGTGTCTCCAACATGATGGCTGACTGTTTTCAGGGAGCGGTCAGATCATATCCAGATACTTAATGGATTTATTTTCAGAGCCTGTGTGAACCAGCATAGCATTGCCTTTCAGGATGTTCCCGTTGCCCAACGGGTACCTTTAACAATAGTCAGCGACATGCTTGCTGCCCTTGCTCTGCATTTTAGACGAGTAAGACTGCCATTAACCCAAAAGAACAGTCATTGCTACCTGAGGATGTAAGTTTGGCTAGTTTGACACACCACCTTTTTTCCCCCTCAACTTTTTTCTTTTCCAATGTAAACCCCTGAGAAGTGGTAAATAGGATTATGTAGGACACATACTGTGTGAACACCACAGTATTTACCAGTCCTCACTAGAATTCGGAATATTGGGGGCCAGTTATAGTAAACTTCCTTTATTATCCTTTCTGTAACACATTTAACAGCTTTATTTACCTCAGATCTTTCTGACTGGCCACTTGTGGCAACCCATGTGGGTTCCTCCAATGACAAGTAGCTATTTCATCACACTTGTCCTCATTTCTCTTGAGAAATCAGTTGCCAAAACATTAAGCAAATAAACATTTCTAATTGACCTTTTCTGAATCCATATGGTAAGGCAGCAGGGCTTAGGGGGAGGATGGGAACTTTGTAGCTTAACCAGGCAGTAGAAATGTGGATTTGAACACTTAGATGTGGGTTTAGACAAGTCACTTCCTGCCTGACACCCAGCTTCTTCATCCATATGCTCGCTCTGTGGGGCAATCCTATATAATAAAAGGCTAATACACAAGTCAACCTAACCGTGGAACTACCAGTCACTATGACGTGCATTGACCACCAGGGGGAAGATGCTCAACGCAGGAGCTGCCCCCTGGTGGTCAGTGCACTCCCATAGAGGGAGCTCCGCTCAGCTAGAAGCCAGGATCACGGCTGCTGAGTGCAGTGGCAGTGGCAGGAGCCTCTCCCGCCTCCACAGCAGCGCTAAGGCTGTCGGACTTACAGGGAGCGAGCCTAAGCTGTCAGTCAGACATCCCCCCAAGGGCTCCTGGACTGTGAGAGGGTGCAGGCTGGGCTGAGGGACCCCCCCGCAAAGTGTATGAATCTCATGCACCAGGCCTCTGGTGAAAGGATAATGTTGCTGGGATCTCAAATACAGCACTAGGCACATACTGGATATTTTTATAAAATATATTTTTATTGATTTTAGAGAGGAAGGGGGGGGGGAAGAGAGAGAAAAAAAAATCAATGATGAGAGAGAATCATTGATCGGCTGCCTCCTGTACGCCCCACGCTGGGGATCGAGCCCACAGCCCATGACCTCCTGTTTCATGGGTTGACACTCAACCACTGAGCCATACCTGCCAGGTATACTGGATATTTTTAAAAGGGTGGCTACTAGAATTCAGGATTGACTTGGGAAAGATAAGACATATGGTTATGACTTGAATTTTTCATTTCTACATTAGTCTTTCCTCTCAGGAGGTTGATAGCTTTAGATTTGGTGGGAAACAAAAATTTCAACTCATGCTATCTATTTTGTTATAAGAAGTTTCATAGAAAGGTTATGTATCTACCCTGGGATAGTTGACCTCTAGTTTCTCAATATTGGGTACTTTTGTGGATATTTTCAGGCAAATGGTTCTATGCAGCAGTCAAAAAGCCATTACTGATAGCTCCATTAATACTGTAGAAATTAATTTTTAGTTAAGAGAATAGGCAGCATTTATTGACTGCTTACAATGTGGCGGGCTCTATGTAAATTAGTTTATCGCCATGATCTCATTTCATCCTTATATTAACCCAGTGAGATAAGTTCTGCGCCATTTCAGAAATGGGATGCCGAGGCCCAGATGGGTTAAGTACCTATTAATATATCTATTAAATGCCTAAGTCAGAACTTGGCCCCAATGTGACTTTGAACTACACTATATATTGTCTCTAATAGCCTTATGCATTGATTTTTGGGAATTGATTAACCATCTCTAAGTGCCCAGGTACCATTTCTCTTTTTCCTTCTTGAATCTCTTATTACAGCTGTTTTTTTTTCCTCTTAGAAATCTGTTTTTATTTTAAATTTTATTGTTAATTGCAGTTTACATTCAGTATTATTTTGTATTAATTTTGGGCATACAGCATAGTGGTTAGACAATCAGATATTCTCTCTGATATTTCCAGTACCCCAACTGGCACCATGCTACACAGTTATTACAGTATTATGTAATTGCTTATGAGGTAACTGCTTTTCTTTTGCTGCTTTTAAGATTCTTTGTCTTTAATGTTTGGCATTTTAATTATGATGTGTCTTGGTGTGGGCCTCTTTGAATTCATCTTGTTTGGGACTCTCTGTGCTTCCTGGACTTGTATGTCTTTTTCCATCACCAGGTAGGGGAAATTTTCTGTCATTATTTTTTCCAATAGGTTTTCAATATCTTGTTCTCCCTCTTCTTCTTCTGGCACCCCCATGATGCAAATGTTGGTATGCTTGAAGTTGTCCCTGAGGCTCCTTACACTATCCTCATTTTTTAAATTCTTTTTTTAAAAAAATATATTTTATTGATTTTTTACAGAGAGGAAGAGAGAGAGAGAGATAGAGAGTTAGAAACATCGATGAGAGAGAAACATCGATCAGCTGCCTCCTGCACATCCCCCACTGGGGAAGTGCCCACAACCCAGGTACATGCCCTTGACCGGAATCGAACCCAGTACCCTTCAGTCCGCAGGCCGACGCTCTATCCACTGAGCCAAACCGGTTTCGGCTAAATTCTTTTTTCTTTTTGGTGTTCTGATTGTATGTTTTCTCCTTCCTTATCTTCCAAATCTCTGATTTGAATATCTGCTTCATCTACTTCACTGTTGATTCCCTGTAATGTATTCTTCATTTCTGTTTATTTTTTATGTTTTCTAGTTTCCTATCTCTTTATTGAAGTTCTAATTTCACCTACTCTTCCCCTAAGTTAATTGAGCATCCTTCTAACCAGTGTTTTTAACTCTACATCTAGTAGATTGTTTGTTTCCTTTTTCTGGAGTTTTGTTTTTTCTGGGTTTTTTTCTTCATCTTGGAATGTTTCTTTGCCTCCGCATTTTGGCAGCATCCCTGTGTTTGTTTCTGTGTATTAGGTAAAGCTGCTTTGTCTCCTGGAATTGGCAGAGTGGCCTTGTATAGTAGGTGTCCTGTAGGGTCCAGTGGTTCAGCCTCCCCAGTCACCCAAGCAGGGCACTTCAGGTGTACCCCATGTGGAGGCTGTGTGCACCCTCCTGTTGTAGTTGAGCCTTGATTGCTGTTGGCTCTTCAATGGGAAGCACTTACCCCAGGCCAGTTGGCTGCAAAGACTGGTTGCGACCACTGTGGAGGATCAGCTGTGCTGGGTCCATCCCACAGAGCAGTACTTAGTTCCAAGGGGCTCCTCAGTCACTTGGCTGGGCAGGACATAGCCAAGTAGAGTTAGTTGGGGCTGAATGTCCCTCAGAACTTCAGGTAGCCACTCTGTGAAAAGAACGTAAGATCTGAGGAAATGTCATCAACCCATCCATTTTCAAAAAGATACTTCTGAATGCACAGGAAAATATTTTCAGACAATTCTCCTATAGGGTTCACCTTCTCCATTTCGAGCCTCCAGTGTCATTAGACAGAGACCATAATTGAACTTGGCCACAGCAGAAGAGATGAGATCTTCTTGGAATCACAGAAGCTGGCGTCTCCCAATGGGAGCCAGTCTGTTCTGAGCATCTGTCTCTGGCTCAGCGTTGTTGGTCTGAGCCCAGTTTTTCCATACTTCAAGCCCTTCTTCTGGCTTTGGAGAATTTGGAAGCAGAAGTTCTGGGGAAGGCTGTGGTGCCCACTGAGTCTGCCTTGTGAGTGAGTCACTGTGGAGGCGGTTGGGTGGTGCTTCGATGTGGTCTGAAGCTGTCCGCTGAGTGTACTGGCTCTGCATTTTGCTAATGATTAGTGAACATCTTTTCATGGGTATGTCCTCTTTGGAGAAGTGTTTATTTGGGTCCTCTGCTCATTTTTTAATTGGATGGGGGTTTTTGTGTGTGTTGAGTTATATGAGTTCTTTATAAATTTTGGATATTAACCCTTTTCCCTTGAATGCATTTTTTTTTCTTTGTAGCTTCCATTATTTTTTCATTCTTATAGGAAAATTGTCTGAAAATAAAAAATTGCATATCTTATGTAGAGTTCTCTTGGTACTTAATAGATGTTGTTTTAATGAATGATATTTGGAGCAATGACTGTGCAAAAGAGAGACTTCATTAAGTCTCGAGCATGAAAAACCTGGACAGTTTTTTCCATTGACTTTTTAAAATGTACCTTTAGATGGAACATTCATATCCCATTTGTGTCTTATTTTAAAAAGTCAGCAAATGTTTATTAAGAGCCCATTACATAAAAGCTCCTGGATCCGGGATTAAAAAAGAGTCATGGACAAAACATTTGGCATGGCTTTAAAGGGAAGGACAGACATGTAAACTGTATTGCCCCCAAAGAAAAGTCCAAGTCATTGAGCAAGTCTTCAGAAGGCTCCTAGAGAGTGTTGATTGAACTAAAACACACACAATAAAACTATGAAAGGTATTTTAATTTTCCTGAGATTTCGAGTGAAAAAGGTTGAATTCAGAAGGCTGTTTATATAGCTAGTCATGCCTTTTAGTCCAAACAAACATTTAGTGTACTCCAAACAAAAACAGCAAAGCAACCAGGAGGTTCATCAGTGGCCCACTGATATCACCTCTTGCCATAGGGCTGTGGTCGGCAAACTGCGGCTTGCAAGCCACATGCGGCTCTTTGTCCCCTTGAGTGTGGCTCTTTCTAAGCCTTAGGAGTACCCTAATTAAGTTAATAGCAATGTACCTACCTATATAGTTTTAAGTTTAAAAAATTTGGCTCTCAAAAGAAATTTCAATCGTACTGTTGATATTTGACTCTGTTGACTAATGAGTTTGCCGACCACTGCCATAGGGTAACCAGAGGGAAATATGTCGAGCAGAAGAAGCCACAAAGGAGGCAGCAGAAGAGATGGTACCTGTTGCCAGAGGTTATCCTGGAGGGACTCCAGGAGCAGAGCCAGGAGGTGCAAAGGACTGAAATGGGAAGTGAAAGGGTAGGGGTTAGTTGGAAGCTGGTGTAAGTTAGAGCTACCTCAAATGATTAATCCAGTCCCTCATTCTTCAACAAGAATATTACAACCAAGGTGTATCAGGCCTCAGGTGAAAACCAGCAGTGTGAATGAAAATGTGACTGGCATTTAAACTTAGCAGCTGCACTGTCGGGCCCCCCTTTCCAAATTCTGAGAGAAAATGATTTTGAATGAAGAATTCTGTACCCAGCCAAACTTTCAATCAAGTGAATCAGAGGACTAAGGATTGAGAAATGTACCTCCCTTGCACACCTTTTTGAGGTAGGTTATCTGACGGTCTTGATGGTGTGTTTACTAGGGATAGAAAAAGTAGCGAAAACATTCTAGAACTTCAATCAAAAACGATTTGAGGATGATTGCTATGCAGCATGTTTGGAAAGCAGTTGATTCTAATTTGAAAAGTCCTTAAGAATGGAGTAGGTACCATGCAGTAGAATAAAAAGCTGGAAGATTTTAGTGATATGGAGAGGAAAGCATAAGTTTCTTGTGCAGTTACCCAAGAGGAAAAGTAGTTAGAAGTTCTGGGAGATATGTAAGCCTGTATCAGAAAGACATGGTCCAAATATTCGGCGACTTAAAAAGGGTAGTCTGATTTTAAGCAGTTGGAGGACGATAAAGAGAATCCATTTCACCTTAAGACTGAGAACATTCTTCTTCAAGTGATGCATGGATCATGTCATGGGACTCACAGGGAAGGAAATGTTATCCTGGTACATTGTTGTGGGTGCTCTGCAGTGATCGGTCTAGAATCTATGGGCAAAGTACAGAAGAATTCACTGGCTGCCTCTGGGTGCAGTCTGGGGGGTTAGATAGGAAAGGGTGGAGGGACTTGTTTTCTTTTTAACAAATTTTAAAATCATTTATATATATTAATGTAGTAATTTAAAAAATAAGAGATCAACCGAAGGACTTGTATGCATGCATATAAGCATAACCAATGGACATAAGACACTGGGGGGTAGGGGAGGCTAGGGGACTGTCAAGGGCGGGGGGAAGAAATAACAAAAAAATAACTGATTATCAAAGGGTTCAGGATTTAGAATCACAAAAGCTCTTGGTTCAGGTGTCCAGTATTAGTGCCTCTTCTGTTCTGGTGGGCAAGTCATGTAGCCTCTGCAAAGCCTGTGTCTTCACCCATAATAATGCCACCCACCCTATGAGGCACACAGTATTATCACAAGGATTCAATTGGATAATGTACGTTCAAGCTCTTTGTAATCTAAGAACCAGACGAATGTTCTCTCTACTTTATGCTGTTAATTATGTACTTTGTTAGAGGAAGTAGTTAGGTTGAAATTATAACATGGGTGGGTATGTCTGTGGTCCTACTTAAGAAAGTTCCCATAGTTTCAGTCTCTTAAGTGATTTCAGGTCACGAGGACTACATTTTCTAGCATCTACTCAGTAGCTCACACTATTCTTAGTGCTTGATATGGAATTAGGCATTTCTTAGATTTCCCCAGAAAATCACTGATGCAAGGAGAAAGGACTGTAGATCTCCAGGGGGCTGTTAGCTCCTAGTAGAAAAGTCATGTGAACCTTAC
Source organism: Myotis myotis (assembly GCF_014108235.1). Taxonomy (NCBI): domain Eukaryota; kingdom Metazoa; phylum Chordata; class Mammalia; order Chiroptera; family Vespertilionidae; genus Myotis; species Myotis myotis. Next base: position 117,474,330 of record NW_023416346.1, on the reverse strand, counting down.
ATTCTACTCTATAATATGCCTTGTTTGTCATAATTTAACATTGCTCTTTAGTCCAATTCACCAAAAAGATGTGCCCCTTTTCCTCTGTGGCTTCACACTCCCCCTGCTGACCACTGGGGTCAGTGGTAGGGGTGGGTGTCTCCCAATTTGAAAAACACTGAATGAGCCCTGGCCGGTGTGGCTCAGTTGGTTGAGCATCCTCCCGTGCACCGACAGGTCACCTGTTCAATTCCTGGTCAGGACACATGCCTGGGTTTCAGGCTCGATTCCCAGTAGGGGGCGTGCAGGAGGCAGCCAATGAATGATTCTCACCATTGATGTTTCTCTCTCCTTTCCTCACTCTGAAATCAATAAAAACATTTTTTAAAAAGAAAAAAAAACCCAGAGTGATATTTGGGGTGGCCTTATGTAATGCTTAGAACATTATGATGTAGGTGATAATATTCCAATATTACTCAGCTAAGTTCCAAAGCATTTGAATAATTTGCCCAGGGTCACATAGCTGGTAAGTAAAGGAACTGGATGCCTCCCCCCAAAAAAAAAATTTTGTTGGACTTCAAAAGCATTTGCTCAGCCCTGCCTTTAGAGGTGGAAACCTAAATTAGCCTTTTGTAGAGTTCCTTTTTATGTACTCAGAAAATAGAATGCAAACATTTTTTACTTTCTTCTAGTTTGGGTCCTTATTCATTGACGATTTTGTCTCTGTTTTCAGCCAAAGCTCCAGGCAAACCTATTCAGGTAGTTTATGTGCCCTCACATCTGTTTCACATGCTATTTGAGTTGTTCAAGGTAAGTGGAATTTAACAACATGGGAAGAAGTCTTCGTTTTAAATTACTTTGATTCAGGGCATAATGGATTCATTACATTAGCATAAGAAAAAGGTTTTGCATACCATTTAAAAAATTCTATTTCTGATATCCTGTGGGTTTTATAATTTGTACACTGTGAGCTGAAAAATTGCTGTGTACAATGTAGTCTTCGTGAATATTAGTATATATTGATTTTGAAGCTTAATTGTACTTTAGTGATTTGATGTAAAATCCATACTGTTTTTTCTTCAGTTAGGAGATTAGAGATGCTTTTTAGTTTCCAAACCTGGCAAGGTTTTATTGATGGTACACAGATCAACATAAAAACAATTTTACACATATTTACGCCTCTGAACATTAACTGTGCTGGTGCATTAGTCGTTGTTCTAGTCCTGAGAGCTACCGTAACCCTTTTACATATTCGAGTCAATTCAGAAAATCTGACAGAGGCAGAGGAGAAAGATATGGAAGGATCAAACCAAAAAAGACCCTCCCCCCAAAAAAGAGTCTTTAGAATCTCTCTGGCTTAAGCTGCTGCTTTTGTTAACCAGTAGCTAATGGCATTTACAGTAGCAGAATTACAGGCACAAGGCTTTGGAGCTAAAATTTCATTTCTGCCACTATGTGCGAAACCCTAAATTGAACACCTGAAAATCACTTATGCTGATTTGCTTCCCCAAAACGATGCTGTTATTAATGCAACACTCAAAGGTGGAGATGGGCATTCAGTTGTGAACTTTCTCCTCAACAGCTGTGGCTTCTTTTTAACTGGCGTCTTCCACTTTTTTTTTTTCAACCAAATGATTCATTCTGTGGGAAGCAGGTTTTCCACCTGCTTTTGAGGAAAGGCACTCTGAAACCACAGGCTGATAAGTAGATTTCAGGTTCACCAGTGAGCCTCTGCGGCCTTGTGCCACACGATGAAAACATTCCTCTTGGTTGAAAGTCGAATGGCTTGAATACCCTAAAGCCAAACTAAAAGAAAAAAGGGAGGAAAACCCTAGCCAGTTTGGCTCAGTGGATAGAGCGTCGGCCTGTGGACTGAAGGGTCCTGGGTTTGATTCTGGTCAAGGGCACGTACCTGGGTTGCAGGCATGATCCCTGGCCCTGGTTGGGGCTCATGCAGAAGGCAGCCAATTGATGTGTCTCTCTCACATCGATGTTTCTCTCTGTCTCTTCTCCCTTCCACTCTCTCTAAATATCAATGGAAAAATACCCTCAGGTGAGGATTAACAAAAAAAAGGGCGGGGGGAAGAATTGATGTGTAGTATGGTAGATGGGACTTAAACTAGATGAAAAACAAAGCACCAGGGAGTGTTTCCATGATCTGAACCCACATTGAGCTAAGTTCTTTAGAGGGAAAAAATGTCATATAAATGCAACCAATATTCACTCCCCCCCCCCCCACACACAAAAAAAATAGTGCATAAGTAAGCTCGTGTGAGTTTCTTTTTTAAAATTGTGGTTTGTGAGGGTTGTAAAGAAAAGGGCTTATTATTTCAGAACTCAATGAGAGCAACAGTTGAACTCTATGAAGACAGAAAAGAGGCCTACCCAGCGGTTAAAACCCTTGTCACTCTGGGTAAAGAAGACTTGTCCGTTAAGGTAACTGCTTTGTTTGTACATACACTTTAATTGTCAGTTCATGTCATAGTATCTAGACATTGTGGAATCAGAGGGAAGGGAAGAAGACTGACATTTGCTGAATGTCGGTATTCATCAAGCTCTATGTTAGATCTTTGACTTAAGTTACCTCGTTTAAACTTTATTAGCAGCCTGTGTTTCAGGGAGCTAAACAGGGTCTCAAACCCAAGCCCGTGGGATCCCATGACACTTTCCTACCTCCTTTGTTTTACACTGTTCATATTTCATTGGGGGCTCAAAGCCCTTGTACACTTGAGAGTAACCTCATAAGGGCTTTATTTAAAAAACTTGTTGTCTCCTATTAAGTCTGGAATGACTCCTCCCTCCCCCCCCTTTACCACCACCTCCTCCTCTTCTTTCTCCTCCATTACAGATCAGCGACCTAGGTGGTGGCGTCCCCCTTCGAAAAATAGATCGTCTTTTTAACTACATGTATTCCACTGCTCCTAGACCGAGCCTGGAGCCTTCAAGAGCTGCCCCTCTGGTAAGCATCTTAAACTGCTGCTTAAGGAAAGGCCGTTAACATGGGCAGGGACTCCCACGGCTGGGCATAAGCCTCATTGAATTGGAATGCTCCCTGTGTGGGCCTGGCTTGGAGGAGGGAGAATTTTATGCCACTGCTGCTTTCTTTGTGAAGCCTTTGGACTGAGATTTCTTCTCTGATTTGTCTGAGACACACTCAGAGCTCCATGCCTTACTCCCAAATACAGAGAAAAGGCATTTCTTGTGGTTACAGGTGCTCCAGGAGCACCATTTACTACCTGGAGCTACCCCTGGAGGGGATGGAAGTCCAATTGCGGGTGAGCAAAGGAACAGTGCAGCATGCGTGGCTGTAGTGTGGTCCTGGCACTTTTGTGTGCATACCATAGAGGCCAAATCACTCCGGGCCCTTGAACTTCCCCACCAAATTTGTTTATATAATTAAAATGTCAAAATTAGGAACACTACATTTTTTATATTACGTAGCACAAGCAGGAAACATATAGGTGGCGTATGCATTTTCAGAGCCCTTTCTGTCTCACTCTGGAAATAACCTTCAGCCCTATTAAGGCAGTGAGAACAGTCTGGTTACCATGGCAGCATTGAGATCCTGGTAGGGCCACACTTTCTTCCCCTGCTGAGTGTTTCTAATTGACAAACAACAATTGAACCCTTTGTCATTAAACACAGCAACATCTATCAGTCTGCAAAATGGTTCAGGGTATAAATTAAGCTTCATTTTCAAGTTCTACCTGACTGGTAAGCACGTAAGATTATATTTTATTTGCATGAATAAAATCTTACATTTTGCATTGTTTATTCAAGACAGAGTTTATTAACTCAGCATGTTGAAAACAGAGAGGGAGTCACTTACATTGGATTCAAGAAAATTCATGAAAAATCAATTTTGAAAGGCATTGCCTTGACCAGGCTCCTGGTACCTACTTAAATAAATGTCAAAAGGTGGGGGTGCAGGGTGGGGGTGGGGTGGGGGGAGAAACACCCGCTACGAGCAAATCTAGAGCCTTCCCCAGTTATTTAAAAGGAACTTGAGTTGTCTATTCCAGGTCTCAAAATACCATCCTGGGGATAGCTGTTATGTCATAGTTATTTGTTAATGAAACTGAACGCCTGAAGCAAGAGACCTTAAAAAATGCGCGTGCACCATCCCATTTTGTAGATGAGAGAATAAGCTTAGTACCTCGCCCAAGGTCATTGAGCTCATCACAGCACTGGCTCTGTCTGTGTTCTTTCCAGTGTACCATATGGCCTCTCCTTGTGAAGAAATGCTTCTACTAACATCCCTCCCAGTTAGTAAACAGTCCTCAGCTTTAAAGTGTGGCCCTGGCCGATGTGGCTTAGTTGGGCGGACACCGAAAGGTTGCTGGTTCAATTCTCCGTCAGGGCACATGCCTGGGCTGCAGGCTTGATCCCCGGGAAGGGGCATGCAGGAGGCAGCTGATTGACTGTCTCTCTCTTTCTCTCTCTCCTTCTCCCTCCTTCCCTCTCCTTTCCTCTCTCTAAAAATCAATACAAATATTAAAACAAATAAAGTGGGCATGCGGATGTGTACTACTAGAGAACCTAGTGTCCTCACCCAACACGTTACTGTGTTCCAGCTCTGTGCTGTGACACATGCATTTGTTTTTCAGAAATGCCCTCCGAGCCAGCTCCTATTGACCTTTTGACACCCTGGAAAAGCTTCCCTGCACCTCACCAAATCTGAGTTACAGGCCCCTCCTCTGTGTTCCACAGGACTCTGGTCTTGCTTGCCTCCTCACATCAGGCCTGTGTTGGCCCTAGGCATTGTCGGCTGGTCCCTGGCACACCTGAGAGTAGGGTCTGGGCTTTGCTGGAATGGATGAAGCTGTTTTCCTGGCCTCTTGCTGGCGTACACTGGCTTCTTGACTGTGGTGATCTCAGTAACCATTGTGGCTGTTTTGTCTTCACTACTGGCCACACTCTGTCAGTCTTAATGCCCTTAAAAGACGGAGTACACGCCTCTGTCATATCCAGCCCTTTGAGTTAGGCCCTCCCCTGAGGAAAAAATCTAGGGAAGATGGTAGAAATCCATGTAACATAGTAGAATTGCTCTTCTGTAGTAGCCATAATAGCAATTTCCATGCGTTTAGTTTTATTATGTCTGACGAGTTGTTTTTTTTTATTACTACATTTTCCGATGAGAAGACATTCTCACGGAGGTGCAGTAAATTGCTCAGAGTTGCCTGGCTGGTGTGGTTCAGTGGTTGAGCAACAAACTATGAACCAGGAGGTCATGGTTCAGTTCCCGGTCAAGGCACATGCCTGGGTTGTGGGCTCAATCCCCAGTAGGGGGCGTGCAGGAGGCAGCTGAGCAATGATTCTCTCTCATCACTGATGTTTCTCTCTCTCTCTTCCTCTCCCCTTTTCTCTGAAATCAATAAAAATATATTGGGAGCCCCAGCTGGTTTGGCTCAGTGGATAGAGCGTCGGCCTGTGGACTGAAGGGTCCCAGGTTCGATTCCGGCCAAGGGCATGTACCTTGGTTGCGGGCACATCCCCAGTAGGGGGTGGGCAGGAGGCAGCTGATCAATGCTTCTCTCTCATTGATGTTTCTGACTCTCTATCCCTCTCCCTTCCTCTCTGTAAAAAATCAATAAAATATATTTAAAAAAATAGAATGATAGAAATTAAAAATATATATATTGGGAAAAAATTGCTCAGAGTTGCACAAAAAGCAAGTTTCCATTTAAGTGTATCTGAGCCTAAAGCCCATTCACTGATCCCACCAACTCCTTTGTTAACCTTAGCAATGGATTTAATCAGAGGGACTGAAGCTTTCCCTCTACCCCAGCTTCAGTCTCAGTTGTTTTTATTGTTGTTAATACCTAAGGCCTTCCCCCCACCCCCAACAACCTATTACTGACAGTCAGAGTTCTACGATATAGAGATATAGGTGGGTACTGGAATTCTTGTCTTTAAAAATACTAGTATAACACATTTGTAATACCTTAACTAATAATAATAATAAAAAAAAAGAATCATTTCATTGGTTGAGTGGAGACTTGAAATAAAAAAAAAAAAATACTAGTGTATGCACTACCATATATCCAAATCTTGTAGTATTCTTATAACCTCAGGAAGTAGTCACTCAGGAAATTTTCTTTTCAATGTGTTAGCCTTGGTGCTGGTAGATTTGCACTGCTGTGCTATTCAATTTATTTCTTTGCTTCAGAGGGCAAGGGAATCTGATAATGAAACTTTGAAATGATGTGGTTTCGTTTTGTTGCCAGTTCAAATCCCACTCAATTGGGATTTGCTTTAAAAATGTGCTTTCAAGTGCTAAGAAAGCACTAGTCAAAAATTGCAGTATTCCTATTATTTTCTAAACCTACGAGAAGTGCTTTTGTAGAGTGAAAATTGTTTGCCATAGGCGAGCATATACAGCATTGTAGAGGTTGAATCAATTGGTTTTTTTTCTTTAAGTCTGAATCAAGAATTTATTTTAATCTTGAATGATCCTCATACTAAACGTGATGGCGTGTGTGCCTGTCTCACGGAATTCATTTTCTTTCCCCTGTAGGCTGGATTTGGTTATGGCTTGCCAATTTCTCGTCTGTATGCTAGATATTTCCAAGGAGATCTAAAACTGTATTCTATGGAAGGAGTGGGTACGGATGCTGTAATTTATTTGAAGGTAATGCATTTTTTTTCCTGTTAGTATGAAGGCATCTACGCTTTAAAACTGTAAGTTCTAATAACTACTAGATAATAGACCATAGCATCTATTATCTCTTATATTCAGCCTCAGATTTACTTAAGTTTTATGTGAAAACCATGTTATGCCTCACCCTTGACTGTACAGTCAGATATAGCAAAATATGAAATATGGAGCTATAAAGAGTAAAATGATTGACTTTTAAAACCTTAATTCAAAGTTGTGATTTTCAAAAGATTGCATATCCATTGAAAGGATTCATCTAGCAGGAGACAGATTATCATAAACTGGAATCTTTTGGTCTGTTGCTTTAAAAACTTGCTGGCTTTCCCAAAGCCCCAATAACTCAGTTATCATAATATATTCATTTAAAAAGGCTGATCTAATAACAGAGTTCTCTGTGACACAGATTTTCTCACTCATTGATACTGTTATACTTTTCTTGACTTCTAAACTCTAGAATATTTGAAGTATTTTTTGAATAGGTTATATAAGTACATATTACAGAATTTTAATTCTACAAAAGGGAGAACTAAGTCTCTCCCACCACCGGCCCAAAATCACCCTATTCTGTTCCCAGCGGTAACCAAAGGTACCAGTTTCTTGTGGATCCTTCTAGAAAAATTTAATTTTTTTTCACACAAATGATTATTTCAGCACTTTGCTGTATATTTTTTTACTTTCCAGTATGTATTGGAGATCTTTTCCTATCAGTTCATATAGAACTGGCTCCTTTTTAACGGCCACATAGTGTGCTATATGTTATAAAATATAACATACATGTAATGTATTATACCGTAACTTCACTAGTATTTGGAGTGTTTATCTTAGATGCCAGTGCATTTGAATGTGTGATATTTGATAACACTTTATGGCTTTATGTTTGTAAATCTAGTATATATGGAATTTTATTTCTTTCTGAGCCCTTTGGGAGAATGGTTGCCCAGTGAACAGTAGTGCTTGGCCTAAGACGGTATAGTCCAAAGTATCTCAAAGCAGTATTAACTAGATTCAAATGCTTTTTGTTGTGGTCATGTGTACGTCAGTACTAGCTTTGAATGAGTGAATATTTTTATTCCTTTAAAAAAGCTTTCATTTCATCCTCCCAGTCTAAGTAATCTACTAAAATAGTATAGTTTTAATATAATTCAAAAAATATATATTAAGGTTTCTAATGTTTTAAATATAAAATTTGAATTCGTATTTCATGTGAGACAAATGGCACTGTGGCCCTTCGGTGTATGTTTTTTTCCATTAGGCTCTTTCAAGTGAATCATTCGAGAGGCTTCCAGTATTCAATAAGTCAGCATGGCGTCATTACAAGACCACACCTGAAGCGGATGATTGGAGCAATCCCAGCAGAGAGCCCAGAGACGCTTCTAAATACAAGGCACAACAGTAATAAATTACTTCGCTTTCTATCCTAGAATATCTGATTTTCCCTACAGTGTGCCAGCCTGTCAATTGATACTTTCAGCCAACTCTTCTTTGTGGTTTTATCACTGGGAAAGCAAAGTGAGCCCTGGCCAGTGTGGCTCTGTTGGGCGTCGTCCCATGCACCAAGAGGTCCCTGGTTCCATTCCCAGAATACATTCCCTGCTTTCTAGCTCCATCTCCACTAGGGGGCGTTCAGGAGGCAGCCGATCAATGTTTCACACTTCAATGTTTTTCTCTCTCCCTTTCCCTTTCTTTCTCTAAAATCAATAAAAACATATTGGGGGGGTGGGGAAAGCAAAGTTATCCTTAAAAAATATTGAAGCAACTTTCTCACCCTAGACAGGAAAGAGGACAAGAATTGGGTAACCAGAATAGCCATTCAAATAGAGGCCTTGTTGTCCCAGGAGTCCTTGCACTGTGGAGATCTTAACAGCAGTGAGCGGAGTTTATCATGCCATGAATTATATTTGAAAAGTAATTGAGTTGGCAGTTTATCATCATCCACAGGGCTTGACAGAAAAAAAAAGCTAGAGAAATACTGTGAGTTCAAACTGAAAAAAAACCAAGAAGTTAAAATTATCAATCAAGATAAATAAAATGCGGTATATCCACACAATGGAATATTATTAGTCACCCTTTAAAATGAATGAGGTTCTGGCACATGCTACAATATGGATGAACCTGAAATCATTACACTAAGTACAATAAGCCAGACCCAAAAGGACAAATACCATATCATTCCACTTATATGAGGTACCTAGTGTAGTCAGATTCATAGATATGAAAATTAGGATGGTGGTTGCCAAGGGCAGGGGGAATAGGGAGCTATTGCTTAATGGGGAGAGAGCTTCAGTTGGGGAAGATGAGAAAGTTCTGGAGATCAGTTGCACAACAATGTGAATGCACTTAACACTACTGAACTGGACATTTAAAAATGACCGATCATATTGAGATTTTTTATGCAAATTTAACATTGCAATTTTCCTCCTTATCTATGATAATAAAAGCGTAATATGCTAATTAGACCAGACTTACTTCCAGACAAAGCTGGGCCTGCAAGGGAAGCCCGGGTCCTGGGTGCCAGAGGGAAGCCGGTGCTGGCAGCCAGGGGAAGGAAAGCCTATGCTTGCAGGAACTTCCTGCACTGGGCCTCTAGTTATATTTTAATTGCATATATCTCTTCTTACCCTGAAAACCTTGTCTTAACATAATGCAGCAGAAAGCTATTTGTCTGCAAATATAGTTTATATAGCTTTGTCATTTTGTACCATTATCATAGCATTGGTCTTTTTTTAAAAAATATATATTTTATTGATTTTTCACAGAAAGGAAAGGAGAGGGATAGAGAGTTAGAAACATCGATGAGAGAGAAACATCGATCAGCTGCCTCCTGCACACCTCCTACTGGGGAGGTGCCTGCAACCAAGGTACATGCCCTTGACCGGAATCGAACCTGGGACCTTTCAGTCCACAGACCGACGCTCTATCCACTGAGCCAAACCGGTTAGGGCAGCATTGGTCTTTTTGATGAAGGATATAGAGGGTATCTACACTGATGTATTTTTTTTTTCCTATGGAGTCTTGTGATGGACCTCTGAGCAATATTGTGGGACTGGTCACTTACCTCAAATGATAAAATTTAGAGGAGTTTGGTTTGTGCAAGTGAGTGCAAGCACATAGGTGGTTATGCCTATGTATACACACATAGGCATACACCACCACCACCATCACCACCACTACTGGCCAAGATTAAGCTACATCACCTTAATACACCTGGATCAATTTCCTTTGATTCCCTTCTCAGTCTGTATGTAAGCCAGGTAGTGTGTTGGGCATCAGTGTGACCAATTAATTCAAACTATTGCTCTGATGGGGGAGTTGTTGAGTAGTATAGAAGCAGTCTTTTAAAATAACATCCATTTGAATTGTAAAGAGATGGCTTTAGTTGACTATTGTTTTAAAGGCAGTTTTAAAGCTAAACAGTTTAGAGGTTGTATACTAATTCAGATGTGCTTAATTAGCCCTGGCTGGTTTGGCTCAGTGGGTAGAGCATCGGTGTGCAGGAGGCAGCTGATTGATGTTTCTCTCTCATCGATGTTTCTGACTCTCTATCCCGCTCCCTTCCTCTCTGTAAAAAATCAATAAAATATATTTTTTAAAAAGATGTGCTTAATTAGTATACAACACTGTTCAGCACTATAATTTCTAATATAGTGTTAGACAAACATATTTTAGCAAAAGACAATTTTTAAAATGCTAAAATGGTTAGCCTGACAATTTAAATTGTTAAATCATACAAGTAGGATAATCTTGGGGAAGTATTCACTAGGTGAATGAGAAATTCTAAGAAAACTTATTCTCTAACCAGGCTTTTAACAGTTTTATTTATATAATTCATATACCATAAAATTCACCCTTTTAAAGCATACAATTCGGTGATATTTAGTATATTCACAGAGTTGTGTGGCCCTCACCACTCCCTGATTTTAGAAAATTTTCATCTCCCCCAAAAGAAACCCTGTACTTGCTAGCAGTCATTCCTCATTTCTACTCAGGTTTTTAACTGAGAGTAAAGTATATATACGTAATTAAATGGTAATTCTTTTTTCTGTAGTAACGATAGAGAATAATTCTGAGATAAGGCAAATATTTTTTAATTATCACTCTAATTAAACACTGAGTAAGTCTTGGTTAAAATAGAGAAGGTTATACTCATAAACTCACTATGGATTTTCTCGTTATTTTCTTTGTAGAGACAAGATCAAGACTAATAGAACTTTCTAGAGAACTGAATGCTCTGGTCCTCTCTGTGAAGAAAGATCATCTTCCGCAAGTCAACCTCTGAGCTCCTTTCCTCTACCAACTCTGAGTGTGACACCATAGTTACTCCAGTACTGGACCTTTCCCAGAGAAACTTCCATGTAGCTACTTCAGATCTTCCAACTAGCGTAGTAAATTGAGTACCTTTATAGTATGTTGTGATTTGGTTGGTGCCTGTCATAAGAGAGCACAGAGCCTCGTGAGCGCTCTCGTGAACTCATACCTCTCTCCTCATTATCATAGAGTCAAATGTCTACAGTGTCCCCAGGGTTCTAAGCTCCCTCCTCATCCCAGATACAGATCTCTACTGTTGTACTTTGTGACCAAATACCATGTTTGTCCCAAACCACTGACTAAGGCCTGGGGAATTGAAGACATTAGCTGAGCGATAATTCAATCCCAGGGCCCTTCTCACATGCATCACTCCTCGCTCTCTGATGGAGAGTTTTGCCTTCTGCCATCTGATCGTATTCTCATTGTGAGGTGTGTGTATTCCACGTTTAGTCTTTGATGCATTTGTTTTATTTTAAAATCCACGTATATGCTTCTATTATGTCCATTAAGCCGTTCCAAAAGTTGTCTTGGAATTTTTCACTTAACTGCTTGGCTTCAAAGATCTTAAGTGAAAAACTACCTTCTGGTCACTGTCAAGTTTGTAAAGAGTGGGAAGTAGAGCTTTTATGTTTATGTAAACTTTCTACTAACCTAATACTGTACCTTTGTCATATGATACTGCTTTGTAGTTTCCTAAGGAATTGGAAGTCCTTGTGTGATGTACTTCACTAATTGTAAAATAGACTAAGGGTAAAGTTCTTTCTACTTTATTTTGGAAAATGCCCTACATCTTCATCATTTTCATTTTCATGAATTTTAGCCAGTGTTAGAATTGCCGATCTGATTTTCACAATCGTTTGCTTTTGGCTGAGAGTTGGAATTGGCAGAGGACTTAAGGTGAGGGAAAAGGAGCCGTTATTATTGCCCCATAGAAATGGAAGCTATCGGAGAGTCCGGATTACAACCCGCCACTTACATAGCTTCACGGGGTGTGTTTCTTTCATTTCATTATGTGCTAGTTCCCTTAATCTTTAGAAAGAACTCGCTCATGTCTTCCATCCTCAGAGGATCTCATCAGAGACATCATAATCAGTTAGGTAGAAGAAAGGCCACTGTACATCCAAGACAGGAATGACAAGATGGTCTTTATGGAGGCTGAGTCAGTGTCTTAGGATAGGGCTTTTCCACCGGATTATTTCCTTGTGTAAAAAAAATGTAGAAATAGTGGTTCTTTGCATTTAAAAGCCCTGGCTTCCTTATACATGTTAGCTAGTATATGAGTATCTTCCTAGGCCACTATTTCTAACATACTCCTGCCTTGTTCTGTTTCACTGTGCTTGAGGCATGCCCTTTGATTGTGATGCCCTTACAGCAAGATCCGTGTAAAGGTTGAAGATGGAAGATAGGGTATGGGAAATCCTCTCACATTCCTCCCTTTACCGATCTTTTCCAAAAGAAAAGATTTTTTCCAATGTTTTAGTGACTTCATTGGTAGTCCTTTACTAATATGCTTTCTAGTTGACTCATATCCATCTGACCCAAGTACAATCTTGCCTCCTATTTGTTTTCTGCATTAAGAATTTAACTTTGCTCCCAACGTAACCATGAGCAGAGTTTCAGGAACATCTGGCATTCTCACAGTTTAGTGACCCAATATTCATTTATTGTTTTTGTTGGCTATGCATGATTCTTTGAACTTCCGTGCATCCCGTTGGCTGTTTGATGGGTTTGTTTCTGAGCAAATGGTCAGATGTCTATCTATAAGTTGTAATATAAATAGGCATTGACCCCTTTCCTGCGAAATTCATTTAGTTCCCTCAATTCTATTGTTTGGATTTCATTGACTTGATTTTATTTTAAGTATTTAGAGACTGTCTACTATTTGGAACAGTGCCAGGCACATAGTAGGTGCTTAATAAATATTAGTGGAATGAAGGAACGCAAATTGAGAGACATTAACCTTGGGTGGAGGGCAACATCTTTAAATTCTTAAGCTAGCTTTTGTTTCCAAATTAAAAATCGTTCCATTCAAGAGCTGTAGAGGTACTGAATTTCCTATTCATAGTGCTAAGCAGTGACCTTGAAATGTAGAGAGATGAAAGAAAAGAAGTAGGGATGGATCCACAGAAGGTTTCTGATCCTTTTTTTGCCTTTAAATATTCATTTTGACTCCTTAATACAGTGGGTTATTTCCATCCAACCGAGTGGCATGGTTTTATGGCCTTGCTTGTAGATTCCAAAGAACTTTCACTCACATAGAGCATCCCTTGATCCTTACCGTGCCATGAGGTGGACCATGCAGGCATTTTCTCTGTTATTCATGAGTCCCAAAGCAGTGCAGTGTTTGCCAAGTGGCACGGTAAGTGAATGGAAAAAACCAAAGAGAGTAATGGGTCTCCTTATTCCTAGACCTATACACTCAACAATGCACCAGGTAGTTAGTATTATCCTTTTTTGAGTGTGTGGAGAAGATAGAAACCAGTTTTTCTACAGTGCAAGAGAATTCCATTCAGTTTTCATTTTGGCATGGTTAGTAAGAGGAGCCAATCGAATAGATTTGGCAACTTTCACCGAGGAAGACAGGCAACTTAAAGTGCAAGGCAGTCGGTAATTGCTAGAGTTATTTAGATTTAATTTTATGTTTGAATGAACTTAGTGCTCTCTGCCAGCCATTCACACAAAGACTCCTCATTTGAGAGTTGATGGTTTTATCTTTTGGAGGACTGGTTGCAGCTTCATTTAGATTTTCTTGCTTATTTATGAATGTTACAGTTCCTTATGTTCAGTAACTTGGCTGCCTCTCAGGTTCTTGGGTCACATCCTTTGTCCCTCCATTCTTTGGGCACCTCACTTTATTGTCTTCTAGTGTCTGCTGGTACTGAGCCAAGTCTAGATCTTTCATCCCCTTTGCTAGATGACCTGCTTGATTGTCTGCGGGACTTGTGATTTCTTGTTTATTCTCAAATTCAGTAACTTCATTCGAGTATGTCTCAGAGTTGACAGTCATCTGTTGGCTTTTTCTGGTTCTCAATGAGCATTAGATATTGACATTTGGGCCTAACAGTATTTCTTTTTTAAAAAAAAAATATTTTTATTTACTTTAGAGAGGAATAGAGAAGGAGAGAGTTAGAAACATCAGTGATGAGAGAATAATTGATTGGCTGCCTCCTGCACGCCCCCTACTGGGGAGTGAGCCTGCAACTTGGGCATGTGCCTTGACCAAGAATCGAACCTTGACCTCCTGGTTCATGGGTTGACGCTCAACAATTGAGCCACACCAGCCGGGTTTGACTATTTCTCACTGGTTTATTTGTTCTCTTCAAGTTTGTACCAGCATGGGCTCTCTGTTAACTGTCCTTCACATTTATCTTTCATTCCATCACTGTTGTCTCCTTGTCTTTTTTCCTGCGGTGGGATTTCTTTCTCTGCTCCCAACCTTCCATCTCACTGACTCCGTTTTCTGTAGTGTTGATCCTAGGTCTTGATGCTTGCAATGTGGCTTTCACTTCTGCCCCGAATTTATTTTTTTCTCTATTTCTTTCCTTAGCCCTACCAGCTTTTCTCTCTCATCATGTTGTCCTCTTTGGCTCCTTCTTCTGTTACTTTGGAGGCTGAGCTCTGTTATCTACATTGTTGGGGTTTCTGAAACCATTCTCTTTCCACAGTATGTTTATCTGTCTTTTGTTTCATTCATTCCTTTTCTTCTGTGTTGCTTTGCTTCGTTATTGTGGCACAAGTATGACGGCCTTTTCTGCTTATTATTCTTCATTGCATGGGACCAGTTCTGTCTGCCCAAGAAGAGTATGGAGAAATCCTCCTTGACTCCTTTCTCAAGTAAGAAGAGTTTGAATGATCACCTTAGCACTTGAACTGTAAGGCCAGATCTTGATGGTCTCTAATGATGAGGCTGTTTTGCTTTTCATTCTGCTCTCTGGATATGGGGGAACAGGGAATGCATCAAAGACCCCTTGGGCCATGTTGTCTGTGAGTGCCTTTCGTGGACACTGTGAGATCCTCTGCCCAGGAGTAGCCATGTCCCACTGAAGAAGAGGGATTCCCCTTGACTTTCCCCATTTCTGCTAGATGTCTCACTAGCAGGAGTGGAGTGGGTTCATACTTAGGCTCTGCTGGAGTCTACATACAGCAGGTCCTCAAATAACATCGTTTCATTATAACATTAGTGAGGTGCCGTAGGAACTTAGCTCTTGTTGATATCAGTTAGCCTATGGGAAAATTGCTTTTGTTTCACATCGTTTCACGTCAAGCCAAAGACCCTATCAATGACGTTGAGTGAGGACTTAGTGTAGTCAGCATTTGTGGCTCCTGAGTTAGTTTCTCTCCACGGCACACAAATGGTGCATCTGAGATCAACCTCCCCTCTTAGGTTTGCTTTTGGAAGTGCGCCCATACAGTATGCATTCAGCTTCTCCTGCCTGCCGCCAGTCCTTGTTTCTCCAAGTTCAGAAGAAATGATTGGTAGAGAGTCCTTTGGAATGCTCTCAGGAACAGCCCAGCAACTGTGGCTTGCTTGACAAATTCAAGAACCTTCCTTTGATGAGTCCCCAACTTCACTGGATCTGTTAGACACTCCCCTCGAGTCTTTGGTATGTGGTGGTAGCTTTTATTAGTTTCATTATAGGCAGCTTTTTCAGTTTTTGGTTGAGTGTATTGAAAGGGCAGGAGCACTTAGATAAACATGCATTTATTCTGCCGTCTTTCCCAGTGGTCTGGGTGCTTAAACATTAACTTTGAAGAGAATGCCCTTCATAACCATAATCTATGTTAGTAAACAGAAGGACCCAATATCGCTAGCAGGAAGAAGCTTTAATAACTTGATCAATATGGGATTTTTGTTTATTGTTCTTAGTGGGAAGATAACTTTTAACTCAAATTCCTGTTTGAATGATTAGAGATAGAAGTGCCTTCTGGTTTGAAAGTAAGGGACATGTGACATTTTAATGAATGCAAGATGTTATCAGCCATTGACAATTATTTATTAGTTAAATATGATAGAATATTTCAAGCAAGCGTATAATCAGAGTTACCAAGATAAGTATAAACTATTTCTTACTAACAGTTCACTACTTGAGCTGCCCCACTGAGGGTAGTTACCCTTGTGAGAGCTTTACTGTGGTACAGGTTTTCTTACCTGTCTTTTCAATCAACCCATTTTATAATTTGGTTCATTAAGAAATAGAAAAGTTAAAGGCCTCATCAGGATTATTTCTGTGATTCGTGCATGAGCGTTTAGATGGTTTGTATATCTGGGGCCTACTGCAGGAGCACACAAGGTAATGTTTCAAAAGAGCACTGGCAGGTGGATCATGGCGTGGGGTTACGTGGCCTGTTTGTGGGACCTCCTTTCCTCGTGGCCAGCGTGTTCTACTCGGCTGACTGTTTTCACCTTCAGGGCTGAGCATAATGACCAAAGAGTGTGAATGACAGCCTGGCTGCCTTTAGTTGGGGACTAATCAAACTCCACTCTATGCAGTGCCTTCCCCTAAGGTCAGAGCAGTAGCCCTGGTTCTGTCCTTGTGTGAAATGGAGACTTCAAAACATGCCCACATGTAAGGGACAAAGGAAGTTAAAGTGGTAGTCAGAGGAGTGATGTCAAGGAAAGTCATGTTCATTCCTCTATTTAAATAATAGTGAACATCTACGGTATGCTAGCAACTGCGCTAAGTGCTGGGCATGTGGCAGTGATCAAAGCAGACAGAATTCCCTGCCTCAGGGAGCTCATGTTCTAGTAGAGGAGACAGACAAAGCCTAACACAAAGGAAGTTTCTAGTATACTTGGGAGACAAGTGCTATGGAGAAAAATAAAGGGGGTGAATGGAGGGTACCAACTCTGTAAATATTTTCATTGTAGATAGGAGTGTTCCTTAGTGATTCCTGAATTATTTCACCTTTGTATCTTTTTTAAAAATCCTCACCCGAGGATATGTTTTTTAAAATTGATTTTGAGAGAGCGAGAAAAGGAGAAAGAGAGAAACATCCGGTGTGAGAGAAACATCAATAGGTTGCCTCCTGTATGTGTCCCGACCAGGGATTGAACCTACAATCCTTTGGTGTACAGGACGATGCTCCAAGCAACTGAGCCACCAGCTATGGCACCTTTGTATCTTTTTTAAAAAATATATTTTTACTGATTTCAGAGAGGGAGAGAGATAGAAACAGCTTTGGTGACTTAACTGGCTTAGTTCTTTGTTGGGAACAGTATTAAGCTCAGTCTGGGAACACTTTGGCTTATAAGTTTCAGGCACTCACAGCTTTTCTTTTCTTTCTTTTTTTTTTTTTTTTTTTTTGCTTTGCAAACTTGATCTAACCTAATAATTAATGAATAGTTAAAATTATACCTAAATATTTGAAAAAACCACATAATTTTGTTTCAACATTTTCTGGCGTAACTATAATTTTGTTTCAATTACAGTTGACACACAATATTATATTAGTTTCAGGTGTATAATCCAGTTATTGGATATATAACATATTAAGTGGTCACCCTGATGAATCTAGTACCCATCTGGCACCATACACAGTTATTACATTATTATTGACTATAGTATTCCCTATGCTGTACTTTACATTCCCTTGACCATTTTGTAACTACCAATTTGTACTTCTAAATCCCTTCACCTTTTCACCTAGCCCCCAACGCCCCCATCTTTTAAAATCCCAGTCCCCCAACTCTCTCCCCTCTGGCAACCACCAGTTCTCTCTCTGTGTCTATCAGTCTCTTTCAATTTTGTTAGTTTATTTTGTTCTGTAGATTCACATATAAGTTAGATCATATGGTATTTGTCTTTCTCTGACTTCACTGAGCATAATAACCCTCTAGGTTCATCCATGCAAATGGTAAGATTTCATTCTTTTTTATGGCTGTGTAATATTCCATGGTATAAGTATATCACAGCTCACATATTCACTCATCTATTGATGAGCACTTAGATTGCTTCCATAACTTGACTATCCTATATAATAAAAGGCTAATATGCAAGTTGTCCCCTTGGGAGTTTGACCACTTGCTATGACGTGCGTTGACCACCAGGGGGCAGTGCGGAACAAAGAAAGGCCCCAGCTGGCAGCCAGGGGAAGGAAGGCTCTGATCAGCCCTGATCGCCGCCCAGGCCTAGGGACCCTACCCATGCACAAATTTCATGCACTGGGCCTCTAGTTGTAAATAATGCTGCAATGAACATACAGGTGCATATAGTCTTTTGAATTAGTGTTTTGGGTTTCTTTGGATATATACCCAGAAGTGGAATTGCTGGGTCATAAAGCAGATCCATGTTTTTAATTTTTTGAGGTAACTCCATACTGTCTTCCACAGTGGCTGCACCAGTCTGCATTCCCATCAGTAGTGCATGAGGACCCGCTTTTCTCCACATCCTCTCCAACACTTGTTTGTTGATTTGTTGATGATGGCCATTCTGACAGGTGTGAGTTAATATCTCATTGTGGTTTTAACTTGTATCTCTCTGATGATTAGTGATGTTGAGCATGTTTTCATATGTCTTTTGGCCATCTGTATGTCCTCTTTGGAGAAGTGTCTATTCAGGTCCTCTGCCCCTTTTTAAATTGGATTGGTTGTGTGTGGGGTTTTTTGGTGCTTAGTATGGGTTCTTTATAAATTTGGGATATTAACCTCTTATCAGATGTATCATTGGTGAATATGTTCTATCATTTAGTAGGTTGTATGTTTACTTTTTGATGGTTTTTCCTTTGCTGTGCAAAAATTCTTTAGTTTAATAGAGCCCCATTTGTTTATTTTTTCTTTTGTTTCCCTTGTGTGAGGAGATATAACAAAAATATTGCTACGACAAAAGTCTGAGATTTTATTGGGTATCTTATCTTCTAGGATTGTTATGGTTTTGAGTCTTACATTTAAGTCTTTAATCCATTTTGAGTTTATTCTTGTGTAGGGTGTAAGGAGGGTCTAGTTTCATTTATTTGCAGGTATCTGTCCAATTTTCCCAGAAATATTTATTGAATAGACTATCTTTACCCCACCATATGCTCTTGCCTCCTTTGTCAAAGATTAATTGACCATATAAGTGTTGGTTTATTTCTGGGCTCCCTATTCTGTTCCATTGACCTACACTGAGTGGCCAGATTATTATGACCACCCCATCAGTACTTCGTTGGGCCACCTTTTGCCTTCAATACTGTGGCGATTTTTCTTGGCATTGACTCCACGAGATGTTGAAAGGTGATGTGAGGAATCTGACACCCTGCCTGATGAATAGCACTGCCCAGTTCTGTGAGATTTGATGGTTGTGGAACCAGCTGCCTGATGGCTCTTTAACTTCGTCCCACAAATGCTCAATGGGATTGAGATCTGGTGATTGTGGGGGCCACCTAAGCAAGGTAAAGTCTCCCTCATATTCTTGAAACCACTCCTGCACAATACGAGCACCGTGGCATGGCGCATTGTCTTGTTGGAAGAAGCCATCTCCATTGGGATACGCCATCAACATGATGGGATGAACCTGATCAGCAACGATACTTAGGTATGTTGTGCTATTCAGACGTTGTTCCACACGAATTAAAGGGCCCAAATCATGCCAGGAAAACATGCCCCAAACCATAACACTGCCCCCACCAGCTTGAAGGGTTGTACTCATGAATGTGAGGTGCATGCTTTCATGCTGTTTCCGCCAAATTCTCACTCTGCCATCTGCATGATGCAACTGGAAACGTGATTCATCGGACCACATGACTTTTTTCCAATGCTCGACTGTCCAATCCTTGTGTTCCTGTGCGAATTGGAGACGTTTTATCTTGGTAACTGCAGACAGCGGAGGTGTTCGAACAGGCCTTCGGCTTCCATTTACCATACAATGCAATGTACAGCTAATTTTCCTACAAGCGTCAGGTGGTCATAATAAACTGGCCACTCAGTGTGTGTGTGTGTGTGTGTGTGTGTGTGTGTGTGTGTGTGTGTGTCTCTGTGTGTGTGTGTGTGTTCCACGTTCAAAGGCTGTTAAATCGTGTTGTTTACCCATACCTTCAGAAAAAAATCACTTCTACTGTCGTGGTAAACAACCTGCTTCCCTATTTATAATGGTCTGGCCCTCTAGCAACTTTAGTACGAAATTATAGCTAATTTGCCTACAAACGTCAGGTGGTCATAATAATCTGGCCACTCAGTGTATGTGTCTGTTTTTATATCAATGCTATGCTGTTTTGTTTACTATGGGCTTATAGTATGGTTTGTTATCAGGTAGTGTGATACCTCTAACTTTGTTCTTCTTTTTCAATATTCCTGAGGCTATTAGGTATTTTGTTTTGTGGTTGTTTTTGTTTTTTAAATCAAAACTTATGCCACAGACATCTGAGAATCTAGACACTTCATATTAGTGTTTTGAAGTGTTTCATTGATACCTTAAGACAAGTGTTTTAAAACTGTGGCATGATTTAATTTCAAGTTGCCAATTTTGTTTTTACCAGCATCAGAAAGTTATGGCTACACTGCCAATGCCTGGTCTGCTTAATTTGACTTAAGAGTTTAATATGACTTAACATTAAAAGCTCATGCTACCCTGAAATATATAATTTCACACATATGGTGACATTCAACATTCAAGTGCCAGGGTTTTTTTACCCTTTGGGTCAAGTTTATTCAAACTTTTAAAGAATCACTGTTAGGCTTATAAAAATTAATATTTGTCAAAATGTTCAATAAACATTACATAAAACTAGCAGCAAAAAATATCTAGAAATCTGTTGCATGCAAATAGTTTTCTTCCCAACCATGGAGGGTTTTTTTTAAATATGTTTTTATTTTTAGAAAGAGAAAGGGAGAGTGAGAGAGAGAGAGAAACATCAATGATGAGAGAGAATCATTGCTCAGCTGCCTCCTTACATGCTCCCTGCTGGGGATTGAGCCCACAACCCAGGCATGTGCCCTGACTGGGGATCGAACTGGGATCTCCTGGTTCATAGGTCAATGCTTAATCAATGAGCCATGCTGGCCAGGTGGTGCTTTTTACTTTTTTACTAAAAATAATTTATTGCTTTTTAAAAAGTAAATTAATAATTATAAGAGAACTAGTGGCTCAGTGCACAAATTTGTGCACATTGAAAGGAAATTAATATCCTTTTAATATCGCTGTTCGCCCTTTCTCTATAATACAAGTGTAACCAAATTCATGATCAACAATGACAAATGAAAACACATGCGTGTGATTGGCACCAGCGAGAGAGAGCTTTATATGTATTGTGCATGCGCAAGTCAACTTAGCTTTTTATAGATATAGAATAAACTTGCTTAATTAGAACTGCTTTCTGATTTAGCTAAACTTTTTCCAGCCCAGTGAAGCAACCCAACTTCTCTTTCAGCAACATAGCAGTAAATATTAACATGAAGCACATTATTATTGTAGATCACACAGGGAGAACAAAGGGTAAAATATTTAAATGCAGCAGTGTTTGACTATGTTCTGTGCAGTGAGAAAACCTGAAGTCATTTTCAAGGTCCACCATTTCTTCCTTCTTTTCAGTCGGGTCAAGTTTCTAAGCTTTCTAAATCTCCATTTTCCGGCTAATGAAAAGAAAATAGGATTCCACCGAGTCTCCTATCTACCTACTCCAGGACTTCTGTGAGGATCAAATGAGATGAGGCATGGGAAAACGCTTCACAGACATTTGGTTACAGTGTAAAATGTTTCCACCTGTGTTCCTGGAACTCCAAGGAGGCTAGTCGCTAGGGAGAGGAAGCCAGGCGTTGCTATGTGATGTCATTACCCAGCATCCACAGTGACCCTGTTTTGGGGCTGGGCTGGGCTATGGGCTGCATTTTGCGCCATAGGGTCTCAGCAGCATCTGCTGCAATTTGGTGGTCTGTCACTTCAAGGTGGTGGCGGAGCCTGTGTCCCATTTGGGGGAAGCCGAGTGTTGCTTTCTGGGCACCAGGTCTGCGGTGCCCTTTCTCTGTGTGCATCATGGCAGCTCCTGCATTGAGCATCTGCCCCCTGGTGGTCAGTGCGCATCATAGCGACTGGTCAGAAGGTGGGAAGGGCACTTAGCATATTAGCCTTTTATATAGATAGATACCAAATTGAGTTTAATCTAACGTATTAACAGAAGCATAATACACTCTAGTAAACAGGGACTTCCAACTCGCTATATAACAAACTAAGAAGGAAGTTAATTAAATTCTTGATTTAGCTAGGGGAAAACATTGGCCACTGCCACTTAATCCCATAAATTCATGCTGTTCCACATTTAAAGGGGAAACAGAGTAGGGGTCTCCCTGCTTTTCCCACTAGAAATGCACTGGAAAGTGACAAGCCTAGGGCAGTATAAAGGCTGCTAATGCAAGTTGGAGCTGAAGTAAAAATTCTATTTTCAATGCCTTGGGGAAGTGGAAGGGATTAACATTCACCAGGTCTACATAGATGACACTTTGGTCATAAAACAGCCCAGAGTAAGAATTCATTTGTGGAATGTGGTGAGCATGGTCACATCCTAATTCTTTCTTGGAGTTTGGAAGCGTCACTGGTCATGTAACTATTAATATTCAGGGTTAAAAGAGACACTAATGCTGTGCCTTCCTCAGCTTCCACAGTGGATCTTGCCCCCAAGGTGACTAAAAAGATGGCCCAATATCAGGAGTAGAGGTAGGGAGGTATAGTCAACTTCAGAAAATGGTTCCATATAAATTTTTGGATTATTCTAATCCTGCAAAATATGCCATTGGCGTTTTCATAGGGATCACATTGAATCTATAGATTGCTTTTGGCAGCATGGACATTTTAATGATATTTTAAATCTTCCTATCCATGACCATGGTATGTGCTTCCATTTATTTGTATCTTCCTCAACTTCTTTCTTCAGTGTTGTATAATTTTCTGAGTACCGATCTTTTACTTCCTTTGTTAAATTTATTCTTAGGTGCTTTATTTCTTTTTGGTACAATTATAAATGGGATTGCTTTCTTAGTTTCCCTTTCTGATACTTCATTATTGGTATATAAAAATGCAATAGATTTCTGGATATTTATTTTGTATTCTGCTACTTTACTGAATTCATTTATCAGTTTTAGTAGATTTTTGGTAGAATCTTTAGGGTTCTCTATATACAATGTTATCTACAAATAATAACAGTTTTACTTCTTCCTTTCCAGTGTGGATTTCTTTTATATCTTTTTGTCTGATTTCTGTGGCCCGGACTTCCGGTACTGTGTTGAATAAGAGTGGTGAAAGTGAACATCCTATCTTGTTCCTGTTCTTAAGAGAAAGTTTTAGTTTTCCCCATTGAGTATGATGTTGGCTGTGGGTTTGTCATAAACGGCCTTTATTATGTTGAGGTATGCTCCCTCTATTCCCACTTTGCTTAGAGTTTTATAAATGGGTGCTGAATTTTATCAAGTGTTTTTCCTGTGTTTATTGATGTGATCCATGTGATTTTTATCTTGCATTTCATTTATTGATTTGCAGATAGTATACCAGCCTTGCATCGCAGGAGTAAATCCTACTTGGTCATGGTGTATGATCTTTTTAATGTATTGCTGGATCCAACTTGCTATCATTTTGGTGAGGATTTTAGCCTCCATGTTGATCAGGGACATTGGCCTGTAATTCTCTTTCTTTGTAGTGTCTTTATCCAGTTTTGGAATTAGGGTGATGCTGGTCTCGTAAAATGAGCTTGGGAGTCTTCCCTCCTCT
Organism: Myotis myotis; assembly: GCF_014108235.1. Classification (NCBI taxonomy): domain Eukaryota; kingdom Metazoa; phylum Chordata; class Mammalia; order Chiroptera; family Vespertilionidae; genus Myotis; species Myotis myotis. Next base: position 117,450,720 of record NW_023416346.1, on the reverse strand, counting down.
TGAATTTTTTGGAATAGTTTTACAAGGATATGTAATTAGTTCTTCTTTGAATGTTCAGTAAGATTTACCTATCAGGCATTCACAGGTTTTAAACAATCTCTCACAGTCCTTATTTAAATTGTCATAGAAGGATATGACAGCCTGAGAGCACTTGACATTAGCTTCCTTGGCTGGTACCAGGTAGGCCTGATCAGAGTTTTTCCATTTCATCAGAAACATTAATTCTCCACTGAGGTCTGTAGCTCCAATAATCCACTCCAGCTCCAAAACCCAGGCAAAGCTTTGTGGCTTTTCTGATTCTTCTTTCTTCTTCTTTGGTTTGCTCTCCTCTCCCTTATCTTCAGAATCAGTCAGCTGTGTGCTGGCCTCCCTCTGATTTGTCTGTCACATGTGCTGTTTTCTGTGACTGTAAAAACTCAGCATTGAGGTCGGGGCAGTCCAGGTTCTTTCTGGCTCCCATGTGTTGTCCTCATCTAAGAACCCCTTCCACTCGAGGACTCCACTCTGCCCTTTACCACTCGATGGCTGAGAACTTTTCCCACCACATAGTCCTCTTCCTCCTCTTCTAGCACAGCCTCCACTTAATTCTTGTCTTATTTTTTCCCCATAGTGCTCGCCAGCTATGGGGACAAAGGGTGATGCTACTCGCTCAGCCAGCATGGCTAAGTGGTTGAGTGTCGGCCTAGGAACCAGGAGGTTGTGGGCTCAATCCCCAGTGTGGGGTGTGCAGGAGGCAGCTGATCAATGATTCTATCTCATCATTGATGTTTCTCTCTCTCCCTTTCCTTTCCTCTCTGAAATCAATAAAAAAACCTTTTTTTTCAAAAGGGTGATGCTGCTCTCGTGGTGGTTCCACGCCCTGGGAGGAAACAGCAAAGCCACGGTGGACACTTTCCATTCTCTGACACCTGCCTATGTAGTCACTCATGGAGGGTAGAGCTAAGTATTGGAGAAAGACAGGATGCTAGGACGCCTTTAATCATTCCTGTAGGTAGGGCCAATTTGTCTCCTTTAAATTGACTTATTTGCATATAAATAAAAGCACCTTAGGACATCACTACTGACAGTCTCCAAAAAAAAATTGTTGGATACAGTTTAGTGCCTACATTAAAAGAAAGCCCACTCCTTTCTTAAATGAATATCCTTGCAGTGTTAATAAATCCCTAACCGTATTTGAATTCCCAGTGTGCCTCCTTTCCCCCCAGCACTGGGGACTCTGCACGGGCTATATGCTCACCAGTGAAGTGGTGACTTCAGTGTTGGGTGGAATCTGCATGGCTCTTGAAAATGATAAACATCAGAAGTTGATGTCTAGAGTCCCATGGTTTATCCAGTTTGGACTATTGGGAATATTTTGGTGGGATTTTAAAAATGTTATAGGGATCTGAGTAGTAGATTTGTGATAACACTGAATCCAGGAAGCTCACAGTGAAAAGACTATGAACTTAACCTGAAAAACATTTCTCTATTCTATAAATCTCTCAGTGGCATTTGGATTAATCAGGCATAATTAAATGTAGTTAGATTTTTGTCAGATTGTAGTTCAAAATAATACTCATCTTTGGAGAGGCTAATATATTCTGTAGAAATTTTATTAAGCACTTTAGTTAAGCAAACTCGAAGAAGAAAATCAGCCTCAGGAAGGTTAATTACTAAAAAAGCACAAAATATAGTAGATTGTGTAAACCATTAAAATTTTGAATACCATGGCTTGAGCTTTAATGTACGTAGAGAGGTATTTTGGATTTTTTTTTCCACATTATATTTTCCAAAAGTACAGAATTGCAATTACAGTCTTTAAAAGTTCCCATCAAGTTTGCATAAGTTTTTCATGTTATAATTCCAAAAGTGAAGAATTACAGTGGTATTCTTTAAATGGCAACTAATCATTTTAGGATTCCACTAAGTTTGTTTCCATTGTAAGAACTCTATTTTTATTTCTGTAACTGTAAAGAAGTGATCTTTTAGGAGAAGTATTAGGAGAGAAAGTGTATGTAAAAGAGAGAATGTATATGAAAGCATCCGTCCGTGCCTGGCCTTTCAAAAAATGAAATGAAATTTTTAAAGAAAGGTGAAACAAGAGTTTAGACTATAACCATAAATCTTTATTTTTAGCAATGTCTTTAAAGGGAAAAGTAAAGGCATCAAATTGGTTTTATATCTCTTATTTTTTTGTACTCAGAGAATTACATTTTCAGTACCCTTGCATGTCTCAGGAAATAGCTTTTGATAAGAATCCCCGTAGAAATTTCTGAAACTCTCTCATGATGTGTCCATATTTGATAGTTCTTATCTATGTTTCTTAATTAGAGCTTCCAAAGGATTGTCATCTCAGGAACACACGATTACCCAAGAAACGTGAGCCTTGTCTTTATCACCACTCAGATTCCATGGACTTTAAGCTGTTTTTGTGAGAAATGACGCCCAAATGCCCGTTGTTTGGTAGATATGAGATCTTTCTCATGCATATCTGAGGTGTTCATAGACAGAAAAACCCTGCCATTCCATTTTCTTCAGTCATTTTGCTGCTTGGCTTTTCAGTGAGGACTCTGTTTTCTATTGGAATTGAATCCTGTTGGGATAATAACAGTTCACTTGAAAGAACATTCTAGTAAATAATTCTAACTTTTGCCAACCTTAAAGTGGTCTGCTAATTTGAATTCTGTATATACCTTTTGCTAATGGGCTAAAACAGCACAAATGTCAAAGGTCATATATACTCTGTAAACAATATATAAGCAAAGCAAAGCAATGTCTGAGTCTGGCACTGGGGCTGGTCTTGCTGCTCTCTGGTTCCCCTTGTGGTTTAATGGCAACCTTAGAATGGAATGCCTATCAGTAACAACTACTTCATGTTTTCAAATATTCTTACCTTGGGATTCTTTCTGAGAGAAATTAAAAAGACTCTTACCATCCCATTGTAACTCTGTGTTGGCTCTTCATACATGCTTGGGCATCAAAAAGGCAGTTACAAAAGTTCATTCTGATTGGAAGTCAAAGGCACTGGCCATTTACCCATCCGTGCTCAAGGCAGTGTGACGAGACGAGTTTGGGAAAACAGATGAGTTAAATGCTTATATTGTTTATAATATATCACGACACCCCTTTCGTAGAAATTCCCTTTCCCTTTTGTCATTTGACCATTTATAACCACGGGAAACCTCAATCTGTGTTTTAAAGGCATTATATTTTTTCATTAAGAATTGGCTTGGGCCTTTGTCTAAAAAACTGCTGAGGTTACCTACTCTTCCACATGTTTAACTAGGACAAATGTTTTAGGATAATTACAGTGAAAATCAGTAACGATAGGGATCTTAAACCACTGACAACTGCCTGCCAGTGAAGGGGAACCAGGCCGAATAGCAGGCTTCAAAGCCTTGCTGGCCGAGCCTGGCCGGAGACAGATTTTGCCTGCCTGTCCTAACCAGCGCCAAAGGGCTCACCAAGATCCTGTCTCTGCTTCCTGTTTCTCTTGCTGCCTGTGTAACTCTTCCTGGGGAAAGCATCACCTAAAATCCTTTAGTTCCTTGCTTCTCACTTTTCAAAGTTCCCGTTAAGAGCTGGCATGTGGCTTTGACCAATACATCGTGCACATACTTAAAAGTCCTTTATAGACCAGACCAAACGAAATGTATCTGGACTCTGAGTAGACAGCCAAGGCAGGTTGGCCTAGGAAATGTCAAGTATTGACTATTTAAAACATAAGTTGACTCTCTGCAGTGTTGGAGGAATCGGGTGATCGTGCCCCTGCCTTTGTTTCTATCGTGTTCCTTGTTACAATGATCCTCTCTTCTGCTGCTGCACTGCACCAGAACTGAATGAAGGCTACACTCTGCTTCAGAACCAGAGCTGTGCTCGAGTCCGTTCTGCACAGCAGGTTTCAGGAGGATGGAGCAGAGCACTTTAGCATCCTGCCTAACCCTAATCTCTCTCTGCAGAATTGTTGCTGTTAGAATCATTTGAGGTTGTGATTGCAGCTTCAGGTTCATGTACACATCACACCATCTGCTGCTCTCAGTTCACATCCTCATAGAGTACACAAGTGCTGGCCACTGAGACATTTCCCACATTTAGGATACAAGTTGTGAATACCTAAGAAATGCTTGAACCAAATAAGAAAAGTGAATGCAGAGTAAAACACACTGTTATGAATATATCTAGCACTGTGTTTACATGTGAAGTTACTTGCTTGGCCGATTTTTTCATCATAACTCCTTAACTCCTCAAAGCAGAGTATAAACTGGGAACGATAACAGATTCGACAAGAGAAGAATACTAACTTATGTGTTAAATACAAGTTCATTACAATGTGTGTAACCATAAGTCCTAATCTGATCTGGTTTGCTCTGTGCATCTGTCAGCTTAATTACATGATGAATGTACATGTGTGTCCAGTGCTCATGAGCTGTCTTGTGGTTCATGAAATGAAGCCTGGCCCCCTTGTGCTTTGTGCTATTTTGTGGCCTGGCTGGTCCACACTGTCACGAATGAAGGATGACTTTGGTTCGAGCTCATTTGTCACTCCACGTTCTGTGGAGAAAAGTGTTTTGTTGCTGTGATTGTTGGAAAAACATGACCGGACACGTGTGCGGCTCAGATAATGTTCCCTGTAAGTTGCAGAACCATCTGTTATGTGTGCCATAGCCAAGCTAGTCCCGGAGCACGTGGACAATTCTGTATCACAGTCATCAAACAATAAAATGGTAGTTGTGATTCATTGTGCTTTGGTGTGGTCTTTTCCTGAGCTCGGGCCAGTAGTCGCCTCCCTCTCTCACCTGTAAGCTTTGCCTGCTACTGAAATTCAATATGTGAACAACAAGCATCTTTGAAAGTTGCTGGGAATGGACTAAGGATACTTAAATTCTTATGATCCATCAAAGGAAAAATAGGTCATTTGGATTCTCTGTAGCAGGGAACATGTTTACCTGTCACTGGGCTGGGTGCTTAACAGTACTCTTGTCACTTCTAGACGTTGTTCTCTTTTTCAGGAACTCCTATTGGCAAAATAAAGGAACTGCTTAAGGTTAAACTTACAGAGGTTATTTTTTTTTAAATATATTTTATTGACTTTTTACAGAGAGGAAGGGAGAGGGATAGAGAGTTAGAAACATCGATGAGAGAGAAACATCCATCAGTTGCCTCCTGCACACCCCCCACTGGGGATGTACCCGCAACCAAGGTACATACCCTTGACTGGAATCGAACCTGCGACCCTTCAGTTCTCAGGCCAACGCTCTTTCCACTGAACCAAACCAGTTAGGGCTACAGTGTTATTTTTTAAAATTTGGCCATGGATTGGGGAAAGGGGACCAAATAATATATTGTCCAAGCCAAGGACACCTTTGACAGTGAGAAAGAGCACTTTATGATGTAAACAGATATAAGCCAGACTGTCCTGGACAAGTTGGGTTTGAGAGGCCACGTAGACCAGAATGACCTGAAATTCTGGTTACATGTAGATTCCTGGGCTCTGCCTCAGCTCTCCTGATTCTGATTCTCTGGGGTGGAGGCTTAGGCATCTGTATTTTAACAAATGCCTTAGGGGCATGCTTTAAAAAGTGTAAGTTGTGCCCTAGCCAAGTAGCTCAATTGGTTGGGGTATCGTCCTGATATAACAAGGTTGTGGGTCAGGGCACATACAAGAATCAACCAATGAATGCATAAATAAGTGGAACAGCACACTGATGTCTCTCTTTCTCACTGTCCCTTTCTTCCTCTCTCCCGTTTCTCTCTCTCTCTCTCTCTCTCTCTCTCTCTCTCTCTCTCTCTCTGTCTCTTTCTCTCTCTCTCTCTCTAAAAAATAAAAAAGTGTAAGTTGTAAGCTGTTGCTATATGGACTATGCAGAAGATAACTTGAAATTTTAAAATTAAAAGGCAATTGGTTTCTTGATCTCTTCTGAGGAACTGGTGCCACACCAAAACCAGAACCCAGTGCCTCCAAAGACACTTGGCTGCAGCTATGTGCTTCCTGAATGTAGTCTTCATATTAGCTTGCATTGTGTTATTCTTTTTTAAAAATATATTCTTCATTGACTTTTTACAGAGAGAAAGGGAGAGGGATAGAGAGAAACATCGATCAGCTGCCTCCTGCACACCCCCTACTGGGGACTAAGCCTGCAACCAAGGTCCATGCCCTCGACCGAAATCGAACCCAGGACCTTTCAGTCCACAGCCCGACACTCTAGCCACTGAGCCAAACCGATCAGGACCATTGTGTTATTCTTTTACTAAACATTCAGTGATGAGTGGGTGTCCTTTTTATTTATTATTATTTTTTAAATCTTTATTGTTGAAAGTATTACATATGTCCCCTTTTTCCCCTATTGACCCCTTATAGCCCACCCTGCCCCCTGCCCTAGGCCTTCACCACCCTGTTGTCTGTGTCCATGGGTTAAGCGTATAAGCATACAAATTCTTTGATCTCTTCCCACCCACCCACCCCTGGGTGTCTTTTTAAAATTTGAGAGCCACATAACTATCTTGTGTATTTATCACTTAAAAAACCCCACAAAATTTGTGTGGCTGGTGTGGCTCAGTTGGTTGAGTGTTGACCCATTAACTGAAATGTCACAGGTTCGATTCCCGGTCAGGGCACATGCCCGGGTTGTGGGCTCAATCCCCAGTAGGGGACGTGCAGGAGACAGTCAATCAATGTCTCTCTCCCTCTCCCTTCCTCTCTCTGAAATCAATAAAAACATATTTAAAAAATTTTTTTGAGCCAATTTGAGGCAAGAAACTTGGGTGTATATAGTTCTTGCGGGTGTGAATGTCAGGAAGTCAACATGTTTGCCTTGCTTCTGCTACCAGCTAGCTGTTAACTGTGCCTTAGTTTCCTCATCGATAAAATGAGGGAGTTGACCACGTGGTTTCGAGGTTCTTTCCAGGTCTGATGTTCTATAGCATTCTTTAGGCACATTCTCCCTGGAGCATGCCTGCACCTTCCCCTTTCCCTCGCCCTCCCCCCAGGCATGATGCCTTTGCCTTTCTCTCTCCTAAACTCCAAGGGCCCTTCTTCTGCTTCTGTCATTTATTTACTGAGCCCACACAGCTCAGCTGGCTCACCTTTTCTACTTCTGTGACTTTCTAAAGAAACTTTCTCTTATAATTGAAAAAAATAAAACCTACAATGGAACGCAGTTACTAATCAACTGCTTTCATGTTGTGATATGTTTTGCCCAAAGAATACAAAACCAGTGACTCTAAAAAGTGACACTGCTTTAGCCCTGGCCAGTGTTGTTCAGTGGTTAGTGAGTCAGCCCACACACCAAAGGATCAGAGTTCAAATCCCGGTCAAGGGCACATACCTGAATTGCAGGTTCAATCCCTGGCCCTGGTCGGGGTGTGTGTGGGAGACAACCAATATGTCTCTCTCACATCAATGTTTCTCTTCTTTCTCTCTCTCTCTCTCTCTCTCTCTCTCTCTCTCTCTCTCTCTCTCTCTCTCTCTCCTTCCCTTTCCCCTCTCTTCCCTTTCATTCTCTCCAAAAAATTAATGGGAAAATATCCTTGGGTGAGGATTAACTAAAAAAAAGTGACACTGGTTTTAGTTAGAATTTTAAAATTATCCATCTGTAACCAAAAGTCAGTGCTGTGCTGAAAAAGCATTCACAACTGGGCAACAGCATTCTTAGAGCAGCTACTCCTGCCCTGTTTTGAAGTTCATAAAGTAACAGTTTAGACTCAAGAGTCTATGGTTCCACGAAGTTGCCACAGAGCATTGCACTGTAGTGGACATTTTTACTTCTGTGTCTTTCATTTCTAATTCTTTCCAGTGTCTTAACAAAGGCATGTCTACAAATGATTATCTGCTGATACTGTCAGCTGTTCGCCTCATCATTACACATAGATGTGCTCTTTGATCATAAGAGTAAGTCACAAGGCATCATGTAGGAGATGTTGCCTTTAGGAAGGGTTTCTATAGACCAGCGGTTCTCAACCTGTGGGTCACGACCCCTTTGGGGGTCGAACGACCCTTTCACAGGGGTCGCCTAAGACCATCGGAAAACACATATATAATTACATATTGTTCTTGTGATTAATCACTATGCTTTAATTATGTTCAATTTGTAGCAATGAAAATACATCCTGCATATCAGATGTTTACATTACGATTCATAACAGTAGCAAAATTACAGTTATGCAGTAGCAACGAAAATAATTTTATGGTTGGGGGTCACCACAACATGAGGAACTGTATTAAAGGGTCGCGGCATTAGGAAGGTTGAGAACCACTGCTATAGACTATCGTCCACCACTAGAACTCTGTGATGATGAGGATATTATCTATCTGTGCTACACAATATGGTCGTTAGTAGCCACCTGAACAGTTAAAAATGTGGCTAGTTTAATGTGTTTTTAATTTAATGTGCTTAAAATTTTTTTTAGTACATTTTTTAGAGGGAGAGAGAGAAACATCAACGATGAAAGAGAACCATTGATCTCCTGCCTCCTGCAACCCGGGCATGTGCCTTGACCAGTAATCGAACCATGACCTCCTGGTTCATAGGTCGACACTCAACCACTGAGCCACACCGGCCCAGCAATTAGTGTATTGATTTAAATTTAAATAGCCGCCTGTGGCTAACGGTTGCCATATTGGCCAGTGAAGCTATACACAGCTACTACATACTGTTGAAGCTTTTTACTTTAACATTGAGCATCCATTTTCACCTGTCACTGGGCTGGGTACTTAACAGTACCCTTGTCATTTCTAGATATTGTTCTTCGGTGACTCCTTTTGCCCTCTGCCCATTGATGACACTTTCATCAACATAATAGTCTCCTTTGGAATAAGAAAATAATGAAATGGTATTGAGACCATTTTCTTCCATCGCTGCATATCAATTCTTACCTTTGCTGGGAAAGGCATTGATCATCAGCCTCTTTGAATCCAGTTCTCTCAGAGGCACACTTTGTTCTGTGAGTTGAAATATTAACTACAGCCCAGAGGGTCTCAACTCAGCCACATTGGAATCTCCCAGTCCTGAGCTCCATTTCAGATTCATTCCCTCACTGTCTCTGTGAAGTTTTTTTTTTTAATAAGAGTTCCTTAGGAGCTTGTAACGTGTGACAGGATTGAAAAGCACTGATCAAGTCCAAACTAGGGACCAGCTAGAGAATAGCTAGAATGCTAGCAGCAGGACACGCTGTCTTCTTGGCACAGAGCAGACTGGCAATCCCTGCCATTTTATTGATGCTGTTTAACAGCTCATTGGAAAGCACTTAAAGCAGCGGTTCTCAACCTGTGGGTCCAGACCCCTTTGGCGGTCGAACGACCCTTTCACAGGGGTCGCCTAAGACCATCCTGCATATCAGATATTTACATTACGATTCATAACAGTAACAACATTACAGTTATGAAGTAGCAGCGAAAATAATTTTATGGTTGGGTCACAACATGAGGAACTGTATTTAAAGGGCCAGAGGTTGAGAACCACTGACTTAAAGGCAAGAAGAGGCCTTGTCGATTTGGATTTGGAGCTACCAAGCTGTTTCCTTCTGTGCAAGAAACTCTGAGCTAAGCTAATGCCGCTCGTGTCATTTGCTGGCATTCCTGTCCAAACAGAATCCGCTAGTCCTCAAACAAAATAAACATGTTAATGATTTCAGCAGTGGGGATGGATACAGCTTGCCCCAGTTCCTTAGCAACCACTAAATATAATAGTGTAAGTATTTCTGATGTTAAAGATAATTGTTGTCAGCTTAGCAGTCATTGGAACAGAACTTCCTATATGAAAACTGCTCTCTTCCTGGGCCTTCAATTGGTAACAAAATGGCAGTTAGTGAATAATGCCCCATTATTCAGGTGAGAGAGGCCCTTCAGACACCCTAAAATCAAAGAACCCAGGATGAGACATTGAGTGACCATCTCGTCCATAAAATAGCTCTGTCCAAATGGGAGAGTTTCAACTATTGCATGCAGAGCCCCACACCCGTTGATAAGGCCTTAAAGGAAAGTGTGTGCTGATGCCTCGGGACTTCGATAGCTCCCCTAGAGCCTTATTGTTCATAGGCCTGGCTAAGGGGTGGCATCGTCAGTCTCCTCCAGTCAGTATTCTAAGTGAGTGGTTTCTAATAGAAAATCTACTTCTAAAAATCTACTTTTCCACCTTACCTGGTTTGGCTCAGTGGATAGAGCGACAGCCTGCGGACTGAAAAGTCCCGGATTTGATTCCAGTCAAGGGCACATGCCTGGGTTGCAGGCTTGATCCCCAGTAGGGGGTGTGCAGGAGGCAGCCAATCAATGATTCTCTCTCATCATTGATGTTTCTCTCTCCCTCTCCCTTCCTCTCTGAAATTAATAAAAATATAAAAAAATCTACTTTTCCTATTTTCTCCCACTCTGGGTAAGAGTTGGTCGTCTTTGCACTTTGGGAAATTTAGAGCGTCCCACCCCAAAGTGAGTACTAAAATAATGTGAAATTATTTAGTAAAATCATCACAAAAATCTATTTAGCAGAATCAGAAACATGTATTGTTCATCAAGAGCTCAGTAAAGTCAAAGGTCAGGAGAGGCCAGAACTGAGTCAAGCTACTGAACTGAACTTGGGGTGGAAGGCAAGGATGTGTCCTTTTTATTCATTACATCCCCAGCACCTACGAGCTCACTCAAATATTTATTGAATGGTGATGACAGGAATGTATGCTAGACCTTAAGTTAAAATGGACTCAGCCCAGCCGGCATGACTCAGTGGTTGAGTGTCGCCCTATGAACCAGAAGGTCACGGTTCAATTCCCGGTCAGGGCACATGCCTGGGTTGTGGGCTTGATCCCCAGTGTGGGACATGCAGGAGGCAGCCGATCAATGATTTTCTCTCATCATTGATGTTTCCATCTCTCTCCCTCCCCATTTCTCTCTGAAATAAATTTAAAAATATATACATATAATGCAGCTCAAAGGTCTCCATTGCAGAAATAAGTTACTGGAGAAAGGATCATGGAGTACCTTGCCACTGGATAACTAGAAATGAATCTTAGCTTAAACTGGCCGTGGTCAACATCCAAGGACCAAAACCAAAACAAAACCAACCAACAGAACACACAACGGGGACAACAGGCAGGAAACAGATTGTACCTGATAGCCAGAGACTATTCCAGAGCTTGTTTCAGCAGGAACACGTCCTATGATCAAAGACTGAACCCTTTCACTTCTTGTCTTCTTGGTGTCGCCAAGTATGAATTGGGGATATGTACAGAGAACTGGGGGAGGGAAGCTCCTAAACTTCCTTCTCTCCCAGCCATGATTCTGTGATCATGAGTTAAGGATACACTTCCTGTCCTCATGGACCAATTCACATGTTCGTTTGAGTCAGACATCCTCTGTTACATCTATTCTGCACTTCTCTTAAGACTCAAGAGAAACATTCAAGCAGATTCATCACAATGTAGGAATACTTCAACGGAAAACATGAATCTCTGTGTCTGCGTGAGGGTTACTGTTCCTCAGCTCTGTCAGGACCTGGGAAAAGGCTCAAGGGGTTATGACCAGTGTCTTCAATCATCACATGGCACACAGAGTATTGTCCCTCTCCCCAAGATGTCCCTATCCTAATTCTCAGAAGCTGGGAATATGTTGTATTACATGGCAAGAAGGAATTAATGTTGCTGATGAACTTCAAATAGGGATATGTTCCTGAGTTATCCAGGTGGGCCCAATGTAATCACAGGGGTCCTTACAAGTAGAGGAGAGAGACAGAAGTGCCACAGTAACGTGGTGTGAAAAATACTGTTCTGGCCATTGATGACTCTGAAAATGGAAGAGGCCACAAGCCAAGGAATGCAGGCAGCTTCTAGAAGCTGGAAAATGCAAGAAAACGGATTCTCCCCTAGAGCCTTCATGTAGGGATGCAGCCCTGCCAACACCTTCATTTTAGCCCAGTAAAGGGCCATTTTGGACTTCTGGCCTTCAGAACTGTAAAACAATAAATTTGTATTGTTTTAAGCCACTAAATTTGTTACAGCAATAAGAAACTAATACACACCTATTGAACATCTTTCATCTATCCTTAATCCCTGATATGGAAACAAGTAGAAAAAGAAAAAATACCTCAGTTGTGTTAATGTTGATTTGTGGTTAGGCTAGTAAGTGGTATCTTGCCAACCTCTGTCCAGTGGAACAGGATTCCAGACAAGAAAGACTGGTTATATCCTCAAGTTACGTAATGAGTCAGGTCCTGCCACAGGCATAGCAGATAACAGGTTTTCTTTGAACTTGGAAATTTTACAGTGACAAGTTTGTAACCAGTTGAAAAGGTCCCTGTGGAAAGGGTAAGTATCCCCATTCCTTCAGGTATGGATTCATTCATTCTTTGAAAATGGAAGGTTACCTATGAAATATTTTAGATCTAAACAGTGCTTTTATTAATATAGTACAGCAATCAGGCAAATCAATTCCTTTCCCCACCCCCAAGAAAGATAATGAAGGTAAGGAGATTAAACATTGCTTATAGGAAACAATACAAGCCAGCCCTACTCTGAACATTTCTTCTCATGTTTCCCACCTTTGGTCAACACAGCTGATACTCAGCTGGTTGGTTTTCTAGGATATAAATTATGGCAGTTCACGAGGACCGAAAGTACAGATCAATTAGTGCCTACAGATATTTATGCCTTTAATAATATTTTCCAATTTTACTCGTCATTTATTGGCTTTTACCTGGTACTTTATGGTTTAAAGAATTTGATCCCAAGATATACTTTGGTGCTTATGAACTGTCACACTTGGTTTGAAAAGCATCTCCATGGAAGTCTTTTTTAAATCTAATAGCTCCTACTGAATACCTAGAGAAGAAGTTTAAACATTCAACTTCAATAGCCCATGGGGACTCTGTGTGTAAACATTCTTGATAGTGTACCCTTTTATCTCGGGTGTTGTATTTATTAACAACGGCTATTTCTCTTTGGGGCAAATGTCAGAGTTCTTAAACATGAGTTTTGTTATGCCTTCCAACGGATTGTTTTGCCCTTGAAAACATCTCTGCGGTATCATAAAAGTTGAGAACCAACCTGTCACTGTGACTCTAAATACAACTTGTCAGGAATGTTTTTGATCTGTGAGGCAGAGCCGAGTAATATGGTCTGTGAATAACAGGTGTTCTCTTCTTAAATTAATTCTTTTGCTGACTACAGGCCTGGCTTTATTGCTTCTAGAGCAGGGTGGGGAACCTTTTTTCTGCCAAGGGCCATTTGGATATTTATAACAGCATTCTCTGGCCATTCAAAATTATCAACTTAAAAATTAGCCTGCTATATTGGGTCAAACATTTCACTAACTCACCCCTAATGCCTTGGCAGGGCCAGACCAAATGATTTCGCGGGCCTTATACTGCCAGTGGGCCGGACATCCCCACCCCTGCTCCAGAGTCTGGGTTAACATTAGAACTGTTGTTACTCCAAAGAGCTAGACCTCACCAGATGGAGTTAATTTGGCTAGTGGAGGGCCTGAGCGCATTCTCAGAACATGGGCCGGGTGTGTGTGTGTATGGGGTCGGGGTGGGGGATCTGCTTTGATTGTTGACATTTGGGATCCTGATTTAGTGCCTCCACCCCCATCTGTCAGCGTCCAGCTGATCAAATGAGCTTTTTCCCAAAGCTGCAAAAGTGGTTGAAATGGCCACGCCCCCATGTTGCCAAGGAAGTTAAAAGCATTCATTCCATCAGGTGTAAGAAAGGTGGGTGGAGCCTGAGATTCTGGATCATGAGGCGTGAAACTTGGATGTTTCAGTTGTGAAGGCCCCAGGCGACCTCTCCAGCACCCACTCCGTGAGAGGTAAGCACTTTCTCACGGTCACTGAGTGACCGCCTCATCGCTGGAGAAGCCTCGGGACAATGCCGGCTGCCTCATCGATTTAGAGACCTTTCCAGGCAAAGGAGGCTTCAGAAGCCATTCCCTCCAACCCTTCATTCAACAGAAGTGGACACTGAGGTCAGAGAAGTGGTTTGGCCAAGGCCAGCAAGCAAGTTGGCAGGGGAGCCTACAAGCCAAAGTCCCAACCGGGGTCCCCACGTGACCTCGCCCCCAGGCGGGTCTGTTCATAACTAGCGTTTAAGTCAGGTGCGTGCCCTCTAGCAACTCCTTGGTTCTGCCCAGTGCTGCCCAGCGCAGAGGCCCGGCCTTCAGTGCTGGGGACACAGCTGGGCAGAGCTGGGCCAGCTGTGACGCCTGGAATTTTGCACACGTTTGAGAAACAAGCAAAAATGCAATTCTGTATCCCTTTATTTAGAAACAGGTGGGGAATGCTGTGTTCCGTTTGGGAGCAGGAGTGGACTGGGAGCGGGAGCGAAAGGGTTGGGGTAGGTTTGAGGGCTGATTCCAGTAGTTTGCATGATTCAGCACCAGAGCAAATGCTTGGGCATAAGGTCAGCCTTGAACCCACATAGTCATCGTCATCTTGTCTAATATGTACAGCATAGTCTACAGTATGTATGCTCCTTATGGCTTTGTCCCGGAACACATTGCTATGACGCAACAAAAATCTCAAGTCTCAAGAGGAGAAGGTGCAAACGCTTTATGAGTTTATGGCCGAGACTGGTGCCAAACGGGTCCCCCAGGCACAGGAATGCCTCTGCTCTGTTGGGGCTCATCTGACTCAGCTGCGTCTGCTTCTCCATCTTGTGTCTTGCCCTAGGGTTCGGCTGGGTGCGCAGATGAGGCCTGAAGATGGAGAAAAAGCAAACCCACGCTCTTTCTGTCCCTCCCTCCAGGGATGGCTGGACTGACAGGAACTATGGCCTAAGGCGTGGAGCAAGATTGCAAGCCCGCAGCTGGGTCTCTTCTCCACCGAGCAGGTCAGAAGGTAGAACTTCAGTCTTGGGTTGATTCCCTTTACCTTTGTAAGGCCCTGGTACACGGGAGCTGGCTTCCCACAAACAGCCATTCGCGGTGACCCCGGCATTACAAGTCCCCCGTGTGTTTAGCTGGTGGAACGGTGGACATCTGATTTCAGGGTTCCCAGGAGGAGGGTGTAGTGGCTAATGGAGAAGTCCTGACATGGGGAGGCAAGGGGGCTGGGGTACCCACACCCCCCATGGGTACTCGTTGACTTTGGGTGTCCATGAAAGAAAGCCTACTTTCTCCACCTATTAGTGGGGGTGTAACACTTGACAGTGAGTGGAGAGGAACTACTCTCTCATTCTCACCCTCCTTCACTGAACCTGTCCCCTTCCACAACCCCAAGTGGTGTGCTCTTGTCCTCCGTCCGAAGCATCCTTCCCTTTCTGGAGCAAAAGAATCCTTCCTTGCCCTGACCGGTTTGGCTCAGTGGATAGAGCGTCGGCCTGCGGACTGAAGGGTCCCGGGTTCGATTCCAGTCAAGGGCATGTACCTTGGTTGCAGGCACATCCCCAGTAGGGGGTGTGCAGGAGGCAGCTGATAGATGTTTCTCTCTCATCGATGTTTCTAACTCTCTATCCCTATCCCTTCCTCTCTGTAAAAAATCAATAAAATATATTTTTAAAAAAAGAATCCTTCCTTGCTTTTGGTCATTTCTGCTGACCTCCTCAAGCTTGCATCATGCTTTGGACATCCCTCACTGCAGTCCCGGCTCACTGTTGGCCATTGCTGTTGACTGACTGGCCCAAACAGAACCACCCCTTCTCGTCCTGGGAAGGGGAGAGGCTGAAAGAAACTGATGGCCGCAAAGCATCAACTGTTAGATTTCAGAATCCCCGTCCCCCGTCCCTTCTCAGTAGTCTTGTCACCTTAGGTGTTGTTGCTAGCGGTCAGGAGAGGGACATTCGTTGAGATTTAGAATCCACTTGGGGATCATTTTGGCCCATCTCTGGAATATCTCAAGCATGGGGCATTTCCCATAATTGGCAGCTATGATGGCACTGAATCTGAGTCACGTAAGTGGCACCTGTCCGTAGGGGATATGAGGCCTGCAAACTTCTAATCAGCCCGATACATCAATCCCACACTATGTGCTCCAGAGAAGGATTCGGGTAAAAGTGGGTCTATCTGCCCTGGGCCTCTCTCCAGGCACCTCTTTTCTCTTCCCCTGTTTCTCACCACCTTGTCTCGCCTCACTCGTCTTCTCTTCCTGGCTGTGAGTGTCGCCCAACTGAAGCAGTAAGCACGCGTGCCCAGTTTGCCCTGAGTGCATCACTGAAGAGAGAGACCTCCTCGGTCTCTAGGCCTTGACTGCAAAAAGGAAATTTCTCCCCCCAGGCCATGGTCCTGACAGCTCTCTGTCCCACATGAGCGCTCGACAGAGTTCTTGGGGGAAAGGCCAAGAACAAGGAGGTTTCAAGCCAGCTTAGCTTCATGGTAAGCAGGGAGGTAGTTCAACCCCAACACAAGGGGGAAAGACATCCACCTTCCTTCACTGCTTGCCCCCCTTGTCACCCACAAAGCCAGTCCCCAAGGCCTCTGAAGAGGGGTGTTTGTGTCACAAGATGTTGGGCTCTGCCTGCCAGTTGCTGATTCAGGCCTCTGTCTCTGGCTTTACTGGGAGAGCCTGGCAATGCCTTTTCTACCCCAGCATGCAGTTCTACGCCTGGACTCTACCTGCTCACTCCCTCTCTGGGATGTGGGGATAGTGACTTCAAATAACTCAGCAGGAATGCTTAGGGTCGGCATCCCGTTTGTCAAACCTAAGGCCAGGGGTGAGTATAATACTCCCTGGATCACTGCAAGGCTGAGCTCAGAACTTAAGTTCCCACAGTGCTCCGTGAAACTCTTTCAGAGCCTCCCTTCACTCCAAACTCTGATGGGAAGCCAGGAGACCAGCACCTGGATTTCCTGGCTGGTCCAGACATTTCTACAGGGCCCCAGGATGAACTGCTGTCGAAGTGCCCAAGTCACAAGGGAACCAGAGAGGCCTGGAGACCGAGGATTTCACCGGGGTTGTGAGAATGAGAGCAGGAGAGGAGTCTATTCTCGGGTTGTATATGGTCTGCACCCTGGGTGGCATGTTTGAGAACAGACACATGCAGGTAGCACCCCCTATTGGTATACTACGTAGTTTGGTACATCAAACTGTTACTTGAGGTCCATGAAACGGCTAACTGGTCAGAAATGGGGGAAGCCAAGGCAGAGCAGCTCCACTGGCCTTTCCGAGACAGTGTTGTTCTTTATTGCATTTCCCACAGATGATGGTGACAGGGAAAAGCAATGAAGTCAATGCGATGGTGCGAAAGTACCACCAGGAGCACATCAGGCCGTCCGTGGCGCTCTCATTTCTGGGACAGGAAAGAACAGATGCATTACAACGCTGGGTCTCAGTGGCTGAACTGAGAAGGTTGGCATTTGCCTTGGACGCAACTGTCTCTATTGGGGACAGGTGAATTCTGGCAGAGCTGCGGTGGCAGGGGGCAACGTGCAGGGCCCTTAAGAACCGGAAGTAGCGGGTTGAGGGAACAGCCGCTTCCACACGTGGTGCACTTGGTGGGGGTAGGTGTAAAGACCAAAGCAGGATGCACCCCATGGGGTGCAAGTCTCCCGGGGTGCTCTGCATCGTTCCTTAGCAAGGTTAAAGTACAGCAATTCTACATGATGCTAATGAAGTTTATAGGTTGTCCAGCTGGAAACCTCCATGCAGGGCCCAGGTGTTGGGCTGAGTGGAGACTGAAGTCTCCAGACCTTCCCAGGTTCTCCCTGCTAAGCTGTAGCTCCTGCAACTCTTAACCTTTCATACACCCACCACCCAGGCACCCCCAGTGTCCCCGCCGTCCTCCCCAGCCTGTGTGGTGTGGCTCCTGTGTCTGTCAGCAGCCTTTACTTCTCATCCTCATCCCCCTCGCTCAAGCTGCTGATGGAGGCTGAGGCTGCTTTGGGCGAGGAGGGGGGTGAGGTTTTGACTGGGAGCCAGGAGAAGGTGGGCGACGGGGAGCGGGAAGGGGACCGGCTCCTGGTGGGGCTGCTCACGGGGCTCTGCTTCGGGGACAGGGCCTGAAGCATCCGGCTACTCCTCTCCTGGAACATCTGCTTCTGCAGAGGAATTAGAGAGAAAGCATCTGTTAGTTACCTGAGATCACAGCAAAACAGCAAGGAAAGGCAGAAAGGAGAGCCCCCCAAACGTCTGCGCCCCCACATGGACTTGTACTCCAGGCCATGTTGGCCAAGACTCTCTAGGGAGGAGCTGCATGAAACTCAGGACCACGGAGCTGCTGACACATAAGGGCACCACCACTGCTGGTGCCTGGCACTGTCTCCTTCGTGCCCTCTTCTCCTCCATCTACAAAATCTGAGTGGCTGTTATTTGCCAGGCGAACAGCAATGTCCTGGATCCCGGAAGGGTAGCAGGAAAGAAAACCCAAAATCCCTGTCCTCGTGGTTATTGTATAAGGAGGCATCACACACAAAAAAATCAACATAAGATGAAGATGTCAGACGGAACCATCGTCTGAGAAAAAGAAATGGACAGAGGAAGGAAATAAAAAAAAAAGAGAGGGATGTGAGCATGGAGACAAGTGGGGTGCAGTTGCAAATGGGGTGCTCAGGGGACGCCCCCCCCCCCCCGAGAAAGTGCTATTTGAACAAAGACTTGAAAGAGATGAGGGAGGAGGCCACATGCAGGGAAATTAGGAGGAAGTACAGTCCAGGCAGAGAACCCCGAGAAGGGAGCATAGAGTTCACGTTCAAGAAGGAGCAAGGAGGCCATGGTGGCTGGAGTGGAGTCACGTGGCTGAGGAGGGGCATGGAAAGAAGGGCATGAGGGCGAGGTCGCCAGAAAAGTCCCAGCGAAGTGTGCTATATAGGGTCTTGGTGGCCATGTGAGAATTTCAGCCTTTATGCTGAAGAAAAGAGAAACCTCTGGAGAGTGCCTTTACCTCTGCAGTTCTGAGCAAAAGAGTAACAAACTGCCCAGCCAGCGTGGCTCACATCGACCTATGAACCAGGAGGTCACAGTTCAATTCCCGTTCAGGGCACATGCCTGGGTTGTGGGCTCGATCCCCAGTGTGGGGCATGCAGGAAGCAGCCGATCAACGATTCTCTCCCATAATTGATGTTTTTATCTCCCCCTCCATCTCCCTTCCTCTCTGACATATGTAAAAATATATTTAAAAAAATAATAATAACAAACTGACTTTGGGTTTAAAAAGACCACTCTGCAGTGCTGGGAGCAGACCACAGTAAAGCAAGGGCAGGGGCAGGGAGAAGAGCCGGGAGCCGCTGCAAGGAGAATCTGAGACTGCGATGGTGCCTTGGACCAGAGTGATGGCCAGGAGCTTGGCTGGCATCCGGGTATGTTCTTTTTTATTGATTTAGAGATGGAGAGAGAGAGAGACAGAAACATCAATGATGAGAGAGAATCATTGATTGGCTGCTCCTGCACACCCCCTACTGGGGATCGAGCCAGCAACCCAGGCATGTGCCCTTGACTGGAATCGAACCTGGGATTCTTCAGTCCGCAGTCCGACGCTCTCTCCACTGAGCCAAACCAGCCAGAGCCCGGTCTGTTCTTTTCCCATGGTATTATTAAGGTGTCCTTTACTTAAAGTAACACCTTTTAGCATGCAGTTCTGTGAGTTTCGATAAATGCCTATAGTTGTGTGATCACCACCACAAACAAATTCTAGGAATGTCCCATCAGCCCTCAGTTTCCTCAGGACCCTTCTCTAGTCACCCCCTCCTCAGCCTCTGGCAACAGATCTGGCTTCTGTTCTGCGGTTTTGAAATATCACTGAAATGGAAGTGTGCAGCATGTGGTCTGGCTACATGTTGAGTGCAGAACCAGCAGGACTCGAGACAGATGTGCTGTGGGGCGTGGGAGGAAGAGGCATCAAGCAACTCCGGTTTCCAGCCTGTGAAACTGGAAAGCCGGCGATGCCATTTGTTGGTGCGGGGTGGGTGAGGGATGGGGAGTGGGGAGCGGGGGAGGCTGTGGGGGTGCGGGAGGTTTGGATGGTAAGATGGGTTTTCCAGTCTGGGACCTCAGGTGCCTGCTGCCTGGTGCTTTTGGAACTGAGCCCTCCCCTGACAGTGACTTTCTGGGGAGCCCCTGCGTGCCAGGCCGCCCCGAGCTGCCCATGGATCTAACCTTCTGCGCTTTGCCTGCAGCACACGCCCCCCAACCCCAACACACATGCCCTTGACCGGAATTGAACCTGGGACCTTTCAGTCTGCAGGCCGACGCTCTATCCACTGAGCAAAACTGGCTAGGGCTCCTACTAGGTTATTTTAGACTTTGCTTGTTGTGTGAGTGATTTATTTTACAAACCACTACTGAACCTCTGGGACCAGGGGCTGCACAGGAGGTGGTCCTGTCTGAGCTGGGACTTCGGTGATGCACAGGAAGGGGGGTTAGGCATGGAGGGAGCCCGTGGGCTGCTGGAGGGCTCACTGGCCAAGCAGAGGGAGCTAAGTGGAAAGTACTCAATATGATTGCTTGGCGTGGCCAGAAGCCTGAGTGTATGTGCGTGTGTGGATGCACGTGGAGCACCAGGAGGAGGTGGGATCCCCCCCCCCAAAAAAAGCCCCTGGAAGATTTTAGTCAAGGGAAGGGTATGATCAGATTGGTGTTTTAGAAATATCTTTGGGTATGAGCATAAAAGGAAGGAAAGAAACCATACAGGAAAGGAACTAATGTTTGGCTGTAGTAAAATTTCTGAACCTCCAAAAAGCCACTGTGAAATAGATAAAAGCAAAAGAAAAAACTGGAATTTTTTTGCACCATTTAACTGCAAATTATGAATCTTAGTATAGAAACAAAGCTTAAACATAAAAAAGAAGGTAAAAACTTTCCCAGAAAAATGAGCATATGGCATATACAGGCAATTCACAGAAGACTTAAAAATGAACCGTAAAAAAGGTTCGGCATCACGAGTAAACAAACAAATGCAAAATGACTGAAGTGAGATTTCTTTTTATATATCAGACTTAAAGATTTTTTAAGCCTCCCAACTTAAAACAATTGTTTCCCAGATGTAGTTGACAGATGGCGCTTTGGAAGCTTAAGGCATACAGTTCTGTGTTGTAGCATCTTTGGGGGTTAGCATGCTCTGACTTCTTCATCATGTTCTCACGTGTAATTCCTACAAGTCTTTCTCTTGTGGTTACTGTGAGGCTTACATAGAATATCTTAACATTATAACACCCTGTTTTGAACTTTATGCTTTCACTTCTCCTCCTCACATTTTAGGTTATTGATGTTATCGTTAACATACTTTTATTGTGTAAACAATAGCAGGTTATTGCATTTCTGGTTATTTTTACCACATTTGTTTTCTTACTTTTAAATTCGAGTTGTAACTGAGTGATGTATCACCACTACCACATTACAGAATCTAAATTTGACTAAATATTCATTACCAGTGAGCTTTATTCTACTTTCTCTTTCTTTTGGGGGGGGGAGGGTTGAGGGAGATGGAGGGGAGGATTCAGGGTTGTAATTTAAAATTGTTTACATTTCGTTTTTATCTATGGAGATCTCAAAAACTGTGACTGCCCAACCGGCATGGCTCAGTGGTTGAGCGTCAATCTATGAACCAGTAGATCACGGTTCGATTTCCAGTCAGGATACATGCCTGGATTGTGAGCTCGATCTCCAGTGTGGGGCATGCAGGAGGCATCCAATCAATGATTTTCTCTCATCATTGATGTTTCTCTCTCTCCCTCTCCCTTCCTCTCTGAAGTATATATATTTTAAATTGTGGCTGAGGTCTATAACTTTAAGTTTGTAATCTAGGCTTATATGATACTAGAGGCCCAGTGCACGAAATTCGTGCACGTGTAGGGTCCCTAGGCCTGGCCGGCGATCAGGGCCAATCAGGGCCTTCCTTCATTCCACACTGCCCCCTGGTGGTCAGCATATGTCATAGCGAGCAATCGAACTCCTGGTTGAACTCCCAAGGGGACACTTTGCATATTAGCTATATATATATATATATATATATATATATATATATATATATATATATATAGAGAGAGAGAGAGAGAGAGAGAGAGAGAGAGAGAGAGAGATTACCTAACTAATAGTCACTAGTGACACACCTGAGAAACTCAGACCAAACAAAACCTAGCCTAGAGACTTGGATGACATTGTAGCCCATCCAACTCATTGATAAATCCTTAAAGCTTTAACCCTTCCCTCTTCCACCTGCACCCCCCCCCCCCGCCCCAATTTATAATGCCCTCTTTTTAAGAGAAGGATGGTGGAATTACTTTGCCTTGGAATTAATGGTATAAAGATGTACCTTCTCATATGTGTAATACTGATTTATCTCTATCCCTGGTCACTTCCTACCTAACAGTCTGCATCTCATTACTATTGCAGCAGTTTTGGCTCCCAAGAATAACCCTCTAAGGAGGATGATATGTATACCAGTGAGTCTAATACCAGGGCATGCATTCACATTTTTATCAGCATATAACAGTTAAGTCATCCTTGAGTGTACTGTACTCCCCCCGCCCCCATCCTCCCCTCTGGCAACCATTAGCTTGTGTTTTTTTTTTTTTAATTTTAATTTTTTTTATTGATTTCAGAGAAGAAGGAAGGGAGAGGGAGAGAGAGATAGACATATCAATGATGAGAGAGATTCATTGATTGGCTGCCTCCTTCACACCCCCTACTGGGGATCGAGCCCACAACCTGGGCATGTGCCCTGACCGGGAATTTAACCGTGACCTCCTGGTTCATAGGCTGACGCTCAACCACTGAGCCACGCCGGCCAGGCAACTTGTTCTTTATGGGTCAGTTTCTGTTTTATTGCTTTTAGATTCCACAAATAAGTGAGATCATACAGTATTTATCTTTCTCTAACTTATTTCACCCAGCAAATGTGGCAGCAGGACAGGCCCTAGGGCCTGCATGGTTTTTGTTTGGGAACCTGAACCAGGCAAGACTGCACTGAATTCCATGACTAGATGGGGCCATGGATTTTGTTGTGTAGATAGGGAGAGACGTGGGCAGTGCCCTCTGTTGAAGTGCCACTGTAGGCAGGGCTGTTGGATGGGCTATGCAGCTTCCTGTGTGTCTGATTAGGTTCCCTCTTGGGTAGGCTAAAGGCTGTGTTCAGAAATAGGCAGAACTATGAGTCAGTTTCCCTGCCTGCGCACAGTGGGAGAGCCAGCTCTACCTGAACAGTTCTACCTGGTGGACTCTGGTCCAGTGTTGCTGGGCTACACAGATTTCTAGGTGTTATGGCCAGACTCTGATCAGGCCGGGCCAGGAATGACTCAGGTCCCTTGCCTGGAAGAGGCAGACCAGGCTCCAGGGTAATAAAAGCCTCTGAGTATCCAACTTGGAGCACCCTACACCCTGCTGAGTTGCCTGTTCATACTGCACTCTGATTTGGCTCTGCAGATGAGCAAATATCCTGGCTTGGACTCCTACTTGGGTGCTATAGGCAGGACCTTGGTCTGCCAAGATCATAGAGCTGATTGTTTCAAACCCCTCCCCCTTTTCTGTAACATGAGATTCTCTGAGGGCAAGCACTACTGATCCCCCTGTGGGGCGAGACTGGAGTGGTGGCTCCCAAGAAGTGACTACAGTGATGGGGGAGCTGGATGTCCACCCTGGGATCTCTTTTCCCACTGAAGGAACCATAGGCTCAGGGAGACCTCTTGGTATGGTGCTGTGCCAGTCTAGGGGAGGGGCAGTTGGTTAGCACACAGTCACTCCTCTACCCCTTCTAATGTGATCTGTCTGGGTCTCTGGTACAGGGGATGCTTCAGCCTGACCCATGTGTTCTAGGCTCCTCCCAGGGTTGTCTTGCCCACAAATAGTTGTTAGTTCTTCTTGTGTGTGTGTGGGGGGGGGGAGCAAAATAAATAACCACTATGTTGTCATCTTGGTGATGTCACTGTCCTAAGATTTTTAAAAATTTGCAATGGCTAGTGTTGGTGAGAGTTTAGTAACAAGACCACATGCATGTTACTGCTAGTGGAAGGGTAAAATAGAACCGTTGTGAGGGGTAATTTGGAAATAGGTGCAAATACTTTTTTCCTGAAGAGATCATCAGAGATGTAAGTAAATGTTTATTGTATACATGGATATTCAGTGCAGTGTCATAACAGACAAAACTGAAAACGCCCTAAATAGATGAGAGAAATCTTGCACAACTGAGAGGCTATACTAAGCAGCTGATGAAAATCAAGTCCTTAAAGAATATTTAATCATGTGAGAAAATGTTCATGAGCTGTTACAAAGTAAAAATGATTTTACAACATGATCTGCATGATCCCAATTTTGTAAAAGGTTATATGAACAGGGGTGGGGGGGCAAAAGTAAGTTTGCAGATGTTCATATGGAAAATAATATAATAATTAATAATTAATATAAGAATAAACTATGTCTTCTATACTCACAACTATAAACCTACCATCTCATTACCATTAATATTTTTGTGGTACTGCCCCAATCTTGTTCCTGTCTATATGAACTACACCCTATACATGTAGATAGGAAAAAGATTGGGGCAATACCCCGAAAATATTAATGGTAAGAACTCTGGGTGATGAGAGACTGCAGGTAACTTTCGTCTCTTTGTTAAATTATTCTCAATTGGTACATTTATTTAAAAAATATAGCCTAATGGGCCTGTGCTTAAATATTGCTCCTAATCATAAGGAGCTCTTCAACAAATATGCTCTAGAAAGAAGCAAAAAGGTCACCAGAAATGACCAACGAGACAGGACCACTACGGACGGAATTCCCTTATATATCATTAAAACTTGCTAGAAAATGGAGTTTGACATTATTTAAAACTAGAGGCCTGGTGCACGAATTTGTGCATGGGTGGTATCCGTCGACCTGGCCGGCGATCGGGGCTGATGGGGGCCCTTCTTGCCCAGTCCCAATTGGGCTGATCAGGGCTGGCCAGGGGGAGGGACCACGGGAGGTTGACTGGCTGCGGGAGGTTGGCAGTGGGAGCATGCTGACCACCAGGGGGCAGCTCCTGCGTTGAGCATCTGCCCCCTGGTGGTCGGTGTGCATCATAGCGACTGGTTGACCAATCGTTCAGTTGACTGGTCATAATCGTTGCTTAGACTTTTATATATATAGATTATACCAACATTTGTGGCAGCTGAATGTCACAGGTATTTTAGTCTCCTTTTATTCTTTATTTTCAAATAGTTCTGTAGTGAACACATATTTTATCATCATAAAAAAAGCAATAACTGTAGGGAGAGAGAAGACAGAGGCAAGATTAGGCTGAAGGGCATTGCTATAATGGCATGAGAAAATGTTAAGACCTCAGGTACATCATCAGTTCCCCCTGCACTGATTTTCCTTTTATTTTTTTATATATTTTTATTGATTTCAGAGAGGAAGGGAGAGGGAGAGAGAGATAGAAACATTAATGATGAGAGTCATTAATTGGCTGCCAACACGCCTCCTACTGAGGATCGAGCCTACAACCCGGGTATGTGACCTGACTGGAATCGAACCTGGGGCCATTCAGTCCACAGGTCGATGCTCTATCCACTGAGCCAAACCAGCTAGGGCTAGCCCATTACTTTTTAGAATGTCAAATCTCCTCTAGCAGATATAATAGAGATGCTTGATGATCGCTAAGATCCTTTCCAGATATAAAACTCCACAATTCTACAAATACACCAATTATTCACCTTCCATTAAAGGTACTGGTAACGCCGCCAAAAGACCCAACTCCTCTCAAAATTAAACAAAACAAAAAAAAAATGCTATAGATGAAGCCCATTTATAAGACAAAAATCAAATACCAAAAGGAGAGGGTGGCCTATTATTAACAGCAACATTTAAAAAAAATCCTTGAACTTCTAGCATGCACTTTAAAATATGTGTTTTTATTACTGTAATCTTTAAGTGTATTTTTAGTGGCAGCCATTAGCCCTCCTGCTGTTAATGGATTATCAGCATTTCCATTAGAAGCCCACTTTCTAGGGAAATCTACGACTTGTCTATTACGGTTTGACTGTGCTGTGCCAGTCAAGAATATTCTGCCTAAGGAGATGAAATCACTTGAATCCTTAATGATAAACAATGGTGTCGCACTTCATAAAATGTGATATCCTTGCAAAGGAACTCTGGGTCTCGATTTGCAAGCTCTCTGATCTGTTACTGGTGCCTTTTGAAGGGTGGTTCCCCTACAAAGAAGCTGAATTGAATCAGGTCAGGAGACAGTTTGTAATGAGCTTCCTGGGAAGAAAAGCACTTTAGAAATATAACAAATAATGAAGACCTGGCATGGCATTTTCAAAGAGAAAAGGTATTTTAATTCAGTCTTTTACTGTATCAAGAGGTTTCCATTTATAAAGATTTCTCCCAAGAAAATAATACCATTTATAGTCCTGTCCATATGAAAGTATTTTGCCCCTCCTACAAAGTTTTCCCTTTTAAGAAATTCTTAACATCCACCAAGGCACTAAATGTCATCACAGATGTCTTTAAAGATTTCAGTATTTCAGATATATTCTGACATATCTGCCCAAAAAGAAGCAAAAAATATCCTAGTTATCCTATCTGGTTTGGACCTCTGGGAAACAACAGAACTCAAGGAGAGAGTTTCAGTTGTGGATAAACAACTAAGGCGTACAGTATCTGATACCTGCCTGCCAGGCACTGTTAAAGGGCTGTATGTATAAAACAACTTATTCCTGCCCGGACTGTGTGGCTCAGTGGTTAAGCGTCGACCTGTGAGCCAGGAAGTCATGGTTCAATTCCCAGTCAGGGCACATGCCAGGGTTGCACATGCCTGGGTTGTGGGCTTGATCCCCAGTGTGGGGCGTGCAGGAGGCAGCCAATCAGTGATTCTCATCATTGATGTTTCTCTCTCTCTCTCTCTCTCTCTCTCTCTCTCTCTCTCTCTCTCTCTCTCTCCCTTCCTCTCTGAAATCAATAAATATATTTTTAAAAAATAATTTCATCCTCCCAACACCCCTGGTAGGTGACTGAGAGGCAAAGGAATTTACCCAAGGCTACCCAGCCAGGAAGTGAGCCCCTTGTCATGATCAGTGCTATGTAATCATTCACTTACATAGTAAGAAGCTTCCCATGATTATTCATGTTTTACTTATGCATTTGTTGGAAGACAATTTTTAAAACCACTGTCAAAAAGACTCAAATGGGGTATCTAATTCAAATCCACAAACTAAAATTTATATTTCTTTTCTGAAGATAAAAACAGTCTTAAAAATTAGCAGTGCCATTAGAATGCCTATTATAAAAATATTAAAAATCAAGTACTAGTGAGGATAGAGGGAAATTAGAACCCTGTGTATTATGGTGAGAATGTAAAATGGTGCAGCCACTGTGGAAAACAGCACAGCAGTTCCTAAAACAAAACAAAACAAAAACAACAACACAAAAACCTAGAATTACCACATGATATAGCAATTCCACTTAATTGAAAGCAGGGACTTAAGCAGATATTTGTATATCCATGTGTATATCAGTACTATTCACAATAGCCAAAAGGTGGACACAATTCAGAAGTCTACCAACGAATGGAGGGATAAACAAAATGTGGTAGATACAAATAATATCCCATTATATATGTCTACACACACACACACACACACACACACACACACACACACATACACACACAAACACCACATACACACACACAGATTTGTTTTTTGTTTTTGTTTTTGTTTTACTAGCATGGTATATTTTCATGATAGAAGTTGAAAAGAAACGTTTTGTTTATTACAAAGTATTATGGAGGGTTTTCCTGACATGAAAAGTCTGAAAATTGAGCATTCATTCTCTCAACAAATATTTCCTGATAGCACACTATGTATGGTTCAGGTATTAATCTCAGCCTTAAGGATACAGGAGTAAACAATAGAGGGGGAAAAAAGTCTATGCTCACATTTATTTTTTTAATTGAAGCATAATTGACATATTTTAGTTTCGGGTGTATAACATGATTCAATATTTGTATATATTGTGAAATGATCACCACAATAAGACTCGTTAACATCCATCACCACACATAGTTACACAATTTTGTGATGAGAGCTTTTATGATCTACTCTCTTAGCAACTTTTAAGTATGCAGTACAGTATTACATACAGTCACCATGCTGTACATTGCATCCCCAAGGCTTACTTATTTTATAACTGGAAATTTGTACCTTTGATTCCCTTCACTCACTTTACCCACCCCTCCACCCCCTGCATCTAGCAACCACCAATGGACCTCCCATCATATAAATCTGTTTTTTCTAAAACACAACGTCAGCCTTTTTTTTTTTTTTTAAAGGTAATCTCATATGTCAGATGGCAAAGGCCTGTTTGGTTGGCCGACTGATTAAATTGAGGCAGAGGGAGTTTGTGGTCCAGGATGAACTAGAAATTTGCACTTGGCTTAAGGTCATTGTCTCCTGGTGCTCCAAGGAAAGGGTCTACATTCACATGGTAAAACGGAATAGACCCACTTTCACTTCAAACCGGAAATGATTCTCTGTGTTCAGTCAACGAAGAAATATAGTGGCAGACCATTCAAAATAATACATGTCTTTTAAAAAACAGCACATGTGGTTGGGGCACTAATGTTTAAATAGAATGTGTCTGCTCTGGATTCAGATATTTCAAACAAAAAACAACTTTCAGTAGGAAGGCCCTACAGTAAAACCTAACTGTGAAAGCTGATTCAGCCTACCTCAGTCCTGGCTGCTTGCCACTTAATACCTCAGAAGTGAATGGTGTTGCCTCCACCATGGCAACAAAGCTTCAAAATTTAACTTCTTTAAAGCCCCTCCCTTGATAGTGTCTTTCAAAGAGACACCCCCTCGCTTTGTCGCTCTGCTTGGGTTACAGGCTGTCTTTTGAGAATGTCAAGAGGTTACAAGAATCAAGCACATACAGTCATGTATCACTTA
The DNA here is from genome assembly GCF_014108235.1 of Myotis myotis. Classification (NCBI taxonomy): domain Eukaryota; kingdom Metazoa; phylum Chordata; class Mammalia; order Chiroptera; family Vespertilionidae; genus Myotis; species Myotis myotis. Next base: position 117,421,967 of record NW_023416346.1, on the reverse strand, counting down.
ACGACAAGGATGCATTCTGAGAAATGTCACAGGCAATTTCATCATTGTGTAGACATCATAGAGTGCACTTACACAAATCTAGATGGTGTAGCCTACTACACCTAGGCCCTATGGGATAGCCCAGGGGTGGGGAACCGTTTTTCTGCCAAGGGCCATTTGGATATTTATAACATCATTTGCAGGCCATACAAAATTATCAACTTAAAAATGAGCCTGCTCTATTTGGTCAAACATTTAATTAACTCACCCCTAATGCCTTGGCAGGGCCAGGCCAAATGATTTCTCAGGCCTTATACGGCCCACGGGCTGTACGTTCCCCACCCCTGGTCTAGCTTATTTCTCCTAGGCTACAGGCCAGTACAGCACGTTACGACAAAACACCAGAGTAAATCGAGTTCAAGATGAAATAATGTAATCAAGAGACCCAGTAGACATGAGATGTATGAAGCTGCTGCTGGTGTAACACAGCATATGTCTATAACAAATTTTATAAATAGAACGACTATAAACTACTGACAAAAATATAGTATAGCAAATATATAAACCAGTAACATAGTCCTGTCAAGTATGATGTACTGTACTTAATTGTATGTGCTATGCTTTAATGGGACTGGCAGCACCGTAGGTTTGTTTATACTAGCATTGCCACAAACTCATGAGTAGTGTGTTATACTACAACTAGAAGCCTGGTGCACAAATTCGTGCATGGGTGGGGTCCCTCGGCCTGGCCAGTGATCGGGGCCAATCTGGGCCATCTCACCCAGTCCCAATGGGGTCCGATTGGGGCCTGCCGGCTTGGGGGAGGGACTGTGAGAAGTTGGCTGGCCTCAGGAGGTTGGCCATAAGAGCACACTGACCACCAGGGGCAGCTTCTGCATTGAGCATCTGCCCCCTGGTGGTCAGTGCATGTCATAGTGACCGGTTGTTCGGTTATTTGGTTGCTTAGGCTTTTATATATATAAATGGCTATGACATCACTAGGTGATAGGAATTTTTCAGCTCCATTATAATCTTATGAGACCACCATCATATATGTGGTCCAGCTTTGACTGAAACATCTTTATGTGGTGCATGACTATACTTAAATAAATAGGGTGGTAGGTGATGAGATTGAAAAATGATATCTTGGGCTCTGATAATCCACCAATGAGACAATAAATGGGAATAGATAGTCTATTCTAGTGATTGAGAAGCTGATTGCTTGCTCAAATTGCGGTAGCCATCTGCCAAGATGGCCCCACCACCTTCTGGTATTCATATCCTTGTGATTGTCCTCCCCAAATATACCAGGATTAGTCTGTGAGGGCCAATCAAACCATGTCTGCCTGCTAAATTTGATCCATCAAAGATCAAATTGGAACCAAGCTTTGTATCCAGAACTATATCTATTTGTATATATTAATCATATAGAGCAATATAGATCGATGTAGATATGGAAGATTTGAGCCATGCCATATCCTTTGCAAATGCCGGAAGGCTCTATGAATTTTGTAACTTAAATCCTTCTATTTTCTGCCTTTTCAAGTTTGGGTTATTTGTATCAGTACTGTATTTTCAGATAATGTGGGTCCTCTATTTTAAGAAATGAGTTCCAGTCCTAAATTCACAAATAAAGAATTATTATAGTAATAGCATATTCATGAAAAGCAAATTACTTATCTTGGCGTTTAACATCCTTGTAACTATTCCTGTACTTTTAATGTCAACAGAAAAAAAGTAATGTCTAAGTCTGGCTGATACAGTAAATTAATGTTAATAACAGTTTTGACACTAATAGCAAGCGTTAAAAAGAAAAACCTCCCGTCTCTAAGCTGGGTTTCATTTCTTAAAAATCACCTCAGCTCGCTGTCACCAGACACCCCACCCCAGAATAATTCCAGCTACTATTAGTTGTAGTATAACACACTACTCACTGGGAGCCTGAAACTAGGGTCTACTACACAGTTTCTATGAAATGATATTCCTTCCCTGCCTTTGCTCACTCCATATGGAGAAAACACCCTCCCCCTTGAGTTACAACACCAGAGCTTCTCAGCAGACACATTTCTGAGTCCCTATAAGCACATGAATACCTACATGGTTTCATTAACAAACCACTAGCTATTTCTTCAGCATTTGAAGATTAGTTGTGAAACTGAGAACCACTAAATTACACACCAGATTAATAGGGAACTTCAGACTTTATGTTATAGAGACCACGGAACACCAGAGAACAGGGTCTGCACTTTGTCCTCATGTTGGTCCCCAGTACTGTGCACACACAAGGACATTCATACTGTCCCATGAATTCAACTGACCTGAGCGAAAATGTTAACATGCCCGAGGGAGAAGGAAAAGGAACCCAGCCCCTGGCTCCTCCACTCTTGCCATCTCTTTCTAGCCATCAACAAGGGTTAAAGCAGCCCCTTGCAGACTCAACCAACAGGACATGGATGGCCTGCGATATCCCCCCTCTATAATCACTTAGAAACCACTAGGCTTTCAGCAAAGTGTCTCTTCCCATTTCTCAAACGTTGTTCTTTTTCTATTACTAATTGAGTGTTTTACTTTTAGATAATCCTCTAATGAACCAGCTCAAATGAGCAGAGAGGCAGGAGTGACAACCCATCAATAAAATAATTAAAGCGAAGTGGATTTTGTTAGAGACTTCTCATGTCATAATAGGAAATCTAGGCTACTTAAAATCAGGGAAATTAAATGGAATCATTTATTTTTGTTTTAAAAGGAAGTTAGCTGTAAAAGTATCTCTTTCAAGGAACCCTCATTAACTCTGCTGACAATGTTGGTTATTTACTCTGGAAGTGCACATACAATAGAAAATACCAAGGGAGTTCAAGGTGGTTTCCAGAATTTTCTTTTCCCTTCTCATATATTTCATTCAGAATTTTCTGTAGAATTTAGGCAAGAGACCCTTGACAGTTTCTGTTTTAAGATTCAGATTGTGGCATCAGTCCCCAAAGACTTTTGTGCCAACATATACATGCTATGGAAAAAACAGGAGGGGAAAAAAGAAGAAACAGGGAAATCAGGGCATGATGGGTATAGTTGCAGGGCCAAATCCTACCTCCTCTCTCTCTCTTCCAACCAATGAAAGAGGTGAGTTTCTGGTAACAAAATCTGACCAAGGCAGCTGTTTCATTCGCACCCTCCTCCCCTGGTTGATCCAAGAGCCAGTTAGCCTTGTCTTACAAGTTCCATGATGCCACTGACTCAGTTCACCTTTATCGTCAAGCTTTGTATCATCTCCCACTGAGAACCTGAGATGAGCTACAGAACCAACCTCTGCAGTAATTACATTCAATGACTACCAAATGGCTTTAAGCTCTGGACAAGAGCTGGCTTTGGGTACTATTGGGTACTATATTGAGGGGTAAAGCAGGAACTAAATAGGGAAGTGACATGAACTTGAAGTCACTCAGGCTGACTGATGCCCAAAGTGGAGGCCACATATTGGACTGAGATAAGGGACACCCTTGACAGTTATGTGAAAAAGAAGATACACTGAAAACACCCGTCATCATGGGGCCAAGTGAAATAATTACATACCCATGCTCCATCTGGCCCAAACAGTTCTAAGAAGTTGCCAATGAATTCCCTTGACTTCTCTTCCCACTTTTGAATTAGATCATGACTCTTTTCTTCCACTCTGTTAACAAATTCCTTCGATCTTTCCTCCACATTCTTAACCTTTTCTTTCATCTTGTCTACCTGGTTTTGAAAGCGGTATTTCTTCTCCTGGTCAAAAAGTAGAGGAGGGGAAAAATGGATTTATCGGAGAGGGCATGAGAGAGGTCAGTCATTCACATTAATGGTTTTATTTTCTTTCAACTTGTGTTCTTAATCTGAAGAGTCCAGATGTTACTATTTCCCAAGAGCTGGATTGATGGGAAGGTACATCTCTTATTAGAAAAGTCACTTGTCACCCTGGCCAGTTTGGTTCAGTGGATAGAGCATTGGCCTGAAGACTGAAGGGTCCTGGGTTAGATTCTAGTCAAGGGCATGTACCTTGGTTGCAGGCTCCTCCCTGGCCCAGGCCCTAATGGGGGCATGTGCAAGAGGCAACCAATCAATCTGTTTCTCTCACATGGATATTTCTCTCTGTCTTTCCCTCTCTAAAAATCAATGGGAAAATATCCTCAGTTGAGAATTGAAAAAAAAGAAAGAAAAAGAAAAGGCACTTATCATTAGTCTTGTTCGATATGTACAAGTGAAGTACAACTGGTTTTAACAGTCTCTTTTTTGTAAATGTCTTAGTTGAATTTGATTATATAAGAGAATAACCAAAAAATATATATTTGCTCTTTATTATGGTTATATATTGGGCAAATATTCAACCCCCCCCCCAATTCTGCTGGGACTTAGCCAAAAAGATAAATGTACATAGAATGGCCCCTCAGAGGCTTCCTGAATATGCTGTTTCACTGAGACACTGTTAAAACCAATATGGGTTGAAAAAGTCGGTCATTTGCTGGGCCTTAGAAATTCACGTGTTATGCTAAACTTTTCATTGTAATGGTATTTTCCATGAAGCTAATTGAACTGCATTGCTTTCCTTGGTGGTGAAGAAATCTCTTATCCTGATAGCTTCTTTTTACTGGGGCTTTGTTTTTCTTATAGCTTTTATGCAGCAGTGCTAATATCTGTATGCCTGGAAGGCATTGTATGTTAGGCAAGTCACATGGCACCTCTAAGCCTCAATTTCCTCATCTGTGAAATGGGATCATTATCCCTACCCTAGAGGGTAGCTGCAACAATTAGATAAACTAATGCAAGAATGTGCTTTGGCACAGCCTGGCATTTAGTAAAAGCTCAGTGTGTGTCGTCTGTTTCATTGCTACTAAGTGGCCTAGGCATTTAATCCTGTTACTTGATGACAGTGGTATGAAAACCATGAAAATAACATGAGACAGGGGGTCCTCCCCTCCATGAAATCATCATACATTTTCTCCTAAATAGGTAATAAGCTTTATCATTTTTCTTCACTACACGGGACTGCAGTTCATTTCAGATTTCAGATTTTCTCAAGGCACCTGGATGATTGCAAAACTGGATCAGGAGTCCCTGATTTAGACTTTCCAAACTTCACTGCAGCCTCAGGGTGGGGTGTGAGCTATATGTGCTGCCACTCAGCTTTTTTAAGATAAATAAATACATATTTGCAATATATATCTATATTTGCTATATATATATATATATATATATATATATATTTGCTATATATATATTATATATATTTCAGGAAGGAAGGGAGAGGAAGAGAGGAACAGAAATATCAGTGATGAGAGAAAATCATTGATTGGCTGCCTACTGCACACCCCACACTGGGGATCGAGCCCACAACCTGGTCATGTGCCCTGACCGGGAATCGAACTGTGACCTCCTGGTTCATAGGTCGATGCTCAACCACTGAGCCATGTCAGCTGGGCCACTCAGCTATTTTTACTATATGGTTATTATAATGGTTCTCAGGGGCAGCAAAGAGCAGTAGAATGAGCACTGGATCGGGAGTCACAAGGCTGGGAGGCTGCTGCACCTCCACCTCTACTTTGCTGAGGGGCCTTGGCCAGGTATCCTCTGAGCTCAGCTTTCCTCATTCCTACATGGAGGGACTTGGACAGGGTGACTGACCCTCGGCAGGTTCCGGCCACCTCTGGGGTCCTGTGACTCATCTACACGCCCCTCCAACACATTTGACTCTCTCTCCAGGCTGCAGCCAGGTTTGTTGTCACAGAAAGGGCATGAGAGCATCCATGCCGACTGCACAGCTCCCTGAGCTCAGGGGCTTAGCCACAGGCCGCCTAAAGAGCGTGAGCGAGAACTTTTGGAAATGGCTCGACATGCTTGGATGGTTGACTGAATTCAGTTTAAAAGATCGGTTTAATGTCTTTAAATAACCGGGGCTTAATTCTCTATGAGACACCAAATAATCGCGTTGACTTAATTCTTTTCAGCCATGTATTCTGGTGCCACTTGAAGCTGACATTTTCCACTTTGTTGCCCGGCTTGCATGAAGCCACAGAGCCTGGCCCACCAACACACACACCCTGCCCCGCCCCCGTCTCGTGGGGACAACTAATAATCCCTGATTTACAATTAATGAGCCCTTCCGCATTGTGAAGGGAGCAGTGACCAATCTGTGTAAGCTACTGACTAATTATGGCTGTGCGTAATTCTAAGCATCTAGTTTTATGGAAAAATCCCTCTTTGAAAATACAGTATTTTGGGGGGTTGAAATTCTGGATGGATAGAGAGTTCTTGTTTTAATCAACTACCTGGGCTCCTTGGAGTCTAGGCAAATACAGTTGTCCAGACTTGCTACCATCACCTCCAGCAACTGGGCTGCCCTCTTTGCTTTTTAACAGTTTGTTTTGCTTGTTTTAAAGATTGTTTTAACAGCTACTCTATTATTAAGCTAACAGCAGCTCTGTGGGAACAATATGGCAGAAATACCCAAGGAAGCCAAAGACTTTAGGCTTTATTTAAGCAGCTGTAATTTCTCTGGACAAGAAAAAACTGTTTTTAAGGTGTCTGGTGAGCATCTGTGAGGTCTTAATAAAATGATAATTTAAAAATGTTAGAACAAGAAAGCGTTTTCTCTGGGTTTAGCTTTCCATCCCCTCTGCCCTCCTTCCTTCCCTCTGAGCAGAAGAGAACTATTTTTGTTGTTGTTGTTAATCCTTACCCGGGGATATTTTTCCATCGATTTTTAGAGAGAGTGAAGGGAGGGGGAGACAGAGAGAGAAACATTGATGTGAGAGAGACGCATCAATTGATTGCCTTCTGCCTGGCCCCCGACCGGGGCTGGGGATCGAGCCTGCAACCGAGGTACGTGCCCTTGACCAGAATCGAACCCAGGACCCTTCAGTCCAAGGGCCCACCCTCTATCCTTTGAGCCAAACCGGCTAGGACCAGAAGAAAACTCTTCCTTTTCATGAGAGCAGATCTCCCAGAAACCGTTGGCCCAGGCCTGAGAACTCTAAAGAGGTATATTAAGGGGAGGGGAGGGAAGTGAGGCAGTTCCTTTATAAAATGTGGAGCTCACTACCTGTGTGCCTTGGTTGACTTATGTTACCCCTTTGAACATTGGTTTCTCCATCTGTAACATGGGGATGATAATACATCCTTGGGTTGTTATGTGGATTGAAAACACCAAGAACACGGCGTGGCATATAGTAAGTGCTCAATAAACGGCGACAGTGGTGTGATTTGGTGGTCTTCAGAGGGTAAGAAGTGGCACACTTACATTTATGAAGCTGACATTCAGTTCCTTTGCTGTGTACCCTCTCTGGAGGTTGCGACGGGCATACACATCATAGTCTCGGACAATTCTGGTGATGATATCTGATGTTGAGATGCCTTCCGTTCTCTGCGTTGGAACGAACATTCCTGTTCAGATAGGAAAGGGGAGATTACGAGGAAAAAGTAAGGGGGACTTGGTTAACCCATCTTCTTTAATCCTCCTTTGCAGAGAAAAGTTGCAGCTCCTGCTGTGTCATGGAGGTTTTCACATCTGGCCCAGCTGACTCTTCCAAGGCTCAGTTCTGCATGCTCCTGTTCTCCCATTAACACTGAGTGTTCATCATCCTGGACCTGGATGCACCATGCACTCACCAAGCTCCTAGCATTTGCTCATGCCCAGCCCTTCCTTTCTGCCTTGAATCCTCCTTCCCTGCTCACATCAGCCACAGCATTCCTCCTCATCCTACAACGTCCAGTTGCCAGGTTATGCCTCTGGGAAGTCTTTACTGACACCCCTGGGCAGAATCCTCAACATTTAGGACATGCAATGAGAATGGTGCCCCCTGCGACTGCATAGAGCATCTTCCACTAACAAAAGTATTTTCAATGTCTGTCTTCTTGTAGAAAGAGAACATTCTGAAAGCACCTATTATGCCTTGACTGTCTTTGCATCCCCAGCACCAAGATCAGTGCCCCTGTGTCTAGCACAGCGGTTCTCAACCTGTGGGTCGCGACCCCTTTGGGGGTTGAACGACCCTTTCACTGGGGTCGCCTAAGACCTTCGGAAAACACATATGTAATTACATATTGTTTTTGTGATTAATCACTATGCTTTAATTATGTTCAATTTGTAACAATGAAATTGGGAGTCACCACAACATGAGGAACTGTATTAAAGAGTCGTGGATGCCGAAACCGGTTTGGCTAAGTGGATAGAGCGTCGGCCTGCGGACTGAAAGGTCCCGGGTTCGATTCCGGTCAAGGGCATGTGCCTGGGTTGTGGGCACTTCCCCAGTGGGGGATGTGCAGGAGGCAGCTGATCGATGTTTCTCTCTCATCGATGTTTCTAACTCTCTATCTCTCTCTCTTCCTCTCTGTAAAAAATCAATAAAATATATTTTAAAAAAAATAAAGAGTCGTGGTATTAGGAAGGTTGAGAACCACTGGTCTAGCACATGGAAGGTGCTCAAGAAATGCAAATTAAATGAGTAAATGAAGAGAGAATAAAACTGAATCAATGAATTAGTCAGATTATGGCAACTCCCCTTCTTCCCCAAGGAAGTCTGTGTCATGTTATACTGAAGGAAAAGGAGAAAAAGTGTTTTATTTTTGTTTTCTCTGATCTAAAAACATGTTTGTGGGGTGCTAGATGATTTTATCTCCCTAAGACTGTTCTACTCTGGATGGTGATATCCCCACTCAAAGACCCTTTCATTTAGAATACGTGGGACTGAGTAAAAAAAAAAAAAAAAAAAAAAAAGCAGAGGATGCCAAATTACAATAGAACTTCCTTAAAGTCCTCAGATATATATGGGTATACCAATACAGGGCTAAAAAGAGATCACAAATGTTATCAAAGACAAGAAGCTGGTTTGTGCTTACAGGTGTCAACTGAAATACTTGTTGGCAATTGAGATCTTTCTACCTGGTATGATTATGGCTACTCAATCAGAGACATCAGCCATGGGACGGCATGATGGAAAGAGTCTAGGGACCATGATGCTGGCTTCTTGGTTTGTAGATTTGGGCAAGTTTCTCAAGCCTCAGAAGGCAAGTTACTTAACCTCAGTCTCCAAAGCTGAGAAACGAGGTGGCTAGATAAGATGACCTTGGGCTCATTCATGCCACTTCCCTCTCCCTCACTCCTTATACCCAATTTCCTTCTAATCATCAATCTACTTCGTAAATGTCTCCCCAACTGATGCAATTGTCTCCATTCTCCAATTCTAAACCAATCTAATGCCATTTTTTGCAAAGATTACAGCAAGAGCCTCAATACTACTCTTCAGTGATGCCATTTTTTTGGTCCTCTCAGTTAACTCTCCCTATAGCAAGATCGCAGGGCAGTCTTTCAAAATGCAAGTCATATGCCTACCCAACAGCCTTCACTGGCTTTCTACTGTCCTCTGTATTTAATATATTTTTATTGATTTCAGAGAGGAAGGGAGAGGGAGAGATAGAAACATCAATGATGAGAGAGAATCATTGATCAGCTGCCTCCTGTATGCCCCACACTAGCGATCAAGCCTGCAACCCAGGCATGTGCCCTGACCAGGAATCAAACCATGACCTCCTGGTTCATAGGTTGATGCTCAACCACTGGGCTATGCTGGCTGGGCTACTGTCTTCTGTATTTATATTCAAATCCTTAACCTGGCCCTGCAGCAGCTTGCATTATCTGTTCCCTGTGCTTTTCTCCAGTCCCACCTCAGATGCTCTCCACTTCCTTCACTCCCTAAGCCAAGTCCTTGTGCTACATAGGGGTAGGGGGTACCATTTTAATTGTAGTCCATGGCACTGGGCAACAGTCTTGCCCTGCCTTGGTCCAGCCACACTGAACTTCAGTGTCCTGAAAGGGCTGGCCCCCTCTCTTTACTCTGCCACAAACACACTCCACCTGGTTGACTCTTGGTCATCCATTGGGTTTCACCTTTAGCGTCACTTCCTCAAGGAAATCTCTCAACCCCTGACTGGATCTTCCTGTTCGTTATTTCCCTACCAAGGTCCAACTAACTGCTCTTCTCCTTCAGTTATTCCAAGGTCTTTATAAAACAACTTGTTCAATAACTGCCTTCCCGACTTGACTATAAGCTACATGAGGAAAGGAACTGCTCGTGTCTCATTCTCTTCTATAGTCTCAGCATCAGGTGACAATTGAGCACTTATAGGGACATTTGGTGAATGAGTGGCTAGATGAATATTGATCCCTAAATGCCTTTCCAAATCCAGTTTTCTCTGAATCTATGGGGGGGGGGAGTAAATTTTCTAGTCTTCTGGCCCCTCCCAGGGTGTCCCTTTGGAGCTTTCTTTGGAGATCATCTGCATATTGGCAGTATCAGCAGCAGGGTGGCACTGCTGATGTTAAAGACAACACATCCGGTTTCTAATATTCTGTAGCTCAGAAGACAGAGTTGGGGTTCCCACTAGACCAAAAACGTCCTTTATCTCCTTCTAAAAAGGAGGACTCCAGAAAACCAAATGGAAGGCAGAGGATGCAAACATCTAAATGCGTGGGTATAAACAACACTCAAGTGACCCAGCTGTGCAGGGTGCTTTGGTGGGTGGGGAACTCTGAGCTGTCCCGAAGCAGGAAAGGGGGGACCTGAAATAACACCTTGGTGGGAGCAGCAGGGAGCCTTCTGGTGAGAAAGAAGTATGTGCCATCTTTCAGCAGACAGCTATTTCACTCTACCCATGCCTGCTGAAATGTTAAGAGGATTCTCTGGCTATTCATGGACTTTAACAAATCACTTCGACACTGGTGACATGAGCTCACCCTTTCTTTGAAGCCACAGGGTGAGGCCTCTGTGGCTGAGTAACTAAAAGTTGGCTTTGGGGAGAGATTTGCTTTGTCTGGTTGGGAGGTAGGTCTCTGAAAGAAGCCAAGCCCTCTGCTGCTATAATGAGGCACCCGGCTTCCTCCACATCCTAATTATTGCTCTGCTAAAAATATTCAGTAATGAGTATGATCAGAGAACCTTTTTTATCATGCTTTTCAGAATTGCAGCATTTGGTTATGGAGCTATTTTAAGAAGCAGCAAAGCACATGTTAATGAAGGGAACTTTCAACAGTAGTAGGCAATATTAGAATGATGATGATGTGGACCTTACAGTCTACTTCATTTAAGCCCCATCTTTTAATCCAGCTTTGCAGTAGGATTTTGACACGTAGCTCTGATAAGCAGAGTAGAGTACTGTAAACTTTAATTCATGCCCTTGATACCTCTGGCTTCGTTTAACGTGATTTCTGACATGCAAAGTATACCTCAAGTATCAAAGCCAAATGTGGAGGCTTAGGCCATTTCTGAGCATCTTTCTCCCATGATGAATACGCTGGCCTCCTCTACCTGGACCCTAAACAGATCTCTGCTGTGGGTCTTCATTGGTGAGGACTCAACAGAGCAGATCAGTGGATCATAAGAATGGGTCCCTGTGCATATGAAAAGTCACACATAGGCTTATGCCTGTGCTCCCAGGGAAAGTAAAATACCATCTGACTATTCAATTTGGAGATGAGAATTGTGGTGAATTAAACATGAGCACAGTTCCCATCCCCTGAAATCTGGGCTGGCCTTTGTGACTTGCTTATAACAAACTGACTGTAGTATCAATCAGCGGTCGCCAACTGGTGGTCCGTGGACCACTGGTGGTCCGTGAGGTCCGAAAGGTTGGCAACCGCTGGTATAAATGACACCAGGTGACTTCCAGGGCTAGGGCAAAAAAAGTTGGCGGCTTCTATCAAGATGGCAAGCCCTCCGGATGCCTCCTCTTAGGACACACACTCTTAGAACCCAGCCACCATGCTCTGAGAAGCCCATATGACCCAGGAGAGCCATGTGTAGGTGCTCCAAGGTCAAGCCCAACTGAACTCCCTGTGGGCAGCCAGCACCTGTTGCCAGCAACAGTTGGGACTTTAGATAACTGCAGCCCCAGCCAACATCTGACAACAGTCGTTTGAGACACCCAGCCAAACCCTCCACTCTTTTAAGTCACTAAACTGGGGCGGGGCGGGGGGGTAATTTCTAATGCAGCAATACGGTGCTGAATAGCATAGAGTTAGAAAAACGTTGGAGCTGTTCCTACACCTAAATAGCTAGAGTTGAGGTTTGACTCCCTAAAATCGGGAAAGCAACTTTTCTTAGCCCACTAGCGGTCATCCACCCAGAAGGAAAACCACCACTGAGTGCTTGTCCCTACTCTGGATAGTAGCTGAGGAACTGTCACCCTGGGATATGTTGGTTCCATTAATCCTGGGGGTGATCCGGGGTGAACCAGAATCCCTGGTCTGGATTCTCGCTACTCTAGGGGAGATCTATAGACCTGCAGCTTCTAACAACCTGGGGGCTTATTGGAAATGGGGATCTTGGGTCCCACCAGGCCCACTGAATCCAAACCTGCACTTTGAAAGGACCCTGAAGGGATCTGTAGGCACATTCCCAGTCGACAAGCACGGGTCTCTATTGGGTCCTTCAGAGCAGTGTTAGAAAAGGAGCAGCTGGCTCACAACTCAGATCTTACAAAGACTTAAACTGATGTAACTGATGCCCCAGTCAGTTCCTCCCCCTCCCAGACATGTTCCACAGCACCCTTGCAAGTCCGACGTGTATGGGGCTTCCTTTCTTAGAACTCCTTACAAACAAGATCAGGATTTGAAAACATCAGACCTCCCATTCTTACCTAATGCTTTTATAATTATTCAAAGTGTGTGTATACAACTTCTTTGAGACATCCTATATTTTACTGGAATCTACAAAAACTTATCCATGCTTTCTGTCCTCTGCATGTGGTACTCTGAGGATATTATTGTCATGTGACAAGATGATATACGGCAGGACTGGACTTGGCAGACAATGAGTCCAGATTGTTAATTAGCCAGTTATCTGTCGTCTTCTGGAAGGAACTTTCTTGGGAGTGTAAAATAATTTCATTGTGAGGACTTCATTGTGAATGAGGAAAATGATTGCCTTTTAAACCACAGGGTCCTGTGAGTTTGGTCTGATGAAGCCTTAAACCGGAAGTTGAGTACTTTGGGGCTCAGGTTAATCCCTATATAAATATCTAATTGGGGTCTGCACCATTTAGCACATGTGAACAGAGGCTTGAAAAGGCTACTTGGGAGACCTCTGAAATTCCAACTGGTATGTCTATACTGGAGACGTAGGGCAGATGCCGCACTAAACCTGATTATTGTGCCACAGTAGACAGGGGAGCCCAAAACTCCTCACCTGCTTCCTTTATGTGCTTGTAAACATCATCTGAGCCAGCAGATGAGTACGGAATGTCATCATGGGCCACAAAGTCAATCTGTTAGAGAGAGAAGAGTGATGTCACCACTGGGGTGGATGTGCATATCTGCAATTTGAAAATGCCTTTTTGAAATAAAGCAGCTGGAATAAAGCAGTTGAAATAAGCAGTTTATAATGTGGCTTGGAATCCTGGACTGAAAGGTATTTCCAACCATCTCCATGTCTGTGAGAGAATGGGAACTAGATTGGTTTCTCTCCTTTGCTGATTCCCCTTTCTCCTACCGCTGACAGTAGGTTTTCTTGGCCTCTTGTTTTTCTGCCTCTAAACTTTGTCTTTTAGAGAATTCATTCATTCTTCACACTTGAGTCACCGCTGCTATGATGAGGAACCCAAGTCTCCATTTCCTGTCCCATTGATGGCAATAGGCACTCACACTTAAGTGCCATCTTATACGGTATTATGGAAATGAATTTAGTCTGATGAATGAATTTTATCTCTTTTCTCATTTGATTTTTCATAACCAACTTGTGAGGTAAGTAGGGTGCATATTATTATTTCAGTTGGGACATAAGGCTGCTGAATCTGGAAAACTTATTAGATTTGCCCAAAGTCACCCTTTTCTCTTTTACTACCCCTCACTGTCTCTTTAAAATCCATCTACCTGGAATTTCATTCATCCTGAAAATTGGTGCCCCCTTCTAAGGGCACCTCCATTTTTCCAGTTCACCTAGGCCCCAAACACCTTGGAAGTGGCCTGCCTCACTTCCTCTCTGTTGCTACTACACTAATCCAGGGTCGGGTCACCTGATTATTGATATCAATTTGTACCTGACCTTCCTCACTACAGGCTCCTGTCCAAGTCATTCCTCTGTCACCTGGGGGATCTTCCTTAAACAGAATTTTCTCTGTGTCATCCTTGTGCCTGCTGACTTCACTAGTTCTGTTTCCGCCTACATCAAGTAAAACCTCCTTACCTACCTTTCAAAGCCCTTTATAACACACCTACACTCCACCTTGAGAGGTAGTTTGGAATAGCAGTTTAATTTGCATGGATGTGATTCTTGCCCCACCACTTACTAGCTACCTAACTTATAAATTGGTGGTAAAGATTAAATCAGGATTTCTCAAACTCGGTACCAGTGACATTTTGACCTAATCATTCTTTTTGGTGGGGTGTCTGTCCTGTGCACTGTAGGATGCTTAGTAGCACCCTACCATTTATCCACTAGATGCCAGTAGCACCCCTCTTGTTTAAGTGTTTAAAAATAATAACTGGCACACAGTACTCAATGTTAGTTATTATTATTCTTAGTACTCAAACTTAGTTCCTCCTCCTGTCCGATATATAATAATAACAATAACAACAACAACAACTTCTCAGGGTAGCCATGAAATTGAGTACAATTTGTGTAAGAGCGAAGGACTTAGCACAGGGCTGGGCACATAGTAAATACTCAGAAAGTGGCAGCCATCATCACCATCATGAGTACTTCCATAATGCCTAGCACAAGTTGAATATACAATAGATGCTTAATAAAAATGTGTTAGTGATTGCTGGAAGTAAATTATATTGTAGTTCTTCCATTTTCTTTTTATTCTTGCTGGGACATTGTCTCCTCTGCTATTACCGATGCACATTTATCAGTGTTCTCTATTCTCTTCTGCATGGTGAATTTAAAAATAGACAAGAAAACTCTTAGAACTGCTTAATCTTATTTTTTTGTGCTGCTTATAAAAGGAAAGAATAGCTCCTAATGTGGGTCTGGTAGGGAGATACAAAGCACATAATTTGATGCAAATCAAACGAATTTTTCATGTTTTCAACTAATACAAATCTTGGATCAGTAGGAGTCTCAGGGTCACAAAATCATAGATATAAAGTTCTTTCCCTAACGGCTGACCCCTGCCCTTCTGGATAAGATGTGTGTTCATTTGTTCCATGAAAAATGCTGCCTGTGAATCTATAAGCACAAATAATGACAGTGGTGATGGTGACGATAATGACATTTTTGGAGCTCTTGCTATGAGCCAGCCACTGTTCCAAGGGTTTCACTTAGATGAGCTCATTAGATCCTCAAAACAGCCCCAGGAGGAAAGCACTAATATCATCCCATTTTAC
Source organism: Myotis myotis (assembly GCF_014108235.1). Classification (NCBI taxonomy): domain Eukaryota; kingdom Metazoa; phylum Chordata; class Mammalia; order Chiroptera; family Vespertilionidae; genus Myotis; species Myotis myotis. Next base: position 117,406,642 of record NW_023416346.1, on the reverse strand, counting down.
AGTTTAGGTGAGTTCAATATTTTGCTCAAGGTTAGGAAGGCATAGAGGCTGGAGTTGGACCTGTTGGGGGCCTAACTCCAGAGCCCACACTGAAGAAGTGAGAGGCTATCAGTCCCCAGGATAGGGCAGGAGAGAGGGGCTCCATCAAGTGACACCAAATGGCAGTTCCTGAAGTCCCCTCTTTTAGGAATTGGTAGAGTGTTTGGGCTTTCTGGGCATTGGCTGCAGAGCCAGGTGCCTTAATTCTGCTACTTAGAGAACAGGGGAGAGTAAGTACCTTGTGTTTTTCCAAAAACTCTGGTGTGAGTGTCCATGGAGCATCTCTGATGACTTCGTCCACATAGCGACAGTGTCTGAGAGCCTCGTATCGCTCTGCTTCATTCATGACGGTAAAACCTTTGAATTTGTGGGTAAGGTCGTCACTGCAAACTGAAACAGGCAAGTGCATTAAATGCTGTTAGCTGGCCCAGGTAACCGAAGCAGTACCTATATGGCTTCTTTAGCAAGACAAAAGGAGCTCAGTCTCGCTAGGTGCTTTGCATAATCGAACTCTGTTTTCTACGGAACAAAGGCTCAGGAAAGGGAAGCAAGCTGCAATGCAGCAGCAATCAGAATTTCATTTCAGTGCTAATTACAACTGCATTCTCCGTGGTGGCTTTTATTAAAATTATTCTCCACACTACTAATGTGACTTTCATTTGCTTTTTATTTCCCTAGCCCATCCTTCAGTGAAAATTACTATTTAGAAATAAAATGATCAAATGGAGAGACAGAGAAGGGAGAGAGAGGAGAGGCATCAAGAGGCCTGAAGTATAGAAGGTTTGAATAATCAGTTCCAATTCCTTTATTAGATCACTGTACATAGTAACCCAAGTGTGACTCACGTGCGTGTACACGTGCCTACGTGCACAGCATACTTCTGTTTTCTGGATTGAGGACCAGTCCTGACACATCCAGCCACACAATCAAGAGGAGGAAGTCATGAAATACCAAGTCTGCTCTAACAGAGTTCATCCTTCCCACATCTTTATCCTCTCGAGATCTCGGGTTCCTTTCGAACCCTCAAATGGGAATAGTAATAACCTCCACTATTGGCCTTAGAATGGAGTTGTTGGGGATTTACATAAAAGTGCTTCAAAACAAACAGCACAATAAATACTATTCGTTATCCTATGCAGAATATCTTTTTTTGTTGGCAAAGGCAGCTTTCCGGGGCTTTACTACATGTCAGGGAAAAATGTCATTGTGGGTACAGTCCCTGCTGCAGTGGTCAGATTACCCCAACTGCTTCTTAAGATGAGTTTTTTTTTCCCCTTCAGGTAATATGAACACACAATAAATTTACAAATTTTCAGTGTATGTGACATGTTTTAAAAACAAAAATGTTAGCCCTGGATGGGAGGCTCCGTTGGTTGGAGCATTGTCCCATACACCAAAAGGGTGCACGTTTGATTTCTGGGCAGGGCACATACCTAGGTTGCAGGTTTGATCCCTGGTCTGGGTGGGTACAGGAGGCAAGCAATCAATGTTCTCAATCTCTCTCTCTCCTGTCCTCTCTCTAAAATTGATAAAACATATTCTTGAGTGAGGATTTAAAAAAATGCAATCACTTTCTTGGAACCAAATTATGATCCATATTCAGGACCAAATCTGGCGACAGAGCTGGTACAGCTTATGGCCATGCCTGGGATCCTTGGAAAAGCTCCTGTTGCAGCCCTCATACACTCCACATCCAAACCCTCAGCAAAACTGCTGGCTGTGCCTTCACAGTGGGGCTAGAAGTCATGTTGTTCTTACCACCTTCACTGCTCCCTTCCCGGCCCATTCCCCACCTCTCCTATAGGTTCCTGCAGTGGCCTCCTAACTGGTCTCTTGCACACCTCCTGTTCTCATCAGCCACAATGATCCTGTTAAAATTCGTTAAACTCTGTCATTCATTTCCAGGCTCAGAACTCTCCCCATTTCCCCCAGAGTAAAAGCTAAACTCCTCCAGTGGCCTACAGGCTCCTCCTACAAGAGCCACAGCTCCACCCACTCCCTGCCTCTTTGACTGCATCTTTTATTTCATCCCAGCCCCTGACTTCCTTGCTGTTTCCTGAAGCCACTGGAATACTCTTTAGGTCAGGGCTTCACATTTTCTGTTCCCCAAATCTGGACAGCTCTGTTACAATTATCCATAGGGCTCCTTCCCTGTCCTCCCTCAAGTCTTCCCCGACCATCCTATTCTAAACTGTGACCCCACCACTGCCACGGGCAGTCCCAATCCCCTCCCCAGTTTACTTCTTGCCATAGAGCTTGTCATCATATAATTGTCTTATTTAATTTTGTTTATGGTTGGTGTTCTTCTACTAAAATATAAGCGCCCTGGAAACAGGGACTTTTTTGTCTCTTTTATTTTCTGATGACCCATAGTAGGCTTATAACAAATATTTGTTGAATGAATTAACAGTGCCTGATATATATAGATTAGAGGTCTGGTGCACAAGATTCGTGCACTGGAGGCGGGGGGGGGGGGGCGTCCCTCAGCCCAGCCTGCACCCTCTCACAGTCCGGGAACCCTCTGGGGATGTCCGCCTCCTGGCTTAGACCCAATTCCCAGGCAGTGAGACATCCCTCTTGCAGTCCAGGGCTCTCACAATCCAGGACCCCTCGCTCCTTACCACCCGCCTGCAGCAGAGGCAGGAGAGGCTCCCACCATCGCCGCAGTGCTTGCCAGCTGTGAGCCCAGCTTCTGGCTGAGCCGTGCTCCCCCTGTGGGAGTGCATTGACCACCAAGGGGCAGCTCCTGCATTGAGCGTCTGCCCCCTGGTGGTCAGTGTGTGTCATAGTGACCAGTCATGCCACCATTTGGTCGATTTGCATATTAGGGTTTTATTATATAGGATGCTCAATAAATGTTTACTATGATTTAAAATAATAGATGTATATCTGCAGGCACATTTCAACACCATATATGCAAGTAAGAGGCCAGTGGATCTCTAGATACACATGTGTATGCCTATATATCTCCTATACATATTTCCTTAGATGCTGCATAGACATATATAGAACACAATAGAGAAAACAGTATAGTGGTGGTTTATATTACTGTAACACCATCGGCCACATGGCTGACTTGAAAACCTTGATTACTATCAGAACTATATAAAGACATTGTTAAATATAAAGATGAGTGGGCCCCACATCCCATGATTTTGACTCAGGGGGTGCTATGGTCTGACTGTGTCCTCTCCGAATTACTCCCAAAGGTAATGATATGGGAGGTGGACCCTTCAGGGGTACAAAGGTTATGAGGGTGGATTAGTGTCTTATAAAAGAGGCTCCAGAGAGCTCCTTAGAACCTTCTACCATGTAAGAAAACAAGAAGGTGCCATCTATGAATCAGGAAGAGGCCCCTCACCAGAAGGAGACCATGTCAGCACCTTGATCTTAGGCTCCCCAGACTCCAGGACTGTGAGAAATAAACTTCCGTTGTTGTTAAGCTACCCAGTCTGTGGTATCTTGTTGTAGCAGCCTGAACGAACTAAGACAGTGGGTCTGGAGTGGGGTCCAGGCAGCTCCATTTTTCACAAGTTTCAGGGAAAATTCTGATGCATAAAACATTTGAAAGTCCCTGAAGTATATTATGAACATCTTGAGTAAAGAGCCCAGCCTGTTTTTTAATCACCCATCACGCCTAGCTGTCGCGGGGTGGGGCGGGGGACAAGGAGTAGGGCCATAATGACTATGTTATGTGTATTGATTCACTGACTGTGTTAGCTTTTGATTCCCTAAATAGGAATCATTTATGAGCCAAGCTATACAATTTAAAAATTGATCTAAGACTTTAAATGTTCTTTTAGGACTTGACTAAACTACTACCTCAGGAATCATATTGAGCAGAAATGGATTTCAGATCCATCAATTTTCTATTTTAAAGAATACAAAACTAGCCCTAGCCAGTTTGGCTCAGTGCATAAAGCATTGGCCTGCGGACTGAAGCGTCCTAGGGTTCGATTCCCATCAAGGGCACCTACCTCAATTGCAGGCTCCATCCCCAACCCTGCTGGAGGCAACCAATCGATGTGTCTCTCTCATATAGATGTTTCTCTCTTTGTCTTCCCCCCCCTCTTCTATTCTCTAAATATCAATGCAAAAATATCCTCGGGTAAGTATTAATAACAACAGCAAAAAAGAACATAAAATGAGGCTGGGTTATATCCCACCCCCCTTTTGAACCTGCACCTGAGTAATTTGGTATAACTTCTAGGTGGCCGAGGTAATGGCCTCCTGACCAAGCATAGAGAAAACAAACATCCTGTTTATGCCAATACAGGGTCCTATTTTCATACCCCACAAGTGACCTCAAGAAGCAGCTGAACACGCTGATCAGTTATTGTCTAAACATTAATTACACCCAGAGCAGCACTGTTGTTCTTGAGTCTTGGCAAATGCACTCTGACAACCAGATGGAGAACTCGGAGCCATGGTGTTCCATGGATGAATGCACTGAGCCTATCTGAGAGCTCACTGTACTCAAAATATTACCAGTACCCCTAAACTTATTGGGTGATCACTTCATAAGATATGTTAATGTCTAATCACTAATTGAAGTATAATTGAAAAATATATTTTTTTTGAAAAAAAGTTTTAAATTTAAAAAAATATATTACCAGTACCTCTCAGGAGAAAAAAAAATATAACATAGGGGTTGGACTTTGGATTTGGTTTGGGTTCTAATGCTGGCTCTGTTGTCCCTGGTAAAGTTATTCAAACTCTTTAAGCCTCAGTTGTCTGTCTTTAAAACATGGCAAAGTTTTGAGAATTAAATTTGATCATCTGTATGAGCTCAGTAACGTTTGCCATTTCTTTATTTATTTTTAAATATATTTGTATTGATTTCAGAGAAGAAAGGAGAGGGAGAGAGAGATAGAAACATCAATGATGAGAGAGAACCATTGATCGGCTGCCTCCTGCACACCCCACACTGGGGATCGAGCCCACAACCTGGGCATGTGCCCTTGACGGGGAATCAAACCGTGACCTCCTGGCCCATAGGTTGCCGCTCAACCGTCGAGCCACACCGGCCGGGCTGTCATTTATTAATAGTAGTAGAAATATAGGACCACTGATGGCAATATTCATTTGTGTTTTGGGCTCTGTCTTTGCCCTGTTCCCACTCCAAGCAGGTCTCCAGCTTCATGTAACAGCCCCCCCCCCCCCACACACACACACACAAAAGTTGTGAAGTTCATGTTGCTGGCAGATAGCATGCCCTTCTGGCTACTGTTTCCCTACAGCCAGAGATCCTTGGTGGGTTTCTGTAAGGAAGAAGACACAGAGAGAAGATTCCTCCAAATGAGGAGGAATTCCTCCAAAGGTCTGTGGAGCCCAAAGCAGCAGGTGCTAGCAGCAGGGCCTCTGGGAATGAGGGCCATGCTGCCCTGAGCACTGGGTTCTGCCTGGGCACCGACCACAGGTGCCTCACCTTGTACAGTGGACCTGGTCCCTTCTAATCATTTTGTGGGCTTGGATGATACGGGCAGTGCAAAAATAGTGCTGGGCTGAAGACTAGAAGCCCCTCTCTTGTTTCTGTAAATATTTTGAAATTTTGTTTGACTCTGGGGAGCTGAAGAGAGCCCAACAAGGACCAGACTGAATTTCCTACCAGTCAGGCAAAATGCGGTCTCCGAGGAATATTTCATTTCAATTAAAATACCATAGAGCACAAACCCACATTTATGGGGCAATGTTTGTGTCTGCTATAGTCCGAGTAGCACTGGGTTTATTATTGTCTCTTATTCCCCTCCTGTGAGGCAGAAATGGGGATTTGGTGACTCAAATCCTTAAACAATTAAAACAAACCAACAAGCTCTCCAATATAAATGTTAATTTCTTGACTTGTTTTTAAATGACTGGTTTTAAATTCAAATGGAGAAAACAGCTTTACAACTGGACAGTTTTGATTCGCTAAAATAATACCAGCAAGATAAGCTTGCATAAAACCATTTTGTGCCTGTTTCTATGTACTAGGTAGATCTGCTACGTTTCCCAGTGTTGGCAGGGTGGCCTTATGTGGTAGGTGTCCAGTGGGACTGAGTGGTGCAGGCCCTTTGATCCCCTAGCTGGGTGCTCCGGGAATGTCCCTTGTGTGGGTTAGGTGGGCCCTCCTGTTGTAACTGAGTCTTGATTTCTATTGGCCCGTTCATGTGTGGGATCGACCCTCAGGCTGGCTGGCTGTGAGGCTCAACCCTGACCACAGTGTGCAAGCTGCTGTGTCGCTACTGACTACACTCAGTGGAATTCGTCTCAGCAGGGTCTGGTGCCTGTCAAGATCTCCCTTTGGATATACTGTGTGCAGAGCTTATTGGATCCTGCTCTGATGTTATCTGAAGCTGGCCACTGCGTGTGTTGGTTTCTGGGGCCTCTTGGGAGGGACTCTGGTGCAGGCCAATGCAAGACACTGCCTGTGACTGGTCCTTGGCAACCTGTTTGGAACTACAAGTGATCCACAGTTTGTGGCTGCCTCTGCTTGGCCTGGGTGCATGGAGGAAGGACCAAGCTGCACACTACGGCTAGCTTTTACCAGCACAGGGCCCAGGGCACCCCAAAGCACCCCAAGATCCACCTCCAACTGTCGGCTGCCTGTTAAGCTCAGGCATTGAAAGAACCTCTGGCTGTATTCCTCAGCAGGGCATAAGCTCCATGGGGTGAGTAAATTGCTTTCAAGTAAAAGAGTAAGGGTTATAATTAAGAGTCATGTGATAAGTCTTGGTAAAGCCTTTTTCTTATACTTCCCAGAAAGGGAGAAAGCAAATAATTCTAATAGCTTGGTAATAAATCTTTTTGTAGGTCAGGTCATTTCATATCCATAGCTTCCAAGAAATTTGAAAGGAGATCTCAATAAACTGTCACTGGATAGACAATTATTTTTTATGACAATAGAAATAAATTATTTTTGTGACATTTGGAAAATAACTCATGAATTCAATAATTGAGTGGCATCGTCGTAACAAACTTCTTTCATTCCCATCTAAATATTTGTGTGAACAAAATACTTCAGCACTTACATCTATAACAAGAAATCCTATATAATAAAAGGGTAATATACAAATTGACCGAATGGCAGAACGACTGGTCTCTATGACGTGCACTGACCATCAGGAGGCAGACGCTCAATGCAGGAGCTGCCCTCTGGTGGTCAGTGTGCTCCCACAGGGGGAGCACCGCTCAGCCAGAAGTCAGGCTCAGGGTTGGTGAACACAGCGGCGGTGGGGAGGGGCCTCTCTCCTGCCTCAGTGGCAGTGCTAAGATGTCTGACTGCGGCTTAGGCGGGGAGTGGGCCTAAGCCATCAGTCGGACATCCTCCAAGGGCTCACAGACTGTGAAAGGGTGCAGGCTGGGCTGAGGGGACCCCCCCCCCAAGTGCACAAATGTCATGTATTGGCCCTCTAGTATAGGAATAAAACCAATGTTAAACTATGTCTCATTCTAGCAATAATAAATTCATCCACAAATAATGAGATCCGCTCATCTCATTTGACACCAAACAGGTTAAATGTCAAAGAAAACATTTCAAAAGACACCAGAAGGGGGGAAAAACACCTTACCAATTAGAAGTGCAAGGTTAAAAATTATATTGGACTTCTCCCCAGAAACAATGCAAGCAAGAAGAGAATGGAGAAATATTTACAGGGTTGAGAGAAAACAACCTACCTACCCACCTAGAATTCTGTACCCTGCAAAATTATCCTTTAAAAGGAAAGGAGAAATAAAGACTTCCTCAGACAAACACAAATTAAGGAAATTTGTTTCCAGTAGACCTGCTTTGCAATAAGTGTTTTAAAAAGGTCTTCAGAGGGGAAAAAAAGTTCTTCAGAGAGAAGGAAAATGATAGGTTAGAAATTTGAATCTACATAAAGAAAAGAAGAACATTAGAGAATGAATAAGTTAACTTTTATTTGTCTTATTATTAATTCATCTAACAGGTAACACTTTGTTCTGAATAATAACAGCAAGAGTGTAGTCAATCATGTATGACATATATATGCTTATATATAAGTGAAATGAATAACAGCAATAATTCAAGGGATAGGAAGGAGGAATTAGAAATATTTTATTATTATAAGGAACTTGCACTTCTGGTATAGTGTTATTTGAAAGTGGACTTGGCTTAGTTAGAATGTATATTGCAAATTCTAAGTCAACCACTAAAAAAATGAAAAAAGAAGTATAATTGATATGTTAAGAAAGGAGAGAAAATAGAAGAATGCCTGGCACATAGTAGGATCTCAATAAATAGTTAACTATTTCTTTAACACACTGTTTATAAATTCAACGAATTGAATATAGGCCACTAATGTTAATACATCATTCTCAGCGCTTTGGGTCACACAAAGGAAATAGATAATGATCTTGTTTAACCTTAATCATTCTGAACCCCTTTCAGCTCTCCAAGATTTGATATCCAAATAATATTGCTTTTCTCCTAACCTTCTCGAAAATTTTAGAAACATAAATTGGATCAAGTCTCAAACACAAGAAGAAAAGCATTCATGGAAAACAGGAAGCAGCCCTAGCTGGTTTGGCTCAGTGGATAGAGTGTCAGCCTGCGGACTGAAGGGTCCCGGGCTCGATTCTGGTCAAGGGCAGTTATATCGGTTGCAGGCTCAATCCCCAGCCATGGTTGGGGTGTGTGCAGGATGGGGGTGGGGGTGAGCAACCAATCGATGCATCTCTCTTACACGATGTTTCTCTCTCTGTCTCCCCCCTCCCTTCCACTCTCTCTAAAAATCAACGGAAAAATATCCTCGGGTGAGGATTAATGGGGGGAAAAGAAAGAAAACATAAAGCAGTTACCCTGTCTCTCTCTCTGGGGATTAGTGATGTATAAACCACATGTTATAATCCCATTTCAGTTTTTGAAACATCATTTTAAATTTCAGACAGCAAACTTGTGAGTCAATATGGGCTAAATTGGAAGCATTAACAATGTGAAATTTTAATAAAACTCTGAAAGGGGTCCTGTATAGGAAGCACATTATAAAGGAGTTTTCTAGACAAAGAGAAAATGCACTTCTTACCTCCTACTAATAAGTAGCTGTTGGGAAACAGTGTTTTTGCTTGCATAAGTGCCCTTGCGTGGCCTGAGTGGAAGAGGTCAAATATCCCATCGGCATATACTCTGACGGGTCTGTCAACTGTGGGAGAAAGAAAGCATCATCAACAGAACTGCAGAATAGCAAATCCCAGTTACCTGATTCTCCCATCAGTATGGCACTGCAGGAAGGTTTACCTGGATAAAAACACAAGGTCTACGTACCATCAATTTCATATTAATGCAGGAAATTAATTTTACAAAGAGGTTCTTGTGAAGAGATCAGAGCAGAGTAGAAACATAGCAAAATTAAGACTGACCCAGAACACACACTTTAAGGCAACAGGAAAGACAAACACAGAGCACTGGGGACTTCTCTTGACCCAGAGTGGAGTCTTGGGAGTCTGAGCCAGCACATTCAGACAGACCAGGAATAACCACAGGGTTGGCAGAGTCAGTCCAGTGTCGAGGAATGTCGAGGCAGGAGTAACGGAGGAGCTCAATGAAAAGGACAAATGACTTCATCCTTGAGTCTGGCAGTCTTGAATGAAGACCCCTGAGTCCTGTTCCCAGAGACAGTGTTGTGCAGGAGTAGCTCATACTGCTCATACCAATCACACTGGCAGCCTGCAATCAGTCTCGGTAGGAATATTTATACCACAGAAATTAGCAAATGCTACCAATCAGGGGCTTACTAGTATGTCCCTCTGGAGGGCCAATTGTTAAGCATTTACCAGCATACTACTGCACAAGGGTCACTCCCTAATCTCTTTGGTATCCATGAGAGATGTGGGAGGGGGATGCACATGCCCCAAAGAGAAGAGAATCAGCATACAAAAGTTACATGTGGGGGTGGGCCTCAGGGTTGGAGGCAAGCGACCAACACTACGGTTCTGCCTAAGGAGAAAGGACAAGAGTGAAGAGGCCACAGCAGACACTCTGACAATGGCATACAGAGCCCTCAGAAGTACCATTCCACGAGGAAGAGGGACTCACTTCACCACAGCCCTCTGGAAGCCAGGAGACTGGCCATGCAGGCTAGCAAATGCAGGATGACACTTTTGTGTCATCCCAAAGACATATCCCCTCAAAGAAGAGGGCTCTATTGGGGTTATGGGGCTTGGGTGCCAACTTTTACACCATTCTGGACTCACAACGAAAGAACTACAAAGTGAAAATATGGCAAACTACAAGCTAAATATGGCAAACTGAACACACACACACACACACACACACACACACACACACACACACTCCTCCACTTCCTCCCAAACACAAGAATTACAGAGAAAAAAATGGAAAAGGTAGAATACCCCAAGGGCAGAGGAAATAAGGAAGGCAATGACAGTGAATGAGAGCGGTCCATAACATTTTGGAAAGTTGGTTTTCAAGTGCAGACTGCCTACGGGTAGCCAGGCTCCGGAGTGGGGCATGTAGGCAAAGGGACTGCTGGTTTGTGTTTGTTATAAGCCTAAGAGTCTTATGGACTTTTTAAACTATGAGCATGAATTATGTTAATTCTATAAAAATACATTTTAAAAAAGAAATCCATGCAAACTTTGGTTGAGTGATCCTTAAGACTTAGATTTAAAGTTGTGATTATTTCTTGATGTGGTACAAACTCATTAATTTGGAACATAAATGAAAAGAAATGTTACATTAATAGATTCAGATGGTAAAATATTTCTAATAAATTTAATTTCTCTAATAAAAAATCTTGAGGCTTTATGTCAGACAGGGAATTGCAATTATGTCCAATTATATACCATTTTGAACAAACAGAATTGCCTTCACAGGATTATCCTGTATTCTAAATAAGGCACAGTAAATAGAAAATGCTTTGAAATAACAAACTGCCTAATGAGGGATCCTTGGTTTCAATGCTCTTATTCAATTTGATTTCAATTGAGGAAAATTTGTTTTAAGTTGTAAACCCCAGAGGAAAGCAGATGGCAATTTTGCAGAACTTTTCCTTATTGATTCAGAGGTGATCAAGATAAATGGATTCAGGAAGCAGGGAGGGAAGAAAAGTAAAGAAAGATGGTATAATTACCGAGAAAAAGGCCATTTAGGAAATCTTTTAACAGTATTTGTGCAGTTGATTTTGCAATAAGTTCACGTTTACAACTGTAATGTGTCAGCAGTTTCCAGACTGGGAAACTCTACAGGACCAAAAGAAAAGAAAAGAAAAGAAAAGAAAAGAAAAGGAAAGGAATCCTGCCTCTTCAACAAATAAACTTCAAGAAAAAAAAGAGAAAGAGAAAAATGGAAGGAGGACCTGCAGATTAGAAGAAATTTAGAAGACATATCAATATATTGTAGTGTATAGACATTATTTGGATTTGGGTTCAAACAAATTATATATAAATGATGATGGAAGATAACAGAATTGTAACACTGAATATTTGATGATATTAAAGCATTACTGGTAATTTTTCAGGCGAGATAATGGTATAGTGATAATGCTTTAAAAATAGTTAATATATATATATATATATATATATATATATATATATTCACAACTACTTATAAATGAAACTAATGATAGGAAGCCCTATCATTCAAATAATTCAAGAGGAAAGAATAGATGGGGCATGCATGGGGCAAGACTGGCCATGGGTTGGTGGCTGTTAGGTATGGGTAACAGACTCATGAGGTTTCATCATGAGGTTTTACTTTTGTGTATGTTTGAAATTCTCCATAGCAAAAATGCTAATAGAATGTAGCTTTTTAAAGTTAGCTCGTATATTTATTTGTTTTAATCCTTTGTTTGAGGGTTCCCTGGACATTCTTGTAGGTATCTGGGGACTCACCAGAGCATCTATGTTGGGAATATTGGCCTGTGAAGCAGAAGGTTTGGCAATTAGCACAAGTCAGAGCACAGCTATTCCATGACCGTGGTTTAGAAACCTTAAGCCAGTGGTTCTCAACCTTCCTAATGTCGCGACCTTTTAATACAGTTCCTCATGTTGTGGTGACCCCCAACCATAAAATTATTTTCATTGCTACTTCATAACTGTAATGTTGCTACTGTTATGAATCGTAATGTAAATATCTGATATGCAGGATGTATTTTCATTGTTACAAATTGAACATAATTAAAGCATAGTGACTAATCACAAAAACAATATGTAATTATATATGTGTTTTCGAATGGTCTTAGGCGACCCCTGTGAAAGGGTCGTTTGACCCCAAAGGGGTCGCGACCCACAGGTTGAGAACCACTGCCTTAAGCCATCTCCCAATGATTTCTGCCTGCTGGTGTTGCACCTCTATGTGATCCCCCTTCGTTTGGAGTGGGAGTGGGACCTGTGACTTGCTTCTGATGAGTCCAATCTGGCAAAGATGATAGCTGGCACTCCCATGATTATGTTACAGTGTACAACTTGGTGGTTGTGAAGAAGCAAGCTGCCAGAATGGGGCAAGATGGCTGTGGCCTAACAGAAGACTGCGTGCCCTTGATCACGGCCACCGGCTGGATTTACAGCTAAAATACTGTGCAGTCAGCTTGAAGAAAAAAAAACACACAAGAGAAGTGCAGCTGATTGGGCATATTGTATCTGAGGAGCACTGACGAAACAATGTGGAGAATGGTAAGAGAAGGGGAGTCGCCCAGAAAGGGCAAGCCCCCCTGGAGCTGGTGCTCAGCTGAGAGGCTGATATTGGCTGCAAAGCTCCCTCCCCTTGGGAGTGTGGGCTCACAATTCCACGCAGAGATCCCAAACCTGGAGCAGCAGAGACTGGAAAGAGAGCTCGTATGGCAGCGGGCAGAGGGAACCAGGGAAGCTCTGTCTGCCTAGGAGATTGGGCTAACCCTTCCCTTCGCAGTGAGAGAGCACACCTATTGTTAGCAGCCTGGGCCAGAGAGGGTCACCCTGGGCTCGGACTGCAGGAAAGGTTGCGCTGCAATGTTTGGCTCCAGAAATAAGGGGCCTGAGGGTTGTACCCAGCAGTGACTTTGATGGGCCCTCTGCTTTCCTGAAAGGCATTGTGCAGAGCCCTGGACAGTGACTAAACTGTGTGGCGTGGGGGAGGGGGAGTTGGTGGCAGGGCAGATTGGGGATTTTTGACTTGTGCTGTGGAGCGTTGGGGGCACAAGTAGAGCTGGGATTCTCGACACCCCCCCCCCCCCACTTTACTGAGACCAGCTGTGCAGAGAGATCTGAGTCCTGTGCGGGGCTGACTTTGTAACCCCTTCTGCTTGGACCTGTGGCACAAGGGTGCCAGGTCCTCACAGAGCAGGGATATTTGGATGGTATCCCCTGGGAAGGCTTCTATTGGGGAGATAGATGAGCAAGAGCTGGGCTTTGTGACTACATTGTGGGGAGGCTGATCAGAGCTCCCTGGAAGTTCAGCCAGTCAGTCCTGGGAAGGAGAGACAGAGCAACATGTCCTCCTCCTGCAGGCTTGGGAACATAACCCCCAACAGGAGATGGTTTGGATCAGCTCTCTGAAGCCCAAGATAGCCCCACTGGTGCAGTTCCGTGTGTGTGTGTGGGGCGGGGGGGGTCGGGAGAACAGCTCAGAGCAGGACATCCCAAGAGTGAGACCTTCAAAGGCTATTGTCTGGGACCAGGAGAAAATGCTTAAGCCCCTCCTGTGGACTGAGCTGGCAACATTGTCAACTAGAGACTCTTTTGATCAATCCCACTAAGCCCAGGGCAGCTGCAACTGCTCATGTGGAAAAGGGGGCAGGCTGTACCCAGCCTGAACCTGCACCAGGCCACCTTAGGGGGAACCGGAGTTGGAGTCTCTGGTAGAGACTGAGGAGTTCAGCTTTGAAGTAGAGACTAATTTCCCCTCAGAGTGCCTGACGGTGTAATCTCTAAGCAGAGGGCCCACTGGCCCTAGCTAGGCTAGCCTGGCTCCACTGAAAGACTGTCTTTGGAAGATACTGGAGGAAGACCAGGCAACCTCAGGGGGCAGGTGGAGTAGCTGACATGTGGAGGTGGACCTCAGAGAGCCACAGACTGACCACAGCTATAACAGGAAATCAGGAGCCAAATTTGGACAGCTCCTGACATTGGCTGACACAAAAATACCTCCCAGGAGGCCTGAGAGTAGCAGACAAAACAATCAGCCTCAGACAACATAATCTGCCTAGACAAACTTCACTTGGCTGGCTTCTTTTTTCTTTTTTATTGCTTTGGTATTATTATTATTATTATTATTATTAAGATTTTTTCCCCTTTTTTCTTGTTTCTTTCATATCTTTTACTGGCCTCCTTCCTTTTCTTACTCTTTCTTTTTTTCTTCTCCATTCTTTTGCTTTACCTTTCTCTCCTTTTGACCTTGCATAACTTTTTTCTTTCTGTCTTCTTGTCTTTTTCTACTCTTTTCCTACTCTACTCTTATTTTTGCTTTCCATTCTTTCCTTTCAGAATCTTTTTTCTACCCCTTTTCTCTTCCAGTATTCTTTTTATTTTCTGTTTATTATTTTACTATTAGTAACATTATCTCTTCCTCTCTTTTTTATTATTCTTGTTCTTTTCTCTTTCCTAATTCTATTTTCTTTTGTGGTTGTTTTGCTGCTTGTTGGGATATTTTATATGTTTGTGTTTGCTTCCTGTTTGTTTGGTTTGGTTTTTGTTTTGCCCTGTCAGCTCATACGACCTGGTTGTGGCTGAGCCTTACAGTTACCCAGCCTGGGAGGAGAGCCCCTGCATGAACAGGACAATAACAATCAAGACCCAATTACAACAGAAGAGCCCAAATAACCAACAAAAGGGTCACCCCTAGAATATCAAGCTTAGTAGTACAAGAAGACTGCACCACTAGGCCGGCAAGACATTTACTGCAAAAGCCCACCCCATTAAGACCGGGAGTCACAGCAAGTATATCTAATGTAGAGATACAAACACAAAGAGACAACTAAAATGGGGAGATAAAGAAACAACACCCAAATTAAAGAAAAGGAGAAATCGCCAGAAAAAGACCTAAATGAGATGGAAATAAGCATGTTATCAGGCATAGAGTTCATAGTAATGGTTATAAAGATGCTCAAGGAACTTAGTAATAACTATAAGGAACTTAATGGGAACTATATGAGCATGATAACGGAGATAGAAACTATGAATAAGAAACAGGCAAAAATGAAGAATACTATATCTGACATCAGGAATATGCTGGAGGAATTAAAAGCAGGTTTGATGAAGCAGAGAATCAAATGAGAATTAGAAAACAAGGTAGAAAAAACAATCACAGCAGCAAAAAGAAAAAAATACTTTAAAAGCATGAGGACAGTTTAAAGGAACTTTGGGACAACATGAAATGTAACATAGGGTACCGGGGGGGGGGGGTGGGGGGGAGTGAGCAAGGGATAGAGAACCTATTTGGAGAAATAATGACAGAAAAGTTCCCTAAGGTGGTGAAAGAAAAAGTCACACAAGTTCAGAAGGCACAGAAAGTCCCAAGTACCCGTCAGTAGATGAGTGGATAAAATAGGTCCAGAGGCATGGAAGCACGGCACAGACTGATGGATCTCAGAGGGAAATAGGTGGGGTGGGAAGAGATTAACCAAAGAATGTATATATATATATACACACACACACATATACATACACACACATATACATACACACACATATATATACATATACATATATACATGCATACACACACACACACACACACACACACACACACACACACTGAGTGGCCAGATTATTATGACCAGCCAGATTATTATGCCCACCCCATCAGTACTTCATTGACACTTCCAAAAATACTGAATATTGAAAACTTCCTAAGCAAATACTTTCAAGGTTTTATTATTATTATTTGCATAACTAATTCACTTCATTGTACTGATGGGGTGGTCATAATAATCTGGCCAGTCATAATAATCTGGCCACTATATATATATATATATATATATATATATATATATATATATATATATATATATATCTCCCATGGATGCAGATAATAGTGCCGTAAGGCCTGGGGCGGGGCAGGAACCAGTGGAGGAGGTTAAGGGGGGGTGGGGGACTTCTGTAATACTCTCAACAATAAAGATCATTTTTTTTTTAAAAAAGCAAGCTGCCATGTTGTGAAAGGGCCTGTACAGAGGGCCACATGGCAAGGAACTGCAGGTGACCTCTAGGAACTGGGGGTGACCTCTGCCTGACAACCAGCAAGAAGCTAGATCCTTGGTCTCACAGTTGCAAGGAAATAAAATCTTCCAACAACCTGAGTGATCTCAAAAGTAGACCTATGATCAGTTAAGCCTCCAGATACGAAATGAGCCCTGGGTGATACCTTGAATGCAGCCTTGTGAGACCCTGGGCAGAGGCCCTCAGCTTAGCCAGGCTCGGACTTCTGAACCATGGAAATCATGACCTAGCAAATATGTATTGTTTTATTTTTTATTTTTTAACCAAGAAAAAAAATTTAACAAGAATTAAGACTGGAGTGGGGGCGGGGGGCTTAGCAAACATAGGCCCAGTACACAGTAGACATGTCCTTGTCAGACTAGTCCAGTGCCTTGGCTCTTTTGTACACCTCATTGGCTGCAGCTGCCATCGGAGTTGGATGATTGACAGCACTGCCCAGTGCGATGGCTAAGCGAAGATCCTTCTGAATGTATTTCAGGTAGAAATCAGGCTCCACGTTTCCTTGCAGAATATTTTGGTACTTCTGATACAGGAAGATGCTGGCCAGTGGTCCTTGATTGAGGATGTCCAAGAATGTCTGCTGAGACTGGCCTGTCTCTTGGGCCAGGGACAGCCCCTCAGCAATGGTGGCCATGAAGCTCCCCTGGACCATGTTCACAATCAGCATCATTTTGGCTGCATTGCCAACCTCACCAAGAAAGAAGGAGGTTTTCCCTATGGCCTGGAAGCAGCTGCTACAGTCCTCATATAAGTCTCTGTCTCCGGCTGCTAAGATCACCAACATCCCATCATTAGCCTGCTGCTGGTTCCCTGAGACCGGGGCTTCCAGAAAGCGGCCCCCCCTGGACACAATCAGCTGTGCCAGCTCCGTGACTGTGTCAGCATCCGTTGTTGACAAGTCCACATAGCATTTCCCAGAGCGGATCCCTTGCAGCACACCACGGGGGCCCAGCACCACATCCTGGGCTGTCTTTGGATCTGGCATACAGGCAAAGGTGATGTCACAAGTTGAAACAACTTCAGCAGGAGTTCTTCCCAGGCGGGCCCCCTCTGTCACTGCAGTCCCGTTCCAGACAGTCACCACGTGACCCGTTTTTAGCAAGTTGGAGATGATGCCACTTCCCATGAGGCCGACGCCCAAAAATCCTATCTTTTTGTGTGTGGGTGCGATGCTGCCATTCATGGCCGTGCTGTCTGCTGCCTGGGTGGAGGTGGACCCAGTATCCTCTCCACATACTTTCAACTTCTTTATAATTGTCTGGGAAGAGATAGCTGGCTTCCCGGTTTGGCTGAGCAGGAAGTGGTGGAAATGAGGGTCTATGTCTTTAAGAGGCCCGCTCGCAGTCGGCTGCCACTCAAATGCGGCCATGGCCGTCATCCCATTCATAGTAGCAGACTCGGGATCCTTCTCGTCCTGTGGGGGCGGACCCTGCTTCTGGGGACTCTGCTCTTGGGTTCTTTTCAGAAGGGACTTGGAGCCTCTCTCTGAAGAGCCTGAAGACACCCTCTTCTTTCTTTCTCTCAGTTTTTTCCTCAGCTTCCCTTCAGATAAGCGATGCTTACGCTTCTCGTCACTCGAGTTTGGCCTACGTTTCTCCTCACAGGAATCATGCCGCTTCTCGTCATCGGCAGAACTGTGGCATAATGTCTGATCTTTCTTTTTGTCAGTCCCGAGGAGTTCTTCCACAGCCTCCACAGCTCGCTGGAATCGTTTTCCCTTGGTCTTCTTTATCATTTCTTCCTTATACGCCAGATACGGCTTCAACTGTCCCGATTCGATCCAGGCATGGTCCTCCACCCCAAAAAACTTCACGAAGTACCATTTCTTTCCACGAGGTTTCTCCAGCTCCTCGGGTGGAGGAATAATCTTCCCCGGCCATGGAGGATACGGGCCGAGTCGCCCCCACACCAAATCGCCCAGCTGCAGACTGACAGGCGCCATCTCGCCGATCCAGATGTACTGGCAGCAGCGGCAGGGAACCTTACGTCCACGTAATGGCGCTCCACGCTGGAGTGCGTGGATCCAGATGCACTGGGCGGCAAGGAACCTTACGTCCGCGAGGTGGCGCTCCAGGGAACCTTATGTCAGCAGTCAGTGTGGTGGCCCTCCGCGCTGGAGTGTGTGGACCCAGATGCACTGGCCATGGCGGCAGGGAACGTTAGGTCCGTGTGGTGGCGCTCCACGCTGGAGTGCGCCCGATCACGGGACCGGCCTGGCTCAACCTTAGCTCGCCCTGGCACTGCTGATTGGAATCCACCTGACCACGTAAGGGGGCGGCTCAAATGTGCATTGTTTTAAGCTGCCAGATCTGTGGCAATATGTTATGGGGCAATAGAAAGTGAATACAATGGCATTATACACTTTCTGCCCACCCACAGACTAGAACATTTCTAAAATATTTTAAGTAAATTCCTGTTTATCCTGAATGGTTAGAATAAGCATCCTATGTACTAAAAGGCTAATATGCAAATTGTCCCCTCCACCGGGAGTTCAACCAGGAGTTTGACCAGGGGGCAGGGCACCGGCCAACCACCCACACCCCCCCCCCCGCCCCCCGCCCACCAGCCTGGCCTGATCAGCCCCAATCAGGGTGGGCGATTGGACCCCACCCATGTATGAATTCGTGCAACAGGCCTCTAGTATTATATAAATGTGATGTTCAGGTAAAATGAAAGTCTGTATATCACACACTGATAAGCATGTTTAAAATAAACATAACAAACTATACATAACACCAAAATGATACTAAATATCTGCTTGAGGATCATGGATACAAATACCAGATAATGACTATGGTACAGTATTGTGAGGAAAATGTGACTGTCTCAACTTTCTGGGATCTTACATTCCAAATTTTTGTAAGTTATTCAGCACTTTGAAGTAAATGAAATGATGAAGGGGGCTATACTTACCTCACATCTCACACCATATATAAAAATTAACTCAAAATGGATCATAGACCTAAATGTAAGAGCTATAACTAAAAACTTCTAAAAAGAAAAAAAAAGGTGGAAATCTCAGTGAATTTGGCAAAAAATTTCTTAAATAGGACCCCAAACATATACACTATAAAGCCCAAATAAATAAATAAATAAATAAATTGGACCTTGTTTAAAACTTATGCTCTTTAAATGATATTTTTACAAAAATGAAAAGGCAAGTCATAGACAGGGAGAAAATATTTGCAAAACAAAAATATATATATATATATATATATATATATATATATATATATATATATATCAGATATAGGACTTTTATCTAGAATATACAAAGAACTTCCAAAACTCAATAATAAGACAAATAACTCATTTTAAAAGGGCAAAAAATGAATAGACATTTCATCAAAGAAAATAAATATATGGATAGCAAATAAGCTCATGAAACAATGCTCAATATCATTTTTTAAAAAATTGACCATACCTACCAAGTATTAGTGAGGATATAGAGCAACTGGAACTCTTACACATTGCTGGTAGAAATGTAAAATGGTACAATTGTTTTTGGAAAGCAGTTTGACAATTGGTTAAAAAATTAAGCATATACCTACCATATGGCCACACAGAAGGCAATCACCAACTGCATTATATCTAAACTCACCATTTTGTGGGGTGTGTTATGATGTTTGTTTGTTTTTTGAAAAATATATTTTATTGATTTTTTACAGAGAGGAAGAGAGAGATAGGAACACCGATCAGCTGCTTCCTGCACACCTCCTACTGGGGATGTGCCCGCAACCAAGGTACATGCTCTTGACTGGAATCAAACCTGGGACCTTTCAGTCCGCAGGCCAACGCTCTATCCACTAAGCCAAACCGGTTAGGGCGTTATGATGTTTTTTTTTATATTACTTCAGATTCAGGCAACAACAAAAGTGTGATTATTCATTTTTTATAATGACTATTAGCACCCTACATTTAAATAATGTGTTAAAAGTGTGTATGATTTGCAAAGCCCATATACTAGTATTTCGCTTGATCTTCGCATCAACTCTGTGAGGGAGGTAGAGGAGAGAGGACTTACTATCCTCATTTCATAGAGGGGCAAATGGCAGCTGAGCAAAGTTAAGCAGCTTACCCAATGTCACAGAACCAAACTATGACTAAACACCAGTAATTACAGTAACTAGTACTATTTTTGTGTACAATTGATGTGCAAAATAGGTGGCACAAAAAATAACCTTTTAAAATCTAATATTGCCCTAGCCGGCTTGGCTCAGTGGATAGAACATCAGCCTGAGGACTGAAGGGTCCCAGGTTCGATTCCGGCCAGGGGCACATGCCTGGGTTGCGGGCTCCATCCCCAGTGTGGGGTGTGCAGGAGGCAGCCAATCAATGATTCTCTCTCATCATTGATGTTTCTATCTCTCTCCTTCTCCCTTCCTCTTTGAAATCAATAAAGAAATATATTAAAAAAAAGGCCTCACTTAAAAAAAAATCTAATATTTACATCTTATAAAGTTTACATAGTTTTATATAAACTTTATAATTTCCCTTACTTTTGCCAGCAATATTATTTTCAATAAGTGATAATGATGGGTGTTTGCTTTTAAAATACATTAAAGTTTTAAAAAGAGTACATTAAAGGAAAGTTAAGTAAATTATAATGCAAGGGGCACACAAATGAAGCAAAATTCATTAAGGTAGATTTTGAGGAAAGAATTTGGAAATTCTACACACTGTGGAAACAGAATAATATAAATCCCATTTCTGAGAAGGAAAATAGGAAATCAGAACTGAGTTTCCCTTTGAGAAAAATGTCAGCTTTAATAAAAAGGAACCTAGGAAATAATCATTTGGACTTTTCCTTTACTACAAGACAGGGGAGTAATTCTCTCTGCCTCAGGACACATACTAAACCCTCTATGTTAACAGTGCCACAAGTGGACTAGTTGAGCTAAGGTCTAAGGTGCTGATTCCACCCAGCCGGCATAGCTCAGTGATTTGAGCATCAACCTGTGAACCAGGAGGTCATCGTTCGATTCCCAGTCAGAGCACATGCCTGGGTTGCGGACTCGATACCCAGTGTAGAGTGTGCAGGAGGCAGCTGATCAATGATTCTCTCTTATCATTGATGTTTCTCTCTCTCTCTCTCTCTCCCCTGTTCCCTTTCTCTCTTAAATCAAGAAAAAGATTTGTTTTAAAAGGTGCTGATTCCAACTGCCCTGCTGTTTTTCTTGATGTTTCATTATCCTTGTAACTTCACTGACAATACATTGAGCAGAGCTATGAGCAGAGTTTGTCATTACCTCTTTTAGAATTTCTATGCTAGCCCCTGTTTGGGTAGACCTAAGATTGCAAAACATATTGTAGGCAATTATATTAAGTCATAAAATAGGGCTAGTGAAGGAGCTAGTGAAGGATTTCAGCTATAACAATAATCTTGAAGCACATTATGAACCCCAAGCGGGGGTCTCTTTTGTCTTTTTGATGAAATGCTCAAGAAAGTGCCACAAAAGGTCATTGCTTACGAAACAAGTAGTCCAACAGCAAGATAAAAAAAAAATGCTCTGCCGAAACCGGTTTGGCTCTGTGGATAGAGCGTCGGCCTGCGGACTGAGGGGTCCCGGGTTCGATTCCGGTCAAGGGCATGTGCCTTGGTTGCGGGCACGTCCCCGGTGGGAAGTGTGCAGGAGGTGGCTGGTCGATGTTTCTAACTCTCTAGCTCTCTCCTTTCCTCTCTGTAAAAACTCAATAAAATATATTTTAAAAAAAAAAGAAAAAAAATGCTCTGAGCTTCTGTAGTGACAGCATAATGCTGCAACAAATATTTAGGATGATCTTCCTGGCACTCCCTCCAGCCACTATCAACAGTCACTCTAAAGCAGAGGTTCTTGCCATGTGGTCCCAGGACAGGCAGCAGCAGCAGTATCAGTTGGGAACTTGTCAGGAATACCAATTCTTGCTCCTCACCCCAGCCCTACCTCATCATAAACTCTGAGGGTGGAGCCCAGCAGACTTTTAACAAGCTTTTCAGGGGATTGGGTGTGTTGAAATTTGAGGATCGCTGCTCTAATAAAGCAATGGTTATCACAGTGAGGTCTAAGACTAACATGTGCATTGGAGAAGTAACTTTTCAGTTCTCCAAGTCTCATTTGCCTCATCTGCAGAAAGGATACAGTAATATGCAACCTGCACAGTTTTTGCAAAGACTAAATGAGACAGGAAAGAGCAGCTGGCAGATTTAGAGTAAGTTGAACTTCCCTTTCCTTTCTCTAGAAAAGCAGGGTCCTTTTCTGCTTGGGCCTTTAACATTAGGTCACATCTGTTCTCTTTATCACTACCTGCACTTCCAGTGCACCTTATGGATTTACCTGGGCTGTTCATTCAAAATACAGATGCTGGGGCCCCAGCCCAGATTTAGGGGTGGAGAGAGAGAGCAGGAAATCCACTCCTTTAACAAAATTACCAGGTGATTCCTTGCACACTGAAGACTGGGAACAACTGGTTTAGCTGCTCTGAACTACTGCCCCAAGCCACTTCTTGCCTTTCTCAAAAGCAGTAACCAAAAAAGTGTACTAATTTGGCCCACTCTCCTCCTCCCTTCACTCTGTCCAAGCTACGGTAAGTCCTCACTTATCATCAATAGGTACTGCGACTTTAAGTGAAACGATGTACAATGAAACCGATTTTATCATAGGCTAATAGATATAAACAAGAGTTAGGTTCCTATGGCATCTCATCAATGTTATAACAAAACAACATGGAGCAAAACAACGTTATCTGAAAACCTGCTGTACTCTTAAAGAAGAGGCAGACTGTCACGGTTGAGAGATCAAGCTTGAACACAAAAAGGTTTGAGATCAAACCACAACTTCACTATTTACCAAAGTGTGGTCCCTCAGCATCAGCATCACCTGGGAACTTGTTAGCCAGCCAAGTTCTTAGGCCACACCCCAGTTGGACTGAATCAGAAACGCTGGGGGTAAAGCCCAGACATCTGTGTTTTAACAAACCCTCCAGGTGATGCTGATGCAAAGTCAAGTGTGAGAAGCACTGCCACTTGACTCCCTGAATAACCCTGTGCAGATTCACAGCTTTCTAAAACCATCATTTCCTCATCTGTGAAATACTAAAAGTACTAACCACATAAAGTTGTGACAATGACATGACACAATACAGATAAAGAACTTAATAGTAAACAATAAATATCTATTGTTATTATTATGAAGAAAACTGTCCTTTATCCCAGGGATTCTATTCAACTTGGGATGTTTGTTTCTGAGCCATCATACATGGCTCAAAGCTTAACTGCTAACTAGCCTGATTTCCGCTCCATCCCAACCAAATGGAATGCTATTCATTTACTGCTACATGGCTCTCTACCTTCATATTTTCACTATTCCTGTTCCACTTGCCTAGAATGCCCTTCCATTCTCTGCCCACATTGTCCAAATCTTACTTCTCCCAACAAGATCAGCTGAGGTGAGCTCCCAGGTCTTGCCTGACTGCTCCAGGCCAAATAAATCTGCCTTTCTTTTAAATATATATTTTTATTGATTTCAGAGAGGAAGGGAGAGGGAGATAGAAATATCAATGAGAGAGAATTATTGATGGGCTGCCTCGTGCATGCCCCCTGCTGGGGATTGAGCTCAAAACCTGGGAATCAACCATGACCTCCTGGTTCATAGATTGACACCCAACCACTGAGAAACACTAGCCGGGCTAATCTGCCTTTCTTAACACTGTCCATTTTCATCTGTGTTGCAGGATTTAACCCCTAAGCAATCAATTTTCAATCTTTTTCATCTCATGGCACACATAAACTAATTACTATAATTCTGCAGCACACCAAAAAATGTATTGTTTGCCAATCTGACAAAAAAAATGGGTATAATTTTGATTCATTCATACTAGTTATTGTTGTGTTGCCTGTTGTCATTTTTTAATTTGACAATCTAAGGGAAAAGAGGTCAGTGCCCCTGTCTCAATAGTCAAGTACTACACGTTTTAAAAATTCTTGTGGCACAAGAATGCTGGTTGAATGTGGCCACGACATGCTGGTTGAAAATTCCTGCCCTAAACACATGCATGCATACTACTGGTGGGTTTTATTTCTGGTTGTCTTGTCCCTTTATAATGAAGCTCTTAGGCGCTAGCCAGTTTGGCTCAGTCGATAGAGTGTTGGCCTGCGGACTGAAGGGTCCTGGGTTCAATTCTGGTCAAGGGAACATACCTTGGTTGCAGGCTCCTCCCTGGCCGGGGCCCTGGTTGGGGCTTGTAAGGGAGGCAACCAATCAATATGTTTCTCTCACATAGATGTTTCTCTCTCTTTCCCCTCTCTTCCAATCTCCACCCCCCCAAAAAAAAATCAATGGAAAAATATCCTTGGGTGAGGATTAACACAAATATCTATATATATAAAAGCCTAAGTGACCGTTACGACCGGTCGACTGAACAACTGGTCACTATGACGTGCACTGACCACCAGGGGGCAGACACTCAATGCAGAAGCTGCCCCCTGGTGGTCAGTGCGCTCCCACAGCCAACTTCCCACAGCCCGCCAACCTCCCACGGTCCCTCCCCCCCTGGCTGGGCAGCCTTGATTGGGACTGGGCAAAATGACCCCGATCAGCCCCGATCAGCCAGGCCGAGGGACGGCCCCACACGTGCACGAATTCATGCACCAGGCCTCCAGTATATAATGAAGTTCTTAGGAACTAGAGACAGTACCTTATAGTTCTTTTTCAATCTCTTCCTTATGCAGCTCTGGTATATACTAAAGGAGTGAACAAAGTCCTAGAGCAGTTTAAGGCACAGGCTCTTTCATTTAAGGCACACTTGGAGAAGCTTTTTTAAAATGTGGACTTTAAAGAATGGTAATAATTACAGTAGTTTAGGTTTGTTTAAACTTCATAATTTAAAAAATGCTTTGGTATTTTTAACCGAAACTAGTTGTCACAAAAACCTTGGGAAGTGGGGATCATTGTCCCTATTTACACATGAGGAAACCATTCAGATCATTCTTGTGACTAGCCCAAGGCTGTAGGACTAGTAAATGGTAGAGCTGAGGCTCACACCACATCTCACTGTATTTTTTACCTTGGCTACTTTGGTTTGCCGAGTTTGTTACTGGTGCTGTTATCCCTGTGCTATGCCACAACCTCTAAATTCAACTCTCTGAAAGCGAGTGCTGCTCAAATAATGACGGGCCTTTCTCCTCCTTTGGACGTCAAGACAGGGCCCATTGGGAGAAAAAGTACAGCCTCACCTGGTGTTCCTAGGCGGGCCTGAGCAATGGTCAGTTTTTCATGGGGCGCTTGGCACTGGCAGCTGACTTCGTCTGCAAATGGGGCAGGAGCAGTCAGAGTCTAGAAGGGAAAAAGAGAAAGGGAATAGAGTCTAATAAACTTTCCTTGGGCACTAACTTCCTCTGAAGTTTTATTTATGTTGGCTTCACAGGTATGATCAAGAAGTAGAATATATCAGTGGAGTCTTTCAGAGAAATATGGTACTATTAGAAATAAAAACGGGACATTGTCACTGAAACATTATTATATTTTTTTGACTGCTGCCTCAGAAATAATAACTCTTCACTCTCTGCCATATGCCAGGTACCAGATGAGGTACTCTGCATATGCTAATTCCTCCAGGCCTCACAACAAACAGCCTGTGATGGCTAGATCCCTTCTATCCTTCTACAGCAAAGGAAAACACCATCTCCAGTTCACAGAAAAGGAAACTGAGGCTCAGCAGCATTAAGAAATATGCTAAGTCATGCCCTTGGAAAGTCACGGTGTTCAGCTTTGAACCTTTCACAACCAGCAAGGGCAGGCTTCAAGCATTAAGACTTACCCACACCCTGGGATACTCAGCTGGGAGGAATGCCATACTCAGGAGTGTGGCAGACATCTGTATTTCACACACACCAGCCTGGCCAATCACGAACTCTGACGTCTCTTCAGTGCAAAAGCCAAAGACGTTATCTGTTCCCTGGAAGGGCCTGAAAGCACAGCATTTCTGGCGGGCTGCAGATAAATTGCTCCTGTGGTAGCTCCAACGGCCACCAACGGCTGGAGGCCCCGCCCCAGGCAGCTGGGGCTAAGGCTCTGGGGAGAGCTGTGAGAGAGATGTAGCCACTTGGATGCCTGCCCAGGAAGTGGCTCTGCATTTTTTAGTCAGCTTCTTAAAATGAAAACCTCACTCTCTCCAGACAGGGGAAGACAAAGCCAGGGGTGTTTTTGTAAACAGGGCAAATGCAATCCAGAGTCGTCCATTTGCAGTCTCTGAGCCATGTCCTTATCATGGTCATCACTACACCTGCTTTGCTATTTTTAAAGCCGAAGTCACTGTAAATATTACTCGTGTTGTTGCAGAGATTGTTTCTTAGAGCTAGACCCAGGTGTTCCTCCACCTGATAAGACTCAACTGAATAATGATCCATACATTTGAAGAGGGACTGTGACCCACTTTTGCCATTCATTTATTTATTCACTAGTTCATTCATTTATTCACATGCTCATTCAAATATATGTCAAGCACTATCTTAGAACTGGGGATACAAATAGGGATGAGACCGGTCCCCGTCCTGGGGGAGTCCCGCTTCTCTGTACTGCCAAGAACCCATCCTGCCCTGTTCCCACCCTTCCTCCCCATTGTAGCACCTTCCGCCCTGGAAACTGGAGTCCTGCCCCAGAGTTGCTTGGAGACTTCCCAATTGCCTGAGACACTTAACCCCCACCATCCCGTCCAGGGCTCTGAAAGCAGACCAAGACTTAGGACATGGACTTGGGAAACTTTAGTTCGTTACTAGTTCTTTTTCAGAAACATTAAGGTGACCACGTGGGTCGCGGTGGGCCAGGGCAGCATTTGTAATATGCCAAAGGGGTACAGTGACCAGAGCAGACGCTCCATAGCCACAAATCTGAGGTTGAAATCACCTTTCCAGCACTTACAGGCTGTGTATTCTCATTTGGCTCGCCTGGTTGAAAGAAACCGACACCCACTAAAGTAAGCTCAAGAGATGAGGGATTCTTTGAGGGCTACCCTGGCATGGAGACGGTGCGGGGAGGATAGGGGCAGCACCTGGTCCCAGAGAGCTAGCTGTGCACCTGCCTGGCATGTGATCCTTTCTGTCCCACACCCATTCACCCTACATCCTTCCATGATGTTAAAGTCTCTGCTTGCCTTTGACTCCCCGATAAACTTCGGTTTGAATGGGGCCCATCATGGCCTCCGCTACCTCCCTTCCCAACACTCATGCAGCAGCTTCTGATTGAACCTTTCAGCCCCAGCTCCTGCTCCTACCAACTTACTGCTTCTTTCCATGTTTCCCAATTCACATTCCTAAGGGAGAATCAGACTGGCCAAGTTCATGAATTCAAACCAGACTACAACCAGAATTAGCCTGCAATGAATCAGGTGCCCACCATCTGTGGCTGGTGAGGGGAGGAGGAGGGTGAGGGGGGTCATGGGTTGCCTGTCATTGCCCCTTTAGCAGGCGCTGCTGTTGGGGCCAGAAAGGTATTTGACCTTGTGTGCTCTTAAAAGGGAGTTCGTTTACTTAGTTGAATCTCAGTTTCACCTATAAAATGGACACCAATCTTGCAAGTTGATGCAGAAAACAGAGATAAATTATGTCAAGTACCTGGTACTCAATAAATTGTGGCAATTATTATTACTGCTATTAGTATTCATTCTTATACATAATAATTTATAATACTTTATATTAAGACATAATAATAGATAATGTAGTTCCCTATAAAAAGAAGCAAATTGACTATGAACTTCTAGGACACAGCCCAAATAGGTAAATGGGTTAGCAAGTGGGGTTCTTACATTAATGATTCATTAGCATTTAATATATGTGGACAGTGAACTGTTTTCACATGAACTAAAATAAATTATTATTTTGGGATATTTTATGTGCTAATCTCAAAGCCTATTAAAGAGATAAGGTGTTGTCATTTTCCAAGAAAGGTGTACTCCAGAAGGTGTGAAATGTGGTAATTAAAGCAGAGCCAAAGAAAGTTGTAAAGCCACAATAGTACTCAAAGATGAAGATGAAGTTTATATGCACTGTGCATTCTGTTCTTTTTTTTTTTTTAATATATTTTTTATTGATTAAGATATTACATATGTGTCCTTGTCCCCACGTTACCCTCTACCCCCCTCCCCCCCCACCCCCGCTCATGCCCTCACCCCCCCGTTGTCCATGTCCATTGGTTAGGCCTATATGCTTGCATATAAGTCCTTTGGTTGATCTTTCCCCCTTACCCCCACCCTCCCCTACCTTCCCTCCAAGTCCCGACAGTCCAATCAATGCCTCTCCGTCTCTGGATCAGTCCTTGTTCATCAGCTTATGTTGTTCATTATATTCCACAAATGAAGTGAGATCCTGTGGTATTTATCCGCTCTCAAGTTCCATCCATGCTGTGGCAAATGGTAAGAGTTCCTTTTTCTTCTTCCTCTTCTTAAAGAATACCTTTCAGCATTTCATATAATGCTGGTTTGGTGATGATGAACTCCTTTAGCTTTTTCTTATCCGTGAAGCTCTTTATCTGACCTTCTATTCTGAATGATAGCTTTGCTGGATAAAGTAATCTTGGTTGCAGGTTCTTGCTATTCATCACTTTGAATATTTCTTGCCACTCTCTTCTGGCCTGCATGGTTTCTGTTGAGAAATCAGCTGACAGTCGTATGGGTACTCCCTTGTAGGTAACTGACTGTCTTTCTCTTGCTGCTTTTAAGATTCTCTCTTTATCTTTTGCTCTTGGCATTTTAATTATGATGTGTCTTGGTGTGGTCCTCCTTGGATTCCTTTTGTTTGGGGTTCTCTGTGCTTCCTGGACTTGTAAGTCCATTTCTTTCACCAGGTAGGGGAAGTTTTCTGTCATTATTTCTTCAAAAAGGTTTTCAATATCTTGCCCTCTCTCTCCTTCTGGTACCCCTATAATTCTGATGTTGGTACGCTTGAAGTTGTCCCAGAGGTTCCTTACACTATCTTCATATTTTTGGAATCTCTTTTCTTTTTCGGTTGGGTATTTTTTGTTTCTTTGTATTTCAAATCTTTGACTTGATTCTTGGGATCCTCTTTTCTGCTGCTGGATCTCTGTAAATTATTCTTTATTTCAGTCAGTGTATGCTTAATTTCTAGTTGGTCCTTTTTCATGTCCTCCATGGTCTCCCTATACTTATTGAGGGATTCATTAAATTTATCGGCGGTTTCCATAAAATTCTTGAAAAACCTTATAACCGTGGCCTTAAACTCTATATCCAATCGTTTGCTTTCCTCCATTTCTGCCATTTGTGACCTGTTTCTTTGTCTCCGCATTTTGGCAGCTTCCCTGTGTTGATAGAGTGGCCCTGCGCGCCAGGTGTCCTGTAGGGCCCAGTAGCTCAGCCTCCCCAGTTACCTGGGGTGGACACTCTTGGTGCACTCTTGGTGCCTTGGTTGTTGTAGAATCACTGGGAGGAATTGACCTCCAGGCCAATTGGCTGTGAGAATCAGCTGTGTCTAAAGTGGGAGAACTTCTGTGCTGAAGACACCCTTCTGGGGCAAGACTTGCTTCAGTGGGGCTTTGGTGCTCACTGAGTCTGCTCCCTGAGTGTGTCCCTTATGGATCTGAGGAGTTGCAGTCTGGTACCCTCTGACCACTGGGTACAGTGGCTCCTGGATCTAAGGAGGTGCTAATTCAGCCTCTGCCTGAGGCCACACAGCAGGAGCCACGAAGAGGCTCAGCTGTGAAGCAATGCAAGCCGCTGCGGGGCCTTGGGCCTTCTCTTGGAAGTTCCGGGTCTGCCTGGCTGGGCTGCAGTTAGGTACATTCACATGCAAAAGCCTCTGCGGCAGCCTGGGTGGGGCGGGGTCTCAGGGAGTCAGAGGGCGGAGAAAGCGGCCATGGCCGATTCTCCGCCGGAGTCGCGCGTCTCAGTGTTCCGGTAATGGCTGCAAGCACCTCTGAGGGAAAGCCGCCCTCAAGTTCGCTCGCTGCCGGACAGACCAGCTTCTCCCCGTATGAGACCTAGGTCCCCAGAGACTTCCCGGAACCGGAGTTCAGAGCCGTCGGGAGTTTGTGATTCAAAAAGACAGCCGCGTCCTCAGGCGCCACCCCCTTTCCTCGCGCGCACGCGCGCCGCCGTACCTCTGCACTTCACCTCCGCAGCGCCTCTGGCTCTCAGCGTGCTTTTCTTTCCTTCTAGTTGTGGAATTTACACTCAGCCAGCCTTCCTGTTTTTTTGGATGATGTTTGCTCAGTCCTTTGCGGTAATTTTCAATTGTTGTGTGAGGCGATAATTTCCCGGTGTTTACCTATGCCGCCATCTTAGTTGCTCTCCATTCTGTTCTTAATTATTGTGGCCTCGAAGTAGGAAAAAGGGGAGAAGCAAAGAGCTGGAAGGCAGAGAGAGTTCATACGTGTGCTTGTATGTGAATGTGTATATATGTACATGTGTTTCTTATGAGCACCTTTAACAGCAGTTCACATGAAGAAGGTGTGTTTCCTGTTATGTTCAAGGCACTGTACTTGGAATGAGGAGAATACAAACATAAATGAGCCACAGCCTTGCTCTCCATAACACCACCTTCCTGGGTTGAAAGTCAAGGTCTGCATTCACAAAGACCTTGGTTAAGGCCCAGCTACCATCAACCAGCCCTGTGAGCTGATGCAGTAATTTTTTAGTCTGACCACCCTAGAACTATTACTTCTCTGAGCCAGAACAAATCGCTTACAAGGACTTCTATACGGCTCAGGTCTGTCTCCTCCTACAAGGGGCAGACCAACCTCAGGACAACAGGATTAGGCTAGCCAGAGGCTTCAGAGAGGGGCAGAGACTGGTCCACCCTGGCCTCCAGGCTCTATACCAGCCTGCAGGGGACCCAGGCCCCCATCTATTCCTCACCATTTGCCAGAGCTGGGATGGTTCCAGAGATCCTCTGGGATAGGCATAAAACTGGGGCCCAGTAACATAACAGCTAAACCTTTGAGTGCCTACTTAGTGTCATGCATATCCATTTATATGCTAAGCACTTTAACTATATTAGCTAATTTCATTTGTACCACAACTGGGTGAGGCAGGTTCTATCTCCACGGAACTGTCCAGGACCTGTCTTCAAAAGTGACACCAGTGGCAGCAAGAAGCAACAGCAGTGGTAGATGCTTCAGGCTCAGTTATCTTTTTGGCTCCCTTTGAACTGAGGACACTTTCAGGATTCTTAGACAATTAGGATGGAGGGGTCTCGAAAAGGAGATACTGGATTTCTTGATAATTAGAGAAGAGGGGGCAAAAATTAATTGAAAAAAGAAAAGCATGTGACCATATTTTGACCCAGACTTAGTGAAGTTAGATGACGTACATATAGTTACTGGCAAGCATCAGCTCAGAGTTCAAGTCACCAGATCACATTGTCAAGTATTTACTAGCACATTCTCTGTGTTTCATATGATCTAGGTTGTTTGGAAGGTGAATAAACAGAGGAGATAAGTCAGAAAGGAAGGAATGGAATTGGCTTTGGGGCAGCACCCTCAAAGGTGAAGGGTGGCCGTTTTAGAAAGGGAGACAGTATTAGTTTGAAAAGGCACATTTAATTTAATTAATATAAAATTATTATTTGAGAAAGAAACCCTACCCTATTTAACATATAAGTCAAAGAAATTAAGCCTCTGGGCAGGTAGAGATTATCATAGAATAAACTATGGGCCACTAGGAAGCCATATTCCAAATTCAGGGTTGGGGAGGCACATGACATTTTTATGTTTGGCAAAAGAGAGTGAGGATTTTAAAGGGTTAAGAAGCCCTGGCCCAGGGCCCTGGACACCACATGTGCAGGGGCCTTGCCAGACCACAGACTTGGAGCTAGACTGTAATATAACTGCTCTCTACCTAATCTAAGATACCCAGTCATTGCATGTGAATATGTTACCTATTTGTCCTGCAAGGTTTGATTATGTAAACGGCACCATAGTAACATATTCCCATCAAGTTTTTTAAAGGGGAAGACATTAGATATTTGGCATTTCACTGGCAGAGTGTGTTTAACAGGACATTGTCAAATATTAAAACAAAAGCTTTAGGCACTATATAAAATGTACAATGCAAACATTACCTGAGTACAAAAAAATGGTCAGTAGAACCTGTACTTATGCAATGTACATCACTGACTGACAACTGGACCAATCAGACAGCAGGTTAATCATCCAATCAGAACTTAGCATTGTCCTGCTGATGGTGATGGCCAACCACAGAATTGCTTGTTTAAGCTAAGCTATTCTTAACTACAGTGAGCCAATCCAGTCAGATAGTCCTGAGTTCAAATCCTAGCTTCGTTATTTAATATCCATTTGATTTTTTAAAATTGGATTTTAAAGAAACTTGTTGGTTCTTAACCCCTGTAATCTGTAATCTCCAGTATCCTCATCTATAAAAGGGGGAATAATAAAATGATCTACCTCATAAAGCTGTTGTGAGGAGTAAATAAAATGATGTCTGTGTGATTAATACCTTCCTTTTGCCTCTCTAACATCCATTCTCTTTCTACCCTTCTCTGCTCTTCTCTGTATGGCTTCCTGTGTGGCCTGCACCAATGGAGTCTGTTGCCTTTCTACTTCCAGTTGGGTCAGGTCCATGGAAAGCACGCAAAATGCTGGAGGGCAGGACAAGAATGAGCTCAGGGTATTTGTCTCCCTGGCTTTCTACCTGCTAAGAGGCTGTATATTGGTTCTCTTCTTTTACTGAAATTCACAGCTTTAGTGAGGAGGCCCCCTTTCTAGAGCACTCTACGAAGTTCTGGTAATCAAAATCTCCCCTTGCCCCTTCATACCCTCTGAGGTTTCCTTAAACCCTGCCCATGCCTTTTAAATAGTACCCTTATTAGACTTCCTTCAAATTTCCTCTTTAGAGTGAGCCCTCTGTGTCTTGACAGGGCCTTGACCGATACACTGTATGTAACAGTATGATGCCAAGCTCAATAAATGTTAACTAGCAAATGTTGAAAAGACATGTTCAAAGTGCAAAGATCAAGTGAATTACCCATTGTTAATAATCATAACTATATCAATAATGCCTTCCAGTAGGACAGACGTTTACAACAACAGAACATTTAACCAAGAGATGCATAAGAGACACAAGCAGGACCTCAGAAAGACTCACCTCCGCAGGTAGGCCTTTTGCCTTAGGACTCACCAGAAATTACAAAAAGACATTACAAAATCTAATCCTCAGTCTCATGCTGTTAGGATTGCATTTACCCACCTCTGAACATCATTTTTAAAGCCCAATTTTATTTGGAATCAGAATATTTTAGTCTTTTGAAGAGAGACGGGGAAAAAGCAGATCATATAGTTGACCACAGGCTAACAACGAGCCACTGGGTTCTTAGACATTGTAATATTTATAGCCAGTCTCCCCCAATGACTATAGAAGCACCAAGAAAACAAGGACTTGGTCTGTCCTATTCATTGCTATAGCCATACTTCTTAGGGCAGTACCTGGCATATAGAAGGTCCTCAATAAACATTTGTTCAGTGGGGGGAATTTAAAGTCACTGGAGAGAGAATTATTATTGACAAAGAAAGGAACTGGAGAGAGAATGATTACTGATAAAAATTATACTCAAATAAATACACTTACCAATTTTTCTTATCATCATCATCATAATATCTATATATATATAAAACCCTAATATGCAAATAGACCGAATGGCAGAACAGAACAACCGAGCAACCAGTCGCTATGACGTGTGCTGACCACCAGGGGAGGCACGTGAAACATGATGGTGTCGGCAACAGGCAGCAGAGCACAGAACATGGCAGGCATCGGCCACGGCAGGATGGTGGAGCAGGTGAGCGGGGGCTCCAGACCAAGGTGGGGTACCGGTTGCTGTCATTGGGGCGAGCCTCTGGTGGTTACTGAAAATTCTTTGCTCCCATGCACCGCAGTACTGCCCGGCACTTGCACCTGCTGCCAGCACCCGGCTCTAACCCCGATTGCTCAGTGCTGTCAGCAGGTGCAAGAGGTGGCTGCTGGCCCCAATCAACCCTCAGGGCTTCTCCACCTCCCTCAGCTCCTGAGGGGCAATCAGGGATGGCAGCCACCTCTCACACCCACTGCCGGTGACAGCCCCACTCGCACCCACTGCCGGCGCCCAGTGCTGATCCCGATCGCTCGGTGTCATCAGCAGGTGTGAGCAGCAGCTGCCGGCCCTGATTGCCCCTGAGGGCTTCTCCACCTCCCCCTGCTCCTGAGGGGTGATAAGGGCAGCAGCCACCGCTCGCACCCATTGACGCTCGCACCCACTGACACTCGCACCCACTGACAGTGCTGGACCCACTCGCACCCACTGCTGGCACCGGCTCCAATCGCTCCATGCTGTCAATGGGTGTGAGCGGGGATGGTGCCATCAGAGCATGGGAGTGGCAGCTGTGGGAGCAGGGCTGCTGGCGACAGGTGCCGCAGAGCCATGGCAGGAGGGGCCGGGTGGGGGCCCGGAGGATGCCCCTGTGCCCACTGCAGCCTCATGGCCCACAGTTCCTTTCAAGGTGCACGAATCCGTGCACTGGGCCCCTAGTGTATAATAAAAACTAGGGAAAATAAAGAGAAGATAGCAAAATTCAACAAGAATGTCACTTCCTAAATACAGCCATTGTTAATACTTTTTCTATTTCTTTTCAGGCTTTCTGATATGTTATATATACATATTAACAGCTTTGGAATCGTACTACTGCATAGACAAGTGATGGCGAACCTATGACACATGTGTCAGAGGTGACACGTGAACTCATTTTTTTGGTTGATTTTTCTTTGTTAAATGGCATTTAAATATATAAAATAAATATCAAAATATGCATCTTTATTTTACTATGGTTGCAAATATCAAAAAATTTCTATATGTGACATGGCACCAGAGTTAAGTTAGGGTTTTTCAAAATGCTGACACGCTGAGCTCAAAAGGTTCACCGTCACTGGCATAGACAGTTGTTTTCACTCAATATATCATGATTACTTTATCATGTCATTTAAATATTCTTCAGCCTTACCACTTTTTCGACTTAACAGACTATTTTTTGGAGCAGATTCAGGTTCACAGCAAAATGAGAAGAAGATACAGATATTTCCATATAACTCTCACTAATTTTTGATAGCTGTAAAAACAGTCCACTGAAAAGAAAAGCCATAATTTATTTATTTGTTGTTTGATATTAAGTTGTTTATGTTTTACTAATATAAATAACATTCTAAACATAACGCTAAACCTCTGACTACTTCCTTAGGATAGATGCCTAAGAGATGAATTACTTAGATCAGGGGTGTGAACATTTTAAAGATAAATATTTGAAGAACATTTTAACATATATTGGCAAATTACCTTCTACAAAAGCTGCCATCATTTATAGTCACATTACAATGCATAAAAGCACCTTTCTTGCTGCCATCTCAGTGGCTTTGAGTATTGTTGTTGTCAATTTTATAGACCAAAAAATGGTATCACGCTGTTTCAATATGCATTATTTTGATTACCAGAAAGATTGAACATTTTCCCAATGTTTATGAGTCATTTGTGTTTTCTTCTGAGACTAAGCTGTCCTTTGCTCATTTTTCTATTGTTGAGAACAAGTGTTTTGAAGATTGTTAAAAGCAAAACAATAGCACAGTTAAAAAATTATCTTAAATAGCTTTTTTAAAATGCATTTTCCAACTTTACCTAGAGTCCCTTCATAAGAAATTCATTTTTTTAAACCAAGGTGTGAACACCTGCATCTATGTCAGGTGAGCAGTTACTGTCCTCCAGGGATCAGAATTTTTATTAGGTCCTAGGGATACAGACCTTCTTAAAACACTGACCACCCATAAGTCATAACTCTCTCCTCCCAATGTGGCCACCTTCCAAAGGATTTCAAGTAGCTGGAAGAGTCTCAGTACTATAAATAACACCACAGTTCATTGATTCTAAAAGCTCCATTTCTCCCCACACTTGAACATCTCTGAGACCTGGGGGAGGGGGGAGCCTTACAAGCAATGCTGTCTTAAAATCAGTGCTGGCAATTTTCTGACATTTAACACCTCTAAAATGGAAGTTCATCTTATAACTAATGGCATCTTAGATTCATGAAATGCATACATGCTATTAACAATAGAAAGGAATCACCCTTACCTAGAAATAAAACGTTCCAGACCCTAAATCAAGTTTTTCTTCAGCAAAAGGAGTTTGTTTTATAATGAACATCAGTAACAACCTTATATCTTATTCATATCCCATCTCCTTCCCCAAAGGACTTGTGATGACTTCAAAAAAATAAAATTGGAAAACTTAAAATAATAGTTGCAAGATATGGGGGTCAGGGGTGAAATGAGCACACAGAAAGGCCTCTCCCGGTCCTCTACATTTTGGAAAGGTCAGCTGTAGGCTCCCAGCAGTCAAAGCAAAGAGAAAGACAAAGTTAATATTGTCCTTAAGCAAAAAACAAAGCAGCTATTAAGGAGAAGCACAGAATCTCCTGAGGCGAATTTTATAGAAATTCCTCCCATGGTGCCTCCATCAGGGGGAGGCGGGGTGACGTGTAGTGATGTGCAGTGATACTCAACAACAAATCAAACAACATACTCAACAACAGCCCTGGATAAAGACAATCCCGTTTGTCATGTTTATCTCGGTAGTGCCCTCCACACAAGGCTGAGCCCCAGAACCAAAAAGCAATTCAGTAAAGCATTTCCACAAGGAGCCAAATATGCAGCTTGAAAATGCAGTTCTCTCCCTCACAGCTAGATCCAAGGGCAAGATTTAGAATACCGAGACCAGGGTTTTCTAATGTGGGATAGGCCGACAATCCGTTAGAGAGCAACACTTAGATTTCTTTTTCATGTTAAAAGAACAAGAAAGGAAGCATTACTACCACCTAATCCTAACATACAGATTCATACTGGTGCCCCATCTCTGTCCACATGAAGTCTATGAGGTGTCCTCAAGGAAGAAGGCAAGATGTAAGATAGAGAAGGCGGGCCTGGGTCCCCTGACATTTTCATTTAGTTTCATTCAGCTTATTGCAATATAATGCAGCTCATCTGGACCTGAATAACTACATTTGTAGATGTCTATCTACTTGTATTATCTACCAAGCCAGTACTCACAAGATCAATGGGCGGCTTAAAACAGTTCCTGCAATGAAATAGGAAAGCAAAGATAACATAAGAACAGGCGAATACCAGGAATGTGTCAGAGATGACCCTTCTTCAACATCATGTATGAGTTCTGCGTCTCACAGTACCAGGCGTGAAAAAAATGACAACCTAATCAGAGCTGACAAGAAACCCTGGCTGGGTAGCTCAATTGGTTAGAATGGTGTTCCGATATGCCAAGGTGTGGG
Organism: Myotis myotis; assembly: GCF_014108235.1. Classification (NCBI taxonomy): domain Eukaryota; kingdom Metazoa; phylum Chordata; class Mammalia; order Chiroptera; family Vespertilionidae; genus Myotis; species Myotis myotis. Next base: position 117,369,152 of record NW_023416346.1, on the reverse strand, counting down.
TTCGATCCCCATATAAGAATCAACCCACGAGCCGAAACCGGTTTGGCTCAGTGGATAGAGCGTCGGCCTGCGGACTGAAAGGTCCCAGGTTCGATTCCGGTCAAGGGCATGTGCCTGGGTTGCGGGCACATCCCCAGTGGGGCATGTGCAGGAGGCAGCTGATCGATGTTTCTCTCTCATCGATGTTTCTAACTTTCTATCTCTCTCCCTTCCTGTCTGTGAAAAATCAATAAAATATATTTAAAAAAAAAAAAAAAAAGAATCAACCCACGAATGCAGACGTAAGTGGAACAACAAATCAGTGTGTGTTTTCTCTCTCTCTCTCTCTCTGTGTCCCTCTGTGTCTCTCTCTCAGATCAATAAATTAACAAATAAAAAAGACAGCTGAATTGAAAATTACTACAAAGAAGACTATATTTGAAATACCTGCTACCATTAGCATTACACATCACCTAGAGCATACATTGGACCTTCAGATGCTAGCTAATCATAGCATGAAACTATTGTAATTACTGTGATACTTAAAAAAAAAAAGCACCCTAAACATGAAGACAAGCCTCTATGGTTTTTTCAGCAAGGTTTTAAGACATGTGGTACTCAATCCCATAGTTCGCAAAATACTGTTACGTGTAATGATAAATGTGTAGAAGCCTTTTTCGAGTCACGCCACAGTAAAACTGGCTGCTCTAATGTGTAGAAAATTTGATGTCAAGCTAAAATGCATTCCTTTGTCAGCAAATATATTTAGAAGACATATAGAAAACATTGCTGAAGATGGGAAGAAACAAGCATTAGGATAAATTATGCAGTGTGGGAGGCTTGCTACACAGTTGGATGGAAGCGCAGATATTTCTAACATAGCTTGAGGTAGTTGCTAGATGCTATTTCAATAATAAAACCTTCTTTTCTGAGCCACCAAAGAAAAGATATTCCAAAGAAGAAAGATTTTCCAAAGAAAGATGGTCCAAAGAAGACTGACTCTGCAAAACAGTTTCTTTTTTTTTTAAATATATTTTATTAATTTCCAACAAAGAGAAAGGGAGCGAGACAGAGAGCCAGAAACATCGATCAGCTGCCTCCCGCACATCCACTGGAGATGTGCCCGCAACCCAGGCACATGCCCCTGACCAGAATCGAACCTGGGACCCTCCAGTCCGCAGACCGACGCTCTATCCACTGAGCCAAACCGGCTCCGGCCAAAATAGTTTCTTTAATAAAAACTACTTTACAGAAACACTGTACGTCTAACTACCAGTAAGGTGATTGCTTTGCTCTTGGACCTGGATCCCCCACCTACTTGAGAAATACCAGTCTTCATGACCCTTCTGCTATTGGCTCTCTAAGTGTCACTCCTAGGAGTTCCATCCTGGAAGATTGTAGATTAATTTAACCAGATCTCATCAAGAGATGGGCAAGTGTAGGGAAGGTATATCTATCTATCTATCTATCTATCTATCTATCTATCTATCTATCTATCTAGATATAAATATCATTGATTTCAGAGAGGAAGGGAGAGGGAGAGAGAGACAGAAACATCAATATGAGAATCACCTACCGGCTGCCTCCAGCATGCCCCCTATTGAGGACCAAGCCCACAACTGGGGCATGTGCCCTTGACCAGAATCGAACCTGGGACCCTTCAGTTTGCAGTGCAACGCTCTATCCACTGAGCCAAACCAGCCAGGGCGGGAAGGTTCTAATAAATAGCTTTAATTACAGCTCTTCTGTTTCTTCCCTTTACAAACCTGATAGGATGTCTTGGGACCAGCTATTTTCTAGAATTTTCCCTGCAGCAGGAGTATCCTGATCCACTCTTGCTAGCTAACCAATTCCATCCACTTCCTTCTGAGTCTAGAGCAGTGCTTCCCAACCTTTTTTTGGCCACACCCCACCTAAGCATTTCTAAAATCCTGATGCCCCTCCTGTGACATATAATTCTTATTATTTAAAAAGTGAACTCTCTATTCACATGGAGGAAGCCTAGAAGACCATTAACGGGCTTCCAAAGAACATGGCATCCATGAAAGAGGAAAAAAAAAGAACGAAAGGACAGCTGAAGTACTGAGGAAGAAATCACTAAGAAATTGTTAAAATAATAATATGAAGTGATATGAAAAAATAGCAAATAAAGTTTCAAAGCATATAATAGAGAACTGAAATACACAAATATGTCACAATATATATTTATATACTGTATATGAGGCCCCTAGAACCATAAGATGCAAAAAATTCACTATTAATAACTCATTCTCAAATTGCCCCCCTTAAAAATCAAATTGCCCCCCTGTGGGGCATGTACCCCATTTGGGAACCACTGGTCTAGACACTGACTTCCAGGCCAGGCCATTGTTAGAAAAAGCCTATAGTCTGGGCACCATGAATTTTAATTCACAGATTACCTGATTAGGGTTTGACTGATCCTAGAAATAAGGCAAGTTCAGTTCAGGGGCTCACATAAGCTCTCTTTGGGGCTGGATATATTGACCCTTGGAAGGCCTGAGCACATTAAAGCTCTGTTAGTGGCCAAGAGCTTTAATTTTAGGTAGGATCTGACACCATTCCTTAGTGTTCCCTATCAGCTCACTAGAATTGTTTAGAAATGGGAAATCTGTTGTAGAGTGTGCTCTCCCTCAGTTGTGGTCAGAAAGTTTGTACTAGAGTGTAACATACATACAGAAACATGCACATGTCCTAAATATGTGGCTCAATGAACTTTCACAGGCTAAACACATACAGCAGCCAGATCAAGTAACCAACCACTACCAACCTCCATCTTGTGCTCCTTCCCCTACCCTGACTCTTAACATCATAGATTAGCTTCGCCTACTTTAAAATATTGTATAGAAATGGAACCATGTAGTGTTTATTCTTTTGTATCTGGCTTACTTCATTCAATATTATGGCTGTGAGAGTCATCCATACTTTTTGCACGTGGGTGTACATTCTTCATTCTCATTGCTGTGTAGCATTACATTGGGTGAATATACCACAATTTATCCATTCTACTTCAGCTAGGCATTTGGATAGTTTCCAGTTTGGGGTTATGAATAATGTTGCTAAGAACATCCTAATATTGATTTCTGTTGGCCATATGTATAAATTTCCTAGGAGTAGAAGCGCTAGGTCAAAAATATTTACTTTGAATTTCTAAATTCACTACAAAGAGCCTGGACATCTGACTTGTTTATACTCCTGGTTCTGAAAGCAGAGAATGTGACATGGGAGAGCTGAATACAATGTTTCTCCAAGTGCATCCAAGCACGTCTGGCTCCTGAGCCACCTGGGAGCTTGAGCAGGTGACTCTTTGCTCACTGATGTCAGAGGACTGTGTGTAGTGGAAGCAGGGGGCTGTAGAAGTCAGACAAACCTAATTTTAAATCCCAGCTTTATCAGATTGTATTCAATCTTTATGGAATTACTGAATTCTTGGCTTCCTTGTTTATAACATGAGGAATAGTAATTCCTATTTCACAGGTCTGCAGGCTACTTTAATGAAGTAACACACATCAGGTATTCAGCACAGTCCCCAACACAGTTTGCACTATAAATAGTTGTTCCAGCCCGGCTGGCGTGGCTAAGTGGTTGAGCGTCAACCTATGACCCAGGAGGTCATGGTTTGATTCCCAGTCAGGGCACATGCCTGGGTTGTGGGCTCAATCCCCAGTGGGGGGTGTGCAGGAGGCAGTTGATCAATGATTCTCTCTCATCACTGATGTTTCTATCTCTCCCTCTCCCTTCCTCTCTGAAATCAATAATAAAAATATTTTTAAAAAATAAATAGTTGTTCCATTCCTCCATTTGCCCACAGGAAAAAAAGTGAAACCTCTAGCCTTGAACCCAGTATAGAACAATTAACCTTATAACTAAACAATATGAACATAAAATAGATTTTAGTATTATATGACTGTGCCTCCAGTCAATATCAGGCATACTAGAAATGAAGCACAGAAGCCTTTGTGTACCAGGAACAGGCTTCCAACATCATTTGGTTGGCAGTAGGCTGTACACATCGTTCATGATGCTTCTATTAACCTATTATTATTGTTGTTGTTGTTGTTAACTTTTCTTAAATGCCAGTTTACATAACCCTCAGCATTCTTTTACATTGATGTCAGGTTCAATTGGCACAGATTACTGAGTGGAAAACAAAAACACCAAGTCAAAGACTTTGGCAGGAGGGGGGAGGTTGTATGAAAATGTACCCCGCTCCATGGGCTGGCCCCGTGTGGCCCTGCACATTATTACACAGGCTCTCGCTACCAGGGCTTGCTGCTTTATTTTCTAATCACTGTGTTTTCAAGTGTGCCTTCAAGATTGTTGAGAGCTAAACTGTCTCTTTATCCCCAAGCAGGGTCAGCTTCCCCAGCCTCCCATACAACCTGGTTCATGCTGGGATAAAGAGGAAGGTAGGAATGTTAAAACAATAATGCTATGGTCTGAGGCCAGCAACGGGTAATCAGATCCTAGCAAGGTAGAGGCTGTTACCTGGGAGATTATTGGAAGAAAATAGGCCTAGCTTGCAAGGACTTAGTTTGTTCCTACCTTCCTTACTTGCTCCTTTTCATCCTTCCCCTGGTGATCAGACAAAATAAATCTTTTTTCTGTATTTATTTCACTAAGAGGCATCGAGAAGCTTTGTGTGAGCACCAGTGAAATATGCCAGTTTCAGGACTATGGCCTGACTCACTGCTGGACTTTAACCCCAAGCTTAGATGGATAGCATCAGTTAGAGAAGGCCCCTGTAGTTCAATGCCATACTGCCATGCCTCAAAGAAAACCCAATACAGACATACCTCACTTGATTGCACTTTACTTTATTGCACTCCACAGATGTTGGTTTTTTGTTTGTTTGTTTTGTTTTGTTACAAATTGAAGGCAAGACCCTCCACCAGCCAAAAGATTATAATTGACTTTGTTGTGATACTTGCTTTATTGCAGTGGTCTAGAACCAAACCTGCCACATCTCCAAGGTATTTTGAACTTCAGTATTATGAAATAGATAGATTCAGAGGCTAATGCTCATATTAAAAAGAGATTCGACCTAGGTTGCTATGAACAGTAACTAAAGCATTCAACATCTGATTCAGCATACACTCAACCTTTCTGAAGAAGCATCTGAAGAATAAAGCAGAAGACACCAGCGCTGATTTATACAACAGTGTTGTAAAGTTCCAAAGTATTTTGTGATAATTTGTTATTCACATCTAGCCAATGTGTCTTACCATAAGATCATTCAACCTGTTTTTACCCCAAATGGATAAAGGCAACAGGAGGTAAGGAGTGGGGTAGCTCTGTGTTTTGATAGGAGCATCAGGTGAAACAGAATACACTATGGTAGACAATGTTCTATGGCTCTGGAAGCTACATTCACAGTCATGGAACTGGAAAAGAACATCTATTCAACCCATTGTGGGTGATTGACTTGAGGCTCAGAGAGAAGTGATTTGCTTAAGCCCACACGATAATTCAATGGCAACACTGAGGTTGAAATGAGACTGCAAGCTCCAGCAAGCAGAGTCCAAGCTGAAGCATAGTTGTCTTGCCAGGCCCCAACCCTTTTGCTGTGGGTCAGTCCAGTTCTCCCTGGACCTCCAGATCTGAATTTGCCTTGACCTTGGGGGTTGGTGTGGAGTCCCAGACGCCATAAAGGAAGAGATCCATTTCATCTGATTACTACCGTGTCTCATCAGAAACCACTCAGTCTTTCCACCTTTCCCTACCTCCCCCTAGCCCAGAGGCCTCTAGAGAGGAAATACCCTGGGACTGGACCCAGCTCCCCACCCAGGCTATCCCATAATTATACTTCTGCACCTGCCAAAAGCAAACCACCGTGACTTTCCCTCCACCTTCACAGAGAAAACAGATACTATCAGATAAGAGAGGCTTTCAACTTTCAGTAGCCTTCTATTTATAAATTATTTCTTACCCAAAACATCCTTGCCAGCTTCCTCATCACACAGTGGGAGAGCTGTCTCTTTTCCTGCCTGACGCCAATTCTTCCCCTTGTGCAGTGGAGCCCAACCTCTCCAGCTCTTAGGGGTTATTCCCTTCAACAAACTTCCCCCTCACTTTCACCCTCGCCCACTGGCCCATTCCCACTTATACTTACGTGCAAGTTGCTACCATCTTATAAGAACGAGCCAACCAAAAGTTTTGGTATATTGAATGAATGGAAGGAAAGAAGGATGGAACAAAAGAAGTTAGAAAGGAGAAAAGCTAGCCTCCCTCAACCCTAAGCCCTGATTTAGCCACCTTGGGGGTCCTATACATTCTATATGTTTCCCCCCTCAGTCGACTTCTACTTCCCTGCCTCCTGAAGGCTCCTCAACCTATTGCCATCTGGCTTCTGCTCCCACAACTTCACTGAATGTACCTTTATATTAAATAATAAACATTCATCCTTTTATATTGATGACACTATTGACTTCTTTCTAAATCCAAGGGAGACTTTTTCTTATTATCTCATTTGCTCTGTCTGCTGCATTTGGTTCTTTATTTTAATTTTTATTGAATTTATTAAGGAGACATTGATTAATAGATTTATACAGTTTCAAGTGTACAATTCTATAATACATCATCTGTATATTGCATTGTGTGTTTACCACCCCAAGTCAAGTCTCCTTCTGTCACTATTTATCCCCCTTTTCCCCTCTTCTACCGCCCTCACCTCCCCTTTCCCTCTGGTAATCACCATACTGTTGTCTGTGTCTATGAGTTTTTCTTTGCTTAATCTCTTCACCTTTTTTACCCAACCTCCCAACACCCCTCCACTCTGACAGCTGTCAGTCTGTTCTGTGGGTCTTTTCTATTTTGTTTGTTACTTTACTTTATTCATTAGATACGATTGGACATTCCCTTCATGAAACTTACCCTGCCCTCCACCCCCCCACCCTGATCTCTCAAATATTTGAGAAATACCTCTCTGTCTTTTTTTCACAATCCTTTCTCTATTGACCCTTTAAATGGTGTTCTCAGGGTTCCATCCTGGAAAGATTCTGGGATAAAGTAGATTAACTTAACCAGATATCATGTAGAGATAGGCAGATAGAAGGAGCCTTCTAATAGTTTTAATTACAGCTCTTCTCTGTTCCCCCTGATAGGATGGCTCAGGGTCAGTTATTTTCCAGAATTACCCTGTAGTAGGATTATCCCGAGGTGCTCTTGCTAACCATTTCTATTCAGTTCCTCTAAGTCCAGAAACTGTCTTGACTCAATTTTGCTCCCATCAATTTCACTACCTCAATTTTCCTTCCCTTCCCTTTCCTCTCTTCCATACCAATGCCTCCCAGATCTACATCTCCAGCTCAGAACTCTCTCTTGAGTTCCAAAGACAAACATTTACTAGACACCACCAAAGGGAAGTCCCCACGGTATCTCTAACAGAACTCTCACAGACTGCTGTCACCTGATGCTCCCATTCCAGTGATGGCACCCACTCACTGGATCCAGAAAATTAAGTCTTCCTTGATACTGTCCCACCCTCAGGCAGCTATCAAATCCTGGGGCTTTTGCCTCCTAATGTCTCTCATATCTATCCAGTTCTCTCCTTCTCTACTGCCACATCCATAACTTCAAACATTCTCATTTAGATTCTTGCAACAGCCTCCTAACTAAAACAGAATAGGATAGCATTGAAAATATGAGTGTGCCTAGCTGGTGTGGCTCAGTGGTTGAGTATCAACCTATGAACCAGGAGGTCATGGGTTCGATTCCTTGTCAGGGAATAAACCTGGGTTGCAGGCTCACTCCCAGTAGAGGGCATGCAGGAGGCAGCTGATCAATGATTCTCTCTCATCATTGTCGTTTCTATCACTCCCTCCCTTTCCCTTCCTGTCTGAAATCAATAAAAATGTTTTAAAAAGAAAATATGAGTACAAGATATAAAGTAAAGGAAAGTGGGGGTGTTTTTAGTTATGAGTAAATATATGTGTGTACTGTGAAACATACATATATCATTGTGGCTTCTCAGAGCTCATCCTCCACAGGCCTGGGCAGGTGTCTGAGGTCCCTCTAAGGCAGGGGTTCTCAACCTGTGGGTCGCGACCCCTTTGGCGGTCGAAGGACCCTTTCACAGGGGTCGCCTAAGACCATCCTGCATATCAGATGTTAACATTACGATTCATAACAGTAGCAACATTACAGTTATGAAGTAGCAACGAAAATAATTTTATGGTTTGGTCACAACATGAGGAACTGTATTTAAAGGGCCAGAAGGTTGAGAACCACTGCTCTAAGGCCATGTGTGGCTGCTGCACACTTGAAATTGGCTAGCCTAAATTGAGAGGTGTTGCAAGTATAATGTACACTGGATTTCAGATTTAATATGAAGAAAAGAATATAAAATACCTTTATATTAAATAATAAACGTTAATCCTTTTATATTGATGACTTGTTGAAATACTAATATTTTGGATACATCAGGTTAAAGAAGTCAAACTTACAAAAAAAGCTCTCGAGGGATTTCAGCATCCTGGCATGCTTCCACATCCCGAACTACTGCCTTCTGTTCAATGGAAATGATTTTCAAGGTCAGGGGCTGTGGATTACTTCTTTCGTTTCTCTCCACAGCACCTGGTGCATTGCTGTACATGGAAGCTGATAACCAACTGGCTAACTGGGGATCCTGTTGGTGGGGGACTGAGTTTTCTCTCAGTTATCATCCAAAGCTCTGCAACACTAAATACTTTAATTCCCCACCCCCTGCCTGAATGAGGACACACGCACCCTGTTCATTTCCATATGATCAGACACCAAAATAAAACAAAGAACCTGCCTATCTTCTTACATTTGATTTTGATTCATTTGTTCCATAAGGAGTCCAGCATTCAGCAAATGGTGGGTTGGAGGGGTAGTGAAAGAACACATTTAAAATGGAAGAAACGAATTCATTGATTCCATGCTCAGTATGCCTGACTATGATCAACCTGCAAGAAATGAATGTTGCATTTGAACTGAGAGCAGCAGGAAAACGTCTAATAATAACCTTGGGCAGAATTCCAGTAGATCACAGTAAATGCCCAAGGAAGCCCATGTTTGTTTACTTTCACTAACACAGCACATTAAGTGCCCGCTTTAAAATGCATGCTGCTCTAAGTGCCTACATAGATGGTGATACCTAGTAAAGGAAGCCACTGATGTCTCTGGAAATCCAGCATCTTTTGGTGCACCAGCCGGTGAGCATCCTATCTCTCAGCTGACATAATGCACCTTCTGCAAGACAGCAGTCTTTTGGCCCTGCTCCCCTTTGAAGTAAAGCCTGAAATGAACTCCTGCTAAAGTGGCATATTGAACCAGCCCAATTTTATTTCCCAGGCCTTCTCAGTTGATTCGTGGCACATCCATCTTCATGGAAGTGACTACTGCAGGCTAGAATTACAACTTCCTTCTGATAGCAGAATGTACTCCTACAAGAACTTGAGCAAGGTTGTTAACCAAATCCTTCAGCAGACAGCTTTCAGGGTGGCTGGGCCTTGTTAGAAAGGGTTAGTGGAACACCTGCTGGGCCCACAGGATTTGTCTAGGCAAAATCTGAAGGTTGAGGACATAAGAGGACACAGTCCTTGCCCACAGGGAGTCCTCATCCCTCAGGAGTTGGGTCTACAAGGAGGGCTGTTACATCATATCGCCCGAGGCTACTCAGTGTCTCTTCTTGACAGTCAAAGTTTTGAGTCACCTTGCATCATGTTCAAGCAAGAAAATAACAAATAACAGAAATCGAATCAAAGATCAAGAATAAACACTGTAGTAATGGAAAGAAGAAACATCTCAAACCCATGCAGCATAGTAAAGTAGCCAGTGCAGTAAGATTACATTCCTAAAATATAAGCTCTATCTTAAAGCCTAGGTCATGTTCTGTTCTTTCTTAATTTCTTGTTAATATTTTTAAAATATTATTATTTTTTCTTTATTCTTATTGTTGACACTATTACAGATGTCCCCATTCCCCCCACCCCTTTGCCTGCCTCTACCCTGCCTCCTCCCTTCCTTCTGGCCATCACCAACCACACTGTTGTCTGTGCCTAATTTCTTTATCAGTGTTATTTAATTCTACTTACTCCTCTCCTTTCTTATGCTTTTTCCCAACGAAAAATAAGGCAGGGTGGAAAGACTACAGGTATACCTTTCAGAAAAAAAAATTTCCCCTTGAACACGATTCCACCGTATCCTCAATATCCCTATCAATTTGCTTCTTACAAGGATCTAAAATATAGATTGCTTTAAAATCCTATTTAGGTAAGCCAACTTCCTGTTGCATTTCCTTAAAGAACTATGCCAGGCTGTGTATTAGAGACCAGAGATACAGTGATGACAAGACAGGTTTCTAGTCAACATCCCTCTGGCAAACTTTGACTCGCTCTGAAGGAGTTCACTACTCTCCTTTCTGTCCCCACTGCACCCGGTAACACAACTCTTAGCACGCTGTGCCCTTATCAACCTGTATGGAAACTATCTGTTTATGTTTCAGTCTCTTCTCGAATCTCTAGATCACAAAGTACTTGAGGATTCAGAGCTTAGCATGTAGTGGGGGCTCAATCAATGAGGGCTGAGTTCAACTGGATCACAAAAGACAACCTTCACTGTAAATAATATAGAGGCAAACACACGTAGACACGAACACTGTACACACCTTCTCTAGTGCCATGCTAAATAGAGAGCCCAATTCATGACCAAAAAAAAGGCATTTTACACAATTGCTGAGATTTATTTTATTTTTTAAATATATATTTTATTGATATTTTTACAGAGAGGAAGGGAGACAGATAGAGAGTTAGAAACATCAATGAGAGAGGAACATCGATCAGCTGCCTCCTGCACACCCCCCACTGGGGATGTGCCTGCAACCAAGGTACATGCCCCTGGCCGTAATCGAACCTGGGACCTTTCAGTCCGCAGGCCAATGCTCTATCCACTGAGCCAAACCAGTTAGGGGCAAATTGTTGAGATTTAAATAAAATCTGTATTTACAGACAATAACGTTTGGTGACCTAAGTTCACATTCTGGAACTTGTAGTAAAGCTTTATAGCCCTTATATACTCAGAAATTTCCTTTTCCATTATTCCCAAGTAAAATTAGAGTTTGGGGAGCCAGTGTGTGCATCAGCTAATACAATGACAACCACTCTGCCCTAGCCAGTTTGGCTCAGTGGATAGAGCATCGGCCGGAGAACTGAAAGGCCCCGGGTTTGATTCTGGTCAAAGACACATGCCTTGGTTGCAGGCTCGATCCCTGGCCCTGGTCAGGGCCCGTGCAGGAGGCAACCAATCGATGTGCCTCTCTCACATCGAAGTTCCTCTCTGTGTGTGTCTCCCATTCCCTTCCACTCTCTCTAAAAACCAATGGAAAAAAAATGTCTTTGGGTGAAGATTAACCAAAAAAAAGTTTAAAAAAAAAGCACATGACAACTACTTTCATAATTGCTACTTTAAAAAAAATGTTTTATTATTGAGTCCTGTTTTCTCTAAACGGTATGAATTCAAGTTTGGTGACAAGTGGGAGAAGGAGACTGTCTTCTGCAGGCGAATCTCTCAAGTCTTTCATGCACTTTCCAAAGCTACGCAGCAGCCACACCTTGCCGCCACTGTGGCGGCAGGGGTCCATTGTAATTTTGGACAAATGTGCTTGGGTGCTGGGAAAAACACAGAATTTATATAATTTGAAATGTGAAGATATCAGCAAAGCTAAAGATCAACAGAAACTACTAAAACCTTCCAGAGAAATGCAAGTTTAGCATTTTCACTTGCCATTCATTCTCTTCAGGAGCAAACTTTGTTATTAAGTAGTTCACACGTGCCTGCATCCTTAAAGTAAAATTCTTAGCAAAGGAAAGTTGGGCTCTGAAGTGTAAATCAAAATTTATATACCCCTACAGGGATCAAAGTTTGCTGATCAGAGAAAAGGCGCTTCGAAGAATTGAGTGCAGTGGTTTACAAGTTGGTTGCAGTCCCTATTTAAACAGAGCCCGTTTTCAGCAGATCATGATAATGATGGACAACATAGAACATTTTTATCAAAAGTAGAACAAAGCAGCCCTAGCTGGTTTGGGTCAGTGGACAGAGCATCGGCCTGCAGACCAAAGGGTCCCTGGTTTGAATCCGGTCAAGGGCCCGTACCTCGGTTGCAGGCTCCTCCCCGGCCAGGGCCCTAGTAGGGGCTTGTGCAAGAGGCAACCAATTGATGTGTTTCTCTCACATCAATATTTCTTTGTCTTTCCCTCTCTCTCTCTCTTCCATTCTCTCTAAAAATCAATGGACAAATATACTCGGGTGAGGATTAAAAAAAAAACACAGAACAAAGCAGTCACTTTAACAGTGGAACTGTTGGATATTCTTCACACACACACACACACACACACACACACACACACACACACACACACTTTAAGCCAGAACTGCCAAAAAGATGGGAAGGGGATGTTTCTCACCTAAGAGTATGTTGCGGGGGGCGAGGGGGGGGATCTTCCACTTTGCAGGGGTAGAGCTCTGGGTTCAAATCCCAGATCTACCCCTTTGAAGCAATGTGACTTTGGGGAAGTCACTTACCCTCTCTGAACCTCAGTTTCCTCATTTCTAAAGCAGCAGGGAGATGGAAGTATAACATTGCCAGCTTTGCATGATTCTTGAGAGTTAACTCCAGGCTGAGCTGTTACAAGTGAAAGTGAAAAGTACTTGAACTTGCTTCCTTCCCTTGATTTCCTCTGCCCACCCTCACAGGCAGAAGCAAGCAAGGGAAAGAATCGCTAAAAGGCAAAAAGGGAAGGAAAAGAAGTTGGCACAAGAGACTCAACCCATACACAAACTGGAACTGGATGCCGCCTTTCTCTCGCCTACCCTTTACCTACCTGTCAGCAAGTCTGATGCAAATTGGAACATTGGGTTTAACTTTTAAAAACATTTTGGGTGACACGTTTTTAGTGGTCAGTTTTTTCTATGCTAAAACATGAGATATTTAGTAGCCCAAAGGAAGTCCTTATTGGGATGGTTTGTATCTTTTGAGAACATAGGTAAAACGTTTATGTATGACATTCAATAAGTGGCTGAAAGTGCTGGGGAGCAGTTAATATCAAATTGCCTTAACAAAATATATTTTTGAAAAAACAGAAGCACAGTGAACAAAAGCCCACGGGGCTCTATATAACTTCCTTTGTTTTCATGCATTAGGAAGTTGTCCTAAGCCTGCCTTTGAATCCTTATGAACCCTTATGAAGAAATAACAGTTTCATGATGGGCTGGCTTTGGAATCTGTGAGCCCTCATTGGGGTAGTTCACGGAAAATACTACATCACAAAATCCTTAAAAAACAATAAAAAAAAAACACCTCTTCCCAGGGTCAAACTCCACAGCCAATCAAAATATTGCACCCTTTAACTTGAGGGAAATGCTAGAGAGAAAATATAGCCCTAAACAGTGTATGGCTTGGATCTGAGGGTTCAAAGAGAGGTCTCCCCAAGTTCCACAAGACTCCAGGCCACCGAAAACCCGCTACCCATTTGTTGTTTTTGATTCAGTTAATGAGAAGGAAGGAAGCGCTAAGTGCTCCATTTGCACTTATTAAAGGCATGCAGCCCCTTGCTAAGTAAATGCAGCTCCCCCAGGCTCCCATACCTGAAGAGAAACCCTGACAGCAGACCCGGAAATGCTTGCAATTCATTTAAGATACACGTTATTTCTAAATACATCATCGAGGGACTCTTTTGCTCAGTTATTTTGACATTTTCAAGCAAATGGGGAAGTTTGCTTCCATGTCGTTTTCATTTTTACCAAACTGGCATTAGGCACCAACATTAGTTGAAGACCGAATCATTCCTTACCTAGGACTGAGAACTTAACGGACTCGTCCCAAGCTTTGCGAAAAGAATACCATTTTGTAAATTGCACTGTGGCTTTTTTTTTTTTTTATCTTCAGACGAGAACACACTTAAAAGGAAAAAGGCCATTCCCTCCTCCCAAGCACAAAAACACAGCAGAGCCCAAGCAGCCCATTTCCTACCCAGCCGGTACAAAAATGCTTTGTAAGCGGAGAGCAGCGCCGGGTAGAGAAGCTAAATATAAACAGCTGAGAAGGATTAGGCGGTAGCTCCATTCTCATTTACATGAAAATCCTCAGCATCTTTTTCCTCGCTGGCTGCAGGCGCATAAGGAATTCTTTTGTGCCATAGCCACGCATACATTTGCATCCTTTGTCTTTACTTACCAGTCGAGGCTGTGGGCATGTGTGCTCTATTTCCTCCATGGTTTCTGAGGGAGGCTCATTGGAAAGGGATTTTGGGATACCTGTTTCTGACTCAGCATCAGTGGTAAGTACTGGCATGGCCAGTGAATGCTCCCTCCAAGCTCTACACCCCGTCAGTCTCCTCCCAGGCAGAGAATGTTTTCTTTCTCAGGTATTTTTCTCTTCCTTACCCATCCCCCTTCTTCATCACTTCTTTCTGTCTATCCTGGGGGGAGTAAAGAGGTTACCCCCCACCCCCGCCCCTTTCGTTCTGGGAGAAGCCGAGAGGCAAGGCCTCAGTTTATCACTAGAACAAGCAGATGGCACTGGAGCTGCGGTGCGGGATACAGTACCCTATTTGCATGGAGCGCGCTGATTGGCTACTGTCATCATAGTACCACTCCGCTAGGGAGCGGCCGCGCCCATTGGTGGCCTGCCGTGCCCACGGGGCCGAACTTGCCGCTTTTGTTTCTTTTCTTTAATTCAGTTGCAAAGGTCTCAGTCCACTGGGGAAAGGGACCCGGGCTGCATTACCCAGATAAGATAAAAAACGCTTCCGGAGGCGGGGACAGGATGCCCCAAGAAAGAACACTGTAGACCTCTGCTAAAAAAGAACCATGTCCCTGGCGCGTTTGACGTGGTCCAGTCAGAAATTTGCCCAACAGGAGTCACTTTGAAGACAAAGCCACTTTTGAGCCCAAACTCCCTGTGCCCGCAATTGTCTGCTATCCCCGGATGGCTTCTCAGGGCATTTATTGTGAGCACCTGAGTGTTCACCCCTTGACTGCAACAAGAGCAGGACAGATCCCCTGAGGCCTGGCTTCGCCTCCTGGAGCCTAGCCCTTGCTGGGGGGGCGGTGAGGGGGCGACTCTGAAGGAGGTAAATTGTTTTTCAATAACTTGCCTTTTACCCCTGACTGCTTTCTCCAATTGCTTCCTCCCTCAGCCATACTCCCCCTGGTCCCCTATTCTCTCCTCAGTAAAGTTGCTGTTGTTTGCCCTTCCATACATTGTTCCACATGCTCATTTCCTCTGCTCCACCTCCTAAGCACCCAGCTCTCAGCAAATGCTCATGGCAATCACACAAACATCCCAGATGGGGTGTTAAAGAGGAAGTGACAATGTCTGAATCAGTCAGGAATACCCCCCTATTTTAAGAGGGACATACACTCAAAAAAACTTATGAAGGTATTCATTCTTGTGAAATATTGCACTTTTAATAATATTAATAAAAGTCGTGGTAATTGCTAGCATTTTTAAGCACAGGCACAGCGCTAAGTACTTTACCTAGATCTTGTTTAATCTTCATAAGAACCCAAAGGAGTTGATCCTATTATCCCCATTTTACAGGTGAAGAAATTGCAATTTAGAGTAATTGCTCAGGGCCTCAAACTCATAAGCAATAGAGCTGGAATTGAAAGGATGGGGTGTGGGCCAGGGATGCAGCAGGTATAGAAAGAGCACCTAGATAGGAGTCCTCTTAAGGTAAGTCCCTGGGCTTCTAGATCTTTCATTTTAATGTATAGCAGTGGTTTTCATCCAAGTGTGGTCCAGGACCAGCAGCACCAACATCAGCATCACTTGGAAACTTGTTAGAAATGCAAATGATCCCCCCCCTTGAAGACTTGATTCAGTAGCTCTGGGGAGGGTCCAGGATTCACAGTCTAACAAGTTCCTACGTGATACTAACGCTGCAGAGCCTGGGACCATACTTTGAGAACCAGTAGTCCAAAGGATGAGATAAAATACCTGCTCTGCCTCCCTCACAGAATTTGGGAGATCAAATAAGATATGATGTGAAAGCACTCTGTAAATTAGAATGTGCTATACCAGTGGTCGGCAAACCGCGGCTCACGAGCCATATGCGGCTCTTTGGCCCCTTGAGTGTGGCTCTTCCACAAAATACCATGTGCGGGCGCGCGTGTACAGTGCGATTGAAACTTCGTGGCCCATGCGCAGAAGTCGGTTTTCGGCCTGAGCGAGTCTATTTTGAAGAAGTGGTGCTAGAAAGAAGTGGGGGGTGTCAGCAGGTCTGCTGACCCAGCGCAGACGGCCCCGGAGTACGCAGCGCCAGGGGTGGGGGGTGGGGGGGGTGGGGGGTGGGCGGGACGATTCATGCACGAGTTGAGTGAGCCAGTCAGTCAGCAGTCTCATTGTGCCGTGGTTAGTGCTAGTCGTGTCCGCAAATGGCGGACGGGTGACAAAAGTACCTACTCGAAGCATAAAGTTACCTGTGTTTTTCCAACCAGCTGCAAATCCTACAGGTATTTTTGTCATCGACTTAAGAATTGTAATTATTTTGTGTTGGTGGCTTTATTATAAAATGAAACATTTTTTTAGGTGCCCTGTTTGACATGGCTACAAAGAAGCAGCAAATACCTATATAGTTTAAGTTTAAAAAATTTGGCTCTCAAAAGAAATTTCAATCATTGTACTGTTGATATTTGGCTCTGTTGACTAATGAGTTTGCCAACCACTGTGCTATACTAATGTAAGGGATCGTTATTTTTTACTAGTGGCCCAGTGCATGAAATTTGTGCACATTAAAAGGGGATTAATTAGAGGAAATACTTTAATATTGCTATTTGCCCTTTCTCTATAATAGAAGAGTCAGAGATGAAAGAAAATTAGGAAAATGTATATGAAAATCTTCCTCCTGTCAGAGTCTGGGGCGTACCATGGGACCCAGAGTCAAGTCCCCACCCACTTACATGCACCTCGAAATCATGAGAGACCCAAACCTGGCCAGCCCCACCACCATTGGGCTAGATCCAGACCTTGTAAAGCCCTGCCGGGCGGGGTCACAGCCTCAGGTCCCCCGTGAAGCTGCGCCAGGCGGGGGACATGGCCTGAGGTCCCCTGGTCCGGTGCCAGGGTGGGGAATGTGGCCTGAGATCCCCTGTCAAGCCCCACCGGGTGAGGGGTGCAACCATAGGTCCCCCAGCCTGGCACTGGGAGGGGGGGCTCAGCCTCAGGTCCCCCATCAATCCCCTCCGGGAGCAGGGTGCAGCCTCAGGTCCCTCATCAAGCCCCACTGGGTGGGGGGGCATGGCCTGAGGTCCCCCGGCCCAGCACCGGGGTAGGAGGCACACCTTGAGGGCCCCCATCAATCCCCGCCGGGTGGGGGGTGCAGCCTGAGGTCCCCTGTCAAGCCCCACCAGGCAAGGGGCATGGCCTCAGGTCGCCCAGCCCGATACCAGGGTAGGGGCACATCCTGAGGTCCCCCATCAAGCCCCACTGGGTGGGGGGCATGGCCTGAGGTCCCCCAGCCCAGCACTGGGGTAGGAGGCACACCTTGAGGGCCCCCGTCAATCCCCGCCAGGTGGGGGGCGCAGCCTGAGGTCCCCTGTCAAGCCCCACCGGGCAGGTGGCATGGCCTAAGGTCACCCGTCAAGCCCTACTGGGCGGGGGGCACACCTTGAGGTCCCACGTCAATCCCTGCCAGGCGGGGGGCATTGCCTGAGGTCCCCTGTCAAGCCTCACCAGGTGGGGGTGTGGCCTCAGGTCTTCCAGCCTGGTGCCGGGGCAGGGTTGTGGCCTCAGATCCCCTGGCGCAGTGCTGGGGCGGGGGGCCGTGTCCTGAGGTCCCCCGTCAGGCCCCACTGGGGCGGGTGCAGCCTGAGGTCCCCTGTCAAACCCCATGGGGAGGTTGGGGGCACAGCCTCAGGTCCCTACTGATTGCTCATTAAGGCTCGTTACGGGAACTCAGCCTCCACTGTGGGTGCAACCATCTTGTGTTACGGAACCCCTCCACCACCACTGCCTCCACTGTGAGCAATGCCATCTTTGTGGTGGAGTGATGGTCAATTTGCATATTCCCTCCTTATTATATAGGATTACTCTTTAAATAAGCAAAGAGACTTACCTTAACAGAAGAAGAAAATGGAGTCTGCAGCAGAGATTGACAGTTATAGAGCCTACCACTTTAAATCAGAATGACATCACTTGACATCTCAGTTATTACCAACTAGAGGCCCAGTGCACAAATTTGTGCATGGGTGGGGTCTGGCCGGCCCGGCCCCAATCAGGGTGGATCCAGGCTAGGCCTGTCAGGAGGAGGAGATGGTGGGTGATTGGCCAGCAGGCCCCACCTCCAACTGGGGTTGGGGAGCCGATTGGGGGTGGGCTTGGCCATGGGGAAGGGCTGTGGGTGGTTGGCCAGCTGACCCTGCCCCTGATTGGGGTGGGGGGGCTGTTCTGGGGTGGGGCCAGGTGAGGGGAGGGGCTGCAGGAAGTTGGCCAGCTGGCCCCACCCTCTACTGGGGTGGGGGGCAATCAGGGGCGGGGCCAGCCAGGAGGAGGGGCTGCAGGCAGATCAGGGTTGTGGGGGCCCATTGGGGGTGGGGCTTGCCAGGGGGAGGGGCCACAGGAGGTTGGCCAGCTGGCTCCACCCCCTGATCAGGCCAGTTCACTGGCCACAGTGGGCGTCATGGCAACTGGTCATTCTGGTCGTTATGGTTCCGGTCATTACAGCATTACAGTCTCTGGCTTTTTATATATATATAGATGCTTGAGAAAATGCCAATGATGCAAGAATTCCAGTGACACTTGGGTCATCTGAAAAGAGGTCTTCCCGCCCACTTCCTCCCTCCTCATCCTCCCCATTTCCATCAAATCAAGACGCTGCCTCTGCCTAGGATGAGTATCTTCATTGTGTCACCCAAGTCAGACCCTTACCTATCAGTGCCATTATGTTAAATACAAGTCACACTTGACACATATTCAGCCTAAGTCCTTGAACCTCACAATTTAGACTTGTCTTCTGTCTTGAGGGTCAACTCTGTAACTACTACCAATTCCATTCCTATTCCATCCAGCCTTGTCTTGGCTTCCTCTTACCTCTCACCCCGCAGGCCAGAGGTTGAATCTCAGTATGTCTCACAGTCCTAATGTGCAGAAATAGACACTTTCAGGCACTTCTCTTAGAGGGTTCCTTACCACTCACTCCAGGGACAGAGTCTTGACTGCTATTGCAACCCGAAATGTCTTTTGTGTGTGTGTGTGTGTGTGTGTGCCCTTGACTTGAATCGAACCCAGGACCCTTCAGTCTGAAGGCCAATGCTCTATCCACTGAGCCAAACCAGCTGGAGCTAAACATCTTAATAATACCTACATGGGTTATTTTAATTTGGGGACTTCATAATGCTATTAAGATGATTAGTTGAGAATGGTCAGTTAATTTCACACAATGGAATTAAATATTCCATAACCCAGGGGTTATGTGGGGGAAAGAGATTGTTCAAATTCTGAGGATGGTAATAGTTACACAGGTATTAACATTGCTAAAAACTCCATAGGGCACATTTGTCAGTACACACTAACAGACTTTAATATATTTTTATTGATTTCAGAGAGGAAGGGAGGGAGGGAGAGGTAAAAACATCAGTGATGACGGAGAATCATTGATTGGATGCCTCATGCATGTCCCCCACTGGGGATTGAGCCCCCAACTCAGTCATGTGCCCTTGACCAGACTCAAACCTGGGTTGCAGGCTCGATCCCCAGTAGGGGGCGTGCAGGAGGCAGCTGACCAATGATTCTCTCTACCTCTCTCCCTTCCTCTCTGAAATTAATAAAAATATGTAAAAAAAAAAAGTTGTCGAAAATATCATTTCCAAAGATCTGCAGGGAAGAGCTAAAAGAATCTCTTCGGAGCAGAGGCTGTCTGAACCCTAACCCATCCCCTCGGGCCTTATCATTGTGGTGAACTGGCCCACTGCCAACTGTCAGCACCTGCATCTCTCTGGCTGAGGGCTTTCTTTGGCCATGGGAAACACCTGCCCCCTTCACCCATTCACCCACAGCACCACTGAGGCAGATCCGACCCCTTCCCTCCCCCAAGAGCTCTCAACCAATGATTTACAGGAGTGAATGTACAAAAACCCAAGTCCTCTACATGACTCCAGAGTTCCCCAGTGGCATTAATTTCCACTCACCATGGTGGTAGCTGGCTTGACTAGCTCACTCATCCGCTCTCCTGAGGGTGTTTCCTGGGCTGACTTCCCAAATCAACTACTTGAACTTGAATCCTCGTCTCAGCATCAGCTTCTGGGGGATCTCCAACTAAGGCCCTACTTCAGCATCTCATCACAAAGTTTTAATATGATCTGTTTCTTACGATGAAATACCTTTCATATCATTACATGTGAATGAAAATGAGTCAAAACCTGGTATATGAAAGTCTATTTTTCAGTAGGCATTACATTGAAGCCTTTTCTTCTTTAAAAATACCCTTCCCTTTTATTTTTTCAATTTTTAATCTAGTCATCCTGCTAGAAATTGTATAGCCATTGTATAAAAATGTTAGGTCAAGTATACTGAAAATTTTCAGTGGTTTAGCTAGTTTGTACGCCCCTACACATATTACACAGCTCTTAATATTATCAAAGCCACATGTAAAGTCTCCTTCCTTCCAAGTCCTCCCCCCCCCACTCCTTACCGTTACTCTAGGCATCACTCTTTCCTTCATATCTCCTTTTTCTTCTTTACTCATTTTTCTTCACTGCCCCAGGTTCACCACAGAAGACTTCATCAAAAAGAAAGAGACTAGAGAAATGAAAGGTGAAGTTGACCAAAGAATTCTAGGTTACCTGGAAACCATTATTACCTGCTATGGAATTTTGTTACTTTCATGGTTCTAATTTGACCACTTCTCCATGTGGCTCATGGTTTGGGCCTAAAACCTGACATAAGCCAAAAAACAAAAATTCCACTATACTAAGTAATGAAACCCCTGCATAAATCATTTTCATCCACTCTGGGAAAATGATGGTAATAATTTTTTTTCATTGTAAAGCATTTCACCCCTCACTTGGTGCCTTCATACATTGAATTATATCATAATAGCACTCTGAGATTGACAACTATTAATCATGAAAAATTTCAAATGAGTAAGTAGATTTAGAGAGGTTAAGTGACATGAGCAAGGTCACACAGTAAATGACAGAAGTATCATTTGAATCCAGGTCTCTTGAATCTAAGTTTACTTTATTTTCCACCACACCACCTCACTCTTTTTAAAAAATATATATATTATTGATTTTTTTTTTACAGAGAGGAAGGGAGAAGGATAGAGAGTTAGAAACATCAATGAGAAACATCGATCAACTGCCTCCTGCACGCCCCCTACTGCGGATGTGCCCACAACCAAGGTACATGCCCTTGACCAGAATCGAACCTGGGACCTTTCAGTCCGTAGGCCGATGCTCTATCCACTGAGCCAAACCAGTTAGGGCTCACTCTTTTTTAAAATTTATTGTTTTTTAGAGAGAGAAAGAGAGAGAGAGAGAGAGAGAGAGAGAGAGAGAGAGAGAGAGAGAGAAGAAACATTGATGTGAGAGAGACACATGGACTGTCTGCCTCCCACATGCACCCCAACTGGGGATCGAACCCACAACCTAGGCATATGCCCTGACTGGGAATTGAACCAACAATCTTTCGGTGCACAGGGTGGTGCTCCAACAAACTGAGCCACACCAGCCAGGGCACTGCCTCACTCTTTGATATAGTTGGATTTGCCTTGTTAACAAGATTGCTAACTCATCCAAAATAACCCCTTCACTCCTCTTCTACTGAATTCATGTAACATGAAGCACTCTTCACTTGTATTTATTCAGTTCATTTCATATCTCTGAAACCATGGACCTGGACTCATTGCTGGTGCTTGAATTTACTTATGACAGAAAAATAAACACAGATGCTTTGCCAGATTCACTGGTAGGTCAAGAGCCAAGCTGATACAAGTCTACGACCTATAAAAGGCCATTAGGGGGAAAAATTAATGGCCAGACATAAAAAGTAGTCAGAGCTTCAAAACTTATTTTTTGAAAAACAAAATCAAGATGATAAAATGAAAGTACTTTATTCTTCAAATGGATTTTCTTTCTTTTTAAAAATTTATTTTATTGCCCTAACCAGTTTGGCTCAGTGGATAGAGCGTCGGCCTGCAGACTGAAGGGTCCTAGGTTCAATTCCGGTCAAGGGCATGTACCTTGGTTGCAGGCACATCCCCAGTAGGAGGTGTGCAGGAGGCAGCTGATAGATGTTTCTCTCTCATCGATGTTTCTAACTCTCTATTCCTCTCCCTTCCTTTCTGTGAAAAAAATCAATAAAATATATTTAAAATATATACATATATATTTTATTGATTTTTTACACAGAGAGGAAGGGAGAGGGACAGAGAGTCGGAAACATCGATGAGAGAGAAACATCGATCAGCTGCCTCCTGCACACCTCCTACTGGGGATGTGCCTACAACCAAGGTACATGCCCTTGACCGGAATCGAATCTAGGCCCTTTCAGTCCGTAGACTGACGCTCTATCCACTGAGCCAAACCAGTTACGGCTGGATTTTCTTCTTTTTCCAGCTTCCATAACAATAAAAAAAAGAGTTAACTTTTATTCATTCATTTGACCAAAATGTATTGAGGTTAAGGAAAGCTGTATAAGGTGATGGGGAGCAACTGCACAGACCCAACATGACAAACCTACTGCATGAATGCAAATGGCACTCATGAAATGTCATTTTACACCTTATGCTTAAAGGAAATGAATATTTGGAATGAGTTAGAGAGATAATCAGTAAAGAGCTCCAGTTCTTAGCACTCAAAGACACCATACCATAATGGTTGTGCCTGTGTTTGAGAAGGTCCTAAAAGAGATGAGTTGTTTTAATCAAAATAAGATGTATTTATCTAAATGCTGATGATAAAATCTGTATGATGTATTTTGTTTTCCTGTAGCAAAACAGATACGTTAACAGCTTTTTATTTTGCATAAATTAAAGCTGCCCTTAGCTGGAATAAATAATTCTTATTGACATTACAGCTGTGTAGTCAGTAAAGAATTATTGTTGCTATTACTTGGTGGTATTTATAAACACTTTTATTTTCTAAGTGCTTTACAATCACTTATTGTCTAATTAATATCTAATCTGTTTACAAGTAATAATCACACGTGTAGTGCAGTATAATCAAAACTCCAAATGCAGCCGCCATCATACTCAAGAATGTTGTGTAAATTTTGGTTCCTCCTTGATGGGTCCAGACATATGGCTGAAACAGACAATACAAGAGAAAATGAATAAAGATTCCTCACTTGGATTTGAGCATAATTTGGATTCACAACTTTTGTGTGCCCAATATATTATCTGAATGTCAGTGGATAAGTAAGAACATAGGTAATTTTCAACACTTAATGGCTCAATTACACAGACATATAATATTTTTAATTTATTTAAGCCACAAAATTGGATAATAGTTTATAATAAATGTTCAAGGGCAGGCACCAACTTAACATTGGAACTCTTAGTCACAATCACCATTTCAGTGATTTTCATGAAAAAGATCAAATGTAGCAAAGGTGACTCAGGGACTGTTGAGGTTAATCTAACCAGGTTCAAGTCTAGACCAAGCTATGGCCAGCACAAACACCTGCCAGTCTTCATTATCCAACGTGAGTGGATGTACTGCTCTTGCTCTTCGGTCTCCCCAAGTGTTATTCTATAAGCAATTATGAGGACCACAAAAGGATTTTTTAAAGCAGGTGACTAATATGCATACTAATCCAGATTTCCCCCTAGAATTAATTTTTCTACACGTAGAATTGCTGAATCAGAGTACTTGCATTTTTCAGGTTTTGTATGCGTGTTTTCTGCTACTATTATCAATTTGTCCTCTAGAGTAGTTGACCAAATGTACATGTCTGGTATTCCTAAAGAGTTGTCCTTCCTGGTTATTGATGTGCCATAACCAGCTCTCTTCCTTGTTGCTCTCCCACCAGGCAGTCTCCCGACACTGCAGCAAATACTGGAGTCCTGAGGAGCATACCTGAGACCTCAATGTCATACAGATGTGCTTGACAGCCCTAGCTGGTTTGGCTCAGCAGATAGACCGTCAGCCTGCGGACTGAAGGGTCCCGGGTTCGATTCTAGTCAAGAACACATGCCCGGGTTGCGGGCTTGATCCCCAGTAGGGGGTGTGCAAGAGGCAGCGGATCAATGATTCTCATCATTGATGTTTCTATCTCTCTTTCCCTCTCCCTTCCTATCTGAAATCAATAAAAATACATTTTAAAACAAACAAAAACAAATGTGCTTGACTGGCAAGTGAGTAATCAAGACTGGGATAGATAAGTTTATTAACAAGCAAACTATTATTATAATCCTTAGACGTTATACTACTCAATTATGAATTGCATGGAGTCCACAGTGAAATCTTCATCTTGCAAAATCTGCACTCAGAATCTTTAGATTCTCAAAGAGATTTAGTTCAATCTTCTGTATTAGTTTCCTATTGCTATTGTAGCAATTTATCACAAAAGTAGTGGTTTAAAAACCACATGTTTATTATCTTAAAGTTTTTGGTGTCTGAAGTCTAAAATGGGTCTCAGTGGGCTAAAATCAAGGTATCAGCAAGATTGCATTTCTTCAGGAGGTTCTAATCCATTTCCTTGCCTTTTCCAGCTTCTAGAGCTATCGACATTACTTTGCTCATGGCCCTCTCCCTTTCATCTTTAATGCCAGCAATTGTCTCATTCCAGCCTCTGTCTGCCTCAGTAGTCACATCTCTAACTCCCCTGCCTGCCTCTTTCACTTGAAAGGACCTTGTGATCACATTGGGCCCACCTGAATAATCTAGGATAGTCTCTCTCATCTTAAATTTTTAAATTACATCTGTAAAATCCCTTTTGCCATGTAAAGTCACATACACCCAGGTTCTGGGAATTAGAATGTAGACATCTTGGGGTGGGGGGGCATTATTCTGCCTACCACACCTTCCTTAACATGAGCTGGACCTGGTATCTCATCTCAGATATTCAAACAATACATCGCCTGTAATTTTCTTTTTATTATTATTATTATCATTATTATTGATTTCAGAGAGGAAGGGAGAGGGAGAGAGAGAGATAGAAACATTGACGATGAGAGAGAATCATTAATCAGCTGCCTCCTGAACGCCCCCTACAGAATCAAGCCCGAAACCCGGGCATCTGCCCTTGACTGAAATCAAACTCAGGACGCTTCAGCCTGCAAGCTGATGCTCTATCCACTGAGCCAAACCAGCGAGGGCTGTAATTTTAATACTTAGTAATTTATGAAACTCTCCTCTATGTCAGGCACAGGCACTGTGCCAGGTTTGCAGATAAGAATCAGTGCTTAGAGAGGTTAAGTATTTTGCCCAAGGTCAGTGGCAGAGCTGAGTTTCAAACTCAGGCCTGTTGAACTGCAAAGCTCCTGCTCCTGCTTCTTGTATGCTGCCCCTGAATCTGGACATTTCCCATGCTCTGTTCAGTTTATTCTCTAGCCTTCATGTTGAAAGCTTTTCATTTGGTTTGACGTTTAATGATACAAAACTTTCTATTAAGCCCCTATAAATCCCATATTTGACTCACTCATAGGAGCCAGTAGACAGTATCATCATGAAACACTCATTCAAGATAATGTCTCCCCATCCTCTAATAATTAATCTTCCAAGGAGTAGCAGTTGATGGGTTCTTCCTCCATAACACGAGCAGAAGTGGATTCACTAGGTTATGTTCTGTATGAGTGAAATCTCTAAATGATACCAGGTGGTGCCAGTGAGAAATGATCGTTCCAAAGACCCACAAGTCTATCAGATATCTTATTCTTGAAAAAAATAGAGCCTAACACTTTAGGGGTCAAAGTTCATATCTTTTTTTTTAATATATTTTATTGATTTTTTACAGAGAGGAAGAGAGAGGGATAGAGAGTTAGAAACATCCATGAGAGAGAAACATCGATCAGCTGCCTTCTGCACACCCCCCACTGGGGATGTGCCCGCAACCAAGGTACATGCCCTTGACCGGAATTGAACCTGGGACCTTTCAGTCCGCAGGCCGATGCTCTATCCACTGAGCCAAATCGGTTAGGGCCAAAGTTCATATCTTAAAGTCTCTCATTGTCTCTGCTTCACTTCACAAGTTTCTCAGCCTTGGCTGCACATTAGAATCACCAGGGGAGCTTTCAAAGCCACTGAGGCCTGGTTCCCACTTCCTAGAGATTCTGGCTTCATCAGCCTGGGCACAGTACCAGGACTTTTAAAAATGCTGAACAAAGAACCAAAACAAAACAAAAAACAGTTGAAAACCATTGTGGTAAAGCAGAGATGACAAGGGACTTTATTAAGACATGGGTTTTGACCCCCCAAACTATTATGCTTTCTTTTTTCCCGAAGCTCTCTATTAGTTTGCATTGAAAGAAATAAGCCCTATAAGTGTGTGTGTCCCAAGAAGCTGGCTATATAAAAACCTTCAATATGTCCAAAAGCAATCACTTTAAGCATCTAGTCTACTTTAGTGCCAGTTAAGGGCCTATGTCAAATGACTGACTAATGGTACTTGAGAGTAACTATATATAGTCAATGTGCTCTTACATAAGCACATCCTTGCTACAAGAAGTTCCTTTAAATAAGCAAGTAAACAAGCATGGGAAAGCACACTTTCAAATAAAAATAATTCTTTATTTCTGCAAAATAGTCGGGACAACATTCAAGTGTAGGAACTCAAGGGAACAAAACCACTAGCATTAAACCATGGCGATTCCTAGCACATACAACACCACTATTGCTCAAAACATCTTTGGCATAATCCTTTTGAAATTTTCACCATGGCAAGTTTATAAGACCCCTTATGAAAATCAGTTATTATATAATCAAATAGAAATTTTAGGATCCAAAGAGGTATTAACCAGATTTATCGTTCACCTATTAGACTATCAGTTGACTTTTGGTTATTTCAAACATATCAGAAATAACCCACAATGATTACTGTGCCCTCAGAGGTCAATTCTTCTTGGAGAGCAGAGGTTCTCAAATTTCAATTTTCATAAGAATCACTTGGAGAACTTGTTAAACTTCAGTTTCCCAGAGATTCTAATTCAGTAGGCCAGGGAAGGGCCCATCAATTTGACATTCTATCAAGCTCACAGGTATTACCTGAGATCCACACTTTGAGTAACACCTGTGGAGCAAAAATGTGAAGATAAAAATACCCATGTGAGCCCTAACTGGTTTGGGTCAGTGGATAGAGCATTGGCCTGTGGACTGAAGGGTCCCAGGTTCGATTGCGGTCAAGGGCATGTACTTTGGTTGTGGACACATCCCCAGTAGGGGGTGTGCAGGAGGCAGCTAATCAATGTTTCTCTCTCATTGATTTTCTAACTATCCCTCTCCCTTCCTCTCTGTAAAAAAATCAATAAAATATATTAAAAATAAATACTCATGTGAATACAGAAGCTCTATTATCCTTTCTTTAAAAAGGATAGAAATTGTCAAAAGGACTCAGAAGCCAACTTGGGAAAACTCCTGCCAGCCAAAGATGGAAAGTTTAAGCATCAATAAGGATAAGAACAGCAATGTATTGAAATCCATCAAATATGTTTAAATCCATGAGTTCATAATACTACAAAAAAAAAGAGAAAGAAACAAAAAACCTCAGCTGTCTGCATTGGAGAATGCAATGGAACAAATGCATTATTTTGAAAACTGGGAACTAGAGGGAAAAAAATCAAGCATTTATCTCCCCATTCCCATACAAACTATACCTTTGGGTAACCAAATAGTAAGTAAGAAGTGTATCATTTTAGAATGAGTAATTATAAAGGTATGAAGGTAATGAAGAAAGGCCTAAACCAGGAGTCAGACATCCCCTGAGGAGTCCCAGATTGCGAGAGGGTACAGGCCAGGCTGAGGGAACCCCTCCCCCCCCCCAGTGCACAAATTTCGTGCACTGGGCCTCTACTATGTATAGTGCATATAAGATCTTTGGTTAATCTCTTCCCGCCCTCCCCCCTTCCCTCTGAGATTCATCAGTCTGTTCTATGTTTCCATGCCTGTGGTTTCTGCCCCTGTGTTGAGCGTCTGCCCCCTAGTGGTCAGTGTGCTTCATAACTACCGGCTGGTTGGCTGGTCAGCTGGTTGGCCAGTTGCTTAGGCTTTTATATATATACTAGAGGCCCAGTGCATGAAATTTGTGCACGGGGGGCATCCCTCAGCATGGCCTGCACACTCTCCAATCTGTGACCCCTCAGGGGATGTCCGACTGTCAGTTTTAAACATCCCTCTTGCAATCCAGGACCACTGGCTCCTAACCACTTATCTGCCTGCCTGCCTAATGCCCCCAACTGCCCTCCCCCGCCAGCCTGGTTGCTCCCAACTGCCCTCCCCTGCTGACCTGATCTTGCCCCCAACTGCGCTCCACTGCCAGCCTGATATCGCCCCTAACTGCCTCTGCCTCGGCCCCCACCACCATGGCTTTGCCCAGAAGGAAGTCAGACGTCTGGAAGATGGCCGGTTGACCATGTCTAATTAGCATATTACCCCTTTACTAGTATAGATACATTATATAGGATAGGATTGCTTAAATGGTGGGGGGAGCCTTTTTTAGCAGGAGGTCGAACCTTTTGGCAGACAGAAATACATAACCCCTATATCTGGACTGATAGCCAGCCATATGCACTTTGCTGCCAAACCGGTCATTAAAAAACTGAACCACTTTCTTACGCCTTACACCAAATAGCTGTTGCCCTTAAAACCCCTCCTCAGCCCCACCTTAGGTTCTGCCTTCACAGTTCACCCAGATTTGGTTCTGATTGGTCAGTTTCTATGCCAGTCAGTGTCAAAAGCTCCACCTACTATGCAGCCATTGGCTCCTCTGGGAAATCCAGAACGGCCTCGCTGACAGCTGTCTCTCTCTCCAGGCCTATCTCTGGGCCTGATCCACAGCCTCCTCGGTGGCTTCAGATCAGGTCCTGCCTCTCTCTTTGGGCCTCTCTCTGGGTCTGATCGGCGGCCATGGCAGTGGCGGCGAGGTTGTTACGCCTGCCTCACCGTGCCCACCCGCTCACCACCCTGCTCACCTGCCGGCCACCAGCCTTGCTGTGATAGGAGCCTGTGGACCACAGGGGAGGGACCAAGAGGTGCTCCATGCACTTCCTGGTGACCATTTGTTTGGTCATTTTGGTCGTTACAGCCATTGGCCTTTTATTATATAGAGGCCCAGTGCATGGATTCATGTGTGGGGGTGGGGGGATGAGGGGGGGTCCCTCAGCCTGGCCTGTGCCCTTTCACAATCCAGGACCCCTCAGGGGATGTCCCACTGCCGGGTTAGGCCCGCCTGCAGGGATCAGGCCTAACCCGGCAGTTGGACCTGGCCGGTGGGGATCGGGCCTAAACCAGCAGTGGGACATCCCCTGAGTGATGTAGCAGTGCGCCGAGTGGCAGGCGGCCAAGGAGGAGCCCGAGCTGAGGCCGGGCGCTGCACCGCTTGTGCTTATCTTGGCCCACTGCGCCTGCTGCCACCACTCGCCTGCTGCTGCCATTCATTAGCACTGCACGGAGTTGGGAGAGACTCCTGTCACTGCAGCTGCACTCGCCAGCCAGTGAGCCCAGCTTCAGGTTGAACGGCACTCCCACTGTGGGAGCACACTGACCACCAGGGGGCAGCTCCTGTGTTGAGTGCCCCTGGTGGTCAGTGCGTGTCATAGTGACTGGTTGACCGGTCGATCCAGTCGTTCTGTCATAATGGTCACTTAGGCTTTTATGTATATAGATATATAGATTATCTTTGCTTTACCCCTGGCCAGTGTGTGTAGTGGTTAGAGCATCAGCCTGCTTACCAAAGGGTAACGGGTTCAATTCCCGGTCAAGGGCACATACCTGCGTTGCAGGTTTGATCCTCAGTCCCAGTTGGGGTGCATGCAGGAGGTAACCACATCTCTCTCACATCGATATTTCTCTCTTTCTCTCTCTCTCTCTCCCTCTACCTCCCGCTCCTTACCTTCCACTCTCTACAAGTCAATGGGAAATAATATCCTTCGGTGAAGATTAACAAAAAAATTTATTTTTGCTTTATTATTTTAAAAGGTTAGGGGAATACATAATTGTAAAAAAAGAACAAAGCCCTAAAGTCCTTATAACTAGTGATTACTAACACTGTCAACATTTCATGTATTTCCTTCTTCTGTGCTTAGATTTTCCACCCTCAACTGTGGAAAATATTGGTCATGACTTGATCATCATTGAAGCTAGGTAAGGAGTACATAAACAGCATAAATAGGAAGACACTGTTTTGCCTAATTTTGCATATGGTTGTATTTCTCCATAATAAAAGCTATATTTTTTAAAATATGTTTTTATTGATTTTAGAGTGGGAGGATGGAAGAGGGAGAGAGAGAAACATCGATGAGTGAACCATGGTTCAGCTGTCTCTTGCATGCCCTCTACTGGAGATGGAGCCAGCAACCAAGGCATATGCCCTGACTGGTAATGGAACCAGTGACCTCTGGGTGCACAGTACAATGCTCAACCAACTGAGCCACACTGGCCAGGGTTAAAAGTTGTCTTTTTAGAAAACATAAAAATTGGTCACCTTGGTTTATTAAATATCTATCACTTTAAGTGCATATACTGAGGCAATATGCATAAATGCCCGATCTTTGCCTTCAGACTTCTTTCTAGCTCCACTACCAAATTACGACTGTGTCTTCTTGAGCAAATGACTTAGACTCTTTAAGCCTCAGTTTCCTCACCAACAAAATAAGGCTAATAATGCCCCTGAGGATTTCAGAGGAATTAAATGTAAGTAAAGTGTTTAGCTAGTGCCCTAAATAAATACCTTTGTTTAGACCTTCTTCCTTTGTTCTTTTTGTCAGCCACTTTTCAATACAGAAATGCAAAGAGCCCTTCTTGTTCTGGGGACAAGTAACTTTGATCTAGTCAATTTCTTTTCAAATAATTCCCTGGAAAATGTAGATGGCCCTGGTATGAAATGTTTGGTTCTCAGGGTTTAAAACTGCAAACCCTGGAGGGACCCAGGGGATGAGGAGTAAGAAGGAATGTATGTGGTTGATTCAATAGTTCTCAATCTAGGGTGATTTTGCCCCAAAAGTGTCACTTAATAATATCTGGAGACATTTTTGGTTGTCACAACTTGTATGGGGGTACTATTGGAATCTCCTGGTTAGAGTCCAGGGATGCTGCTAAACATCCTATATAATAAAAGAGAAACATGTAAATTGACCATCCTTCCACTACACTCACCAGCCAATCAGGAATGAGTATGCAAATTAACCTCATCACCTCCATGGAGACTGACAGCAGGTAGGAGGCAGCTCCCAGCACAGCCTGCTTGGCCGTTGCGGTGGGGACCCAGGAGCAGGCAAGCACAGCCACAGGCAGCTCCTAGGACAGCCCGCTTGGCCGTCACTGCAGCAACCCGGGAGCAAGGAAGCGCAGCCAGCAGGCAGCTCCCAGCATGGCCCGCTTGGCTGTCGCTGTGGCGACCGGAGAGCAGGCAAGTGTGGCCCACAGGCAGCACCCAGCACGGCCTGCTTGGCAGTCACTGTGATGTGGAGCAGGCAGGCCCTGCAGAGAGCAGAGAATCATGGGGATCAAGCCTAAGCCATCAGTAGGACATCCCCTGAGGGCTCCCAGATTGGAGAGGGTGCAGGTCAGGCTGAGGGACACACCCTCCCGTGCACGAATTTCATGCACCAGGCCTCTAGTCCTATTATATGCACAGGATTGCTCCCCACAACGAAGAACTATCTGACCCCAAATATCAGTAGTACCAAGGCTGAGAAACCCTGAGCTAATGTAACCAAAACTCCTTGATGAGGCTTTTCCTAAATAATTAACTTTGCCTTTTTTTGTTCTTACCTAACACATACAGGTTATTAAAGGCATGCTCAGGAGAAATCATTCAAAATGTGATTACTCTAGCTCTGTGGCCCTATTTTGTTATTCATTTCTTTATGAGAAAAAAAAATCTGCGTAGTGTTCTGATTTCATTGCCTTTGAGTTTCAAATAGCAAACTCAACACATGCACGGATTACTTTCTTAATTAATAGATGGTGAAGGGTGGCATCACTTTATTAACTTGTGGGAAGTATGTATCATCTTCCAACATCTCAGTCATCTTTATTCCCAACTGTTACACTAATGGGGGAGGACTGGAATGAAGGGCATTCAGACACTACTCCCCAAACATTTCTCTTATTAATATAGCCCGTTGCAGTTTAGATGATACTTGCCTGCCATGTCATTATTAAATAAAACACATTATGAGTAATTTACCCACCCCATCCCCTTTCTAATGTCAGGATACTTGAGGTCAAGACCACAGTGCCATAGGCACTGAAGAAGAGTGAAATAAATGATGGTAGCTGTGTATTCGCTGGAAAACAACAGTAAGGCCATTTCTGTGAGACGTGGTGTGTGTTTTGGGGGTCAGTGAGGTAAAAAAGGGTGAGAGGATAAAAAGGTGGTGGAAACCTATTTGAAGAAATAATGACAGAAAACTTCCCCTACCTGGTGAAAGAAATAGACTTACAACTCCAGGAAGCGCAGAGAACCCCAAACAAAAGGAATCCAAAGAGGACCACACCAAGACACATCATAATTAAAATGCCAAGAGCAAAAGACAAAGAGAGAATCTTAAAAGCAGCAAGAGAAAGAAACTCAGTTACCTACAAGGGAATACCCATACGACTGTCAGCTGATTTCTCAACAGAAACTTTGCAGGCCAGAAGGGAGTGGAAAGAAATATTCAAAGTGATGAATGCCAAGAACCTACAATCAAGATTACTTTACCCAGCAAAGCTATCATTCAGAATTGAAGGTCAGATAAAGAGCTTCACAGATAAGGAAAAGCTAAAGGAGTTCATCACCACCAAACCAGTATTATGTGATATGCTGAAAGGTATCCTTTAAGAAGAGGAAGAAGAAGAAAAAGGTAAAGATACTAATTATAAAAAGGTGGTGTAATGGCTTAAGGATCTATGATGTGTTCCTATTTCTTTATTTCTCCCTTCCCCCATTCCAACCCTTCTATGAAAACTGCCTCACCCAACAGCCAGGGAATTGGGTTGGGACACCTGATTAAGAGAGCCACACCAGGGCCTCTTCAGTGGTTTCTCAGATCCTCAGATTCCCTCCGTCAGGAATTAGAACTAAGAGATGGAGGCCGAGTGGGTTGGGAGCTGAGCTGTGAACAGAGCATTGGAGTACTTATGTCCAGAAATGGCTCTTTCCAAGGGCTTTTTAAGCTGCTTTGGGTTCTGTTCTTCCTGAAGCCTACTTTTAAGCTTTCTGTAGATTCTAATAGTCAGCCTTTGCATTCCTCCCTAATGAAAAAGTTAACTTAGTGGGTCCTATTCCTTGCAACCCAACAATCTATCTCTGACACAGATATGAACACATCCACACCTAGAGATGAGATTAACCTGAGAAGTGAAGCCAAGAGAGCTACCTACCAGGAAAGGCAAGAGCACTTAACATTCATTTGTACTTCATGCCTAGGAGGGTCAAGGGATGACACTCTGCCCCAGAGACCAGCTCATAGTAAATTCCCCTTCTCAGAAACCTTATTGTTTTAGATATACTATGCCATACTTTTGATACTTTCATATATAGTCTTACAACTCCTTTTGTGTTTTTATATTAAACTAGAGGCCCAGTGCATGGAATTAGTGCACTTGGGGGGCATCCCTCAGCCCGGCCTGTGCCCTCTCCATAGTCCAGGCATCCTCAGGGAATGCCCGACTGACAGCATAGTCCCACAGGCCTAAGCCAGCAGTCAGACATCCTTAGCGCTTCTGCGGAGGCAGGAGAGGCTCCTGCCACTGCTGCTGTGCTCGTCAGCCATGAGCCCAGCTTCTGGCTGAGTAGTGCTCCCCCTGTGGGAGCACACTGAACACCAGGGGGCAGCTCCTATGTTGAGCACCTGCCTCCTGGTGGTCAGTGCGTGTCATAATGCCCGGTCATTCCACCATTCAGTCGATTTGCATATTAGCCTTTTATTATATAGGATTACTGTTTATCAGTCAATTTGCATATTAGCCTTTTATTATACAGGATTACTGTTTATCTCATAATGTTCCCTAAGTCTCATTTATAATCTTGATATTAATCTCTCGTAAAATAAATATTGGGGAGATTAGTTCACACTCCCAGGGTCCAGTTTCTTGTCTCATCCTCAACCCACTCAGATAAACTTCTGCCCTCAACATTCCACTTAAAACTGGGTTACGTTTCCATGTATTTCTTAGCTGCATAGGAGGATTATTTAGAGCACCAGCTCTTGACTAGGGGAGATTTTATGCCCCCCTCCCAAGTGTGAATTTTTAGTGTCTAGACACAGTTTTGATTGTCACAGTGGGGGAGGGGCATGTGACTAGCATCTAGCAGGGGTGGGCAAACTTTTTGACTCGAGGGCTACAATGGGTTCTTAAACTGGACCTGAGGGCCGGAACAAAAGCATGGATGGAGTGTTTGTGTGAACTAATATAAATTCAAAGTAAACATCATTACATAAAAGGGTACGGTCTTTTTTTTTTTTTAGTTTTATTCATTTCAAACGGGCCGGATCCGGCCTGCGGGTCGTAGTTTGCCCACGGCTGATCTAGGTAGAGACCAGGGATGCTGCTAAACATCCTACAATACACACGAAAATTCCTCACAGAAAAGAATGATCTGGCCCCAAATGTCAAAATGCCAAGGTTGAGAAACCCTACTTTAGGGCAGAGATAGGTCTTTGAGACAAATGACATAATTTAAAATGGACATAGGACTGCCATCAGAGGAATGGCCAAGTGAAAGATCCCTTTGGCCTCTCCCCCTGAAATTTCAACAAGTTAACCAACTATAATTCAACAAAGAATTCCCTGCTCAATACAGAGGCACACCTGCAAGACCTGTGTATTGAAACATCTAAAGGTGGGCAACCGGGAATATAAGGGGAGATTAGAGGGGAGGAAAGCTCAGATGGCCCTCAGACTCAGCCCTGCAGCCCAGAGCTTGTAGCTCGTGGTGCACTCAGCCTGGAAAGGGGAGGAAGCCAGTGGTACCAGGCACTTTCTTTGACCAGGAGGAACAGAGAGCTGCTTGAGGGCAGTCCAGCAGGGCAAGTGGAGTAGAGCGAACAGTGACTAAGCCAGCAGACTCCTGACAGAGCATGGGGTTCTGCAGTGCAGCTCTCCACTGTTGGGCTGGGCGGGGGTGTTTCAGATATAAAACGGAAACTCATAGACACAGACAACAGTATGATGGTTACCAGAGGGAAGGGGGTTGGGGAAGTATAAAGGGTAAAGAGGGCCAAATATATGGCGACAGAAGATGATTTGACTTTGGGTGGTGGGCACACAATACAATATACAGATCATGTATCATGGAAGTGTACACTTGAAACCTATATAACCTTAAAAACCAATGTCACCCCAATAAATTTAACTTAAAAATATTAAATGGTCCTAGCCAGTTTGGCTCAGTGGATAAAATGTTGGCCCATGGGCTGAAGGGTCCGGGGTTCGATTCTGGTCAAGGGCACGTACCTTGGTTGGGGTGCATGCTGAAGGCAACCAATCAATGTGTCTCTCTCACATTGATGTTTCCTCTCTCTGTCTCTCCCCCTCCCTTCCACTCTCTCTAAAATAATCAGTGGAAAAATATCCTCAGGTGAGGGGTAACAAAAATAAATAAATAAATAAAATGGACAAAGGATTTGAATTGATATTTCTCCAAAGAACACATACAAATGGCCAATAAACACACGAAAAATGCTCAACATCATTAGCCATTAGGGACATGCAAATCAAAACCACAATGAGCCCTAGCTGGCACAGCTCAGTGGTTAGAGCACCAGCCTGTGCACTGGAGGGCCTCAGGTTTGATTCTGGGTCAAGATTTGATCCCTGCCCCCAATCAGGGCTTGTAAGGGAGGCAACCAATCAATGTGTCTCTCTCACCCCCCCTCTTTCTCTCTCTCTCTCTCTCTCTCTCTCTCTCTCTCTCTCTCTCTCTCTCTTCCGCCCTTCCATTCTCTCTAAAAATCAATGGAAAAAATATCCTCATTCCTTGGAGGAGGATTTAAAAAGAAACCCACAATGAGATACAACTTCACACCCACTAGAATAGCTATAATTTTTAAGAATGTAAAATAACAAGTGTTGTTGAGGACATAGAGAAAAATGGAACCTCCACACATTGCTGTAGAGGAAGGGAGATAGAAACATCAATGAGAGAGGAATATCATCAATTGGCTGCCTCCTGCACAGCCCCTACTGGGGATTGAACCTGCAACCGAGGTACATGCTCTTGACCAGAATTGAACTTGGGACCCATCAAGCCACAGGTCGATGCTCTATTCATTGAGTCAAACTGGCCAGGGCTGGTGTGACCTCTTTGGAAAACAGTTTGCCACTTTCTCAAAAAATTAAAAATAGAGTTAATCTTTGACCTAGCAACTCCACTCGAAGGTATATACCCAAGAGACTTGAACATATATGTCCACAAAAAACCTTGTAGACGAATGTCATATCAACATTATTCACAATAACTAAGAAGTGAAAACAACCCAAATATCCACTGACTGATGAATGGAGAAACAAATTGTGGTATATCCATACAGTGGAATATTATTTGGCCATTAAAAGGAATGAAGTACTGATACATGCCACAACAGTAATGAACTTTGAAAACATATGCTAAGTGAAAGAAGCTAGACATACTAGTAAAAGACCACATATTGTATGATTCTACTATAGGAAATGTCCAGAATAGGCAAATTCATAGAGACAGAATGTAGGGGTGTTGAGTGGGAATGGAAGCCCTTATCTCACCATGAAGATTTTTCAGCAAAGACTGGTAGAGGAAAGAAGAAATGTTTTCATTTTGATCTATGAATTCGCTATAGAAAATTGGAGTCCACTCCAATAAGTGGCATCTTGAAAGAACCATCTCTGTCATTCAATCTGTAGTTAACTATCAAACCCCTACAATGTGTCTTGCTCTCTGGGGGGCCCACAGAAGCGTTCCTTTCAGGGAATCCTGGGAGATAGTGGAAGAAGCAAGAGCTTTGGAGTTAGATCTTGAGCTAGTAAAAATTTCAGCATGAAAGTATTTTATGCTACAAATTTATGATCCAAAGGAACAGAAGAAGGTAAATCAGTAGTATAAAATAATTTTACATATAATTAAAAATAGCAGAATGGTTGCCAGAAAGAACTAGGCTAACCACATTATTTCCTACCAGGGCACCTTAGGGGATCCCTGTTTTAATGAATAAATAAAAATGATGTGTAATTATCATATCAATTGCTTGCATCTAAGTGAGTGCTTCTGAAATTATTTGATGGTGCTTAAAAAGCTTTGGTCTCTGAAGTGCGTTTAGTGTCTCCTTGACTCTTATCTATATTATTAATTTGCAGATCAAAGTTAACTTGGTGCTATGCAAATGAGGAGACTTCAAATAAATGAGATTTTACTGTAAAATTTTAAATCTATATTACTTGTAACAGAACTGCAATATATTTTGAGAACGTGTTAACATATCTAAAAGAGACATTACAGCTTAAAGCAACGTTAACCAATAGAAATTTCTGTCATGATGGAATAGTCTATATGTGCATTATCTAGCTGTCCAAAATAAGGTAGCCAGGTGGTTATTGAGCATTTGAGATGTATCTAGTGTAACTGAGGAACTAAATGTTAAATTTTATTTAATGAACTTAAATTTAAATACCCATAAATGGCTAGAGGCTACCTTACTTGACAGTGTAAGTTGAAAGAAAAGGTAAAATTGGAATCCAAGAAACTGAATTCCAGCCCTACCCTTACTACCTTGCACAGTTTACTTAATGAACCTCTGTGAACTTCATTTTTCTTACTTGAAAATGAGAGTAACATAATATCTTCCTCACAGGAATTGGGGCAAGATGAATTAAGATATGTTCAGGCATTCTCTTATTTCCAAATAAGTGTCAATCAAGAACCAAAGTTAAATATGTGGAAAGTGGACAACCAACTCTCTCATTTAAAGGGAATTTGTATTCCTCGAGAGATAAAAAATATTATTAAATTCATAATTATCCTCAGCATTCAGATATAATATTTAATGACAATGCTTATAACTATCAGCTGGTAAACAGCACCATAAGCAATAGTCCGAAATGGTCATGTGTCGGCTTGGGAGTACCAATGTATGATGCACATAAGGGCTGGCAATCAGAAAGTTCAGCTTATAAAAGTTAATGCAATCACTTCTTTATTATTGTTACATTTAATAATGTAATTCATCTTGATTGCCCAAGGAAGTTGAATGAATCCATTCCATTTAACTAGGGAAAAATGAGGCACCAGTTAGCAAAATAGGCTAGTTATTAGAAGCTTGAGCACTTTTGTTGAATATAATCACATGAAATAAGGCATGTAATGTACTTAGTACAGGGCATGCCACCTACTAAGGACTAAAAATGTCAGCTGTTATTTTAAGTGACAAAGGATGGTATTGGGAGATTCATGAGATTAGAATCCATTGGCTATTTTTTAATTAACAAAAGGTATAAGAGTATAGAGTGATATTTGCACAGATTTAATTTTACGTGACTGGACCTAGAAAGATAATTTCAATTGTACACATCCGCACCAGTCAGAAGCTGAATTTAGTTGTTTTGATACCACTTCAAAACTGTTTTTAGAATGATGAACGATGAATGGGTAAAAATGCCTCCTGATTCCCCCCTTAACTCAATAAAATGAGCTGGTAAAACTCATGAGCCTTCAACACACAAATGTCTCTAAATCTGAGATAATATGGAGGCAAATGGGAAAGAGATTGAGTGTGTAAATGCTCTACCAATCATAGGTCAAGTGCTTGTAGATTCGGACCTATACTACTTTCTGGGGCATATGGTGCTTTAACTAGCCATCCACAACCACTCCAAGGGTTCTGAAGGGGTGCTGGGACAAAAAAGAGCAGGGCCTGTGTCCTGAGGCCTGAGAAACCACTTTCAAGGAAGTGACATGAAACCAGCTTTACCATGAAGCAGAGAAATTACATCATTGCTAGGAAGCTTTCCTTGGTCCTAACCTCTTCTTCACATCACTTGGTGAAGGCCTGAGGTTGTGGGAACCGAGTGGAGGGGAAAATATGGGGACACCTGTAATACTCTCAACAATAAATATTTAAAACAAACACACACACACACACAAAAACAAAGCTCCACTAAAATGCACATTCCCCTAAGCACCTCCCCCTCCCCAAATAAATAAAAGCTCACACAAGGTCGTCCCACTTATGTGCTAGTTGCATTGCAAAGAATCCAGAAGTGGGTGTCGTAATCAGGATTTTGTGACCTTTCTACTAGGAGAATTTCTAATTGTATAGATAATGAATATTTTGCTAAAACATTCTCCATTGTGCCCAGCTGGCGTGGCTCAGTGGTTGAGTGTCAGCCTATGAACCAGATCAAGGTTCAATTCCCAGTCGGGGCACATGCTCGGGTTGTGGGCTCGATCCCCAGTGTGGGGTGTGCAGTGTTTCTTATCTCTTCCTCCCTTTCCCTTCCTCTCTGAAATCAATAAAAAATACATTAAAAAAATAAATAAAACATTCTCCATCACCCTCAGGCTCCCACGACATCATTCTTCCCCTTAAGCTACCTACATTTCCTTATCCTGATTTGACTTGGGTTTTTTGTTTTGCTTTGTTTTTAAGAAAGAGAATTTGTTCCTATCATCTAACTCTATGGGGAGCTTGCATGCTTTGTAAGGGAAATAAACAAACATTAGCCATATTTTTTCTTTTGTATCACCTTAAAACAGAGAGGGTAATATTTCCATTCTGAGTGTGACTCTATTCATTAGTACAGGTCCATTATACTTGCAGATACATAAGACTTTACTTTTTGAAGCTACTTGGATATTCAAAGAGGCAAAAATCAACAAACAAGCATGTACAATACCTTGTGCCAGAACTTGGGAGTGCAATTGTCTCTGCTGTCCTCTTCCATGGTGCATTCCTGGTGGCCCACCATGTCAGCTCCTGTCCTGCTTTCCCTATTTTTCTAGTGTCCTTTCTTTGGAGTTCTTTGGAGTCACGGGTGAAATTTTTCTTTCTCTGGGCTTATTGGAGCACTTGACCAAAGGTTAAGCTCAAACTCAAGCTCAGAGGGCTAGTCGCGTCCCAGTGATTGAATAAGCAGAGATCCAAGTTGCTGGGGGTTCTTGCTTTATTTACTGCAAACCTCCTCTTGCCTCTTCTGGGCTGTTGTTCACTGACAATTGCCGCGCTCTGGGCTGGCGCTCGGATGCCCTGTTGTGCAGGGACAGGCAGGTTGTGGTGAAAGCTGCACTTGTGAAAAAGGCCATTGTTTCATGTCCTCTGTGCCTCAATGGAGCTATGGCAGCAAATGCCATTGGTGAATTAACTCTGTCATTGTGTGCTGCCTCAACTGATTATGCTCCTGGAATGACAAACATTTTCTCTCTTTGTTTTTTCAAGATAAAAAGTGGTCAAGACCTTGAGGCATTAATATACAACTAAGCCCTTTATTTAAATGGGAGAATAAAGATAGAGAAAAGAAATCTCTCACATGTACTTAGATTCAAATAAGCATTTTTCTCTTCTAAGGAGCTATTCTAAGCACCACTGATGAGAAATGTGTACATTTTAACCATGTAGGAGCTTCACAATTTGTATTGAGGTAATTTCTTCTCAGATAACACTGTGTGGTAAAAGAACGCAACCGAGGATTAACAAAATCAAATTTCCCATTAAGTTTTAGAGAGAGTGGAAAGGAGGGGGAGAGACAGAGAGAAACATCAAAGTGAGAGAGACACATCAATTGGTTGCCTCCTGCACACGTCTGAACCAGGTCAGGGGATAGATAGAGCCTGCAACTGAGATATGTGCCCTTAGTTGAAATTGAACCTGGACCCTTCATTCCCTGGGCAGATGCTCTATCCACTGAGCAAGACCAGCTAGGGCAGAACACTGTAAATATGCATGTTTTTGGTCCTTTCTGAGAAAAAAGATTCTTTTAAAATCTGGCTGCAGCAAAGTACTATGGGAACTTTGGCTGCTGATATTAACGTATCATACTTCAGTTCAGAATGAAGACTGCTGTCCATCTAAATTCACCTTAGCCACGTAAAGATTTTTTGTCCCATGCTAACAGGAAAACTCTCCGTCACTTTCTCACATACTCTAATCACCAGGATGGTCAAACTTGCTCTCTGATCAACAGAAGGATCCTTTCAACTTTCCCATCCATCTGGCATCCATCCTGCACTCTCTCTGTATGGATGCTGGCCCAGTGGCTGGGGGTGCTCTGTCAGTGAATTCACTGCTAGTTTTCTAGTGTGGCAGTGTGTCGTGTGCCACCTTGGTGAGCTGGAACCCCATTTCCAAGGATCCCCTTTCCTTAGGACTCTGGGCAAGAGTTGGCCAAAAGAGGAATTCTCCAAAGGTTGTCATAGTTGAGTGTGGTGATGAATGGAGGGTCCCAGCTGGTCCTTGTGTTCCTTCACTCTATGTCCAGATCTTCTTCCAAAATGTTGACTAACAACAGCCCCAGGCCCACCATGGGGCATTTGTGCAGCCCCACGGAGATAGGAGTAGCTTCCTGTGTGCTTCCACTTTGGGAGCTGGATATACTGGGCTTCTGACTGCCAGGTGGGTGGTTTCTCCCATCCTCTAACTATCCTCTAGATCTCCACTCCCCGAGTCCCTCACACAACCAGCCACGTCTCCTATAATGAATCCCTTTCTCCACAGCTCAAAGTGGTTCTGCTTCCCTGACTGAACTGATACACTTGTTTTTCCAAACCACACAAGGACTGTTAGGAGAGAATCCTCAACATGGGAGGAGTTTAGAGGGCAATAGGGAGAAAGCCCTGTGGAACTTGTGTTTAGAAGTGACTGAGGCCTGGCCGTGGTGGCTCAGTGGTTGAGCGTCGACCTATGAACCAGGAGGTCATGATTCAATTCCTGATCAGGGCACATGCCCGGGTTGTGGGCTCAATCCCTAGTATGGCGCGTGCAGGAGGCAGCTGATCAATGATTCTCTCTCATTGATGTTTCTATCTCTCTCTCCCTCTCCCTTTCTGTCTGAAGTCAAAATATATTTTGAAAAAAAAGAAGCGACTGAGAAACCCAAGGAAATAGATGCTATATTTGTATTGGACTTCTCCCCACAGTTCCTTATAGCCTCACCCTGCAATGCTTCTTTTCATCTCCAAGCATTTTTGCAGGTACCTCTTCCTTCTTCATTCCTATGCTTTCTCCTCATCTTCATTCTTATCCCCATGGATAAGAGGCTGGGATGGGCCATCAGAGGTAAGCCACACCATAGGGGTAGGTTCCAGATAGAAGACTAAAAGAGAAAAAAAAACACACACACCAAGTCCTGGATACATTATTGCTTCCATTATTGATTTACTGGATCCATTGAAATGATGCCCCAACTTGACACAGCACAGAAACCTTGAACGGGAGGTTTCTCTAAAACTAAGCTGAAGCTTGGTTCAGCTGTCAGGAAGACATCATCCGCCTCTATTTGCACTGGTTTGCTCTTCTCAGTAATGGAAAAATCACTCTTGTGTCATCAAGGCCCAATGGTTCACAAGAGGCTTATTTTGAAATTGCCTCTTGTTGTCATCCCTTAGAATAACAATGCATTTGGGGGGAAAAAAGAATAACAGTGCATTTGATTATATTTCCAAGCTTCTGTCTCACATCCAAAAGAAGAATCATTGCCAATCTATTTGCTCAATTAACTCCTGCTTAGAGTAGGCGATTATTTGTCATGAGTACGAGAAAGATGAGAGGAGAGGTTTTGATTAATTCTGACTATAAAGTAAATAGAACCAAGACAGGGCTACCAATACAATTACATACTGTATTCTTTTCTCTTTTTTTAAAAAAATATATATATTTTATTGATTTTTTACAGAGAGAAAGGGAAAGAGATAGAGAGTTAGAAACATCGATCAGCTGCCTCCTGCACACCCCCTACTGGAGATGTGTCCGCAGCCAAGGTACATGCCCTTGACCGGAATCAAACCTGGGACCCTTGAGTCCGCAGGCCGACGCTCTATCCACTAAGCCAAACCAGTTAGGGCAACATACTGTATTCTTAGCACAGACTTAGGTCAACAAATGAAGCCACCTACCTTTGGATTATGAAGGTGTCTATTATCTGAACACTTATTGGTGGTTTTCAGGGATCTTCTCTACTTTTGAGAATCTCATGAGTGAAAATGGTCTCAGGGGATCTCCCTGAACAATTCTCTGTGGTCTACCACAAGGGGCGCTTCGGAGCTCTGAGAGTTGTCAGTGGATGGAGTCTAGTCAAGCAGGCCCACAGAGTTAGAAACAGGCCAGCAGCAGATCTCAGCTACCCTATATAGCACCTTTGCTCCTCTGGCTCCAAGCAGCCCCACTTGGTGAACAAAGGGAGGGGTGGATTTCAGCCCCTATTCTCCAACTCTGTGACGAGTTCTTGAAGCTCCTGACCCTCAGAGATAAAAAGCATCGTCGGGGAAGCAAACTGTATCATCCCCATCACAGGAATTTGGGGGATGAGTATCCTCATGGCCCAGGAGGTGTGGATGATAACTAGGCCTCAGCTCCAGAGCTGGTAAAACCACCCTTCTTTTGCACGAATTCCTCAGCAGCATTCTGTTGACCTTACTAGACCTCACTAGTGGGCAGGGATCATTGCCTTGGCTGCCATGTTTAAGAGGACTGACACACTTGTTTTTCCAAATCATACGAGGACTGTTAGGAGAGAATCCTCAACATGGGACGAGTTTAGAGGGCAATAGGGAGAAAACCCCGTGGAAATTGTGTCTAGAAGCGACTGAGAAACCCAAGGAAATAGATGCTATATTTGTATTGGACCTCTCCCCACAGTTC
The DNA here is from genome assembly GCF_014108235.1 of Myotis myotis. NCBI lineage: Eukaryota > Metazoa > Chordata > Mammalia > Chiroptera > Vespertilionidae > Myotis > Myotis myotis. The sequence continues at coordinate 117,325,230 of NW_023416346.1, read as the reverse complement.
CTTATAGCCCTCACCCCGCAAAGCTTCTTTTCAGATCCAAGCATTTTTGCAGGTACCTCTTCCTCTGAGGAGTCCATGTGGCCATGGATCCCCCCCCCCCCTCGCTCCCAATATGCACTCCTAGAGTTCCTCACCCCCATTTCTAGAACATTTTGGAGTTTTCTTTCCAAATGACCTCAGCCTGCTTCCAGAGCCTATGTGGCCTCTTCCTTAGGGCCAATCTCTTGGCGGTAAACTTACTGAAAAGTTGCATATCCTTAGGTACAAGGGGTGGTAGAGCATGGGCTTTTAGCAGGAAAATGTGAACAGAATCTGGATATCTGGGTTGGCATATCCTGTGGTGTGGCACAGAGGAGCAGCTCTGGCTGTGGCATATATATATATATATATGGTTTGGGTTTTTTTTTTTTCCCATGAAGCAGTACAAAACTCAGAAGCTCCACTAGGTGCAACAAACATGGATATGATGCTAAGCAACTCTAGGCCTTTCCATAAAATGAATAAGATTTAAGTTTGACAGCATAGTAAACCTTAAAGCAGCAGTTCTCAAATTTCAATACAGCCTTTATATTGTTAAATAACCAAGGCTAGATTGAGTTATAGAGTTTTTGTTTTTAATAATATACTGAATGAGATAGCAATGACATGAAGTGATCTGAACAAAGGTGCATTGGTAAAATATTGATGCCATAACCAACCCACATGGCCCACAGTTTCACTAAAGGCGACGACTAGATTCTCTGGAGGATGAAGAGGTGACTTTTCCCACAAATGTCAGAAGCAGGCCCAGGTAGAGGTATTTTAAGTTACTGTAGAAATGAATGGCTTAATTAGCATTTTGTTATTTTAATTACAGTTAATTACAGGTAGTTCGTCATCAAAAGTCTGAGGATGGAGTTTGGATCTGAAGAATACCTAGTGTCAAATAAAAATAGATGCACAGAGAAACTGTAGGGAGCAAGGAACTTTGGAATTTATAAGCTTTCTTTTTAGGCACACAGGAGTTTCAATTTGCAGAAACTTGCGAAAAGAACTAAGCTCCACACAAAGACACACATTTATCCATCCTTGGGGCCATTAACACAACTTCTCTAAGATGTCAGAGTGATAAGCCAAGTAACAGAAATTGTTTTCTTCTCCTCACCTCGTAACAAGTATTTTAATACATTGCTGGGGTTTTGTAGACATTTTTCTCCCTAACAGAACAACTGACGTTGTGCCAGATGTGTAACTGACTTGGAGAAAAACTGAACATAATACATTTTGTAATTTTCACTACATCTTTCCCATGTTTTTTGCTGCTTTCCAGAGCCCTTTCGTGATGCAAAATTTCTGCGCTTGACCAGAGAACCCAGCTTGTTCTTTCTCCTTCATTTCCTCTCTCCCATTCTCTCACCAACCAAGGCAAAAGGGAGTCATTATCTTCAACTGTGAATTTCCAAGAAGTTATTTTGTGGGTGAGGCCACACGTTAAAGGATTTCTAAGAACTTCTCCCAATTCCTGACTGTGGATAAAAGCATCTGCATAAATTGGTGATTGTAAGAGAAACACAGTTACATGTCTTGTGAAAATCCACAGAGGAAAAGAACAACATATAATGTTTCTAAACTTCTGATTTAAGAAAATGGACTTTAATGTCGTGAAATAAATCTAGGCAGTTAAGACACTTTGTGCCAGGGTCTTGAAATTAAAACCAAGGTGCCAATTTAAAAATGGCTTTGCTCCCAAGCTCTATGCCGGGCTCCAAAGGAAAACAAAATGTTGGGTGGCTCATTAGTAATGTTCCATACACGTCTCTGCATAAGGGACAATTCAGCAGAAATGCCAAAGAAAGAAAATGATGTTCCCACAGTCATGTCACCTGCCCTAGTTGAGTGAAGAGAAAGCTGGTTATCTGTTTGGGGCTGGCATTAAAATCTTAGGTGGCAACAAACAATTGGAAATTAAAATTTAAAAAAACAATACCAATTCAAAGCAGCATCAAAACACGAACGACTTAAGGATAAATTTAATGAAACATGCGGAAGTTGTGTCCACTGAAAACTTAAAGGACTGCCAAGAAAAAGGAAAGAAAACATACAAAAAGGGAGACATATACTGTGTCCATGGGTTGGGAAACTCAAAATTGTTAAAAATGTCTATTTTCTTCAAATTAATCTATAGATTCAATACAAACCCAGTCCAAACCCCAGCAAACTTTTTGGTAGGAATTGACTACCTCATTCTAAAAATTATATGAAAATATGAAAGACTTAGATTAGCCAAAATAATTCTGAAAAAATAAAAGAACATGTTGGAAACTCAGACTCTCTGATTTTAAGACACTGTAAAGCTACAGTAGTCAACATATTAGCATAGACATATAAATGGGACAAAATAGAAAAATCCAGAAATAGACCCACATATATGTGGTAGATTGATTTTTGATAAAAGTACCAAGACAATGCAATGGTAAAAAAAATTGCCTTTAAAAAGAACATGCTGCCAGCCAGCATGGCTCAATGGTTGAGCATCGACCTATGAACCAGGAGGTCACGGTTTCAATTCCTAGTCAGGGCACATGTGACCCAACTGGGGGTTGTGCAGGAGGCAGCTGATCAATGATTCTCTCTCATCATTGATGTTTCTATCTCTCTCTCTCTCCAACCCTTCCTCTGTGAAATCAATTATATATATATATATATTTAAAAAGAACATGCTGTCCATAGCAGTATTATTCAAAATAGCCAAAATCTGGAAGCAACCCATGCTTTTGAACACCTTTTGTTTTGAGGATGATCTTTTGAAGTAGTGCTGGCCTTACATAAGAATCTTTTAGGTAATCCAGCTATTATTTGATTCATAGGAAGCTACAATACTAAATGCTGTAAGATACTAAAGAGTGGAAATCTTTAGAACAGGTGGGAGATGAACCCTCCTTCCTCACAGAAAAAGGTGTATCCAGGCATAAGTGACCACATATTGTTCAACCTGATATTTATGTCCAGGGTAACCATCCTGCAGATGACTCTAACAGGTAAGGCAATTCCTTGTCTAGATCCCTTGTTCTTGACTTTGGCTGCACATTGGAACCCCATCCTACGAATTTATGATTTAATAGCTGGGGGTGGGGAAAGGTGGGCACTTAAACTTTGATAAACTACTCATATGATTCTAATTTGCAGCCAAAGTTGAGAACTACTGCTCTAAACTTTATAAACTTTATGGACATATGTAAATTAAGAAACGTTCATGCTGCCATCCTCAGCTAAAATCCACTATTGACTGACTATATGATTAGTGTTCTAACATAATTCTTTTTTTTTTAATGCGAGACTTTTCTTTTAAATACAGAGGTGCTTTATTTTTGTTGTTAATCATCACCCGAGGATATGTTTCCACTGATATATTTTTTTAGATAAAGTGGCAAGGAGGAAGAGAGACAGAGAGAAATAAACATCGATGTGAGAGAGACTCACATCCATTCGTTGTCCTGATCAGAGGGCCGGGGATGGAGCCTGCAACAAAGGTATGTGCCCTTGACCAGAATCAAACCCGGGACCCTTCAGTCTTCGAGCCGATGCTCTATCCATTAAGCCAAACTCCCTAGGGCTCATAATTCTTTCTTAACTTTGCTCCAATACCTTTACTAATTCACAGGTGGATTCTGGTTTTCTATCTCCAAGTGTGACTTCACGCTGCTGGTTTAGAAGGTCCTGAAGCATTAGTATAGAGCTATTTGTCTTTGGGACAGGTTTTATTCACGCTAACACTGCATATTTATGTAATGATCTAGGGCTCAGTCATCACAAAAGATTTGCCCATTGGTCAATACTTCATGTTAAATTACTTGAGGGCATGGATCTAACATTGCTCTCTAGGGGGACAGTGCCAAGAACATTATGCACTAATGAGTTTGAGAAAAGGCCTTGATGGCTAAAATTACTTCTACATAAAATGGTACTCAAAGATGGTTAATTCTCATTCTAAGTTCTTGGCTTAATTAGTGTTCTCTTGTTAAGATATACATGCAGATGTCTCTGTTCTTATTGTTTGTTAAACAATAAAGGAGATACATACATTGCATGCTTTGTACCACACACAAGAATCTAAAGCCCTTTTTGTCTTTCATAACATTGACATTCTGCAGGAGTCCAGGCCAGATGTCTTTTGCCCTATGCTTTGAATAGATCTGATTATTTCTTCATGATTAGATTCAGGTTCAACATTGTTTTGCAAGAAGACTACTGTATATAGTTGACGCTCCTTTTCCCAAGTGCATCACGTTAGGAGGCATATGATTGATTACCTCTTATTGGTGATGCTACTTTTGGTCGTTTGGCTAAGATGGTGCACATACCTTTACGTGGTTATGTGTGTGTGTGTCACAGCGACTGTGTTCACACTCTGAGAAGCTAAGTATCAGGCCAGACTGAGTCCACAGCAAGAGGCAGTCGCTTTCCCAGGCTCCCGGCAAACCGGTCCAACCACGCCCATCGTACTGCCCGCCCGCGTTTCTTTTCCGGGAAAATCACCTCTCAGAACCAGAAAGCCCCTGCTCCAACGCACCCATATCTTTTCCCATCAGTATGGGCGCGCCTGCGCAGCGAGTCTGCAGGCGGCTCCTTTCCAGCGCCCGACCGCTTCTTTTTCCTGCTCTCCTTCCCTCCGGCTCCGCTAGAGCGATTTCCCCCTTAGGGGTCAACCACAGGTCCCCAAACGCGCGCTCGCGGGAAGACCTGGGGCGGGGCCTGGCGCGGCGCGGCACGTCAGGGGCCTTCCGGGCGGAAGTCCGCAGCCTCCGGAGCCGCTGATTGGCTTTCAGGCTGGCGCCTGTCTCTGCCCTCGTTCCAGTTTCAGGCTGGTTGGCGCGGAATCGAGAGACTCCCGGACCATGGCGCCCGTGCACGGCGACGACTGTGAGCTGGGGCCACGCGGGGTCCCGGGTTGGGAGTGCGGGGACCGTGGCATGATTGTGGGTGGTGGAGGCTAGAGGATGGATCTCTTTTAATTTTTCCTGAAGGAGGCGCGCGCCCCAGTCGTGCCGCGGGTCTGTTTGGGCGCGGACCTTGGTCGCCCCGGGCTGGGACTTTTCTGGTATAAGACGGGGCTTGCTTGCTGGGCCCTTTGCCCCTGGCAGCCCCCCGCCTGCGGGGCTTTTGGTTTGGGAAACTGCGTCACCTCGGTCACTGCGGGTCTCCACACTCTCCTGCCTTTCTTTTTTTGTTTTGTTTTTTTTCCTTTTGGTGAGTCGTGTGCCACGCTCTGGGCACACCTTTATAAGACTGGCCCCGGCGGGGCACAGTTTTGACGGAAAGTATTTCACTACTGCCACCCCAACTATGCACTTGAGGACTACGATGCATGTCATCCCCTTTATAGAAACTCCCAGGAAATTGTCATACCTTGTAAAGAAAACTTTTAAGTGCTGTCACCAGAACATACAGATGCATTTTGTCTTTCTAGCTACCGGGTTTCTACTTTATGCATTAACAATTTTTCTTCCAAATTCTATGGAAAGTTCAAGTATGGCATAGAAATAGTGTTCACAATCTAGTCTTCTCTGATGAAGCTTTAAAAAAAAGTAGAAGTTCAGCATTTCAGATGTCCTGTATCACTCCATTTTCAGTGGTAATCTTTTACTTCAAAAAACTGAGTACGAAAATGCAAATGGCTTTGTCTGATTTCTGATTTTTTGAACAGTGTTCAACTAAAGTGTGACTTAAGTGAACTTCTGACTTTAAATCAGATGCTTCACTTTCTTAGCTGAAGCACATCTGTCACTCAAGTGCATCACTATTAATGAGAACTTGCTTCCTAATCAGCTTCCTTTGCATTCACCTAGATAAGAATCAGAGATTTCAATTTATTCTTCTAGCCTTTTGTCTTTTAGGAAAATTTATTTTAGGCAGTCGACTAGCCTGGATTACAAATGGGATGTAGGATGTGAACACATGCAGTCTCTGCAGCCCTACATCAGTGATTTGCCACTAAGCTGTTTCTTCACCCTAAAAACTTTACAACATCTGTGAACATCAAGAAATCACTCTTTGGCAATCTTGAGACCCCTCTTAAGTCATGGTGTTGATTAAGTGTTGCTGGAGACTTGTGACTGGAATTTTTCCTCTAGAGCAGACAGAAAGATTGCTACCGGAAAGACTGTTGCAGGCCATTATTTTGTCTGCTTTTGGGGAGGATGGGGGCACTTCAGAAGGTAATTTTGAACCATGTATTAAATTTTTGTAACTGGATTTTTTTCATGCTTATTCTTTTTTGCTAGCTTACTACGTGAAGCATTGGAGACATATTCAAAAAAATGGAAATCTAGGCCTTTTCCCCTCAAGTATTAGGTGGGGTACCTTGACAATGGCAGTGAAAAGTTGAAAGGTCTATAACTAGCTTTATATATGAAAAAGGATCAAGGAGAATTTAATAATTAAATAAAGCACGCACAGTGAGTGGTTCATTCAGCAAATATTTATTATGTACCTACTAGGCATAGGCATTCTGCCAGCCTCTAGTGGTAACAGTGGTAGGTAAGCTGGACATGCTTTTTGTTTTCATGGAGTTGAGATTGTAAACGCCTAACTTTTTAAAATACATATTTATTTCAGAGAGGAAGGGAGAGGTAGAGAGAGATAGAAGCATTAGTATGAGAATCATTGATTGGCTGCCTCCTGCTGGGGATTGAGCCCACAACCCCGGCATGTGCCCTCGACCGGAATTGAACCTGGGACCCCTCAGTTTTCAGGCCGACGTTCTGTCCACTAAACCAAACCGGCTAGGGCTAAACGCCTAATTTTATGCAGTGCTATATTGAGGCTCCCTTGAAATCACTGCTTTGTTATATTTTTGTTTTCTAGACACTAGACCAGCGGTTCTCAACCTGCGGGTCGTGACCCCTTTGGGGATCGAACGACCCTTTCACAGGGGTCGCCTAAGACCATCGGAAAACACGTATTGTTTTGTGATTAATCACTATGCTTTAATTATGTTCAATTTGTAACAATGAAATTGGGGGTCACCACAACATGAGGAACTGTATTAAAGGGTCGCGGCATTAGGAAGGTTGAGAACCACTGCATTAGACCATGTTACTGCTAAGTAGTGTGTGTGTCTGCCCTGCATCTATACACACATGCAGTGAACTTCTCTTATATTGCTGAGTACAAAGCCAAGTATCTTCATTTAATCTGCAACAACTTTATGAAACAAACATGATTATCCCCATTTCAGAGATGAGGACCCTGAGGCTCTGCGTTAGTCTGAGTCCTTAGGTGTAAGCTATAGAAACCAATTCTAGCTATTTTTTTTTTTTTTTACAATTTTATTGCCCATTGAAAAATAAATAAAATAAAAACAAAAAATAAATACAACAAGCCATTGTCAATTATTTTCCATTTGTGAAGTCTAGCTAATTTAAACAGAAAAGGAATTTATTAGAAGGATATTGGATTGTTCACGGAAACTCCAGGAGGACTGGAGAGTCAGCCTGGGGGTTAGTTAGCCAGGAATAGTGATTAAAATCGTGTCACAAAACTGTTCCAGTGAGGAGGTCGTTGCCAACCATGGTCAAGTACTTGAGGTTATAGCTTGTTATAGCTGTAGTTAACATTGCTGGCACTGTTACTTAATCCTCCTGCAGCTGTTGCTACTTATAGAATCTTTTCCTAGCCCATCTCCTTTCCTTTTGACACTAGCTTCTGATTTAAAGCCTGAGCAGGTGTTCCTAATTGGGAAAGCCCATTTTATATGCCCATGCCCTAGCCTAGCTGCAAGGGTGTCTGGGAAAGAGCATCTGCCTTTCAGTAGTAGGATATGGCCTCTGTGTCCCATCAAAACTTTAGGGGAGCCTGACCTGTGTGGCTCAGTGGTTGAGTGTTGACCTGTGAACCAGGAGGTCATGGTTCAATTCCCGGTCAGGGCACAAGCCTGAATTTCAGGCTCTGTCCCCAGTGGGGGTTGTGCAGGAGGCAGCCGATCCATGATTCTCATCATTGATGTTTCTCCCTCGCTCTTCCTCTCCCTTCCTCTCTGAAATCAATAAAAATATATTTTAGAAAAGACTTATAGGTGAAATTTCACAAGTAGGTTCATATGCTGGGCAGCTTAAACAACAGCAAGACAGCCGTCCACTGCAGCTCAGAAAGGTTAAGTGTGATCTCATGTTGTCCAGTAAGTGACAGCTGGGTTGTGCTGCTTCTTCCTAATCTATTCTCCCACTTACTCTATACCAGGGGTGGGCGAACTTTTTGACTCGAGGGCCACAATGGGTTCTTAAACTGGACCGGAGGGCCGGAACAAAAGCATGGATGGAGTGTTTGTGTGAACTAATATAAATTCAAAGTAAACATCATTACATAAAAGGGTACGGTCTTTTTTTTTTTTTAGTTTTATTCATTTCAAACGGGCCGGATCCGGCCCGCGGGCCATAGTTTGCCCACGGCTGCTCTATACTCTCATGCCTTACCTGCTACACTGACTTTCGGTTTCTGAATACACCTTGCATTTTCATCCTTTTGTAATTTGGCTCGTGCCTTTTCCTATGCTTGTGCCACTTTTTACCATGTACTCTGATAGTAAAATTTTACTCCTCTTGCTAGGTCTGTGTTGGAAACTTCCTGTGAAGCCTTCCCTGATTTCCCAGGCAAAATTAACAGTTCTCTTTTTTACATTTCCTCAGTACCATGCTCTTACCTCTTATATGACACCCTGTTTATATGATGGTGGGAGCCTCAGGTCCTTTTACTTTACTTGACTGTGAACCCCTTGAGGACAGGCAACTCTGTCACATTTGTTGTTGCACCCCAAACCCTGTGGAGTAAGTCCATTTGAAGACTATAGGTTTTATTATTTTAATCAAGAGGAGTCAAGGAATCTTAAAGGGAACACATTGAGGCCTACTTTTCCCTCATAGTGGTCATATTCAGTATTCTCCGAATCCATTTCATGTAGGCCTGCTCATTTTTTAAAATTATTTTTTTAAAATATATTTTATTGATTTTCTGCAGCGAGGAGGGGAGAGGAATACAGAGTTAGAAACATCGATGAGTGAGAAACATCTATCAGCTGCCTCCTGCACACCTCCTACTGGGGATGTGCCTGCAACCAAGGTACATGCCCTTGATGGGAATCGAACCTGGGACCCTTCAGTCTGCAGGCCGATGCTCTCTCCACTGAGCCAGACTGGTTAGGGTTTGCTCATTTTTTTTTAATCATTTGAGTGACACCCAGGATTTTGTGGCTGTCATCATTAAGTACCTGCATTCCTTAATTTTTACTTAATGCCTTTCTAAAACAGATTTAAAAGTCAAATGTGAAAGTCAAACAATAGGCAGATGTTATAGAGATTGCAATTCCAGGAAGCTAGAAGAAATAAGATCTCTAATTATACTTCACTTTTGAGATGCAGTTTTTAGTAGTTTATTGCCAGCATTTGGTACATGTTCTTTAAATTGCATCTTCTATTTCAGTCAAACACTTAGTCAAACCGCTTAATGTTGTTAAGAATTTTGCAGTGGGGTTGGAGCTATTAGGATGCCTCTTATCAATACTTTTCCTTTTCTGTGCCTACTTCTTTTTATAGAATAATTAGCACCAAATACAATAAAATACTCAAATTCACAGGCATAGATGGCACTCATGCTGAGCCTAAATTCTCGGCTGGTAGGCAGCACTGTCTTACTTGACTTGGTTATTCATTAGCTGGTATATGAAAGTCTTAATTATGTGAATGAAATCTTTTCACTATGTGTGTGAGGTCGTCAGTTTATAATGACCAAAAGCATGAATAATTCAAAAGTTGAATGAATGAACACTGAAGCCCTCTGGTATTTCAGTAATTTTTGACAAAACATTTTAACCTTTATAATTTTTCATCATCATCTTATAATGCCCTAACCAACTAAGTGAGGCCTGGAAATCGGTGACGAAATCAATAATCTTTTCAGAGTCATCTTTGTTAAATTCTCCCAACCCCAATTTATCCCTCCTTTGAAATTCCAGATACTTTGTCTGAACCTGTTATGGCATGCATGACTTCTAAAGATTGTTTTAGAGTTAGTTGCTATTTATCTCCCATTTTAGATTTTAAGTTCTCTGAGTATGGGGACCATATCTTTTTGATCTTTGTGTCTCTCAGAGCACCTAGTACTTTGCAAAGAGCAGGTGCTCCTTAAATCATGCCAAATGTTGATTAATGGAACACAGCCCTTTTATAACTCTCCTAGGCCCCTCATTTGTAATGGAAAAGTATGGGCTAGCTGATCTCTCTTCTCTAGTGTCTATAAGAGATATCAGTTGAATTTGAATTTTTCTCCTTTTAAAGAAAAAAATAATAGCTGTTTTAGTTGTTTCAACTGTATCTCAGAGAAAAATTTCTGAGTCACAGGAGCTACAGGCTCAGCTATGAACTTTGTGAATTACAGTAAAACCTTGATATAATGGACTAATTTAGGCAAGGGGGGGGGGTGTCCATTAAAGCTGAAAGTCTGTTATATAATCAAGTAGGTTTTCCAAATGTGTATGTTAAAAAATTGACAAGTTAATTAGCTTATCTGTTGTTACTTATGTAGACAACGTTTGTAATTAAAATTAAGTATGTATGAAAAATTTAATTTCACAGACAAGTTTTCTATATGGATTACTGTAATTTTAAATTTATCCTGAACAGGTCTAGTAAATGTGTGCATTCACCAGTCACTGCGAGTAAACACGCACATGGGTGAGCATGGCTTAGCACATGTGGGAACATCTGCCAGCCTGCACTAAAACTGCTGCAGAAAGTCATGCCATGAGACAACAGAACCAGTTACCTTGGGAGATGCGGTGTGATCATGTGCTAATCATTTGCAGAACATTTTTTACAAGCGGTGACTCTTGGATATAAATATGTAGACTATAATTGTAGATATGTAATATTTATGTCAGCGAAATTACTAGTGTTTTTTCCAACATATGGCCTATTTGCTAAAATTTGTTAAAAATAACTGAATTAATAACAAATAAACTGTTAGTTTAATTATAAGCAAGTCTTAGTTAAAAGCATTTTAATATTAACAAGGTGTTAATTTTCACATATGACATACAGACCAGAAATTTTGTCCACTAAATCTGAAGTCCGTTAAATCGAGGTCTGAAAAATCAATGGTTTACTGTATTTACATTATAAAAAATATTCATTTGTATAATATTGAAATTGTGTATTACTGTTGGCTAGAAGTTAGGTTCAATCCCGGATTCCTCTGCTTTTGAGGCAAGATGGCTGACAATTTTGTAACATTTCATGTAAATTTGGCTTTTTTTTTTTACAGCTGTGTCAGATTCAGGGAGCTTTGTAGCTTCTCGATCCCGGCGAGAAAAGAAATCAAAGAAAGGGCGTCAGGAAGCTCTAGAAAGACTGAAAAAGGCTAAAGCTGGTGAGAAGTATAAATATGAAGTAAGTAACCATTTTTCTGTTGTTTTTTCCTTTGTGCTTCATCCAATTCATAGCCACTTGACCCTTAAAGTTCCTGTAAGGCACTTTACAGATGCTTTCACAATTCTGAAATGAAAGTAGTTATATATATTTCCTTATTAAGTATATTGCATCTCTGATAAATCCCATGGCTTTGTTGCGAGGGGGGCGGGCATAGAGATGCTTTTACTTTACTCCTAAGGTACTGAGCAGTTTAGCTAAGCACTTTGAGAGAATTGTTTTTCCTAATTTCATTTGCAAGGGGAGTGGCAGTGGTGACTTGGATCTTATTTCTGCTGTGCCCTGATGTAAGATGGAATGTCTTGCCATTTTGGCTGTTTTCCTGTACCCACTGTTTATGTCCTGTAGGTAGAAACAGAGTAGCTACCATCTGCACAGCATTGTCTAGCTTCACCTTCAACATGTTCCTTGAGTATCTTAACTGCCTTGGGGCCTGAAAGTGATTAATTAATACTAGAAAATAACAGCAATTAATGCACTTTTTCGTTAACACTATTTTAAGTGCTTTTACAAATATGGTCATTTATTTAATTCTTCCAACAACCATATAAAGTTAGATGCTATAATTAAGAGCATTTTGCATCTGATAGATCTGAGGTCACAGCAGCAGAGCCTTGATTTGAACTCAGGCTTCATAATATGCATATTTAACCATGGCCTATACCAGCCGTGGGCAAACTACGGCCCGTGGGCCGGATCCGGCCCATTTGAAATGAATAAAACTAAAAAAAAAAAAAAGACCGTACCCTTTTATGTAATGATGTTTACTTTGAATTTATATTAGATCACACAAACACTCCATCCATGCTTTTGTTCCGGCCCTCCGGTCCAGTTTAAGAACCCATTGTGGCCCTCGAGTCAAAAAGTTTGCCCACCCCTGGCCTATACTGTATTGGACAATTAAGCAAGCAGAAGGGGGTTTTTGTCATTTGCCTTCATTCATTCAAGTTAAATGAGTCAACCAGACTATAAAGGGCTACTAAAAGGATTATAGTAAAACAGGAATAAAGCATTTTTTTATTGAATTTATTGGGGTGACATTGGTTTGCAAAACCATACAGGTTTCAAGTATACAACTCAACAAAACATCATCTGTACACTGTGTCATATGCCTACTGCCCTAAGCAAAGTCTCTTTCTGTCCCTATTCCCCCCTTTTTGCCCATCTCCACCTTGCCCCTCCAACCCACTTTCCCTCTATACTATAGAGTCTATAGGTACTTCTATAAAGGAGTTCTCTGGGCCATTTCAGATGTTTACACAATGTGCTTGATTTCTCTTTAATCACTGATGTTAATTGCATAGCTCTAAGAGTTCATGCTGAGCTACTGCAATGATTTTAGAGATAAAGTCAAAATGACTTGTTACTCAAAATGATTTTTTTTTAAAATATATTTTATTGATTTTTTACAGAGAGGAAGGGAGAGAGATAGAGAGTTGGAAACATCGATGAGAGAGAAACATCAATCAGCTGCCTCCTGCACATCTCCTACTGGGGATGTGCCCGCAACCCAGGTACATGCCCTTGACCGGAATCGAACCTGGGACCTTTCAGTCCACAGGCCGGCGCTCTATCCACTGAGCCAAACCGGTTTCGGCCAAAATGATTTTTAAGAGAAGTTTTCTGGTATCTTTTTGAATAAGTGAGTTGACTAAATAAGAGACAAAGTATGCCCCATAGACTTCAACCAACAAAAATTACCTGCCCCCCCAAAAAAAAATTGGTCAGTATAGAAATATTAATTGGACTTGTTGTGTTTGGGTTGTCAAAAACTTAATTTGCTAGGGCAGGTAGTTTCTGTTATCAAATGGTAGAAGGCCAAATATTTGCCAGTGATCCCTATAGAATAGATTAAACAGGAGGTGAAAACTAAGCTTAGTCCTGTAGTTATTATAAGCCTTGTAGCTATGGCAGAGATCCAGTCATTCTGCCCATTGTGCTTGCAAAGCTTGGTGTGCAAGTGTTTTTTTCTTACGGTCTTTGGAGTTAGCTATTTCCTCCACCCACCCCCCACTTGATAAGACAGAACTGTCAAGAGAAGGGGCAAATTTTTTTGTTGTTGTTAATCTTCACTTGAGAATTTTTTTCCCCATTACTTTTCAGAGACAGTGGGAGGGAGGGAGGGAGGGAGGGAGGGAGAGAGGGAGGGAGGGAAGAAGAAAGGAAGAAAGAGTGACAGAGACAGATAGAGACATAGACATCAACGTGTGAGAGAGAGACATCGATTGGTTGCCTCCTGTATGAACCCCGACTGGATCAGGGGTTGAACCTAACACCAGGGATGTGCCCTTGACTGGGAATTGAACCCAAGACTCTTAGGTGCACAAGTTGACGCTCTAACCCTGAGCAACACTGGCCAGGGCGAGAAGGGGGAGATTTTTAAAGAGGCATCCAAGTTCTTGCTAACCAGCCCACCAAATTCTCACCTGGGAAGTCGATGGCCTGTCACCACGGCAGCTGCAGCAGTGGTGTGCATCTGCTCCATTTGTTGCTTTAGCTGGGTTGAGGTGGTCTGCTCTATTCATGCCAATGGTTCATGGTGTTCTAGTGCTCTGGCAGTTGGACAGCCTCTATGATTGGAGGACTTGCCACTCTCTGGACTTGCCCTCCAAGTAGCCCAGCAGTTTTTTTTAAAAACTGAAGTATAATTGTTAAACAATACTATATTAGTTTCAGGTGTACAGCATGGTGATTTGGCTTTATAGACTTTACAAAATGATCACCACAATCAGTCTAATAACTGTTCAACCAAATATAATTCAAAAGGGAAATTTCCATCCATCCCCCTCTAAAATTTAGCAAAACACTATATTCTGCAGTTACACTTGAAATGGTTTTTGAAAGATTCCCTGTTTGAATTTTGTCACCTTACAAAGTTGATTTAATATTGTTTATATTCCCCATCCTATACACTATTTCCCCATGACTTATTTTTTTAATATCTGGAAGTTTGTACCACTTGGTTCACTTCACCCATTTTGTCCACCCTCCCCACCGGCAACCATCAGTCTGTTTTCTGTATCTGTGAGTCTGGTTTTGTTTTGTTTTTTAGATTCCATATATAAGTGAAATCATATGATACTTGTCTTTCTCTTTCTAACTTATTTCAGTTAACATAATGCCTGCAGGGTCTATCCATGTTGTCCCAAAAAACAAGATTTCATCCATTTTTATGTCTGGGTAATATTCCATTATATACATAGACCACCTCTTTATCCATTTGTCTATTGATGGACCTTAGATTGCTTCCAGTAGCTCAGTGTTTGTGTCTCTGCACTCGTAAGACCTGAGAAAGGTGGGGGATCAGTGGTAATTCAAACAGAAATCACTTAAAACCCATATCTAGTGTATCTGTGGAATATAGTGTGTTTTGCTACCTTTTGGAGGGGCTGAGGGTCGAGGTTTTTCCTTTTGAATTATATTTGGTTGGATGAATAGTTATTAAAATTATCATCTATGCACAGGGCAACATAAGCTAGTGGAAAGGGAGGTGAGATACCTTACAGGTTTGCTAAGTATAGGAGAAACCAATCTAGAAATTATAAGTGAATAATCCCCAAAGCAGCTAACGAAGAATTGGCTATAATTCAGTTTGTTTTTTATGAAGTAGATGAGTAATTGATGGTGTGACAAGTGTATTATGCTAATGGAATCATTTAATATCTTATGTTAACACCCACCTAAAAGGAATACTAAGCTAATTGATGTCTATTTAAGGAAAACCCTGCAGTGGTGTTGAATGTCAGAACTCATGATTTGGTTGCAGCTACTCCTTCAGGCTGCCATTCCAATTTCAAATTTGACAATTTTTTTTCATCAGAATTGTTTAACACTTTCACTCCATTTGAAGCTTTCTCAAACTGTGTGATGGCAGGTTGAGGACTTCACAAGTGTTTATGAAGAAGTTGATGAAGAACAGTATTCGAAGCTGGTTCAGGCACGCCAGGATGATGACTGGATTGTGGATGATGGTATGTGGGAAGAAATTGCCTGCCAGGCACTGTCTTAATTGCATTTCATACTGCTTTGCATGAGTAGATGCAAGACTGTTAAGATCATACCTTTGGTTTGGATTTTCCTCAAATACAGTGTTTGAGGGCATGGAAGCAAAACAATAGAACATTTATTTAGGAGCATTTTGGAGAATCTAGGCACATTTCTCAGGATGTAGTAAAATCCTCCAGGAAATGGCTGTGTAGAAACTAGGAGGAGCCATGTACTTGTGCGGTATCCCCATGTAAGGCGGGGATAAGAAAACTACCTAGCTCACAGAATGGCTGTGAAGATTACATTACTATGTGCATGAGGACTGCCATGGGCAGTGGAAAGCACCATGCAAAGGGTGGTCCATGTGTTCTTACACCCCTTGTGGAAAGTTTGAGGTTCTTGCTGGTATGGTGTGACTTCTGGCGTGTGAATGTTGATCACAATGACTCCTCAGATAAACTACACAGTGTAGACTGCACCTGTGACTATTTATGTTTCTACCTCTGTAATTGGACTCAGCTCTATTGCCAGTTTCCCTCATAGAATGAGGTGCTTTTCTGGGCTTGTGATCTTCATTCTTTTATGTTTTACTAGAGACCCAATGCACGAAATTCGTGCACTCGGGGGGATATGGTCCCTCAGCCCGGCCTGTGCCCTCTCGCAGTCTGGGAGCCCTTGGGGGATGCCCAACTGAGGGATTAGGCCCGCTCTGCAGGCCTAAGCTGGTAGTTGGACATCCTTAGCACTGCCACGGAGGCAGGAGAGGCTCCTGCCACCACCGCTGCACTCGCTAGCCATGAACCTGGCTTCTGGCTGAGCAGCGCTTCCCTTGTGGGAGCGCACTGACCACCAGGGGGCAACTCCTGCGTTGAGTGTCTGCCCCCTGGTGGTTAGTGCATGTCATAGCTACTGGTCGTTCCTCTGTTTGGTTGATTTGAATGTTAACCTTTTATTATATAGGATAGGATACTTCTGGTAGAGTAAAACTACTGTAAAGTATAGTCTGTAGCAGACTTTGATCCTGTGGGCCAAATCATTTCCCCAGCTGACCTAGGTAGGTACAGGCATACATCAGAGAGATTGTGGGTCTGGTTCCAGACCACAGCAATAAAGTGAGTATTGCAATAAAGCAAGTTGTAATCTTTTTGCTGGTGAAGGGTCTTGCCTTCAACTTGTAAAGAAACACAACATTGGTGAGGCACAGTAATGCGAAGCAGAATAAAATGAGGGATGTCTGTATAGTAGGTAGCCTTTGGTTTTAATTCAGAAAACTTGTGTGGATGCTGTTTTGTCCGACACCTATTTAAACAGGATTCTGCTGCACTTAAAAATGGCACAGGATAGGAGAACATCTGAGTGGGGCCAAAGGTTATATATTTTTTGGTGTGCTCCTGGCTAAAATATTGGCCAGTTTTAGAAACTTGATCCCAATGTTACATTTTGTTCCTGCAGATGGTGTCGGCTATGTGGAGGATGGCCGAGAGATTTTTGATGATGACCTTGAAGATGATGCCCTTGATTCTCAAGAAATAGGTACCTACATTTTGTTTTCCAGAGGGTACCATGTTGAGATTTAAAGAACTGTTTAAAATTTGAGATGACTTGGTACTTTGATACTGTTTCCTTTAAGGCAGCAGTTCTCAACCTGTGGGTCGAGACCCCTTTGGGGGTCGAACGACCCTTTCACAGGGGTCGCCTAAGACCATTGGAAAACACATATTTTCAATGGTCTTAGGAACCGAGACACCGCTCCTCTATCCATCTCCGGGAAGGTCTGCCCACATGCAGATACGCCCACATACGAGTACCCGGCGTGATGACATCAACAATGAAAATACATCCTGCATATCAGATATTTACATTACGATTCATAACAGTAGCAAAATTACAGTTATGAAGTAGCAACGAAAATAATTTTATGGTTGGGGGTCACCACAACATGAGGAACTGTATTAAAGGGTAGCGCATTAGGAAGGTTGAGAACCACTGCTTTAAGGGAAGAGTACCTATCACAATTGTTTTTAGGTATAGGAAATGTTTGTTATTGAGAGGAGCATAGTGGTGTAGAAAATGAAATATAAAAAGCAAAAATACCAGGAAATGAAGTTTCATGTCTCTATTGTCCAAAGAGTTTGGTCTTTCACTTATTTTGGAATGTTCAGTCTTTTTTTTTTTTTTTTTAAATCCTCACCTGAGGTTATTTTTCCATTTATTTTTAGATAGAGTGGAAGGGAGGGGGAGAGACAGAGAGAGAGAAACATCATTGGTTCCCTCCTACACGAGCCCCGACCAGGGCCAGGGATTGAGCCTGCAACCGAGGTACGAGCTTTTGACCGGAATTGAACCCGAAACCCTTCAGTCCTCGGGCCGATGCTCTATCCACTGAGCCAAATAGCTAGGGCAGGAATTTTCAGTCTTGTAGTCATTTTAGACTTGCTGACTTAGATAAGTGATGCCTTTTAATTGGAATTTTAGCTCTTTGATAATAGTGTAGTACTTCAACAAGGTTTAGAACTTAATCTACTTGCTTTGTTTAATTGGAATTTAAAATGATAATGAATGGATGTGTCAGACTGTGTTAGCTGAACAATCACTGGCAAACATTTTTTTTTTTTTTTTTTGGTAAACAAGCCTGATTTAGTTCCTGTCAGATGAGAAGGGAAAATTCTCAAATTCTCTTATTTCCTGGTTTAGTTCTTTATCAGCAAACTATGGCCCACTCACAGCGGTTTATTTTTAAACAGCTTTATTGAGATATAATTCACATGCCATGCAATTCACCTATTTATTTATTTATTTTTTATTATTTTTTTAAAATATATTTTTATTGATTTCAGAGAAGAAGGAAGAGGGAGAGAGAGAGATAGAAACATCAATGATGAGAGAGAATCATTGATTGGCTGCCTCCTGCACACCCCCAACTGGGGATCGAGCCTGCAACCTGGGCATGTGCCCTTGACTGGAATCAAACCTGGAATCCCTCAGTCCATAGTCCGACGCTCTATCCACTGAGCCAAACCAGCTAGGGCACATTTAACCTATTTAAAGTATACATACATTTAAACACATGTGGTGTTTAATATACTCACAGAGTTGTGTAGCCATCACCAGTTTCCCATTTTCATTAATCCAGGAGGAAATCATGCCTGTCACTGTATAGCCTTTGGGCTAATACTTTTTACATTTCTAAAGAATGTTGTTTTAAAAAAGAAAGATGCCAAGAAGAATATACAACAGCACAAGAGATACTTACGTGGCCTCAAAGTCTAAATTCTGTGCTGTCTTGCCCTTTTCAGAAAGTCTGGACCCTAATTTGTAGATTAACATTTTGCAACACGTATTCCCTTTCTCCCTCTTCACTGTTCCCACAACCACATACAGTGACTTTATTTTTGGTGAATTTACTGAAAGTAAGTTGTCCATGACAGTTCACCTGTACATGCTTCAGCATTTACCTTCTAAGAACATGGACGTTTGTCTATTTGCCATTCTCATAATATTATCTAATATATCGTTCATAGTAAGATTTTCCCAGTTAACTTAGTAATGTCTTACATAGCTATTTCTAAAAATGCAGAGTCCACTTTAGCTTTCATGTCTCTTTAGTTTTATTTAGTATAGAACAGCACCATCCCTCTCCTCTTCCCATTGGCTTTTTTTGTTTTTGTTTTTGGTCTTTTATGACATTTTTAAAAGGACCAGGCTGGTGGTTTTGTTGAATATCCCACAGTCTGGGATTTGCATGATTGCTTCTTTGTGCTTAGAGTCAGATGAAATTTTTTGGCAAAAATACAATAGAGATGAAGTTGTGTCCTTCCCATCAATCATATCAGGGCACATAGTGTCAGTTTATCCCTTTATTGGTGATACTAAGTTGATCTCTGGGTAAGATGATGTTTGTCAGATCTCTTCCTGTGTAAAGTTACCTTTCTACCAATGTAGTTAGTGAAAATGTGGGGTGATAAGATGAGACCATGTGCATATATATCCCTTTTCTCCACCAACTTTCTTTTTTAAAAAAAATATATATATTTTATTGATTTTTTTTACAGAGAGGAAGGGAGAGGGATAGAGAGTTAGAAACATCGATGAGAGAGAAACATCAATCAGCTGCCTCCTGCACACTCCCTGCTGGGGATGTGCCCGCAACCAAGGTACAT
The DNA here is from genome assembly GCF_014108235.1 of Myotis myotis. Lineage (NCBI taxonomy): Eukaryota > Metazoa > Chordata > Mammalia > Chiroptera > Vespertilionidae > Myotis > Myotis myotis. The sequence goes on along the minus strand of NW_023416346.1, from coordinate 117,305,627 downwards.
GCCCTTGACCGGAATGGAACCTGGGACCCTTCAGTCTGCAGGCCGAGGCTCTATCCACTGAGCCAAACCGGTTAGGGCTCTCCACCAGCTTTCACCCAGTGATTTCAGCATCTGTTGATGATCCTTTCTTTCCTTTTTATTAGTTTTCTTTTTATTTTTTAAATATATTTTTATTGATTTCAGAGAGGAAGGAAGAGGGACAGAGAGAAAGAAACATCAATGATGATAATCATTGATCAGCTGCCTCCTGCACACCCCACACTAGGGATTGAGCCTGCAACTCGGGCATGTGCCCTGACCGGAAGTGGAACCGTGACCTCCAGGTTCATAGGTTGACACTCAAACACTGAGCCACACTGCAGGCTCATTTATTTATTTAAAAAAATCTGAGAGAGAGAGAGAGAGAGAGAGAGAGAGAGAGAGAGAGAGAGAGAGAGACATCGATTTGTTGTTCCACTTAATTATTCATTCATTGGTTGATTCTTGTATGTGCCCTAACCAGGGATCAAACCTGCAACTTTGGCATATCAGGATGATGCTCTGATCTACTGAACTACTCGGCCAGGGCCCTTTTTAAAATGATCACTTCAAACTTATGGATTTGAATAAACTACTGTTACAGTTCAATATCCATTATCATCATGTGTTTTGATGTTCAAATTATCCCAAATTTGGCAGTGGGATCCCCTTTGAGCTGGCTCCTGAGTCTTTTTGACATGGCTCCATCAGTCTTTGAACATTTCCTTGCTTTCTGGCAAACAAGATGTTCCAGGTTCTCCTTGTATTATTCCTGTCTCAGACCTGGAATTAGCCATTTCCCCCAAGAATCATTCCTTTTAGTGGAGAATGGTATTCAGATCTAGGGGATGGATGTACTCATTGCTGCTCGAGCATATAGTTTCTAGGTCTTTTCAGTGAACAGAACTAGATTTGATGTCTATGTATGTCGTGAGTCCATACTGATACATTAGATTGAAACCCGATCCTACAGCGTTCTTCATCTTCCTCAATTCTCTATTTGTATGTACCTTAACGACCAATGAAAACCCTTGTCTTCTAAAATTACACAAAATAATATTGGACATTTTAGAATCACTAAACCTATAATACCTCTACCAACAATCTTTCTAAATAAAGTTTGTAATTTCTTTGAAGTTTTATTCTTGGTATATATCCTATTAAAGTTGTATAGTTGTATAGAATGTTGTGTTCAAAAGGTGTATGAAGTAATTTTTGTGTGCTATATCATCAGTTTACTATATATAGTTTGTATTCAAATTTAGGTTTTAAAAAATCCTTTTGTTTTCATTTTAATCATAAACATATTGTAAAACATTTTTGTGATTTAAAAATCAAAATTGTATCAAGGTAATAAGGTAAGATCTTACTCTAATTCCTATGCTTTCTACTTGTCTCTACCCATCTCCACAGGTAACTACTTTTAATAGTATCTGATTATTCTTCCTGTCTTCCCTTTTATAGGAAATAAGAACGTGTATTTTTTTCTCATGTGTGACATTATTTATTTACTCATTCATGGCTTAAATTAGACTATCTTCCTGGTTTCTGACAAACTATGTAACTCTACACACTGGTACCATTTGGTAGCAGTATAGCTAATTGTGTATTCCTAGTTTTTGTGAGTCCGTGATGAAGAGAATGAAATGAAACAATCCCCATGTGCTTTTTCATCTCCCTGAACTGAGGAGGATTCGTGCATCGGTAGGGTCCCTCAGCCTGGCCTGCACCCTCTCGCAATCCGGGACCCCTCAGGAGATGTCGGAGAGCTGGTTTTGGCCTGATCCCCACAGGCCAGGTGGTCAGTGCGTGTCATAGTTATCGGCTGGTGGCTGGTCATTCGGTCGCTTGGACTTTTATATATATAGATTGCTAAATTCTTCACCATAGGAGTTGTCCCATCTTACACTCCCATTAACAATGTATGAGTGTCTGTTTAGACCCCCATGGCCTTGCCAACAGAGTTTGTTGTCCAGCTTTTGCATTTTTGCCACTCTGATATGTGAGAAATGATGTTTCGTGGTTTTCACTTGCATTTCTTTTACACATGTATTGGGCATTTTTTCATAAAACTTATAGCTGTTTATATAGACAGGCATACCTCAGGGGTATTGTGGGTTCTGTTCCAGTTCACTGCAATAAAGCAAATATTGCAATAAAGCAAGGCATAATCTTTTTGCTGGTGGAGGGTCTTGCCTTTAATTTGTAAGTACTGCAACATCTATGAAGCACAGTAGGTCAAGCACAGTAAAATGAGGTATGTTTGTACTTTTATGTGAACCATATGTTTGTGTTTATTACCCACATTCCTATTGGGGTTTGTTTTTTTAATATTAGGGAAATTGGTCCTTTATCTGTGAAACATTGTAAAAATTTTCTTCTGTTTTGTCTATAAACTTGTTTCTGGTGTAATTGAATTTATTATTATTATTTTTTTTGCAAATGGATTTTGAATCATAGTTAGACTTTCCCCAAAACCTGGTTACAAGGGAATTTACCTTTTTTATTAAAGCACTTCTATAATTTCATTTTTAAAATTTTGATCTGATCTGTAATGTATTTGGAACTGGTTACTTTCTTTTTAAAAAATATTTTTATTGATTTCAAAGAGGAAGGGAGAGGTATAGAGAGATAGAAACATCAGTGATAATGAGCGTATCATTGATTGGCTGCCTTCTGCAGGGCCCGCACTTGGGATCGAGCCTGAACCCAGGCATATGCCCTGATTGGAAATGGAACCATGAGCTCCAGGTTCATAGGTTGACGCTCAACACTGAGCCCATCCAGGCTGGGCTGGTTACTTTCTTTACAAATGGGTAACCAGCATTACTTATTAAAAAATTCATATTGTCCCCAGGGATATGAGATGCCACCTTTATTATATGCTGATTTCCATAAGTAATTGAGTCTTTTTGTACACTCTGTTTTCTGTTTATGTTGTTCTATCTATTCTTGTGCCACCACCACACTATATTAACCCTTTGTACACCATAAGTGTCTATAGATGCAAGTGGCAGATTTTTTAAATTAAATTCAAAATACCGTGGTGTGTGGGGATGGTTTCCATTTTGGACCTGTGGCAGTTAACTGGTTAATTATATTCATTCGAGGTCTTTTTTTTTTTAATCTTGAATTCTAAATCTTTCTCTTTTTTTTAAAATATATTTTATTGATTTTTTACAGAGAGGAACGGGGAGAGAGAGAGAAACATCGATGAGAGAGAAACATCGATCAGCTGCCTCCTGCACATCTCCTACTGGGGATGTGCCCGAAACCCAGGTACATGCCCTTGACTGGAATCGAACCTGGGACCTTTCAGTTTGCAGGCCGACGCTCTATCCACTGAGCCAAACCGGTTTCGGCATTCGAGATCTTTTTAAGGTAGAGACTGCTCTGGGATGACTCAGAAAGCAAGAGTAAAATTGACACTATGAGAAGAGTTCATAGGTGATTTACATTCACGTGATCATAAGAGAAAGCATGGCACAGGTTGTTCTTTACTGCGTAAATGTCTCTGTTGGTTTAGTGTTGTTACAACATATTGCGTGTATATAGTTGCTGTTCTTCATAAAATGGAAATTAGGATGCTGCAATATCATAACTGGTAATCCTATTTTTTTAAAGTTTAGTTTCCTTTTCAGATTCAGTACAGCACTAAAAAGGTGATCTCGTGGAGACTGCTAGGCTAATCCCTTGCTTCCAGATGAACTTGATCTTTTTATTTCTATGGGTAAAACAGAACCTCCCCCCACCTTTTAGGAAGCTTTTTATTCACACTAACAATAGCAATTAAACAGTCACACTTAGTAACTTACCCATTTATTTTCATCAGTTTTTGAAATAACATTCAGTCCAAGTTTTCCTGAATTCAGCACGTTTTAAAAATTCTTCCCTCTCTACCTTGCATAAAGTTTCATGTTTTTGTATTTTGAATTCTTTAACATTTTTCTTCTCAAATTCTCATATACAGAGAGCAGGTGACTGGACTCTTTTTCATTTTGATTTTTGTCAGTGCATGTTTCTAAATAATTTATATTCCAACAGGAAACGATAATAAAACACGCAACAAAGAAAAGAGGAATGTAAAGAAGAGTGTGGTGACAAAACCAAACAATATCAAGTCAATGTTCATTGCTAGTGCTGGGAAGAAAACTGGTGATGTGAGTTTTATGTTTTTCTTATATTTTGCCTTCTCTTTTGTGAAAATAATTTGATATTTGGTTATACAGACAATAGGTGCTCTCTATATTTGAGCTCAAATATTTGAGTAATATTTTCTCAATTTCCATCACTAAGTTGGATGTAGATTTCTAGGTGAATTTAGACACCTCAGTGGTTGGAACTTGGAGATAGAAAAGAAAATTGAATAAAAAAGCTGAACTGACTGTAGTGATTTTAGTGATTAACAGGAAGATCATGGAAATAGAGGATGGGAGTTCTAGATTTGGGAGTTATGTATACGCAGATGGTTGTTAATATATGTGACTAATAAGCACTGAGTAGATGAGCACTCAGAGTGAGGACTGAATAGGTTTGGTTCTTCCTTTCATAGACACGTGTTCTGGGTGAAAATGGGAAGTGCAGGGGTGTTTCATTCTACCTTCCTTTCTAACTTCCAGAAAGCTATAGATTTGTCCAAGGATGATCTGCTAGGGGACATTCTACAAGATCTGACCACTGAGGTAAGTGAATCTCTGGGAGTTATTAAATATGCAGGGGCCATTGGCTGAAGAAATAGTTCAGTAATTGTACAAAAAAGTCTATTGCCAGAATTTAAAAAAATGCAGCGACAGCATCACCACCACCACCACCAAAAACCCCCCACACCAATGAACAACAACCCTTCAGATTGCTTTCTTCTCACCATTTTAGGTGAGAGTGCTTTCCAGCTGTTACAAGCTATGCAGTCCTGTTGATCGAGCTGTGTGGGGGTGTGTTTGAGGTAGTAAGAATACACACACGAGTCAGCTTTGGGAATGCACTCAGTTGCTACAGTGCATGTTCCCAAAATAGATTGAGGCCTCTCAGTCTGTACAATTAGGCGTGAGATCCTTGTCTAGAATTGCCAGTGGGCGCAAAGGAAGAGTCGGTGAGCTGTCCCTGATAGAACTCTGGCTCAGCTGTTCTGGGAATTTGCTGTTTCACGAAAAACTAAACTCTCATTTAGAGGTGTGTGTCTTTCTAAATGACCCTTGATTAAAATGACATATACTAACATCATGTAGTTCTAGCTTGACAGCTTTTAAATATAATATTCTGGAAGGGTAAGGGAAAAGTATGTTAAGTTTTGAAAAGAAAAAAATTGGTCAGGAGTGGATTCAATATCTATTCTGGGTTTCTAGTGAGTCTGTGGTAGTGTTGCTATAGTAACTGCAGTGCATGAACATAGATCCATGGGGGGGAGCAGGGAAGGAAAAATGCTTTGCTCATTGGGCTTCAATGGGGGAAGAAATGTACTTTTTCTGTCTTGTGGTAAACCAAGCATGGCCATGAAGTGTGTCTTACCTCTCCTTTTAGACACCTCAAATAACTCCACCACCTGTAATAATACCGAAGAAGAAAAGATCCATTGGAGCTTCACTGAATCCTTTTTCTATGCACACCCCTAAGGTAAAGTGTGGAAATACCTTCAAACTCGATGTACATTATTGCTTAAAATTTATTTTGTTGCTTTTCTATGTGAGCGAAATACCTTTGAATGTCTTCTTGATTTTTGTTTTAAATTAGGACTCCCATTTCATTATATAGTTTCATGTATTTCAAAAATAGCATGTGCCTGCTTTTGCCATAGTAAATTTTGTGGTAAGTAGCATGTGTTTATTATAGGTATTACAACTGTGCTAAATGTAATACTTTTCCTCCTGGAAACAAGTGTTTTTTTGTAAACCTAGGTAAAAGTAAAATAATTGAAGCTGTTACATTAATAATACACAAAATCGTTTTATAAATGGGAACTGTCATTATCTCTGGGCAGGGCAGGACAGTGTGCATATTTTTAGTATGCAGGTCTAACTGACTAAACATTTAAAAACATTTACAGGTAGTTCCTACAGGAAAAACTGCTTCCCCTGTCTCAAAGAAGGAGCCTCTGTTAACTCCTATTCCTCTTCAACGTGCTGAATTTGCTGGTAAGTAAGATGTCAGGCAGAAGTACAAGAGTGTGGAGGAGTTGCAAAGTGCTGCCAAAAATGGAGGACCCAGGAAGGAGGAAGTGGAGGCGATTTTGAAGGTATTTGTGATAGCAAGTTTAAGTGTGAAAGATTTGAATTCATAGCAGTACAAGTTACAAGGTACATCTGATTTGGAGGTTGATGAGATGCAGATACAGTGTGGGAAAAGAGTAGGCCCCTATGGCTGTGCTGGGGAGGCCTGTGTGCTCCATGGCAGCAGTTTATGATGGGAATGTGCCACGATGCCCACAGGAGAGCCAGCACCAGCAGCAGTGTGTACACACGACAAGAAGGATTCGGGGGCAATAGATTTTGAAGATGGTGACTTTGATGAGCCCATGGAAGCTGAGGAGGTGAATGTGGAGCCTGTGGCTGCTAAGACCTGTGACCAAGCGAGTGAGCCAGCAGAGGTGGTGAAACCCGAGGCAGATCTTGGGAAAGGGACCACGCCCTGCTTGTAAGAGCATTTTATGACTTTTCTGGCAAGTAGTGCTACAATTGCTTTGTTGGATTTTGAAAAGTTTTTTGAAAATGTGATTTTTGCAGAGGAGGTTTTCTCCCAGATGTCTCTTGTTGGGACATTGATCAGGAAGATGACAGCAGTTTCTCAGCCCAGGAAGTTCAATTGGATTCCAGTCACCTGCCACTGGTAAAAGGGGCAGATGAGGAACAAGTGTTTCAGTTTTATTGGCTGGATGCTTATGAAGATCAGTACAACCAACCAGGTAATCATACTGTATGTCTTTAATGTGGAGTAGCGCCTGTTCCTTAAATGTGTTAGTGGTTGTAATTGGCACAGGCTCTGCACTCACATACGTATATAGTAAGGGTGCATGAGGCACCTGAATGGAGAGGAGCTGTGTGATGTGAATAATCCTCAAAGTTGCTTTTTCCCAAAACCGGTTAGTTATATATGGAATGTGTACTTGTAGTTTACCTTTGATGTATCCAAAGTTATAGTTAATATACTTTAAATGGAGATTGTCATGAATTTGTTCATTTATTCAGCAATTTAAACCCAGTTTTGTGTGCCAGGCACTGAGATGGGGTGACCAGGCTGGACAAATTCTTTATCCTAATGGAACTTACATTCTAGTGGGGTGGGAGCAAGTGGAGGGGAATAGGCAATAAATAAGGTAAGTTGATTAATGGTTTAAAGGCAGTTAGTTGGGGGATGGACTTGGAGGGCCTATCTAAGGAGATCACCATTGGGCTAAGATTTGAGGCACATGCAGATCTGAAGAAAGAGCATTTCAGCCTGATGAACCAGTAAGCATAGGCCTGGAGGGAGAAGGGAGGTGGCTTGTTGGTTGCAGCATAGTAATCAAGTGACAAGATTGGTAGAAAATGAAGTTGGAGAAAAAGGCCTAGGGCAGATGATGAAAAACCTTGAAAGCCATATTAAGGAGTTTAGGTCTTCTTTCAAGAGCCATGGGGAGATGATGGAAGATTTTAAGTACCAGCAGGATGGGTGGGATGGTGTTCTCATGGTTGGGCATGCATTTTAACAGGAACCCTCCAATTTGTGTGGAGAATAGCGCTTGCGCATTTTTGTGTGTGTGTGTGTGTGTGTTGGGGCTGGAATGGGGTAGTGGAAAAGTGTAGAAGCACTGGAGATGAGTCAGTGCAGGACAGGTGTGTGGTGGAGAAAAGTGAATGCATTTAACATGTATTTTGACATGAACTTGTTGATGGATTGATGTGAGGGTTGACAGAGAGGAGGGATGAAGATTGATTCCCAGGTTCTTCTCCGAATGAGCTGATACTATGAATTCTGACTCACAAAAGCCAGGAGGTTCTCCAGTTTCCTTTTGTGCTCCTTTGAGCCCTTCTTCACCACAGGGTGGGGCATGACAAAAATCTGTTGGATTAATAGAAAATACACCCTTAAACAGAGTGACTTTTATTCAGACCCATTTCTGCATCTGAGGGTAGAAGCAAACTATTTTTCAAAATGGTTTCCTGGAGGCTGTATCCAATGAAAATGGAGTGTAGATGTCAGTGAAGCAAGTGAATGAGTAAGAAGAATAAGTATTAATTGTCAAACTTGAAGGCCAGATTTACCTTTAAGATAATCAGGCATTGACTTCAACTGGAAAGACCTTAATGGTCTCTCAGAGGGGAAACAGAAGCGGTAATATGTTTCAGCTTATCGAATGTGTAGAAACTCTTGCAGAGCCACTTGAGTAGCAAACTGCCATGTATTAGTTCCTTAGGTAAAGATATAAGCAGTCTTAGAAATGGTATCATATCTATTTTAGCTAGGGAAGGTCAGTTTGGTTAGACCCTGTCACCTCTTTGACTACCTCTTTACTTGCCAGTGGGAGGTAGGCTGGCAGGTGTGATTACATGAGGCTGAGCAAATATTTCCCATCCAATGCGTAAGCCCAGGTTGTCCCATTGTACTGCTGCAGGGGACACCATTTTCACATGTGCTTCATAGGACCTCTGGAGCATGGCCGTGTGAGTGGTACTCACTGGAGTACCACATGGTGGGCCTGCCCTTCCCAGTACTACTGTCTGCTTTGCTGTATCTGCTTGATGTTAGATTTGATTCTCTGTGTTGGTTAATGGTCCAGTCAAACCCAGAAATGTGGGGGGCAGCTTTGATTCCCCCTTTTCCTCACTTCCTTCATCAAGTCTTACTAGTTTCCTCTCCTAAAGTAGACGAGGTGTCTTGTCTTTCTCCTCACAATTCCCACCTCTGATCCCTTCTTGCCTACATCACACCAGCTTTCTAACCCCTCAGCTCACATTGTGGCCTGAAGGGTAACTCTGACCCTGTCATTTCCTTATTAAAATACAGCCCCAGCCCTAGCTGGATTGTCTCAGCCTGCAGACTGAAGGGTCCCAGGTTCGATTCTGGTCAAGGGCGCATGCCTAGGCTGTGGGCTTGATTCCCAGTAGGGGACGTGCAGGAGGCAGCCAATCAATGATTCTCTCTCATCATTGATGTTTCTATCTCTCCCTCTCCCTTCCTCTCTGAAATCAATAAAGATGTATTTAAAAAATAAAAAAAATAAAAAATAGCCTCATTGGTAATTGCTTATAACATAAAAGTTCAAGTTCCTTAGCAAGGCTTCCGGTGCCTACCATGCATGACTTTTGTGCCCTAGAAATAGCTCCCTGTCTGTGCCTGATGCTCTTTATACCTTGTCCATTTATTCATTGTGTTTGATGGAATGCCCTCATGTGACTCAGCCCGTGTCATCTCCAGGAAGTTTCCTAATCCTCCAGACTGGCCCCAAGAGCCCTTTCTCTGTGACCCTATCATACCCTTTTCCATCATAGCATTTGTCATATTATTTTGAAAATATCTGATTCTGTGTTTTTGTTTCCCCTAAAGCCTTTTAACTCCTGGAGGCCTGGGACCTTTTATTTCCAGCTTTTAGTGTGATGCCAGGCATATAATAGGTGTTTAATAAATGATTATTGAAATAAACTGCAGAGATTGACAATCCTGTAGACAGATACACAGGAAAGGTTTCAGAGATCCAGAGTTGCATTCGCTACTATACTGAGTTTGCCTCTTGAAGCCTTATAGCAGCATGGTGTAAGAATAGGTAGCATAGTCCTGGCTGGTTTTGTACAATGGTTAGAGCATCAGCCCATGCACTGAAGGGTTGCAGTTTTGATTCCCGGTCAAGGGCATGTACCTGGGTTGTGGGGTTGCTCCCTGTCCCGGGTTGGGGCGCTTGCAGGAAGCAACCAGTCGATGTGTCTCACATCTATGTTTCCCTCCCTCTCTCCCTCCTTCCTTCTCTCTCTGAAAAGCAATGCAAAAAGTATCCCCAGGTGAGGATTAACCATAACAAAAAGAATGGGTAGAACAAAAGTAGATGGTGCACCCGCCCCAGGTTAATTCACATACGTATAAATCATCAGATTGCTAGTGTCAATTGCCAAGGATTACAACCTTAAGAACAACAATCCTCTTTCTTTCCTGTGTGAAAAGGAGTGTATTATTTCCATCTTTTGTTTACTGGTTAATACTCTTATTAAAAAACAGAGCATTGTTTTACAGGGTAAGGTCTTGAGCTACATTGTCCACTGTGATAGCCACTGGCCACATGTAGCTCTTTAAATTGAAATCAGATAAAATGAAATAAAATTTAAAATTCAGCTTCTCAGCCAATAGCCACATTGCAGGTGCTCAATAGCCACATGTGGCTAGTAGCTACCATATTCATGGATGTCACAGATACAGACAGAACAATTCCCCCAAAGCCTTTTTTGACTACCTCTTTGTTACTTGCCATTGGAACTTCTGGGGGGGAGGGGGCTTTTATTTCCAGCTTTCAGAGCAATGCCAGGCAGTGCTGAAATTTCTTTTTTTTATTGATTTTATTTTTAGAGAGAGAGGAAGGGAAAGAGAGAGAGAAACATACATGTGAGAATGAAACATCGATTGCCTGCCTCCTGCATGCCCCCTACCTGGGATTGAGCCTGCAACCTGGATATGTGCTCTGACTGGGAATCCTTTCAGTGTACTGGATGACACCCAACCGAGTCACGTAGGCCTGGCAGTGCTGACATTTCTATCGGCTAGTGCTAGTCTGTATCGTAATAGATATCGGAGGTTAAAATTGAGGCACTGAAGCACAGGTATATTTGCGAAGCAACCAGTTTATACTATGTATTGTTGAATTCCTGGTACTAATCCAGCCGTGGGCAAACTACCTGGCCTGTTTGAAATGAATAAAACTAAAAAAAAAAAAAAAAAGTACCCTTTTATGTAATGATGTTTACTTTGAATTTATATTAGTTCACACAAACACTCCATCCATGCTTTTGTTCCGGCCCTCCCGTCCAGTTTAAGAACCCATTGTGGCCCTCGAGTCAAAAAGTTTGCCCACCCCTGTACTAACCCATAGTCTTGGATAAGCCTTTTCAACCACCCTTGGGAAATACTTTGCAATTGAAAGAGGTACTTGTCTGTCATTGGTCTGTCTTCCAAATGCTAAGGTAAAAGGAATTTTCTAGTGCTGGATAATGCCTTAGAGATCTTCTAGTCTAGTAATTCACTTACAGAGGAGGAAGCTGAGGTTCTGAAACTGAAGTGGTCAGCTCTTCAGCGGCAGAGTTCTGGGCTTCTCACCCTCAGTCCTGCTGTTCTGTGCTACTTTTCAAGTTGTGTCCTCGTGATCGATGCCAATGGGTTAAATAAGACGGCTTTTAAAAAGTCCTTTAATCTCAGAGGGTTGAACAGTTTCATCTTGATCACTGAGCCTTGGTGAAATCAATGCTGCTAATAAAAACGAAGTACTCCCATAGACCCTGTTATTGTTTCTCAGTTTCTTACAGATTCTAAATAAGTCAGTTGTTGCTGAATGCTCCATAATTATGAAAAGAATCTTACTCTTTGCATATGGGAAGATATCCTGTCTTCATTATGACTTTTTAAAGGTTGAATAATCCTGACTGCACCTGGTTTCAGCTAGTTACTGGGGGAGGGGGTGGAATCTTTGTTTACCATGATCTTTTTGTGGCAAATGAGGCATAAACAGTGTCAAATGTGTTGCATGAAGTGTGATATTAGTTTGACTGTAAAATGAGCTATTTGAATCTTTGAATCCAATATTAGGGCCTTTATTTTTCTTTGCTTGGAATTTTGTTTTTTTTCATCTCTAACTGTTATAAGGATGACTTTTAATTTTCTGCACTACTGAGATTTTTTCTTTTTAATCATCGACACAGTCCCCCCTTCTCTCACCCCAACCCCCCCATCTGTCTCTTTCCCCCCAGATGAAAATCACACAACTCTTAGAATTTTAATCATCTGCAGAAATGAAAATTCTTAGATGGTCTTATTTCTACTAGAACGAGTGACAAAAAGGAAGCACTGATGAGCTATCTTGTGAAACTGGAGTAATTAGCCTTATGTACAGTATAGCCTTTAAATATGCCAGAATTTTCTTAATGTCTCAGACAAGTGGCTGTGTTGAGTAACTGTGTTGGTTACTGCTGTCTAATTATTCATAGAGTCCAGAATTTAGCACAGTGATAATCTCTTAGTTTGACTAACAAATCTCTGGAGTCCTATCTTGATGGCCAGTTTCCATGAACAATGAATTGATGTCTAGAAAGGCTTTCTTTGACTTTGTATTATATATTACAGAGGGATCTCGAAAGGAGTGTGTCTGCTGAGTTGGTTATTAGCCCATTTGTTGAACTGAAATAGAAGAGAGGAACATTATAAACACTACCTAGCTAGGTGTCTTAAGTCTGTGAAGTCAAAGGGGTGAAATAGTAGATAGTACTTGAACCCTATTATGAGACATTTATTATTATATGGAATAAGATATATGAGATAAATTGTTTTTCCCCAAACACAATTTTACATATGGGAAAATACTGAGGTACCGCACATAATTATCCTTACACATGAATGTTAATTTTTATCAGTAAGTACAGCGCTAAAAAGGAATTTAGCATTCTCAAAGTTCTCACAAGAGGTTTAAATATGAGATTTGTTGGACAGTAGTTTGCTTTTTTGTTTCTTTTACTCTGGGGAATCCTGGTTCGGGGGAAAATGTATTTTGTGTTTTTACCCAATATTGACTTAGGATGGCTCCCTGATTCCCCAGGGGTTTCTACACTGACTTGGGGTGTCTCAGTAGTTCCCCAGTGTGTCTACTGAGGCCTGTGATAGCTCCCTAATAACCAAGGTTTGTCTCTATTTACCTAGATGTCTCCCTACTTTTGGAAAAAATGTTTACACCAAGAATCACTCTGTCCTCCTACTGGTCACAGGTTTTACCAATGTGGTATTGTCATATGGCATAAGTACTGAAAAAAGGAACTGGTCTTGGGGACTGGACATCAGATATAAATTTGCTGTAAAAATAATTTACCATGAAGGCATAAATGTGTGGACACATTCAGTCTTTGTAGTGCTCCTTTAATGTGATGTAATTGAAATGTTTCTTTTTTCATGTTTTTTTCTTATTTTAGGTGTGGTATTTCTGTTTGGCAAAGTTTGGATCAAATCTGCTGAAACCTATGTGAGCTGTTGTGTCATGGTGAAAAACATTGAACGAACGCTATACTTCCTTCCCCGTGAAATGGTAAATGTTAGTGATTAGCTTCTAATCCTAAGTGCATTCTGTGTTCTGCCACCAGCCCTATTCTTTCTTTTTTTTAACTTCAAATACAATTGCTGTGTGTGTGTGTGTGTGTGTGTGTGTGTGTGTATTTATTTTAGTGATTTCAGAGAAAGGAAGGGAGAGGGAGAGATAGAAACATCAATGATGAGAGAGAATCATCAATCAGTTACCTCCTGCATGTCCCCCACTGGGGATGGAGCCCGCAACCTGGGCAGGTGCCCTGCCCAGAAATTGAACCATGACCTCCTGGTTCATAGGTGGATGCTCAACCACTGAACCACACTGGCCAGGTGTCCACCAGCCCTATTCTTCAACAGGGCTATGAATTAGCCACAACCTTGATGCTTTTTCTTGCTGTCTGCCTAGTCACCACTGTTTGGCAGCAGCTCCATTAGAAGTTGGGGAAAGTTGAGAAATGAAGTAAAACTCTATTTGCAACTTGTTGGAGTGTGAAAGAGTATAACATTGTCTGAGTTTTAGTATGTGATGCTGTCTTTCCCCCAACTTCTCATTTCCATAGTAATGACAGCTGGGAGTGTATGGCTCTAAAATGTGGCATAGAGTTTGGCCCAGTTTTCATGCTTTTGTTGTATAGGCAACAGTATCATTTCATCCACAGCCATTTAACAGGGTCAGCTCCATTTGCTTCTCCTTTTTTATTGGGACTTAACATCCACACTCTCCTCCCCATCTGAGTTGAACTGTGAATATTCTTGGTCAGTATTTACAACACTTATCCCATTTTGTAGGATCGATCAATTGATCATCTTTATCTCTGGTTTGCTTTTATGATGCCATTGGGAGGAATTGGGCATTGGGTTTAGGACATTTTGGGGTGTGTTTACATATTTGAACTCACTTGTAAGACTGTTCTGTTACATGTTTAAATGGGGGAAGATGAAAATTGATTTAGATTTGGGTTTTTGGTGGTTGAAAGATTTATTTACAGATACTCTTTTTCCCCCCCTCCCCTTTCCTCTCCATGGGAGAGCAGAAAATTGATCTAAACACAGGGAAAGAAACAGGAACTCCAGTTACAATGAAGGATGTTTATAGTGAATTTGATGAGAAAATAGCAACAAAATATAAAATTATGAAGTTCAAGTCCAAGGTTTGTATTTGGTGATAAATTTTTCCAGCTTTAATTATTAGTTGATTGTTGTTTTCTGATTTAGCAAATAGTTGTTGCATATCTTATTTGTGCAAACTGCCCTCTGTGTGGCTATAATTCATTGAATAGAAATTTCATAGTTAGCAATGTAAAACCTTGTTGGATTTGTAAAAATTTTTACTTCTCTTTATACTGCTTATAAAATAATCACTAATTTGCATAGAAAGAGCACTCATAGCAAAGTAATTGCTTCCAATAATTAAAGCATATCTTGTGATCTTATTCCCAAATGGAGAAGAACTGGTTCTGACCTTGTTTGTATTAATTATTGCCAAGTTGTCTTAGAAGGTTAAGTGAGGTTTTATCTTTAAAAATTAGGGACTGTGATGCTATTCTGATTCAATAAAATCTTCTGCTCCTGTGATACATATTGATCAACTGTGAGATATTGACTTTGTGAGATATTGATGCCTTTGGCCATCATCATGGGGGCTGTAACTCACTCAACATACTGGCTATTAACATACTGGCTATTAACAGTAATTGCAATAAAGGGCGGGTTGAGTTGCTGAAGATATGGCTAATGGTCTTAACTATTTGAGCTTTGAATTATGGCTGATGGATCAAGTCTCTAAAATTCTAAAAGCAGTGTGGTGTAATGGTGAAGAGCATAGGTGCTGGGCAATACACCTTGTGCTTCTAAGTCCTAGCCTTACCGCTTCCTAAGTCCAGGGTCGTCACAAGAGCTATTTCAAGAGTTGCTGGAAAGGTTAACTTGATTAATTCATTTTAGGTTATTAAAACATTACTTGGTACATAGCAGGCACTCAGTAAATATGAGCTATAGTTATAATGCTAATTATTAATTTTTCTAGTAAGATGGGGTTGCTTAATATTAAAGAGTAGCAAATTATTTAATGCATTAAAATTACAAAATTTTTTAATGTTTATTGACCTTGAATGCAAATATTTCAAGTTCTGTAATGTCTAAGAGAAGTCTTTTTAGCATTTAGTTATTGGGTGTTTTAGTCTTAGTTGAAAGGGGAAACAGGTGCTGCATTGGCTTTATTTACCTCCGTGTTCCATAAGGATGTTAGATTCCTAATGATTAAATGCAGGGACATGCATTGTGTATGTAATGCTTGTCAATTTATTTTGTGAAGGTTTTGTCTAAATGATTTTAACATATTTGCTTACCCAGATAGTAGAAAAGAACTATGCTTTTGAGATACCTGATGTTCCAGAAAAATCTGAATACTTGGAAGTTAGATACTCGGTAAGTCAAACAAAGAAAATTACTGGGTTTTGGTTGAAAATGACACTGTTCTATTTTTGAAATTTCAATTGGCTTTCAATTAGTATTGGCAGAGCTCCTCAAGCCCACAGTTCATGGAGGTGGATTCATAGTAATGAATAATTAAATTAAAATGGATAAAAATTTAAATACATAGACTACAAATTGTACTGCTTTTCTCTGCATCTTTAAATAAATAAATTGAAACTGCAGAACTGATTGTTAAGTGGAACAAATGCCACATGATGGAGTTTACCATCATTAGTCTGTTGAAGTGTTCCTTCTGAGCAGTGAAAAGGTGAGAGATGAGAGCGTCAGTACTGTTACTATAGTGCTGCTCTTGTTCCCAGGACAGGTAAGGTCATGGTTATGGGCTATTAATTAATTAACTGGACCTTAACCTCTTTTTACTTTTGATATAGTGATCCCACATGTTGGAAAAGGGAAACTTTTAAGAAATGTTTCTGACAGTGGTGATGAAATGTACCATGGAAGCATTTTGAATGAGTCCCATTCTCTTGCTTTTATTCCCCTAATGCAGTGGTACTATTTGGCTGTGTTTTTTTTTTTTATCAGTAAGGCATGTATGATTCTGGACAGAAATCCTCTTTTGGGGAGCTTCTTGGCCTATTTTTCTTCTAATGGATGTCATCAAGATGCATTATTTTTTCATTGTGAATTGTTTTTGTTTCCTACTGTGAATTGTTTTGGATTTCATTTGTGGCAAATTACATTCCATATATATAAAAGGAGTTTCTTCTGGTACTTCGTAGAGAGGCTTTTGTTTATTTCAAATATAGACTTTGGAAAATGTGAAGTAATAGTTTTAAACAAAAAAGATTTTTTCTTTTTTGCCTTTTTCAGTCTGAAATGCCACAGCTTCCTCAGGATTTGAAAGGAGAAACTTTTTCTCATGTATTTGGGACTAACACATCCAGCTTGGAACTGTTCTTGATGAACAGAAAGATCAAAGGACCTTGTTGGCTTGAAGTTAAAAATCCACGTAAGGAAAATTTTACTTTCATAATGCTAAGTAAATTGCTGATAGATGCGGTTTTTAAAAGGGAAGTTAGGGAATTGGTCTGTGTATTTCAGTGTGCCCACTTCCTTTTTTATGTATTTTTCCTCAAGGTTTTCCTTGAGTGAGGACAGGGAATATGTTTAGAATAATTTTATCATTGTAATGCCTGTCAGTGTAATCAGAGAGAGGCCTTAGTTAGCCCAGGTGGCAATTGGTCGCATCCCTCATTGGGCTGCTGTCAGTGTGGACTTCCAGCCTGGCTGATGTGGCCCACCTCTTCTCCCTAGTTAACTGCTAACCTCTGAAGGAGGGCGAGTACCACTGTCCAGTGTGGATAGTGCTTAGTCTCTTATCTGATGTTTTTCGGTATTTGCATCTGTGATACTCTGTTTTGGCTTCACAAATCTCTTAAAAATGTTTTGTGATTTCTCCAAGGCAGTGGTTTTTATTTTATTTAAATTTATTTTATTTTATTTTTTTAAAATTCATTTTTATTGATTTCAGAGTGGAAAGGAGAGGGAAAGAGAGATAGAAACATCAATGATGAGAGCGAATCATTGATCGGCTGCTTCCTGCACACCCCCCCACCAGGGATGGAGCCCACAACCCAGGCATGTCCCCTGACTGGGAATCGAATTGTGACCTCCTGGTTCATAGGTTGATGCTCAACCACTGAACCATGCTGGCTGGGCACGTTTCTGTTGTTGTTTTTTTTAAACCTATTTTGGGTCCTGGAAAATCTGATGGAGGCTGTAGACCTATTTCCCAGGCAGACGAACATATGTGTGTACACACACACACACACACACACACACACACACAAGGATTTGCATACAATCCAATAGTGTGGTTTATTGTTACTTAAATGTTATAAGACATTGTTATTAGAAGATGGGATTGAAGATTTTCTCAGTTAATCACAGATGTCTTAATTGTAGTATTTTTTTCTTTTTCCATAAATGGCTTTTGCTGTGTTGTATTTGTTCTCTTTTAGAGCTCTTGAATCAGCCAATCAGCTGGTGTAAAGTTGAGGCAATGGCTTTGAAACCAGACCTGGTGAATGTAATTAAGGATGTTGGTCCTCCCCCTCTTGTGGTGATGTCTTTCAGCATGAAGACAATACAAAACCCAAAGACACATGAAAATGAGGTAAAAAAAAAAATAGGACAGATTTTGTATGTATGCCTTAGATGCAAATACTTGCCTGAACTTATACAGCTTTTCTGCAAGGGAAAGTTGTTCTTTTTGAAGGGCAAAGAATACTAATTCACTACCAAACTCTTTTAAAAGACTTAAATTAATGACTTATTTATTTTTGGGTTTTAAAATTTTTTATTTTGGAGAACTTTAAATAGACATACAATAATTTAATGAACTCCCATATACCAATCAATTATATTTCAGCAATTAGCAAGATTTTGTCACACCCCCTCCTTTTTTCCTCCTGAAGTAGTTTAAGGCTAATCTCTGACATTTGTGTCATTGCATCTCTCAAAGCATGCATACTTTCCTATATAATACCATTAATCACCTAAAAACATTAACAGTGATTCTTTGATATCATCTAAAATATCCAGTCCATAGTCACATGACTCCTTTTCTCCAAAATGTCTTTTAGTGTTGGTTTATTTGAATCAGGATTCATACAAGAGTCACAGATGGTGTTTAATTTTTATGTCTCTTGAATCTCTTTTAAACAGGAGCTGCTCCCCCAACCCCTTACAGTTTTTTTCCCCCCAGTGATTTTTGACTTAATGAAGAATAACTGTCGGTTCTCTCATAGAACACCCCATTTTCTGTTTTTGTTTGGATTTATTCTTCTATACCAGAGGTTGGCAAACTATGACCTGTGGGCCAAATCCAGCCTACCACTTGCTTTTGTAAATAAAGTTTCTTGGAATATAGCAATTTCATTCATTTACATATTATCTGAAGATGCTTTTGCACTACAGAGGCGGAGTTAGTAGCCATGCCAGAGACCATAAGCCCTGCGAGGCCTACAGTATTTTCTATCTGGCTCTTTATAGGAAAAGCATGCAACCCCTGCTTTCCTAATAAAATGTTTAAAGCATTCATTCATATGTACTAAAATCTTTATCTTTTAATATTCTTGGTGGTTTTGTTGAGAATGCAGAATACATAGTAGGTGTTTGATAAGTGATTTATTTTCCTCTTTTTTTGAAGATTATTGCTGTGGCAGCTTTGGTTCATCATAGCTTTGCATTAGATAAAGCACCGCCACAGCCTCCCTTCCAGTCACACTTCTGTGGTATGTATTTTTAAAGCTGGTTTACTAATGGCTTGATTTTAGTTTTTCTTTTTTCTTTTTCTCCAACTGTTGGATCACTAACTTGTTTTTTAAAATGTTTTCAAAAGTAGTGAGTGTTTTATTGGATTGGTTGCCTCTTATTCAGCTGGTTTATTTTGTTCTAGGAGAAGTCAGGAGGCAGTTTGATATCTTTTTCTGTTCCAATGGTTATTCTATTGGGATGGAGTTTTTTTTCCTGGTTCAAACTTATGCTTTAACTACTTTCTTTTCATGGTGTCATTCCACCAACTCATCACAAAAGCCTGTTTGTTTTGGCTATTCTTTTGAGGTCCAACAACATGACCAATGGAAATTCTTGATTCTCTTTACTCTTTAGAGATTGGGGGAAATTTATATTTAAGACAGTTCCCATTTGGAAACACTCAGTGTATGTACACTTGAAATTGGCTAAGATGTGTGTTGAATCTTTATTTTTCGTCATTTTTACAGTTGTGTCTAAACCAAAGGACTGTATTTTTCCATATGCTTTTAGTGAAGAAATAAAGAAAAAGGTAAAGGAAATTATTTATTTCTTTTAAATATGAAGCATTTATTTGTTTAGATTGAAAAAAGGAGGATGGTGTGGATTAGTAGAAACAGGCTATTTTATGTTAATCGATTGTATCTATTCTTGGTACATCGTACTGTGACATTGACCCCTTAAAATGTATTAGAAATGTAAAACTAAAAACATTGTTTAGCAATGTTTAAATGTTTCACCACCTGAAAATAGTGGAATTCTACAGTGTATGAGGTTCAAACCTTCCTTTAGATAGCTTAATAGGAAGCTTTTCCAAAACTGTATGATCAGGTGATTACTGTTTTGGGAAATTGTAGGGCAGAGTGCTACACTTCCCCTTCACCTTCCCCTGATCAGCTTAAAGGAAGTCCAGTGTAGTTGGGAACACTGTGCATATTAAAGGGGACAAGTATGAGAATGGTTGATGTGGGCTTGTCCAAATAGATCAGTGATTTCTAAACTCCCAGTATACTCCATTAAGAAGTTTACTCCAACTATACCCATGGGTCCTTAACAAAATGGGTGGGGGTGGATTGGGGAATTGGATAATGTAGTAAGTTTTTCACAAAAGTAAATGTACTTGAGCCCTAGCTGGTTTGGCTCAGTGGATAGAGCGTTGGCCTGCAGACTGAAGGGTCCCAGGTTCAATTCCGGTCAAGGGCACATGCCCGGGTTGTGGGCTCGATCCCTAGTAGGGGGTGTGCAGGAGGCAGTGATCAATGATTCTCTCATCATTGATGTTTCTGTCTCTCCTCCCTTCCTCTCTGAAATCAATAAAAATATATATTTTTAAAAAGTAAATGTATTTGATGTAAAAGATTTCTTTTTGAGAGCATATGTTGTTTCTTTTATGAAATGATGGTGTTGGTAAATTTATAGGTTTTTTTTTAATGTTCTCACTTGACAAAATTAAAAGTTAGCAACCTATCAGGTTCTACTTATTTTAAGTTGGCTTGAGAAGTCCAGTACCCTGGTGGTACTGTTAGATCAGGCTGTTATTTGTGAAGTGCCCTGAATTACCTATCCAAGTAGAAATAACCACGAAAATTCATTCCATTAGAGTCAAACTGATATTTTTTTAGTCAAACTAGGTATAGAAAACATACAGCCTTCAACTTTCATTTTAGGAGCGTCTTAATAAATGGATCTTTTGAAACTTGATTTATGGTTAGTAATCCAAGTGGAAGCCTTTTGTGTGAAGATAAGTTTTATTTATATTTAAGACACTTGTAATTCTTAAATGAATGTTTGCGTTTAGTCTAGTTTCTTATTTATACATTCTTACACCACTATTTGATATTAGTTTATACAGTCCTTGGAACTTCTTTGTGTGGTAAATACATAAACAGTGAAGTCTAAGAAAGTTGGTACTCTGATTCATGTGCTATAAAATGTGTCCAGATGACAAGTGTGTCCCTGTGGAGGGACATCTCTGCACTTGATAATGCTCAACACTTAAAAATTTTTTTTCATTCACACTTTTATTACCAGTATAAGCTCCTCAGAGACTTTATGCAATTAAGGCAAAACCTATAATCAGGAATTTTATTGCTGCATTTAGTTTTGAGCTGGGTAGTTTGTTTTAACCCTAAGAAATCTTAACCCTACCTGAGCAAGGAAGCAAGGTACAGTACTTGAGAGTAAAGTCTGACTGGTTTGTTTGTTTTTTATCTAATAGAAAGTGAAGGTTGAGATTGCTGCAACTGAGAGAACACTGCTAGGGTTTTTCCTTGCAAAGGTTCACAAAATTGATCCTGATATCATTGTGGTAAGTAGTTGTTTGATCATTTCATGGGGAAGCTCTTCATTCCTTAGTTGTTTTAGTTTGATTTGATTGGCATTTTTTTTTTTTGAGCAGCAAAGAATCATTTCAGAGTGAAAGAACCCTATAGATTGGAGGGAATTGCTGTACTTGCTGCTAACAGAAAGGGGGGAATATCCCAGCCCACTACAAGATAGTATTTTTCCTGTAATAGAAAGGCAACTTATGAATTATTACAGAAGTTTATGCTAATCCGGTTGCACTTAGAGACCACCAGCCTGTAAGTTAATAAACTTGGGTCAACTGTTGGTATCTCCAGAATTTTGGCATAGTGGTCCAGCTGTATAGCGACCATAGGAGTTAATTCACTTGGTTTGGTGCCAATCCCCGAAGTGTAAGTATTTGAAGTTTATGAGCTCAGTGGACCTCTTTGATATATTTCTTTGAGAGCTCATGGCCAGGGATCATTTTTTCTCTTGATGACTGGGTATGCTCCCCTGAGGTAGCAAGAGGTAATAAGTCATTGAGTTATCTTTGCCCCAATTCTTTTCCTTAATTTTTTTTAACTTTCAGTGTTCATTTTTTATTGGTTTCAGGTGTACAGCTAAGTAGTTAGACAATCAAATACTTTGCATAGTGTCCCCCTTGATAGTTCCTGTACCCGCCTGGCACCATACATAGTTATTACA
The DNA here is from genome assembly GCF_014108235.1 of Myotis myotis. Classification (NCBI taxonomy): domain Eukaryota; kingdom Metazoa; phylum Chordata; class Mammalia; order Chiroptera; family Vespertilionidae; genus Myotis; species Myotis myotis. The sequence continues at coordinate 117,283,628 of NW_023416346.1, read as the reverse complement.
ATATTATTGACTATATTTCCTACACTTTACTTACATCCCCGTGACAATTTTGTAACTACTACCAATATGTACTTCTTAATCCCTTCAACTTCTTTCACTCAGTTGCCCAACCCTCTCCCCTCTGGCAGCTACCAGTTTGCTCTCTGTGTTTATGTGTCTCTTTCAAGTTTGCTTGTTTGTTAATTTTGTTCTTTAGATTCCACATGTAAGTGAAAGCATATGTTATTTGTCTTTTTCTCACTGGCTTATTTCACTGAGCATAATACCCTCTTGGTCCATCCACGCTGTCACATTTGCCCCAATTCTTAAGAATCATAAAGCAACATTTTATTTTGTTTCTTCTGACCTTCCTTAGTTTGTTGGCTCCTTGATAGGAGTCCTTCCTTTTGTCTTTTTTTTCTGAATTTGGGAGGGAAGTAGGATATAAATGCTTATATTTTAAATGTGCTATTGGTAATATGATTACATGGAAGGAAGCCTTGCAAACATGTTCGCCATATATTTCTTTGCATTCATTTTTGCTCTTGGACACCTTTCCTGACAAGGTGTAGCCAAAGTACCGAGAGTCTATAGGTTGTTACCAGGGTCTCTCCACCCACTTCCCTTATGGTGTTTTAGGACCCATCTTGAAAGTGTCAGGAAGATTCTGTTCACAGTGCCTTACTCTTCTTCTCTGGCTTAGCACTAGACCCTCACTCAGTCTTCACTAGTAGTCTCTCTCTTGGGCCCCAAGAGATGCCATGGTGCCTAGGGTAGCTGGGCTGCTGTAGGGTATTAGAGTCAAGTCTGTGATTGAGAAATCCAAACTGATGTTAAGAGAGAATCCCGACATGGGTTTGAGTCCCTAATTCCAGGCATGATAATTTGGAAATGAGACATCCTCACGTCCTTTGGGTGTCTTAATAGACAAAATTGCTATAAGTATATAGCAGTATATATTTTTAATTAAAATTAATAACTAATCTATTTATTGATCTGATTTATCTTAAACTTCATCTAGTTTTTTAATAAGTATAGGCAGTGAACCATATTATTCACATGGTGGAAATTATCACTGTAGACATGGAAATTTGGTTACATTTTTGAGATATTCTTTATTTGGTATAGTATTGTGTCCTTGGTTTTTTTTTTTTTTACAAGTTTCTTATTTGAACTATTGAGTGGTATTTACTGTGTTGCACATTGCTTAAGAGTCTAAATCAGTAGTGTTTGAACTCAGTTCTTTAGGAAGAAACTAGATGCAGTTCCTGAGCTTTCTAGAAGTCTGTGTAAATGCTATACAACACAAACAGCTTCTTGATTTTTAAAAAAGTAAAATGGAATTGTTTGAATATAGCTTTTACTGATCATGTAAAAAGTGTGGACATTAAAATTTGCCCTTGCCTCCGAGACTGTGAGGCATGAGCTGCAAATTAAAAGACATTATCTGAACCTTGCATCAATTAGGATGAGATAAAGTTTATTTCAGCAATCTGCTTAGCAGCCTTGTGAATGTCAAGGCTAATGAATGCTGCTGATGAATAAGTTCCTGAAGAAGAAAGGATCTCAACCGGAGGTAAGCTCATGATGCCTTCAATTAGAGACCAGAAAAAGAAAGGGCAAAGAAATTCTATGCATATGAAGATAAATCCTCTAATTTGCATTTGATATGTTATTGGCTGTCTTCTTTTTCTGCCTAGGGTCATAATATTTATGGATTTGAACTGGAAGTGTTACTGCAGAGAATTAATGTGTGCAAAGTTCCTCACTGGTCCAAGATAGGTCGACTAAAGCGATCCAATATGCCAAAGCTTGGGGTAATAATAATTTTCAAAATCTTGCTTTTTTAATTTGACTTTTTATATGCTTTGACTAGGAATTGGCTGTCTTGTGGCATGACATTTTAACTTTGGCATTACACATCTTTTCCTTTGAATCTAGCATTTTTATTGGTAAAAGCCACTGCCTAGTTCTTTATTTTCTTTTTTTTTTTAAATTAAAACTTTATTGTTCAGATTACAGTTGTTCCTCTTTTTTCCCCCCATAGCTCCCCTCCACCCGGTTCCCACCCCACCCTCTGCCCTTACCCCTCCCACACTGTCCTCATCCATAGGTGTACAATTTTTGTCCAGTCTCTTCCTGCACCCCCACAACCCTTTCCCCCCCGAGAATAGTCAGTCCAATCCCTTTCTATGCCCCTGATTCTATTATATTCACGAGTTTATTCTGTTCATCAGATTATTTATTCACTTGATTTTTAGATTCACTTGTTGATAGATGTGTATTTGTTGTTCATAATTTGTATCTTTACCTTTTTCTTCTTCTTCCTCTTCTTAAAGGATACCGTTCAGCATTTCATATAAGACTGGTTTGGTGGTGGTGAACTCCTTTAGCTTTTTCTTATCTGTGAAGCTCTTTATCTGACCTTCAATTCTGAATGATAGCTTTGCTGGATAAAGTAATCTTGGTTGTAGGTTCTTGGTATTCATCACTTTGAGTATTTCTTGCCACTCCCTTCTGGCCTGCATAGTTTCTGTTGAGAAATCAGCTGACAGTCGTATGGGTATTCCCTTGTAGGTAACTGACTTTTTTTCCTCTTGCTGCTTTTAAGATTCTCTCTTTGTCTTTTGCCCTTGGCATTTTAATTGTGATGTGTCTTGGTGTGGTCCTCTTTGGATTCCTTTTGTTTGGGGTTCTCTGCACTTCCTGGACTTGTAAGTCTATTTCTTTGACCAGGTAGGGGAAGTTTTCTGTCATTATTTCTTCAAATAGGTTTTCAATATCTTGCTCTCTCTCATCTTCTGGCACCACCATAATTCGGATGTTGGTACGCTTGAAGTTGTCTCAGAGGCTCCTTACACTATCTTCACATTTTTGGATTCTTTTTTCTTTTTGTTTTTCCGGTTGGGTGTTTTTTGCTTCTTCGTATTTCAAATCTTTGACTTGATTCTTGCGATCCTCTAGTCTGCTGTTGGAACTCTGTATAATATTCTTTATTTCAGTCAGTGTATGCTTAATTTCTAGTTGGTCCTTTTTCATATCCTTGAGGGTATCACTAGATTTCTTGAGGGTCTCACTAAATTTATTGTGGTTTCTAGAAAATTCTTGAAAAACCTTATAAGTGTGGTTTTGAACTCTATATCCAGTAGTTTGCTTTCCTCCATTTCTGTCATTTGTGACCTGTTTCTTTGTCTCCACCTTTTTTATGCTTCCCTGTGTTGGTAGAGTGGCTTTGTGTGCTAGGGGTCCTATAGAGCCCAGTGGCTCAGCCTCCCCAATCACCTGAGGTGGACACTCTTGGTGCACCCCTTTGTGGGCTTTGTGCACAGTCTTGTTGTAGTTAAGCCTTAATTGTTGTAGGTATCACTGGGAGGAAATGACCTCCAGGCCAATTGGCTGTGAGAATCAGCTGTGTCTGCTGTGGGAGTACTTCTGTGCTGGAGACACCCTTCTGGGGCAAGACTTGCTTCAGTGGGGTTTTGGTGCTCACTGAGTCTGCCCCCTGAGTGTGTCCCTTATGGATCTGAGGAGTTGTAATCTGGATGGTCCCACTCTGACCACTGGGTACACTGGCTCTTGGATCTCTAAGGAGGTGCTAATTTAGCCTCTGCCTGAGGCTACCCAGCAGGAGCTATGGAGAGATCTGCAGATTCCTCTTCTTTGTTTGGGGTTTGGAGGTGCCCAGATGAGGCCCAGCTGTGAAGCAATGCAAGCTGCTGTGGGGCCTTGGTCCTTCTTTTGGAAGTTCTGGTTCTCTCTGACCCAGCTGCAGTTTGTGAGGTAATTTTCAGATTGCAAAGGGCCAGGCCTTTCATATGCAGAAGCCTCTATGCACAGCTTGGGTGGGGCGGGGTCTCAGGGAATCAACAGGGCGGAGCAAGCAGCTAGGGCTGCTCCTCAGTCCTACCCTAAGAGGACCCGGGTCTCAGTGTTCCGGTAATCGCTGCAGGTACCTCTGAGAGAAAGCCGCCCTCGAGTTCCGACCGATGCCAGACAGTCCAGTTTCTCAAGTGTGAGTCTGGGTCCCCAGAGACTCGCCTGGAACTGGAGTTCAGAGCAGTCGGGAGCTTGAGACTCCCTCCCGATTGAAAAAGACAACCGCGTCCTCAGTTGCCAGCCCTTTCCACGTGCGCCTCCGTACCTCTGCACTTCTGCACCTCCTCTGAGTCTCAGTGTGTTTTTCTCTTTCCTTCTAGTTGTAGAATTTCCACTCAGCCAGCCTTCCTGTGGTTCTGGATGATGTCCGTTTTATCTTTTAGTTGTATTTTTTTCCCCCACTGCCTAGTTATTTAAATTAGCTGTTAGAATCTGGAGACAGCACATATATGTTACCTCCACTTCAGCTGTACCAAAGCACTAGCCTACTGTAGAGCAGAGTTTCAGGGTTCAGAATTCATTGAGTGTGATTATTCAGGGAGGCGATGGGAAGGAAGGATGAGAGGGAGCTGACACTGAATGTATGAGACGGCAATGGGCTAAGTGCCTGCTCTAAAGAACTTGTTCAAAATCATAGGCCTATCTGATTCTTTTAAGTCCATGCACTTTCATTCTACCTGCTTGCTTCACTTAGATCAGTGGTTCTCAACCTTCTGGCCCTTTAAATACAGTTCCTCATGTTGTGACCCAACCATAAAATTATTTTCGTTGCTACTTCATAACTGTAATGTTGCTACTGTTATGAATCGTAATGTAAATATCTGATATGCAGGATGGTCTTAGGCGACCCCTGTGAAAGGGTCGTTCGACCGCCAAAGGGTTGAGATCCGCTGACTTAGATAGATGTTGGTGTTTTGTATGAAGTGCCTTTGTTTCCTAAACTTGATACTGCTCAATGCTTGAAATCTTATTTTACTTAAAGTCTCCAAATAAAATGGGCATGTTGTCTCATCAGAGAACTTAGAAATCTGTACCTTTTATAATGCTCTTCAGAGGATTGGAATTGGAGCTACTGCTCTTGCTTTTTTCCTTATTCATATCTTTGAGGTAATAGAGAGGTTATTAACAATTCATCAGAACACTTGCCTAAATTAACTCGTTACCCTCTTCAAGGTTTTCTTTATATAGCATTTTTTTGGCGAGGTTTACCCTGACAACCCCATTTAAGATTCAGCTTCCCCAAATACGTTGTTTCCTCACCCTGCTCTACTTTTTCTCTTTTCCATATACTTGTTACCCCTAAAACTATAATTTCTTGTTTTATGATACCTATTTTTTATTGTATATTTCAAATGAGATCAGGACTCTTTTCTCTTTTGCTCACTGCTATATCCGAGTACCTAGAAAAGTGTTGTTTAAAAATATCTAATTAATGACTGGATGAATGGAAGAATGAGAGTTTCATTATTGGAATTTTTGGGCTACCCTCAAATAAGTTAGCACAAAATGTTCTCTCTCAGTGCCTGCTTTTCCATACTATTTACTTTTTGTCTTTCCCTTGTAGGGCAGGAGTGGATTTGGTGAAAGAAATGCTACCTGTGGCCGAATGATCTGTGATGTGGAAATTTCGGCAAAAGAATTAATTCGTTGTAAAAGCTACCATTTGTCTGAACTTGTTCAACAGATTCTGAAAACGGAAAGGGTTGTAATCCCTGTGGAAAATATACGAAATATGTACAGGTATGATCTTGGATGCTTCAGAATTGGATTTGTCTTGAAATTAGCAAAAGAAAGACACCAGTACCATTCTTAGGAGCGTGTGGTGCTATTGAGAGGAACATTGTCTTCATGTCAACACCACCATCTCTGTTACTTCAATAATAATTTGAACCATTTTGCCTTTTGAATTATTCTACTTTGATCAGTTTATCTCTATCTCCCTCACTGAACACCATCTTGATGTTTCCTAAGAGCAGTTTGGAAATTAATGTGATATTTATGTTTTCATTCTTAATTCATTAGTTCATGAATTAGTGTAAATATTTTAGAAATATAAAAACTGAGAAATCATTAAGTTATTTAGAGATTGCTCGATTATTTCTTCCAGCTTTATTGAAGTAAAATTGACATAAAATGTGTATATTTAAGGTATGCAACTTGATGTTTGATATACATATACAGTATGAAATAATCATCACATTCAAGCTAATTAGCTTATCACCTTAAAATTTTTTTGTGTGGTAAGACCATTTAAGATTTACCCTCAGCAAATTTTAAGTATATGATACAATATTGTTAACTGTAATCACATTGCTGTACATTAGATTTCCAGAGCTTATTCATTTTGTCTAACTGGAACTTTGTGCTTGATTATTTCTTAAATAAGGTTTCTTCTACCCCTCTGGCCACTTGTTTTCTGCCCATTCTTCCTGAGCCCTTGGACTGCTTCCCTTTCTGACTGTGCTTCTTTTCCAGGTGATCTCATCAAGTCTCAGAGAGTTCAATACCATGTGGGTACTGATGCCTCCCACTGACATTTCTTCAGCTTAGACTTTCCCCTGAAATCCAGACTCATGTAGTCACCTGCCTGTTCTACTTAGTGTCTATTATGAACCTCCAACTTAACTTGAGCTCCTGATCCTTTCCCCTAGGTTCCTCTTGTAGTCTTTCCTTTAGTAATGGTAACTCTTTACTTTTCCGGTGCTGCTGGAAACTTAAGTTGTCCTCAGCCCCAAACCTCTGAGCTAGTCATGATTCTTATCTCTGACATGCACATTCAGTCTTTCAGGAAATCCTGACAGCTCTATCTTCAAAATATGTCTAGATCTGATCACTTCTTTTCCATTCCATTGGGCTCACCCTGGTCCAAACTACCAACCTCTTTCCTCTGGATGACTAGGTCTTATATTAGCCTTCTCACTGGCCTACTTGGTTTTGCTCTTGACCCCTTGCTTTCTATTCTCAACCCCAGAACTAGATTATCCTGCTAAAGTTAAGTCAGATATGGCGCTCTGCTCAGAATCTTCCAGTGGCTTTCTGTTTCATTAAGAGTAAAAACCAAAGTCCCTATGTTGACTTACAAGGTCCTATGTCAGTGGTTCTGAACCTTCTGGCCCTTTAAATACAGTTCCTCATGTTGTGACCCAACCATAAAATTATTTTCGTTGCTACTTCATAACTGTAATGTTGCTACTGTTATGAATCGTAATGTAAATATCTGATATGCAGGGTGGTCTTAGGCGACCCCTGTGAAAGGGTTGTTCGAATGCCAAAGGGGTCGCGACCCACAGGTTGAGAACCTCTGTCCTATGTACTGTGTCTCTCTGCCATTAACTCTGCCCTTGTCTTCTGTTCCCTCCATCTTTCTCTCTGTTCCAGCCATTGGTCTCCATCCTGGTCCTAGAACTACCATATTTACACTTAACTCGGGGCCTTTGAATGTGCTGTTCTGTCTGCCTGGAATGCTCTTCCCTCAGATACCCAGTTATTCTCAGTGAACTCTTTCCCGGTTCCCTACCTGAAAATTCAGTCTTTGCTCCTGACACTTAATATTCCCTTTCATTTTTTTCTTTCTCGCTTTAACTTAGCATTACATAACATACCATACACATATTTAATTTGTTATTTATACTTTGTCTCCCCTATGAGGATACAAGCCCATTGAGGACAGGATACCTGGCACATAGTAGGCATGCGAGACATACTTATTAGATGGAATGAATGAAAGGTTTCAGGTAGTTTCCAGGTTGTAGTTAAATACAGAACTTCACTTTATTTTTGTGGGATTTTTTGTGTTTTGAGAAGGGCATTGGGATTGATGGTATGAATGAATTCCTAGTTTTATACCGACCTTATTTTAAATTATTTTCAAAGCCAAAGTGCCGTTGCTCTTGTTACTTATACCAAAGATTTTTATAATATTTTATGAAGTTCTGATTATAGTCATTGTTTCGTTTAATTACTTGATTCTGTTTCATTCTTACTTTTCTGTACAGTGAACCTTCTCATCTGTTGTACCTGTTGGAACACACCTGGAAAGATGCCAGGTTCATTTTGCAGATCTTGTGTGAGCTAAATGTTCTTCCATTAGCATTGCAGATCACTAACATCGCTGGGAACATTATGGTAAATTTAACTTGGAGGGGGAAAAAGCATTTCCTGTTGGATTCAGTGTTTGCTTGGGGTAGTTGTTATATGATAATGAGTCTAAATGCATACTTATAAAATGAGTGACTTGTATTCTGAAAGCTGGGCTTCTTTTGTAAAATGAAGAACTGGTTGGGAGAAGGGGAGGAAAACCAGGTGCAGTATGTTGAAATTTGGGTGAACATAAGATCATCTCTAACATCTGGCTGTGTCTCATTTGTGGAATGGCCCACTAGGAAGTAAAGAAATAGCCTAAGTTGTCAGTATTTTAAGCTTTTTGTCTCCTTTTAACTATAATGCTTAAAGAAAATGCTAGGAATAATTTAGTACCTTTAAAAAATAGCCCTTGTTATGAGGAATGATTTTGAAGGAGGTGCTATGATTAAATTTACCAGGTCAAAGTTGCTCTTATTTGTTGTGATTTTGAGCTCAAATTTAAAAGAGAAATTCTGTTTAATAGTCTAGGACGCTGATGGGTGGACGAGCTGAGCGTAATGAGTTCTTGTTGCTTCATGCATTTTATGAAAACAACTATATTGTGCCTGACAAGCAGATTTTCAGGAAGCCTCAGCAAAAACTGGTGGGTCTAAAATTATATAGCATTTTGCCTTTTCTTATCACCCCCTTTTATTACCTATATAGCTTTTTTTGCTGTGATAACATCTGCTTCCAAAATAATCCCTGTATACTGTAGAAACTGAGTCATGTTTGTTCTGTTGTGTTTGTGTGGTCATTTCCTTTTCCACTCTTCTCTGTACAGATAAAATTATGAAATAGGAAGTTCTTTGAGGGAGGCATTAGGCCTCTCTGATGCGTGACTGTACATAGAAAGTGTTTTGGCACCTTACTTAGCCCTACACAAAGCTACATGCCAGTTAAATCTTTTATTTTCTTAAACCTGTGAGCCTTTATTTTTGTGTTGCATTATACGTACTAGTGACATCAAGATCATCACAATAAGGTTTCTAAAGTGGCTTCCAAAGTTAGCTACTATTTTATTAGCATGGATAGAATTGATTCAGAATGGGAATTTAATATTAAAATGATTCAGGTATTATGTACATTATCAAAGTTGGTATAGGGAATATTGACTTAGAGAAATTTGACTTCTGCTGAGCAGCATTGAATGTTGGCCATTAACAAACTACTTGGGAATAAATTTTTAGTATATGGACATACTTATTTTAAGATGTCCATATTAACGTTTAGAATAATGGTAATATCTATATGAAGTAATTTTCTATTTTTATATCATGAATATTAGAGTAATGAATTTAAGGAGACTCTTCTACAATCCCAACTTTTACATAATATCAAGAGTTATATTTCTAGTATCTATTGGTTTTAAAAAAGTGAAGTTCTATGAATTCAGAACTATTTTAAAGTCAAATTTGCACACTTAATAGCTCAGAGAGAAAGCATTTGTTTTGGTAACTACCATGCTTGGCATTCATTTGGATTCATGAGTATGTTTCAATAACTGTGGTCCTACCACTAAAACTACAGAATGTGTGTTAAAACTGTATACTGCATTTGGAAAAGGAGGGAGTCATAAAACTTCTTAATTAGTTAATTAGTTGCTGGCTGGTGAAGTTACCTTTCCATTTGATATTAGGGAGATGAAGATGAAGACATTGATGGAGATGTCAATAAATACAAGAAAGGACGGAAGAAAGCAGCTTATGCTGGAGGCTTGGTATTGGACCCTAAAGTTGGTAAGGCTGAGCAGTGGGCTGGCTTGCCCTGGTGTTAAGGAATTTCTTTATGCAGAGTGAGGCTTGAGAAACTAAAAGACATGAATTATATTTTGTAGGTTTTCAAATAGGTCTCATAATAACATTATTTTATATTGGACAGCAAAATTAAAGAAAGTATAGACAGTAACCACCAAATTGAACTTTAATAGGAGAATAGCTTTTCCCTGTTCTGAATAGTAAAGATGTTTTGTGGTACACAGAGTAGAAAGTGCCTTTTTTTAGCATCTTAATCATTTTTCAGTATACAGATGTGTGGTGTTAGGTATATTCACATTGTTGTGCAGGAATTAATGTGAATTTTATCAAGTAACTTAAACTCTGAGTAGGAGACATTTAAAATTATTAGCTGTAGTAAAACAGATCAGTAGTACAGTTGTCCTTCAGTATTAGATCAATCTGGGCTTGAATTCTGGCTGTGGATCTTGGGCTTCCTGTTGAACCTCTGAAAACCTCAGTTTTCTCTTCTGTAAAATGGAGATAAGAATAATATCTGTCACGCAGACATTTAAGGAATAAAAGTGATTGTTTAGTATAGTGCCCAACACAGAGTAAGCTTTTAATATGTTTGCTGTTGTTATTATTGTCTTATTAATGGACATTTACTTTTATTCAGTTTCTTCTTAAGGTGAAGAAAACTCTTTGTAAGTGTCCTAGAGAAATATAGTAGCTTTCTGTTCACCCTTTGCAAGTAAAAAGGGGTGGATCGTTCCACTACTGACATGTATACATCTCTTGTGTGATTTTAGTACAGTTTGTGTACAGGTAAGTGGGCTGCTCATTTTATTCTTTGAAGGTATGATTGTAAAAAATATATATAACCACTCATTGTAGAGATCACTAAATATTTTTTGGGTGGAGATGGGAGGGAATGCTTGCTCGAGGGAGAATTTAACAACATTTAAAAAAAATAAATATGACACCTGTCATAGTAATTGAAATGGGAGGCGTTTGCCTGTCATAATGGTGTACGTTGGGAACTTCTGGGGAAAGGGCTGGTTGTAGCTGGATTCAAGGTGAGAGAGGACCTCTTTTGTGAACTGAGTTTTCACTCTAGTCCAAGTCATTTTTATAGCATGGTAGTAGACTCTTTTTTTCCTTTTGTCTACCTCACAGCTCTGGATAGTATATTGTTTCTAATATACTTCAGATTATAGTACTTCTAATGTGATCTTTTGATAAATCTACTTTTTGAAAAGACTTTGTAATGTGCCTTTTATATTGCAGGTTTTTATGATAAGTTCATTTTGCTTCTGGACTTCAACAGTTTATATCCTTCCATCATTCAGGAATTCAACATTTGTTTTACAACAGTGCAAAGAGTTGCTTCAGAGACACAAAAGGTTACAGAGGTTTGTGTTCAACTGGGGGGGGCTCTTGAAATTGAGATTAAAAGTAGTACTTAAAGAAGAGAACCAAAATATTTAGTTTTCCCTCTTAAAAGGTACATTATATCCTTTTTAGTGGTCAGAAAAAGGGGAGGGTTGTATAGGAGGAAACTCAGACTGGTTTTGTGTCTTTTTTATTTAACAGCTTTATTGCGATGAAATTCACATACCATATACAATTTAGTCATTTAAAGTCTAAATTTAATGGTTGTTAGTGTATTCACAGATTTATAACTTTCACCATAGTTAATATTAGGACATTTTCATTACTCTTCAAAGAAACCCCCTAACTTTTACTTGTAACTTCCCTTTATACCTCCACCTCTCCCAGGTCTAGGCAAACACTACTCTTTCTGCTTCTATAGATTTGTGTATTTTTGACATTTCATATAAATGGAATCACATGTGACCTGTGTCTAACCTATTTCACTTAGCATACTGTTTTCAGGATTCATTCATATTGCAGCATGTATTAGTACTTCATTCCTTCTTATTGCTGAATATTTAATTGTAGGGAAGTATATCACATTTTGTTTGTTTTAGAGCAGCGTGGGCAAACTACGGCCCGCGGACCGAATCCGGCCCGTTTGAAATGAATAAAACTAAAAAAAAAAAAAGACCGTACCCTTTTATGTAATGATGTTTACTTTGAATTTATATTAGTTCACACAAACACTCCATCCATGCTTTTGTTCCGGCCCTCCGGTCCAGTTTAAGAACCCATTGTGGCCCTCGAGTCAAAAAGTTTGCCCACCCCTGTTTTAGAGTCATCTCAATTTATGCAAAATGGCTGCTGGGATTTTGATAGGAATTGTATTGGATCTGTAGATCAGTTTGGGGAGTATTGTCTTAAGAATGTTAAATCTTCCATTTATTTAGGTATGTAATTTCTTTCAATGATGTTTTCTAGTTTTCAGTGTATAAGTCTTGCACTTATTAAAATTAAATTTATTCGTAAGTATTTTATCCTTTTTGATACTATTATAAATGAAATTGTTTTCTTAATTTCAAGATTTGTTCATTGCTAATATATAGAAAAATAACTGCTGCACTCATGTATTAGTTCTAATAGTTTTGTGGATTCCATAGGATTTTTTTGTATATATGATCATGTCATCTGTGAATAAAGATCATTTAATTCTTTCCTATTTGGATGCCTTATATTTCTTTTCCTTGCCTAATTCCCCTAACTAGAACCTCCAGTACAATGTTAAATAGAAGTGCAAGAGCAGACACCCATGTCTTGTTCCTGATCTTTGGTGACAGCATCTAATCTTTCATCATTAAGTATAATGTTAGCCGTAGGTTTCCCATAGATGTCCTTTACAAGGTTGAGGAAGCTCCCTTCTGTTCCTAGTTCATTCTAGTTTATTGAGTGTTTTATCACAAAAGGGTATTGTACCAACCTGCATTTCTGGGATAAGTCCCACTTGTTCTTGGCGTATAATCTTGTTTTATATGTTGCTGGATTCGATTTACTAGTATTTTGTTGAGGAGTTTTTGTCTGGATTCATAAGGGCTATTGGTGTGTAGTCTTAAGTTTTTGGTTTTGGTATTAGGTTAATACTGGCCTGATAGAATGGGTTGGGAAGTAATACCTCCTTTTCTGTATTTTGGACTTGTCTGTGAGGGATTTGTGTTAATTATTTAAATATTTGCTAGAATTCACTAGTGAAAATTATCTGGTCTTAACCCCCCCTTTTTGTAAATTACTAATTCAATCTATTGTTACAGGTCTTTTCAGGTTTTCTATTTTCCCTTCAGTCAGTTTCAGTTGTTTGTGTCTTTCTAGGAATTTGTCCATTTAACGTAGGTTATCTAATTTATTGGCATAAAATTGTTTATAGTATTCTTTTAAAATCATTGCTATTTATTTAAGTTCAGTAGGGATGTTCCCTCTTTTATTTCTGATTTTTAGTAATTTGACTGTTCTTTTTTTCTTTGTCAATAAAGCCAAAGTTTGTTAATTTTATTGGTCTTTCAAAGAAGCACCTCTGGTTTCCTTGATTTTTCTGTTGCTTTTTTTATTCTCTATTTCATTCATTTCTGCTGTAATCTTTATTCTTTTATCTGCTTTCTTTGGTTTAGTTTGCCCTTTGTCTAGTGCAGCTGTGGGCAAACTACGGCCCGCAGGCCGGCCCGTTTGAAATGAATAAAACTAAAAAAAAAAAAGACTGTACCCTTTTATGTAATGATGTTTACTTTGAATTTATATTAGTTCACACAAACACGCCATCCATGCTTTTGTTCCAGCCCTCCGGTCCAGTTTAAGAACCCATTGTGGCCCTCTAGTCAAAAAGTTTGCCCACCCCTGGTCTAGTGTCTTAAGGTGGAAGTTCAGGTTATAGATTTCAGACTGTCTCTTGTAATATAAATATACACAATTATAAATTTTCCTACAAGCACTGCTTTAGCTTCATCTATGAGTTTTGTTATATTACATTTGCCTTTTCATAGTCAGTCCCATTTCCCCTGTGTCTACCATTGATCTGACTTCTATCACCATAGAAGTGCTTGTTTTAGAATTCATGTAAATAGAGTGATACAGTATGTATACTCTTTTGTGTCTGGATTTTTTGTTCAGCATAATGTTTTTGAGCTTCATCCAGTGGTTCTTTCCTTTATACTGCTGAGGAATTATTCCACATTTTATTCTCCTGAGATTAGCATCGGATTGACTTCAGTTTTTTGCTATTGGTAGTAAAGCTGCTGTGAATATTCTTATATGGATCTTTTTGTGGATTTGTGCTTTCATTTTTGGTGGGGTCAATACTTACGGAGTGAATTTGCTGTTTGTTGGGGAAGTATATGTTTAATTTGATAAGAACCTGTCATTCTGTTTTCCTAAGCAGTTGTACCATTTTACACTCCTACCAGCTATGTATGCGAGTTGTTCCCCATCTTCATCAACACTTGTTATTTTCAATCTTATAAATTTTGTCTATGCAAGCATTGCCTAATGATTTTACTCACTAAATAGCCCTTTTAAAATAATCTTTTTTTTAATTCTCTCACATGGATTTTAATCTCACTAGTGATCCTTCAGTCAACAGTTTTATATAGGGCTTAATAATTTATTAACTTTCAGTAGGGAAATTGGTTAGATTTGATTCTCCAGCAGTAAAAGATATAAATTAACATACTACCTTGTATGTTGTTTTTCTCTGCTTCTTTGTACATGTGGCAGATGTCTATTTGCCCTCCAGCTCCTGAACTTACATTTCTTTTTAGTTCCATCCACATGCTTGGGAACTGTTTCTCAGTCCCTGTTCCATCTTCCCAGAAGAGAGAATCTTGTAGGCTTGCCTTGCCCTCTTGGTCCCATCAGTTGTGACCACAGGAGTGGGTTCAGAGTACAAACATGGGTGCTAAGAATGGGCCTTCCTATGGGACTAGAGGATAATTTTACAGAGAAGGTATTAGGTAGACATCCCCAAAAGGTAGTAGCTGCATTTCCTGCAACTGTGTCAGCATTGTGATAATTTTCATTATCTAGCACTCTCCCCTACCCCATTTTATTCGAATTTTCCATTTTGGATTTTGGATATATGATGGAATCATTTCAGAGTTAAAAGGGAACTTAGAGGTAATCTACAAAATACTATACATGTAGCAATTTATAGGTTCTCATTTTCCTGTACAGTCAGTCATTTGGTCTTCAGAACAGCTAGTGCCACACTGGTAGTGGCAGTAGAGCCGGTCATGGATTATAAATTTCCTGACTCTAAATCTTTTCAGTTTAGTTTTTATCTGACCGCCATAGATTGGAATATATACCAAGATCTCTTTAATAGGTTTCTTGCCATCTTTTGCTATATTGGAAAGCAATAAGTCCCTGCTACTATTGTAAGATTGTTCATTGGAAGATACTGATCTTTATAAAATTAGATACTTTGTAAAAGCTGGGTTATCAAGTGGCATCGACTTGACATACTTTAAGCCAAGAGGTTTATTTTTAATTCTGAATCTTTGAAAGGGTAAATTTGCCTGGCTTTTCTTTGCAGTCTATTAACGGAATTAATGGAAGTCTGAGAGAAATGGTTTAATGCTTTCCCTGCTTTTTTTGCTATAAATTATAATATAAGAAGACTACTGGTTGCTTTTCTAGAAAGTTGCTATTCTTTTACTGATTGTAAAGCAATTTATAGATAAAAGGTACTACATATATGCTAAGGAATATATACAGGGTGGGAAAAAGTAGGCTTACAGTTCGTATGGAAAATAATACAGTAATTAATACAAGAATAAACTGTGTTTCTCGTATTCACTACTGTAAAACTACTTTGGACCACCCATGTATGTATTAATTTTTAGTAATGTCATGACCTATTTAAATATGCGTTCCAAATTCTTGAAAGAAATTGCTGATTTAGTATCTAGACTTTTATTTTTGTGTCTAAAACATTTATAGTATTTGCTATGATTTTCCATAGTTTTAAAAATTTTATAGCGTTTTGTTTGGTAGTATACATGACTTAAAACAGTAGTTTCATTGCTGTTTGTTTTTTTTAAATCCTAAGAATCTCTCTTACTGTTTTAATTTTAAAAACAATTTCCCCAAACTTGTTTCTCCCCAATCTTGTTGAAGAAAGGAGAGGAGCATATGTAAAAATTCACCCCTTTAAAGATATCTACTGTATCAATGTCTAGAGGGGTGGGAGGTACTGGGCAGTATTGACTTGTTCTGCTGCAACCCTTTCAGCTCTTTCTTTACCACCCATGCATTATTGACCCTTACTGTACCATATAAGAAAGTACTTTTTCCACATGTGATCAGGGGGTAAAGCTCCCACAAAATGTTTTAGAAATTTATTTAATGAAAGTTGATTTGTCTGAAATTTCTGTTGTGTGTTCATCAGGATGAAGAACAAGAACAGATCCCCGAGCTGCCAGATCCAAGCTTAGAAATGGGCATTTTGCCCAGAGAGATCCGGAAACTGGTAGAGCGGAGAAAACAAGTCAAACAGCTAATGAAGCAGCAAGATTTAAATCCAGACCTTGTTCTTCAGGTATAACTTTTCAACTAAGAGACATCTGAGTGACAGTCTCAGCTTTTAGAAATTGATTATCTGAGAGTGATTTAAACATGATGCTGTGGGCAAATGCATGTGCCTATTTTACATTTGTGGGTAGGAAACCATTCAAAAAACCACTAGAGCACCTCAAAATGGAAGGTACTTCTATCTGCAAAGCTGTATCGGGGGAAGATCCTTCTGACTTCAGTTTTGGGGTCTCTGAGAGGACAGGTTGGATGTGTTAAGAACTTTTTTTTTTCAGGGATATTCAGGGTTTCTCCCCACTGGTCACTTAGAAAGACATATAATGTAATGCTTAAGCATTTGCCAATATTATTGTTTGTCTTTTGTTCTTGTGTGGCCTGCAGTATGACATTCGACAGAAGGCTTTGAAGCTCACAGCAAACAGTATGTACGGCTGCCTGGGATTTTGCTACAGCAGATTTTACGCCAAACCACTGGCTGCTTTGGTGACATACAAAGGAAGGGAGGTAAATAGTGTAATATCACATCTCTAAAAAGGAGAGTTTTTTTTAATCTTTTGACTTTAAGAGTATTTTTAACCATACAATAATGTGGGAGAACCAGCTTGTTACCTAGTTATACAGCTTCAAGTATCCCCTTTTCAGGACAAAATTGAGAGAGATGGGCTTTTAGGTAAGGATCCATTCATCATTCATCTATTAAGTGTGTGTGTGTGTGTGTGTGTGTGTGTGTGTGTGTGTGTGTGTATGTATTTATTGAATGTCTACTATGTGCCAGACATTGTTCTAGGCACTGGGGTAGAGTGTCGAGCAAGATATAAAAGGTCCCTACATCCTGAGGCTCACATTCAACCAGGGCATGGGGTGTTAAGGGGCATGTGGTGGGGACTTTGGTGGGGAGAGGATAGTTTGGGAAAACAGACTGTATATAAGTGAATGAATAAATACAAAAATGACTAAGAGACTGTGATAGAAGTAAATGCTGTGCAGGTAATAAAATAAGGTGGCTGTTAAGATGGCTAGTTTAGATTGATTAGGGAAGGCTTCTTTAGCAGGTAACAAGAATGAGGCCTAAGTGACCTAAGGGAGCTAGTTTTTTCTGGCGTGTTAGCTCTGCGTGTAGGGGAAAGGAAGAGATCAAGGAGGATGCCTTCGTTTTTGTCTTCTAGCTGGTTAGCTAGTGGACCCATTTCCTAAGATGGAGAAATCTAGGGGAGAGGGATTAAGAGTTCTGTCTTGGCTGTGTTACCTTTGAGATTTATAAAGATCTCTAGGCATATTAAGTAAGTAGTCAGTTGGATATAGAATTCCACCATTCCAGGAATATATCAAGACTCAAGTTATAGATTGAGAGTTATTGGCTTTATTTTATTTTTTGAATTTATTGGGATGACATTGGTTTGCAAAACCATACAGGTTTCAAGTGTACAACTCAATAAAACATGAGCTGTACACTGTATCGTGCGCCCATAGCCTCAAGCAAAGTCTTTTTCTGTCCCCATTTTTCCTCTCCTTGCCCATTGCCACCTAGCCCTCACCCCCCTTTCCCTCTGGCTATCACCACACTGTTGTCTATGTCTCTGTGTTATATACACATATGTTTTTTTGTTTTTGTTTTTGCTTAATCCCTTCACTTTTCATCCAGTCTCCCAACCCCCATCCCCTCTGGCAGAGATTTATTGGCTTTAGAAAGATGGGCCAGATAACAAAGAGATTTGAGGTACTTTCACTTTCTAGAAACTATAAGCTCCATCTGCGCTAGCACTGAGTGAATGGGTTTTTCTTTATTTTCAAAAGAATAGTTACGTTAAGTATTAATTCCTTTTAACTATAGTAAACTATTGATTCCAGTCAGTGAATTTAAGACTCTCAGTCTTAAGAAGGTACTTAGTTGCTATGGACAGAAGGCTTGTGTTGGGATTCTGGAATCAGAATACTCTAGAGTAGGGGTTGGAAAACTACGGCCCATGGCCCAAATCCAGCTTGCTATCTAATTTTGTAAAGTTTTATTGGATGAGCCATGTTCATTCGTTTATGTATTGTCTATGGCTGCTTTTGTGTTACATCAGCAGAATTGAGTAGTCAAGATAGAGACTTACAAGGCCCACAAAGCCAAAGATATTTACTTTCTGGCTCCTTTTTTATTTTTATATTTTGTTAACCTCACCTGAGGATATTTTTTTCCATTGATTTTTAGAGAAAGTGGAAGGGAGGAAGGGAGGAGAGAGAGAGAAAGAAAGAGAGAGAAACATTAATGTGAGAGAGATACATCGATTGGTTGTCTCCCACACTCACCCCTATCAAACCTGCAACCTAGGTACCTGCCCTTGACCTTACCCTTGACTGGGAATTGAACCTGTGACCTTTGGGTGCACAGGCCGATGTTCTATCCTATCCACTGAGCCCTCTGGCCCTTTTCAGAAAAAAAAAAAGTTTGCCTACCCTGCTTCAGAGTGTAGACCTGCACTGTTCAATAGAACTTTGAGATGATAAAAATGTTCTCCATCTGCACTATGCAATACAATAGTTGCCAGCCACAGTGGCTAGTGAGCACTTACCTTCGGCTAGTGCCACCTAGCTGAAGAACTGGATTTTGAGTTTTATTTCATTATAGTTATAATAAATTTAACTTTAAATAGCCACATGTGCCAGTGGCTGTTATGGTGGGTAGCACAGATCTAGATGGTATGAAACAAACAGGATGTTCAGGGCTGCTCTTGTGTTGACAGTCCTATATCAGAGACTTGGCTTAGGGCCCAGGGAGGAAGGGCAAAACATGTATTGGACACCAGCAACATGTGAGTTTTTGGATGCATTATTTCATTAAAACCCACAAGAATCCATTGAATACAGATAATAATGTTTCCATTTTGCAGATGAGAAAGATCAACTCAAAGAGGTGCAGCCTAATAAGTAACTAGTTTGAATTGGAATCTCTATCTTCCTGACTATAAGGCTTTTATGTCATTAGGGTTGTCTGCCCCATCTCAGGGTGTCTTTCATAACTGTGCTTCTGCTTTATATTCTACCTCTTATTCCTGGAAGATCATCATTTTTGGTACTCATTTCAAGACACGGGTCTTTTTTACATGAGAAGATCTAAGTGTTTTAGGGGCTAGTTGAAGTGAAGGAAGGATGTTTCAATTTCTTAGGCTAAGTTGATTTTAAAATTATTTAAATTTTATTTCTGTATATGTATCCAGTGGCTTCTGCTAGAATACAATCTTATTTTTGTATTAGGAAATGCACTCACTATGCCCCAACTGGGTAATAATACATGGGTTGAGTATTGAGATTGGATCAAGGTTACTCTTAAGTTTCTCACAAGAGGCAATAGTTGACAATTTACTCCCTTGGAGAGTGCCTCTTGCTGGTGGGAAATCCCTGTTGTTACATTTTCTGCATTGGATCAGAAATCCACAAGCTTAAAAGGGCACTGTTGATAATGATAAGCCCCAAATTTGTCCAGTGATCTACCCCGCTCCCTTAATCCACTGTACTTTAAGGGCAGTATTTTCATTTAGGTGTATTTTTAATAGAGAGTTTAAACTCAGTTTTTATTTTTCTGTTGTATAAAATATAACAATAACAAATCTTAATAAATAAACTATAAACCTGCTTTCCCCACTGAAAAAACAAAGAATTTCAGATAAATCTTGAAATAAGTATATGTGATTTAAATTCTTGGTTTCGACTTTCCCCTTTTCTCTTTTCCCTTTGCTCCTTCCCACAAATAATAAAAACTGGAAAGTGGACCGTTAAAGTAATGTGAGGTTAATGAGAAATGATAGTGATATAGTTGCTCTCTGGAAATCTTATTCTAGAAGAAGATTCAAAGCAACTTACAGAGATTATTTCCTGATAGTTACAACGTTGGTGATAATTATCAGCACTGGCAGAATGAAATATTCTAGGTCAGCGGTTCTCAACCTGTGGGTCACGACCCCTTTGGGGGTTGAATGACCCTTTCACAGGGGTCGCCTAAGACCATCGGAAAACACATATATAATTACATATTGTTTTTGTGATTAATCACTATGCTTTAATTATGTTCAATGTGTAACAATGAAATTGGGGGTCACCACAACATGAGGAACTGTATTAAAGGGTCGCGGCATTAGGAAGATTGAGAACCACTGTTCTAGGTGATAATCTGTCTTTGGGTTTACTAGCATTTTCTGTATATGCTATTAGGCCTTTGTGAGTTCAAGCATCTCTTGATTATTAGAGAAGTAGGGAGAGTGATGTGTAAAATGAGAGTCAGTTTGCTGAGATTTTGGAATGCCTTGTAATTTTTTCAAACTGGTCTTTTTTGTAATAAGATAGAGGGACAAAACTAATATAGTAACTTAAAGAGCCTATAAGTTGTTTCCTTTTAAAGTCCCGGTAGGATAAATTAGATTAAGGTTCAAGTGGAAATTAATGAGAGTGACACCTGGTAGCATGTCATCTGAAAAGATTATAAAATTTTGCATTTGAATATGGATTAACACATAGTCTGCGGAGGCCTTGAAATGTCACTCCCTTTTTATTTTTAATCTATTTGGCGTGTGCTTAGTTTTGTCAGAATCATGCAGCTTTGGCTCTGGTGACCTAATAATTTCTGTAATCAAATGTATTATGGCTGCTAGAGTATTAGGAGTAATTACTGATTGTACTCTTAAAAACAGGTTTATAATAAAATGCTAACAGTTGTGTCAAATGGACATCAATATTGTCTTTTCCCAAGTGTGATATTTCACACTTTAAACTCTTCTATGATTTTTAATTGCTTGGTGGTAGAGGATTTAGTTAATGGTTAAGGAATTGTGTGAGGGACCTCACAGCATTCAAGTTATTGAAAGAAAGAAAGAAAGAAAGAAAGAAAGAAAGAAAGAAAGAAAGAAAGAAAGAAATTGAGGTTTCCAGAGAAGTAATGTAGAAACTTAGTTTACAAACACTAAAAGTTAATCTCTGTAAATACCATCTTTATTTATGTGTATTCTCAATGTATGTATAGAGAGACAAAGCACTAAGTGGACATACTGTATATACATATATTTTATTTATTTATTTTTCTTTCTTTCTGTATTGATCATAACCAATGGACACAGACACCAGGGGGTGGGGGGCAATGGGGGGATAAGGACACATATGTAATACTTAATCAATAAAGTGGACATACATTTTGAACCTAGAAAACCGACTCAGTTGTCAAGTGACTGGTGTGGTAATTGAAGTGATTGTTCACTAGATGGCGATAGACACCCTGAGATCATTAATCAATTAAGGGCTTTATTCTGTGAACAATAGTGAAGACTATTTAGTGACACAGATCAGTCCAAATTTTCGACTTTTATTAATTTTGAAACTGTTAATAAAGCTTGTCACTGAACCAGAGGATTGATAGTCTAATCTATTTAGTGTTGTAAAAATGTTTTTTGAATCCTAAGTTTTATTGGTAAGAACAATCATTTAATGTATCATAGCAAGCTAATTCTTCTGTCAAATAGCTAAATTTACACTTCTGGCCATGGGGCTGCAATACATGACTCCTTTAGTTACAGTATCAGTGTAAAGAGAATTGAAAAGATTTATTTTTAAAATCTTCACCTGAGGATATGTTTTTATTGATTTGAAGGAGAGAGGAAGAGGGAGAGAGAGAGAGAGAAAGAGAAACATCGATTTGAGCGAGAAGCGTTGATCGGTTGCCTCCTGTAAGTGCCCCAACTGGGAATTAAACCCGCAACCTTTTTTAGTGGTACTGAACGACGCTCCAACCAACTAAGCCACCAGGCCAGGGCAAAATGATTTTGATATATAATTGTGCCTCTTTGAATTTGTTGGGGTTTTCTGAGGAATTTTAAACTTACTCTATACTTGCAAGCATACTTATTGCATAATCCTTAGTGTAATGGTAATATTTGTCTTTATGGAATGAGTACTTATTGATGTTGGTATTGTTTTATTTCTGCACTCTGTTATTTCTGTGCCCTTGAGAAAATGACTTTTAGTCTGAAATTTTTTATTTAACAACTGTTAAATAAACGTAGGCTCTAATGTCTGGGTGTAGAGCTCATACATTTTCATTTTCTCACCCAGTAGGCTGAAATGAGACTTTTGCCAGCCTGCCTGCCAACCAGTTGTAGACTGCCTAGCTTTCAGGTGTGTTCAGAGCTGGAATTTGTACATTTAGAAAATGTATCCAAATCACTGCATGAACACATTGCAGTCTGGGCAAGCCTTCCTGGGAGTCTCTTGGTGATGTGCTAGCACCTGTCAGGAGCCTTTGGGAATGATCCTGGGATGACGTTGGGCGGGGGGGGGGGGTGCTGTTAGCCTTTGTTGGTGTCAGTGGCAAAAGAGACTGAGTGAAGATGGAGAATCTTATACATAAATGTTAAGGATGTCTTTCATCTTTATCTGGAAAGAACCCAAATTTTCACTTTTCCAATCTTTTTTCTTTAAAAACCCTTTCCTTCCCACCCTTGCTGATTTCTTTCTTGTCTTCCTCAGAAGTAACTGCTCTCTCGGGGTTGGTTTTGTTTTTTTGCTCATCATTTTTCACTTTTACAATAAATGTGTGCCTATACACGTGGTGCATTAAAAGTTTTTACCATTTCTGTGTTGTGCTATATATTATTTTGCAGTTTGCCAAAAACAAAGAGTAGGGGGAGAACCACATTTTAGGTATATCCATGTTGATACATTAGATTTCATTTATTCATGTTATCTATCCCATAATATATCAGTGAATACATTCAGCACAGCATATTTTTATTCTGCCATTGTCCACATTTTCAGGTTTCCAAGTTTTCACTTGTTTTAGTTTTTTTGCTGTTACTAACAGTGTTGCAGTAGACAGTGCCACACATGTAAGAGTTACTGTAGGGTGCCCTAGCCAGCTTGGCTCAGTGGATAAAGCGTCAGCCTGAGGACTGAAGGGTCCCAGGTTCCATTCCGGCCAAGGCACATGCCTGGGTTGCGGAATCTATCCCCAGTGGGGGTTGTGCAGGAGGCAGCCGATCAATGATTCTCTCTCATCATTGATGTTTCTATCTCTCTCTCCTTCTCCCTCTCTCTCTGAAATCAATAAAGAAATATATTTTGAAAAAAAAAGAGTTACTGTAGGGTGTTACTAGGCATAGAGTTAGCATATCCACAAGAAATATTTGATGTTGATAAGAGCAATCATTTAATTTATCATAGGAAGCTAAATCTTTCAAATTGCTAAATTCATATCCATGACCATGGGGCTACAATACATGACTCCCTCAGTTACCATATTAGAGGTTAATTTAAAAATAAATCGGAGGAGAGGATATCCAAGGTGGTGGAGTATGTGTAAGCTACACTCACCTCTTCCCATGACCATATCACAATTCCAACTAAATTATAGAAAAATAGGTCAGCAATGATTTTGATGCATAATTTTGTCGTTTTGAATTTATTTTAAATTTATAGAAGAAAAGATTCAACAACTCCACAAGGAAGCAAACAGACCAAATACAATTATATTCCTAACTTATACCCTCTCTAAAAATAATTTCCAGAAGGATTAAAGAATGAGAAAGGCCAAACTCAGCAACTGTTAGAAGGAAATTAGATAGAGAACGTCTATGTCTATGGGGTGAGGGTCTATAGCATTTAAGAGATTCTCAAAGGGGACCATGATGCAAAAATGGTAAAGAACTGCTGCTTCTTATATTCCTTCTTTTGTAGTTTGAGGGGTTTTAAACTTACTCTCTACTTATAAACATACTTATTGCATACCAGTGCTTCGACATGCTTGTTAGCACTTTGTTATTATCAAGATTTTTAATTTTTGCCATTCTCATGAGTGTGAAATGGTATCTCATTGTGATTTTAATTTACATTTCTCTAAGTATCAGTTAAGTTGAGCACCTTTTCATGTGTTTTAACGCTTCAGTTTTTTTATGTGAATTGCTTGTATGCATATATGTTCTGTTTCATTGGGTTGTATGTCTCAGTATTCATACTCAAAGTCTAATTCTTTCTTGGTCATTTGTGTTGTAAATATCTTTTAGTCTGTGGCTTATCCTTTAACTTTATTTGATGATCCTTTATTGTGTAGAAGTTTTTAATTTTAATGCCAAATATTTGATTTTTTCGTCCTTGTGCACTATATAGCTTTTTCCCTTAAGAAATCTTTCCCTCCTCCAATGACATAGACATTCTCTCTTTAATTTTCTTCTAAAAGTTGCAGAGTTTGGCCTTTCTCATTCTTTAATCCTTCTGGAAATTATTTTTAGAGAGGATATAAGTTAGGAATATAATTGTATTTGTCTGTTTGCTTCCACGTGGAGTTGTTGAATCTTTTCTTCTATTCCAGGGGTTGACAAATTATAACTCATGGGCTTACTCCTATCCACCGTCTGTTTTGTTTTGTTTTTTTAATCCTCACACGAGGATATGGTTTTTTTTCTTCTTAATTTTAGAGAGAGAGGAAGGAAGAGAAACATTGATCAGTTGCCTCCCGTACATGTCCCGACGGGATTGAACCCGCAACCTGGGTGTGTGCATGCGTGCCCGACTGGGAATTGAACCTGCAACCTTTTGGTGTATGAGACAATGCTCCAACTGAGCCACCTGGCCAGGGCTCATCTGCCTGTTTTCTTTTTAAATAAAATTTTATTGGGACACAGCCACACCTGTTTGCATTTGTGCTGTGTTACAATGGCAGAGTTGATTAGTGGCCACAGACAGTGAATAACCTGCAAAGCCTAAAATATGTACTTTCTGGTCCTTCACAGAATAAGTTTGTGGACCTCTGGTCTAAAAGAGAGTCATGTATAATAGAAAATTCACTTTTGTTTCTAACAGCTTTAGTCAAAGTTTGTAAAAAATAGAGGAAATTACCCTAAGGGAAGGAAAACATCTTTTGGACATTTAAAAAATATATAGATTTTGATGTTTTAGTTGTTCTTACATTATCATATGAGAACTTCTCACAAGCCAAGTAGAGCCAAAAGAAGTTCTGAGTCCTCTAAAGTTGTATGCAACATTTTCTTTTGTAATTT
Organism: Myotis myotis; assembly: GCF_014108235.1. Taxonomy (NCBI): domain Eukaryota; kingdom Metazoa; phylum Chordata; class Mammalia; order Chiroptera; family Vespertilionidae; genus Myotis; species Myotis myotis. Next base: position 117,258,466 of record NW_023416346.1, on the reverse strand, counting down.
ATTTATACCACATTTTATGTGTCTGTGCATATGTGTACTTTGGGAGGGTGGGGGAGAGGGTGTATAGCATTTAAGAGATTCTCAAAGGGGACCATGATGCAAAAATGGTAAAGAACTGCTGCTGCTTATATTCCTTCTTTTGTAGTTTGAAGGAAAACTTTAGCCTTAAAAATGTATGCTTTTGTCACATAAAACATGGTAATGTGAAGAATTTTCTGGCCAGACCAGACCCATGGAAACTGTGTGGGTGGTAGGAGGGAAGAGTTCTAATTCTGTCTCCAGACTTTTAATAGCCACCATTAAAACTACTTTTAATTTCAGCTGACCTACTAACATTTTTTTTAGTATGAGAAGAGAATTTCTTTTAAGAATGAAATGTAGGTTTAATATATTTTTGCAGAATATGTATGTTAAAAAAAGCAATATCCTTTTTCAGTGATCACAGATTCCTTGTCACTTTTGAAGTTTTTTGTATTATAAAATTCTAATCCAGAGAAACTTTTATCCCCTTTTTATTGTTGTATTTAGGGGATATCTGAGTTCTAAATTCTTTGCAGTTTTTCAAAAACTGCTAACACATACTATTCAGCTTTTTAAGCTCACATCCAGAATTTGTGGTAATTCAGATGAAATGAGTTGAAATTCTTCATAGTACAAAATTTTTCTGACTTTTTCTTTTTTTCTTAATGAGTTATGGTTGACATATAACATTTTATTACTTTCAGGTGTATACATAATGATTTGATATTTGTATGCACTATGAGATAATCATCACAATGATTCTAGTTACCATTCATCACCATACTTCATAGCACAAATTAATAGTTATTTTTGAGCTTAGGTTATTTTCATATATCTTTAAATTTCGTAGAAACTCTTACTTCTAGTCAAGTAAATGATAGCTTAACTGCAGATCATGTATAATGATGAACTTTTACTATTAGCATCTACATTTTCTTGTCCATTTTTCTGTATCCTTTCTGAAAATTGATGAAAGTAATGTTGGTAAATATAAAGATAAGAAGAGGATTCACTAATTTGGAAATACTTCATGGAGGTCAGTCCAAATTATGATAATGTTGACATTCAATAATTCCAGAGAAATGTGATGACAAAAATTTCAAGTATATAGAATAATTTATGCTTTATTAATACAGTGCTGCATCTAGAGAGATAAATAAATGTGTTATACTTAGGCTTTCTTTGAATTACTCTACATACTTGAAAACATTGGTATATTTATTTCAAAATAGTCAGAACTTTAGACTTTTAAAATAATTTCAGAATGACCTTCTTTCTTATTAGTTGGAAACTAGCATCTCGAAGATGCCTGGACATCTGCCTCTGTGTGCCCTTTTGGATTTTGGACATTGAAAGCTATAGATTTAGGAGGACACGAGGCGATTAATGTTAGATGTGGGCTGGGTCAAGTTCTGCCGGTGAAAGGAGTTGGGATCTGTGAGCATATGAGAGCGCTTTAACAAGGAGATATTTATGTACTTTCTTGTTTATCCATATTTACAGAAGTTTTGGAATGGTTGCCTTATCTTTGTTTTACCTGAACTTTGGGGAATCCAAGCAAAAGCCCATTTGCCCTGATAATGCAAGTTTTTTGTCAAGAAGAAGTACCCTACTTCACACACATTGTACCACTGGGTGTTAGTGGCAGGAAGAGGGGTCCTGGGGCTGTGAGCTGGCCTCCCCCATCTTTCAGAATCTTCTTAGTGCTAACCTTGAAACTGCCAAGGTTTATTTTGTTGAGGAAAGTAGAATTTTCTTATTCTCAATCTAAATTACAGCCCTTTTAAAACCCACACATTGGATGTTTTATTACTAGATTTTGGAACGGGTCTACATACACTAATATGAACACTTAAAATTTTCTTCATTAGCAAAAAGAAAAGAAAAGAAAAGCCTACAGCTTCAAATTGCTTCATAGGTATTCTTCAGTCTCTACCTCCGTTCAGTCTGTCAGGGATCACGTTGCATATGTTTTGGTGTTCCATGTCCAACCTAGGCCTATGCCACGCAGGTGGGTGCTTGTTTGCTGGAACTCCAGGATCACGCTGGACTAGTAGTTTCCACAGGTATAGATGGGTGGGTGTGGAGGAGGTGCATTTTAAAAAGAGGATCTTGATATTTAAGCCCATTTTGAGTTTATGAGAAATGGCCTGAATACTCAGAACAAGAAAAGGATAGTTTGTACAGTTCTACTGGGAACTCTTATTTGGGAAGACAGGTATTTTTGCCTCGATATTTTGCCCATTTAATTACTGAAACCTCTGGGAATGTGGCTGAGGATGAGGAGATAAATCCTATCAGACTGACCTTGTGTCAGCACCGTGAGTCTCTACCGAGACAGATTAAGTTTAATTGCTCTCACTCAAATAACATAAACCGAGTCCTGGAAATCTCTTCCTTTCTTCCCAACTCTCACTAGAATGAGGGACTTTCTGTTAACCCAAACTCATTCCTCTTTCTGCATATGTGAGCACCCTATATAAACCTGTTTTGGTGTATGTTTCTTTTTCACAAGCTGCGTGTTATTTGACAGGTGTTCTAAAGCTCCTTGCTTTGGCAATGGACCAAGATGACAGAGCAGTAATGATTTTGAAAGTGCCATTCCCTCCTTGTTAAGAGACAAAAAGAAAAGTGTGAATTTACTGACCACTACTCATCAGTGTCATAGAAATTGGTGCAAGTTTTAATTGTCTGGTTCTATGGTTCTGTAGTGTGTCTGCATAGGTAATTTCCTGGATGACACTGTTCTTAAGGAAAGGGGAAAATATCATACAACTTTCTCTTTCCACGTTCTTTCCCCCTCTCTTCACAAATTGCAGACATTGATGGATTGAAGAGAAGGGATCACTAGAAAACCCAAATATTGACCTTTTCTCTGTTTTTTTTTTTTTTTTCCTTTTCTCTGATAGATTTGTGGGAGACATGGTCGCACCTGGCAACCTTGCAGATTTCCCATCCCCCAAATGGATCAGCTGCCTCGGTGTTTGAATTTGATGGTGTACAATGTGTCACCGCACTGTCTCCTCATTTTAGCCGTTCTGGGCACATTTATTGCTAATTGGAAGAACCTGCTTTCGGCAGCCTGTGCCGTCTGGTGGCTTGAGCATTCTTTTCACAACAGTACAGTCAGGTCCTTTAAAGACACAGGCATCTCAAATTTAAAAACAAAACAAGCTGGTGGGGTTTATTATGGCTCAGGACTGGTAAACTGAGGGAAGACTAATAGAATTAGTGCCTTCTGTTTGTATATCATCCTTTCAGTAGGCAGTGTGAGCCTGTGTCAATTTGCCATATCATAAATACTGTGTTAAATTACAGTGAACTGAGTTTGGTAAGTCGTGGGAGTTTTGGAAGCCGGGGAGAATGGCTTTATGTATGTGTGTATGTGTTAAGAAACTGTTTGATTTTAAGCCAGGGATTCCTGAGCCCTGTAGTCATCGCTTTAGACATCTTATACCTACTTTGAAATTGAGTGCCAGCGTCGGGTTGTACAGCTGTCCTTGTTTCCTTTTATTATTAATTTTTGTGGTTGAATTGGCTTGTGTCCCTTTCAAACTTGAATGTATTAAGAGTCTCAAAATGTAAAACTTGTCTTTGAAAATAGATGCCCTCCCTCTTTTAAAAAGCCAAATGAAATAAAATAGAACTGAAGTGAATTTCTACTTGCATTTTTAAAAGAACAGAGCATGAGTGATTTCCAGATATGGTTTATATGCTGTATTTGGAATTACTAATTATTCTTTGCAGGTTTGGGGTTAGTTTTCTATTGCCTATTTTTTATTAGCTTTGTTGTTTTACATTTAACAAAAGATTTGTGGTTTTGATACAAGTTATGAGATTTTTTTGTCTCGGATGAGAGTTGAGTGGGGATGGGAGTGGAGCAAAGATATTAGGTTTCTGTCATAATTTGGAGTGTCAGACATTTGGCTGTATTTATTTCAGGGGCTTTTCACCCCTGCTGACTTAACCAAAGACTATATTTTCAGCCCTGTGCTGGATGGTGGTATGCCTCCCGCAGGCGGGGAGGAATGGGAGTGAGGAGGGGGCACTTGGAGAAAGGAATAAGCTCACAGACTATTAATAATGTGCATTGTTCTTAGGCCACATGTAACATTTCTGTGCTCTGGTCAACAGGGTAGGGTGTATGTTCTATTTAAATTGGACCACATGGCATGATGTGCTGGACAGCTGATAATTGAATAACAGGAAAAATCCGGGTATTTCTTCTTTAATGGTGTCTTGGCAGGGCAGAAAAAAAACAAATTTGTTTTCAGAAGATTGGCTGAGAGCAGGTGAATATATTTAGTTAGGTTACTGATTCTTACCTCATAGCCAGACATTTTTAAAGTAATATTTGCTGAGTATGTACCATGGAGGGAAATGGAGACTAATGACATTGCTTGTGACCTGCAGGCTTGAGATGAAAGCCGTAGGTAACGATTCCAATAAAACGAGAGCTAGAGCTTAGGAGGCCAAACTCGTGATTACTTACTGGTAAGCAAGAGAAAGCATCTTTAGTAGGCACACAAAACACACAGGAAAGTGTGAGTGTTGTTGGAGAAAGCTTGGACTGGAAACCCAGGATGCCACGCTCACTCATTTTCTTGTTTGCTTTGTGTGGCTTCGAGCAATGGAATTCTTAAGGAAGAGAATCAGGTGATGCAGCAAGGATGGAGAGACTCAGATGAGGAAGAATACTTCCTCCTGTCCTGTGTGTGTGGCATAAGGGGTGGTGATGCTGTTCACCACAGCTAAAACTGGGGTGGTTCTGGAGCATGTCTTTGTGTAGCTTGTCTAGGGCACTCTCATCTCACTGCCTGTTATAATGGTGAAGGTCGTAGTGTTTGCCATAAGCACAATAAACAAATAGGTCCAGAAAACGTATTCAGTAATCTTTGCTCGATGAGCAGAAGGTAGTGGTCGTTTAAAACAAATGAAGGGGATAAAAACTCCCCTAACTTTTATTTACCAATCAGATTGCAAAGGAAAAAAAATAGCCTATTTTTAGACTGAGGCTCCAATTATGCTAAGCCTTGAAGATAATGAAACAGCCTGACACAAAAGAGTGTGGTGACGCAAGTTTGTGTGGTGAAATTCCAAGACATTCACTGACTTTTTAGGATTCTGCAGAGTGAATATTAAGCTGCTAAAGTGTTTGTTGCCCGGAAACAGTGCTTTATTCTTTTATATGCAGTGTAATGAAGTGAACCTGTGTAATTTGTTTATTGCAAGGAAAAAGGAGAATTCGCACATATCATCTATCCCTGCAACCTATCTTTGGCTTCTCGTGTGTCCCTTTTTAAAATATATATATTTTTATTGATTTCAGAGAGGAAGGGAGAGGGAGAGAGAGATGGAAACATCAATGATGAAAGAGAATCATCAATCGGCTGCCTCCTGACACTCTCCACTAGGGATCGAGCCTGCAACCCGGGCATGTGCCTTGCCTGACTGGGAATCAAACCATGACCTCCTGGTTCATAGGGCGACACTCAAACACTGAACCACACCGTCTGGGCTTGTGCGTCCCTTTTATTTGCTGAAGCCTCTAAGTTATGTTATTTCTAACACTGCATATTACCTATTGTTAGTCACTCTAATTTTTCTTCATGTTGTACAATATGAGGGTTTCCAATTTTTGAAATAATTTTATGTAGTAGATTTGGCAGAATTTGGAGGCTTTTTTTTTTAATTCTACCACTCTTTCTTCATTCTGTGCAAGAATTACCCTTAGCTTTTCTACTCCTGTTCTTTCTTAATCATGTTAGGTGACATCTTTCCTCAGAACCAATTAGTTTGGGGGATTTAAGTGAAATGCGTGTTGGCAAAGGGCTCCATTGGCTGGGTTAATGGATGTTGGCTATTGGTGCTCTCCAGTATCATGTTGCCTTTCCATTTACAGGAAATGGGCTTCTGGGTTTTCTGCCGCCTGTAGTTGTTTTACTGAAAATGAAAATGGGGTGCCCAGTGTTCATGTGATGGAAAGGATCAAGTTTCCTTCCAAGGCAGCGTGTTTTCTTACTCTCTGAATTGGGCTATCCAGCTATAACTTGGGTCCTAAGGTATCTAGTTCCTGGAGTCAGGAGCTCTACCATCTTCCATTTAGCCTCCAAGTTTTCTTTGTCAAAGTGGTTGCTGGAAGAACTAAATGTGGGAAGGCAGAAGGAAAGACCTATTGAACCCGAAGCCAAAGTTGCAAGCTTCTGGTATTGGTGGTTTATGGAAGGATTTGATGAAGAGGTGAGGGAATGGGTTGTGAAGGAGGTAAAAGAGATCCTCATGAGATTCAGGCTGAAGTGTATTGGCATGACTTGCAGAATAACTGAAAACATAAATCAGCAATCAGGTGATTGATAAAGGCAGCCTGGTTGGATGAATTGGCAGCTAGGAAATGTCTCTGGATGGATGTCAGCTATCACATACAGTACTTACTCTGTTTCATTTAATGTCCTGCAACCTTGCTGATAGGGGATATTATCTCTGTTTACACATGAAGAAAAAGTCTCGAAGGGCTTAAGTAAGCCACCAAGGTCTCTTTACTTGTAAATGGCTAAAATGAATATGACTTCTTACATCCGTGCCTCTCCTCTGAAATACCGGAAACACAGAGACCAACAGTATATATCTTCTAATGCTTGATAAGTAAAATACTGGGTGGTCCAACTGCTGAAAAGGCTGTCACAGCTTTTTTTGTTACTATACTTCAATATAGGGCTCTTTCTTAAATTGTAGATGGGCCAAATTCAGTTCAGTTATCTGGCCTACTATGTGCTAGGCACAGTATGAATTCTGGGGATCCCAGGAAGAGTGAAATCATGGTCACTGTCTTAGTCGTGCGTTGAAAATGGGATGGAGGGAAAGGAAAGACATTGAACTGTAAATGAACTCTGTGCCATATGAATAAGATATATTTAAAGGAGGTGGAAATGGGAACATCACTTGGGGGTTAGAGAATGATGTCAGTGTCAATAGAATACTTCCTACTGTTGATTCCATTGCTTTTTTGGTCATTGCCAGGATTTTCCAAGACGGGTATGGTATGCTCTTTTTTGCAGAGGTGAAGTCCAAGAGGAACCATATGCTGTTGTAACAAGCTTGGGCCTTTTATTTTCTAGCTAGAGTTTTAAATTCATGAAGGTAACAAAGTTTTTTGTTTATGGTCAATGAAGAATCTTCCATTTCTACAGCCGTTAAACTTTCTTTTCTTAACTTGACACTCTCTTCAGTTGCACCTTTCCTCACCCCCTTGTCAGACCAGAGAGGGCAGTGGGGTTTCTAATTGCAGCTCATTGCATAACTGGCACTCATTCTTTTGCCATGGGGCAGTAGGACTTGATATCTTCCTGTGATTAGCTCATAATGATCTTTTGGGAAGGAGTTAGAAAGGGATTAGTTTTTGTTGGATAAAATGATGCCTCCTCACCTTCAACACCAATTAACAAAAATTATAGATAAATCATTAAGTATAAATAAAAGCCCAAGATAAGAGAGGAAAAAATGATTCAAAAGTTAAGCATTCTTTTATAAATTCCTCCTCCCAGCCAGATGCATTATATCTCAGCCCAGAATGCTGAAGATATTTATAATTCCTAGCACTGCGCCTCACCCTTGATATATGCCTGCTGAAGAATAAGGCAGTTTTGAATTTACTATTGGTCATCTCTAAGGAATCCTGGAAAATAGGTGTTCTGGAGTCTGCCATGCTTGGAGACCACCATCTCTTCCTGGAACAGATTGATCTTAGGTTTTATTGCTCACAATAAGATGAGATTGTAGGAGGGTGGTGAGAATCAAAGATCAGTCAGAGTGTTTTGCAGGCTCCCAATTCTCTAGTAAATGCAATATAAGCTGGGACATTGCTCTTGGCCTGATGGTTGGATTCTTTAGCACCTCAAACAGTAAATGGTGACAAACCTTATAGTATTTTTTTTCAGGTCAAAAATAACAGGGTCATCAATTTTGTAATTTGGGATGCAAATTGCATGTACCCATGTCAGGGTTTTTTTGAGGGTTGCAGTCTTGAAGACCAAAGACTGTGTGTTGATTCTGTGTTCTAAATGGTGAACTCTAGAAAATTATAGACTAGTAAGCCGTACAGTACAATTCTAGAAAAAAATTGCTAAGCAGTAGTTTTTTAGCATTTTATGACAATCATCAAGGATCAGTATTGGTTCACCAAGAACAGGCAGTGTTGTAAATTTTGTTTTTCCTTTTAGGCTTAATACCAGGTTGAGCCACATGAAAGTGCTAGTTTTTGAAAGCCAAAAGCAATTGAATATCAACTTCACATGCTTCATTCTAATAGTGTTTATTGTGTCTTTTGTTAATAAAATTAATGCATGTTCATTGTAGCATACAAGAAAATAGAGAAAAATAGAAATAAAACTTGCTCATAATCTAACAATTCATTTTTATAAATTTCTTTCCATCTTCCTCTGTGTGATGATCACAAGAATACTATTTTAAAAGAAAATGCTTTAGATTATAGTTCATTTTTATAGACTATCTGGCTATTTAAATACGTTTTTATTGATTTTTTTTTATTTTTCGAGAGAAAGGAATGGAGAGGGATAAAGAGATAGAAACATCAATGAGATGTTGCGGCCAAAGGTTAACCGAGTGGGTGGGGGTGAAAGGATTAAGGAAAGACAGAGAAGAGAATGAAAGCTGGGTCTCGGTGGGACGCTGCTCCCTGATGAGGAGACAGCGCCAGCACCCACAAGCCGTGTCTTTATTTTATAGCAGATGCCACAAGGCAAAGTAGGGGCGTGATCACATTGTTTACAGCATTCTCGTGAGTTCCAACCTCACTCAATTACATGCACCTGAACTCTAGCACAAGGCACTAGAGTAGGGCCACGTGTTCGGACCATAGGTTCAAGCTTACTACCACAGTCATTGGCTATAATTGTGCTGGGTGGACCCTGCCCTCCAGCTGGGACTTGCACGTGGCAATGAGAGGACCCTGTCCTTTCATTAGTCTGAGGTTTGAACCTGGCCAAAACACTGTAGCCGCGCCCCATAATGAGAGAGAATCATCATCGATCGGCTGCCTCCTGCATGCCCCCCACTGGGATTCAAGCTTGCAACCCAGGCATGTGCCTTGACTGGGAATTGAACCAGTGACCTCTTGGTTCCTGGGTTGCTGCTCAACCACTGAGCCATACCAGCTGGATGAGTATCTGGCTATTTATATTGAATGTATCATAAGCATTTCCCTTTAATCAGATATTTATAGAAATTGCATTTTTACTATTATGATTTCAGCAGGTAGATGCTGCATAATTTATTTATTCATACCCCTATTTTAGCACATTCATGTTATTTCCAGTGTTATTATATTTTTGGTGAATCTTCACCCAAGGATATTTTTCCCAATAATTTTTAGAGAGAGTGGAAGGGAGGGAAGGAAAGAGAGAGAGAAAGAGAGGGAGAGAGAGAGAGAGAAACGTTGATTGGTTGCTTCCCACTTGCGCCTGACCAGGCACCAGGGATCGAACCTGCAACCCAGGTATGTGCCCTTGACCAGGAATCGAACCTGTGACCCTGTGGTGCACAGACTGACACTCTAACCCAGCCGTGGGCAAACTATGGCCCGCAGGCCGGATCCAGCCCGTTTGAAATGAATAAAACAAACAAACAAAAAGACCGTACCCTTTTATGTAATGATGCTTACTTTGACTTTATATTAGTTCACACAAACACTCCATCCATGCTTTTGTTCAGGCCCTCCGGTCCAGTTTAAGAACCCATTGTGGCCCTCGAGTCAAAAAGTTTGCCCACCCCTGCTCTAACCACTGAGTAACACCAACCAGGGCATCTAGTGTTTTATCATGATAAATAGTTCTGTAATAGACATCTGCATGAATCTGGGTCCACATCTCTGATTATTTTCTTAGGATAAGTTGTCAAAAATAGAATTCCTAGGTAAAAGGATATGAATTCTTAAAACATATTTACAAATTGCTTATCACTAAGGATGTAGTATTATGCTCCTGCCAGCAGTGTATGAGAGAGTGTTTACTACAATATTACTTCTAAGACTAGCAGAAGAAACAGGATAGACCAATTTTGTTTTTCCACCTTTACTAGTTTTTATTTTTATAATCTGATTTTATTAAAGGGCCTCCTAGAGCAATGGTTCTCAGCCTTCCTAATGCCGCAACCCTTTAATACAGTTCCTCATGTTGTGGTGACCCCCAATTTCATTGTTACAAATTGAACATAATTAAAGCATAGTGATTAATCACAAAAACAATATGTAATTATAGATGTGTTTTCCGATGGTCTTAGGCAACCCCTGTGAAAGGGTCATTCGACCCCCAAAGGGGTCGCGACCCACAGGTTGAGAACCACTGTCCTAGAGTTTCTTGTAATGTCGTTATTGTCCAAATCAATGTGAACTGAGTGAAGATAGAATTGAGGGAATCTCTAGTTTGCCAAACAACTATACCCTAGAAATGTCTTATTTTAGTGGGTTATTGTCAACTGCTAGGGATAACTGTACTATTTATGTGGTGAGACTCAGTGACCTTGTCCTGACCAACATTATTTATAGAGATTTTGGTGAAAATGGAACATGCGCTCAGCAGATTTGCACCTCTGTCACAAAGCTGAGAGGATATTAGTTCTCTCCTACCAGACAGTGGGCTATTTAAGTGTAGGAGCCCCAGTCCTGGGAGCATTCCTCCTGGAATCAGCTGTATGGCCTTGGAAAAATGACCTAACCTCTCTGTGCCTCAGTTTTCATATCTGTAAAACAAATCAACAGAATATTTACTTCATATGTTTGGAAGATTAAATGAGTTATTAAATGTAAAGCACTGAGAATAGTTCCTGGCCCTTAGTAAATGACCAGTAAAGTTTAGCTGCTGCTGTTGTTTATCTTTCTCTCAAATGGTAGATAACATATACTTCTTAAATGAATGAATGTCTGAATCAACATCACAAAGACTTTGTAAGGGAGGTAGAATGGGCCCATACTGCAAACAAAATGTAATTGGTAAGTCTTGCATTTATATTTTATTACTAGAGGCCTGGTGCACAAAAATTTGTGCACTCGGCGGGGTCCCTCAGCCTGGCCTGTGCCCTCTCGCAGCCCGGGAGCCCTCGGGGGATGTCCACTTGCCAGCGGGGAGCAGGCCTAAGCTGCAGTCGGACATCCTTAGTGCTGCTGAGGAGGCGGGAGAGGCTCCCACCACCACTGCTGTGCTGGCAGCCATTAGCCTGGCTTGTGGCTGAGCAGAGTCCCCCTGTGGGAGTGCACTGACCACCAGGAGGCAGCTCCTGCATTGAGCATCTGCCCCCTGGTGGTCAGTGTGTTCATAGTGACCAGTCATTTCCAGTCGTTCTGCTGTTAGGGTCAGTTTGCATATTACCCTCTTATTATATAGGATAATGGACTGCCATGTAAAGAAAGGTTGAGATTTATACTGGGTAGTTCCAGAAAGGATAGATGTGGTTAATTGACAGAAATTAGCAATAAGGAACTTCCTACCAATTAGCTCTACTAAGCAGTGGAGTTGCCCTTTCAGGTAGTGGAAGAATTCAAACAAAAGCTTTAGACCATTATATAAAAGGAAAGACAAACCTTCTTGGAACAGAAGTTAGACTAGATGACCTCTATAGTCGCTTCCAGCTCTAGGCTGTTTCTGTGATTCTGAGTGGAACACACAGGATTACCACAAAACATGCAGTAAGGCCCCATGAGTGCAACTTTGGAAGGACCAAGGCTGCTAATCCGTGCCTGCTCCCGCCTTTCCCTGCTTCAGTTTCTTTCACCTGTTGCATGGCAGCCTGGCAGTGGCCCATTCCTCAGCTTGATGTGGTCTCACAGCCTAGCTTGGCATCCCTGGCTGCCCCCTCATCAGCAGCAATGCCTAGGGGATGAACGAATACTTGAAATGAGGGCACATTTTTCATAAATGTACAAGAAAATCAAAAGAAAATTGTTGCTTACAAAGTATATCTCAGAATTGTTTAAAAAACAAGCAGAAGTTTTTGTCCATACTGGATGTGCTGTCATCATAGCTTTATAAGTGGGGGAGAGGGCAGACTTCATCTTTCAGGAGCTCTGGGTTTCTTTACTTGCATGGTGTCCCGGAAGTGGAGTGTCAGTATTCTAACCCCCTGGAAAGGGTCGCTGAGCCCACACTGTTATATATATTCTCTTTGGGCTTACATACCTTAGGCTGAGATGATTTTTCTGGACTCTGATTCCTTGTTCTTAAGTTATTTAAAGGTAGCTTCCAAATAAAGGTAGAAAGCTGACTTGGGAGCCCAAGCAGTTGCTTTCTTTTGTAGGGTTCTTTGCAGAATGATTTCTGACATGTCTTGTCATTGTTTTGTGCTGCTCTCCCCATTTATAATATTTGGAGCATTGGCTTTTTGCCACACTTGTCAAGGATTTATGGGAGTTAATGACATGTAGTATATAAAGTGCTTTGAGATTCTTTCATACAACTTGGTATTATCTTGAAAGCAAGAGGTTTAACTGTTCATTTGTTAGATAACTAGTGAGATTTTAAACAGATGTAATCACACCATGTCTGTTATTTAATGTATTATGTGATAGGCACAAACTTCTAGTGCTCAAATTTTACACAAAGTGGCATTTTTTTCTTTTCTTTTTTTTTTCCTGTTTATAAAACCCATTTTTAGGGACTGCCTCGGTGAAAATTGGGAGTCAAGGTTCTGATAAAATTCTCCTGTCCATGTTTTTTTATGTTCCGGTTTGTGCTTAGTTTTGCTATCTGGTCATCAACAGCTGAAGTGAAGGACTCAGGACATCACTGTCTTGAGCTGTTGATACCAATGTGTGTTTGCTGATGGCGTTACAGAGGTACCGAGGTCCTTGCTGTGCAGTGTGTGGCCCAGAGGGTTGCCGCTCTGTGTGCCAGGTGGGTTACTATGTTTTTGAGACAGCACCTGTGGAACTTGACAGTGGATATTCTTTTGTAGCTATATTCATTTTACCCCTTTTGAGTAGTATTGGCTTACCAGCCAGAATCTAGAGCATGTAAATGCATTATCAGAGTGATTTGAAAGAGAGACGTACACACAGGGAGTGAACTTTATGGGGATGGCTCTGATGCTTTCAAGGCCTACGTTCTTGTTGCATGTATTTTGAGCTAGAGTGTTAAGCCCGGTGCCTTAAGAAGGCTTTGCTTCTCCTTTTAATCTTTAGAATTTCTAAAACCAACAGCTTTGTAGCCTTCAGTAGGAGGATTGTATGTAGAGCCCAAAGGCCCTTGAAATGCACAAACCATAGAGAGGAATAGATCTGTTTACTCTTGTCCTTGCGTTGTTCTGTGCACAGTGTAGAACTCTGTGAAATAATAATAATGAGAACAAAAGAGACTGAATAGCTGGATGATTTTTTAAAAATATTACTAAACATTAGATTTCTAGACTCATCTCATTTAGATTGAAAGGAACCTTAGTCTAACCACCTTGTTTTATAAATGAAAAAAGAAAAGTCCATAGGTTTCCACTGAACCAGAATGAGGATTGATGTAAAACCCAGGGATCTTCCTTTCCAAGTCAAAGCTCGAATGGGTGTCACTATTCTGCTGTCGGCTGCAGAACACTACTGCAGCATTTAGAAAATACTGAATCATAAGAAAACTACTCGATCCCTAAAACTGTGCAATTTCTGAGGTCATAGTCCAAGCAGGTTTTATTATTTGTATTAATTAACTCAGCTGTTCCAGTCTTCTCAGAAAGTATGAGCTGACTATATTTATTTTGTCCACCTTTTACCCAGTTAACAGAATGCTTACTCTCTTATTGCCACTTAAAAGTCATCTGGAAGACTCATGCTGACAATGTAATGCACAGTGAAGGAAGGGGGTAAAGTAGGAAAATATAATTATTGCATGCAAAGTCTTATTAAAGGCTCTTTTCTCTTCCTTCCTCTATCTTTTCCCCAACCTCATTGGGTAGATATGATTTGTATAGCTTTTTTTTTCCTTTTCTTAAATTGGGTAAGAGCTGCAAAACTATTCAGGAGAAGCTGTAGACTATAGCAAAGCATGTGTAAAGACAGTGGTTTGTGCCTTTTTGAACCTTGCTATAAATCTGTGGATAGCCTGGAGCTTACAAAACTATACTTTAAAAATATTTTCTGTAATATAGGTTGAGGACAGATTTCTATGTGCTGTTGATGACTGTCAAAACAGCTTCCCTAGAGTGATTGTCACAGAGTGTCAGGCCTCATTTTCTGATGGAGAAACTGCTTTGGTTTATCCTCACACTGTTTTTACATGATTATTTCTTCTTTTTTCAAGTGCTTATGACATTTAATAAATTTGCAGTTGAGAATTGTGGCAGCCAGTAATGTGAGAAAGGGAAATTGGGCACCTGGAAACTATTTAAATATAAACAAATGACAACAGAACTTAACCAGGAATAATATGATTTGAAAATTTTGAATGAAAGTGATTGAGGCTTAAGACAAGCTGAAACTAGGTTCTCTCATTTATGCCTATCTTAACCAAAGTTACTTTTTCTTCAAACACAAGCATCTTTTGTTTAATCCTTGGGAATTTATAATTCATGGGAATTCTTTGTCATTGATGGACAGTATTCTTAGGATTCGGTGCTCACGGTGTGTCTTTTTTTCAGCTATATTTTACTGAATCCCGAGCTTTCTCAAAACATATTTTAAAACCTGAACTACTAATAGACAGTCTTATGTACAGTATACTTTATGTCTTTTTTTTTCACTTTTGGCTTCAGCTAAGTTGGGCATCTACCCTGGAACATGAAATACAAAAAAGTTTGACCAAAATAACTTTCTAAGCCTCCTTACTGTATATATATTTAGGAAATAGTCTGCTAATAGGGAAAATGTCTTAGTAAGTTTTGGTTACACCAAAAGCATTTTGAACAATTCACTTTGATATGTGAGGCTAAAATTACTTGAATGCTGAGATTGTATTGTTTTGGAAACAACTTTAATACCTATCATTTTATTTGTGTCATACGTTCTTGTTAAGGCGATGGAAAAGAAATTAGGTAAATATATATTTTAAAGAATAAACTTTTAAAATCTTTAATTTTTAATTAATTAATTAGTTTATTTATTTAGTTCATCCTCATCAGAGGATATTTTTTCCATTGATTTTTAGAGAGAATGGAAAGGAGGGGGTAAGGAGAAGAGAAAGAGAGAAAGAAACATCGATGTGAAAGAGATCAGTTGCCTCCTGCACGTGCCTTGCCCTTGACTGGGAATCGAACCCCTAACCCTTCAGTGCTCTGGTGACACTCTAACCCAGCCGTGGGCAAACTACGGCCCGCAGGCCGGATCCGGCCATTTGAAATGAATAAAACTAAAAAAAAAAAAGACCGTACCCTTTTATGTAATGATGTTTACTTTGAATTTATATTAGTTCACACAAACACTCCATCCATGCTTTTGTTCCGGCCCTCCGGTCCAGTTTAAGAACCCATTGTGGCCCTCGAGTCAAAAAGTTTGCCCACCCCTGCTCTAACCACTGAGCCATGTCAGCCAGGGATTTTTTTTATTTTTAAAAGCTTATTTGTGTTATCTTTTTTATGGTAAAAAAACAAAAATTACCATCCTAACCATTTTTAAGTGTACAGTTCAGCAGCGTTAAGTATATTTACATTGTTGTGAGACAGCTCTCCAGAACTTTTTCATCTTGCAAATCGGAAATTATGCTCATTAAACAGTAATTTCCCTTCCCTCACCCTTGGTGACCACCATTGTACTTTCTGTTTCTGTGAGTTTGACTACTTAAAAAACCTCGTATAAGTGGAATCATACAGTATTTCTCTTTTTGTGACTGTCTTATTTCACTTGTCATTATGTCCTCAAGGTTCAGCTGTGTAATAGCATGTGACAGGATTTCCTACCTTTTAAAGGATACATAATATTTCATTATATGTATATATCACTTTTTCTTTATTCATTCATCCATCAATGGATTTTTGGGTTTCTTCCACCTCTTGATTATTGTGTTTATCTTTAACTAGAGGCCCGGTGCATGAAATTCGTGCATGGGTTGGGTCCCTAGGCCTGGCCGGCAATCAGGGCCGATTGGGGCCAGGTCAGTCAGGGCTGGGCCAGAGAGGAGGCGACAGTCGCCAGGCAGGGTGCAGAAGGAATGGACACCAGACGCCGACACCGCCATCTTTGGTGCTCCACCATCTTTGGTGCTCCGCCACCCGCCGCCACTGCAGTGGGTGGGCAGTGGGCTGATTGGGGCCTGCTGGCTGGGAGGAGAAACAGGGCACGGGAGGTTGGCCTTCAACCCCCCTGGGAAAGGGGCTGCATCTGCTGCCACCCACCCCCGGTTCCCTTTTCTAGCCCGGGGGCCCAGGGGAGAGACTGCAGGAGGTTGGCCAGCTGGGAGAGGTTGGCTGTGGGAGCACACTGACCACCAGGGGGCAGCTCCTGCATTGAGCGTCTGCCCCCTCGTGGTCAGTGCATGTCATAGCGACCAGTCATTTTGGTCGCTTAGGTTTTTACATATATAGAAGATTTTATTTGTGTTTTGGGTAGTACATTTTTGCTAGGTTAAAATCTAACACACATTTTTTTTAAATGCTTGTTGATGAGAGAGAGAAATCAAGAAACATCGATTTGTTCCACTTATTTATTCATTGGTTACTTCTTGGAGTATTGGGATGATGCTCTAACCAACTGAGCTACCTGGCTAAGGCCTAAACACACAACTTCTGGTAGATATGCATATGTAACTGAGCATAATAGACGGAAGTATGTAAAATACCTGTGGATTTGAAGATTAAAATGTATATATATCTTAAAATTATGTAGTATTTATATTGACTTAAATATACCTAAGTATTTTATGAGTATTCTATTTTGGTTATGGACATATGCTTAAAATATTTTTGAAATTGATTACCAACAAATTGACCCTAGAAACTGCAGGTAGTCTTTGAGGTTATGCACTATTGCTTGTTTTTAAATCTATATACATTTTATATATTTTTATATATTTTATGTATTTATATATATATCTTTTATATATTTTTTATTGATTTCAGAGAGAAGGTGAGAGGGAGAGAGATAGAAACATCAATGATGGGAATCATTGATTGGCTGACTCCTGCATGTCCCCTACTGGGGATCGAGCCCCCAACCCAGACATGTGCCCTTGATCAGAATTGAACCCGAGACCCTTCAGCCCTCAGGCCGACGCTCTATCCACTGAGCCAAGCTGGCTAGGGCAAGGTTATGCACTATTAACAAAAGAAGAGTTTATCCCAGGCAAACAGTCTTAAATTTTCTTGAAAGTAAAATAGCCTCTGAGTTTTTCTAAAATGCTCATTTACAGTTTTATTGCATGAGTTTTACTGTCAGTTATAAAAACATATATTTGAAGTTTTGTGAAGCATTGTGTAAAAGCCACCTGTTGATACAGGCCCAGTATGGCAATTTCCATCTTTTGCAATAGAGTGAGAAGTGGGTATTTGCCTTTTGGAATCTTGGGAAGAGGACTATTCCTCTTGACTAATCCCCATGGAATCATTAAATGTGGAGAGGATGTTGAACTCTTACTTAAGCTTTTTGTTACCATTAATTGCTTCTGTGGGCCAAAGGAAATGAAAGTGTGGGCAGGCAGTCAATTGGCTACTGATGTAAAGAGGAAGTAAAATGTAGGACTGGCTTAATAGTTCAAGGTTGAAAGTACAAACAGTTAACAGTAATTTTATCTGGTCTTGGAAATAGTGTCTGTATACCTGATGTGAATGAGAATTAGCAATGCCAGGTGATAAGGAAAACATTATTTTAATGTTTGTATATGTTTTGGAAATGGGAGAATAATCCTGATTTAAGGAACAAAAAACTAAAGACGTTCCAGGGCTGGTAAGTAAATTTATTTGATGTGATTTTGTTAATAGGATTTTTCCTTAGAGTGGTCAGATATTCTCAACAGTTTCTTTTTATAAAGGTAAGAGCAACTCGGCATCTAAGTTATATTATTTATTTATTCATTTATTTATTTATTTTTGGCATCTAAGTTTTAAATAATATGTTGCTACTTGATTTTGAGGGTCTTCTAAAACATGTTGGATGGCCTGTGCTTATTTTCTGAATTCAAATGCACTAAAATTAATTAATTAGCTCTTAAACAGAGCTGATATTTACTGTCTTTTCTGTGTGCTGGTCATTATCCTAAGCACTTTACATACATTAGTTTATTTAATCCTCATGGCCATCATGAAATGATTATTCTTGTTTTTGCACAAAAAGGAATGAGCTACAAAGAGGCTAAATAATGTGCTTAAAGTCAGACATCTAGTGATGGAGCTAAGATTTGATCCCAGGCAGTTGACTCTAGGCCCATATTTATCATTTTAATGACCATGCTGTGTGCAGGTTTTTGACATTCAGCACATTCTAGGGTTTGAACAAATATTGATTATAACTGTTGAACTTCTTAGTATGACTGGAGATGCTATAAAAGTTTGCTATAAAAGCCTGATGGGAAGCTATTGCTCTGAAGATGACTGATTTACCTAAACAACTTCAATCCAAGATACTGATTTCTAACCTTGAGATTAATTTGTCAGTTCTAAAAGAAACTGAAGAATGGCCTCAGATAGTCCTTAGGCAGATGATATTGTTTTGTTAGTTTAGTATGGTGATAGAAAGCTTTTGTCCTTTGATGTCATAATTGTAGAAAAATATAACTTAAGAGTTGGTCTTGATTCATCCTCCTCATTTTACAAGTTGAGAAAGCAGGTGAAAGAATCTTCTCATAGAGGACGAGTGCCAGAGCTGGGATTGATTGATGATACAGTAGTTCACACTGGCATTACCGTGTGCGAGGCACTGTTCTAGGTGCTTTATATATAAACTCATTAACCCTTCAGAACAAACCTATGAAGTAGACATTTCTGTATGCCCATTTTACAGATGAGGAAATCAAGGTTATGTAGCCTATCCAAAGTCATGCAGCCAGTAAGTAGTAGTGGAGCTGGGATTTGAATCTGGGCAGTTTGGCTCCAGATTCTGTGCTCTTAACCACCTTACTAATGGTTGTAACATAATGTAATTGCCATCTTTTCTTAAGGGCAAAATAGTTGAATATCAGCCATTTCATGTGGTTTATTCTGATAAATTGAGATCCTTCCACAGCATGTCACCACTTTGCCACAATGAGTATTTGTGGTTATTAGCAATATTTGCTTATGCAGAGATTTTTCCTTGGCCCCAGCCAGCTGGAAAGAGATACTATTATTCTTTTTTCCACATTTGCATGCATCTCCACTGTGCATGTATCTCTTTTCTAACATACTCATTTTTCCATATATATATATATATATATATATATATATATATATATATATATATTTAGAGAGAGAGAGACAGACATTGAAAATGAGAGCGAAACATTGATCAGTTGCCTCCCACACACGCCCCAACCAGAGATCAAATCCACAGCCTGGGTATATACCCTGACCGGGAATTGAACCCACCACCTTTTGGTGTATGGGACGGCACTTCAACCATCTGAGATACACCAGCTAGGACCCTAATTGATGTTTTTTTACTTAAATTTTACAAACAGGCAGGATGAGACTGGCAGTGCCTATTCCCATATCATGCTGAATAGAAGTACTGAGAGTGGAAATCCTTGTTCCTGACATTAGGGGGAAGGCATTCAGTCTTGTAACATTAAGTATGTTGTCAGCTATAGGTTTTCTTAGATATCTTTCAAGTTGAAGAAATTTCTTGAGAGTTTTTTTTTGAGTCAGGATTGGATATTGGATTTTTTTCAAATGCCTTATTTTTTACTGAGATGATCATAGGTGTGTTTTTGTTTATTGAGATGATCATAGGGGTTTTTTGTTTTATTCTATTTTTAATTTGTTACTATTACTTATAGTGATTGCTTTTCAAATATTAAACTAACCTTGCATTCCTGGGAAAAACCCCACTTGGTCATGATATGCTATACTTTTAATATATTTTAAAAAAATTAGGGCCCTGGCTGGTTATCTCAGTTGGTTAGAGCATCGTTCTGATATGCTAAGATTAAGGGTTCAGTCCCTGGTCAGGGCAGATACAGGAAGTGACCAGTGAATGCATAAATAAGTGGAACAACAAATCAATGCTTCTCTCTCCCTGCCCCCTTCCTCTATCTCTCTCTCAAATCAATAAATTAAAAAAAAAATTGAGTTGCTTTTTTAGAATTTTTACATTTATGTTCACAAGGGATATTGTTGTCTTTTCTTGTGATATCTTTGCCAGTCTTGGTCAGACCAGAGTGATACTAGCCTCATAGAATGCCTTGGAAAGTATTCTCTCCTCTTCATTTTTCTGGGAAAGTTTCTGTAGAATTAATATTTTTTTCTTCCTTAAATGTTTGAAGTAATTCACCACTGAAGCTATCTGGGCCTGGACTTTTATTTGTGTAAATGTTTTAAACTATATATAGTGTTGTTCAAGTTATATTTCTTCTTGAGTAAGCTTTGGTTGTTTGTGTCTTTTAAAGAATTTGTATAGTTTATTGGCATGGAGTTTTTTATAATATTCCCTTTTTGAATTTTTTAAAAGTTGTAGAATTGGTAGTGGTGCCATCTCTCTCATTCTTTTTTTTAATTCTTAAAATTGATTTTAGACTGAGGGAGAGAGATACATTGATCTGTTCCCATTATTATGCATTCATTGATTGATTCTTGTATGTGCCCTGACCTAGGATCGAACCCGCAACCTTGGCATTTCAGGATGATGCTCTCACCAGTTGAGCTACCTGGCTATGGCCTCTCTCATTCTTGATATTGATAATTTGTGTCTTTTCTTTTCATCTTCTGTTGTGTCTGTCTTCTGGCTCTTCAGGCTACTGCTCTACACAGCACCTGTGGTGACTGCCCTCAGGCAAAAAGTTAGAAAAATGGGCCACTTGGTCCAGAGGTACCGTTGGCTTCCCTTTACTTTTGGCCTATTTTATGTTACTCTCTAGTACCTTCAGGTAGTTTCCCCCCCCCATCATCCAGAGGCTACAGTTGTTTTCTGTGAGAGGGTTTGTCTAGTGCTGGAAGCAGAATGTCGGGGCTTTTGGTTTTGTGACATTTTAGCCAATTGAGACATGTTTTAATAGCTGTATTCACAGTATAGAACTGGGTAACTTAGCAGCACTCTAGTCATTGTTACCTTTATTGGATTTGATATGAAATAGCTCAACTGGATATTTAGAATAAATTGTGGAGTTAGAGAAAGGTGAAAGGAGAAGTGTTGACTTAGCTCTTTTCAAAATGGTTTCAGTGGGAAAAACCATTATCACTTTAAAGAGTGAGCATTCTTGAGTACCGAATATGTCAAGCTTCTGAATGATTTTGAGTGCTTTTGCTTGTCATGGGGAAGCTTTTCAAGAGTAAAAGAATGGAAGAAAACATTTTTATTTCAGGTCTGAAAACAAAGCATTTCTAATTCCTTAATTATATCAAATGCATCAGTTTTAGGTCATATTAACGCTATGATACTTAAATGTTTTATTTGCAATGGACTTTATTTTCTGGCCATTTGATATATTGCAATTTGAATTGAAAGACACTAGGAGAAGTCATCTTAGGTCTCTGGATCTCAGCCTGATATTTACTGAACAGTACATGAGCCATGCACTGTTCTAGGCACAGGAGGTTCAGCGGTGAAAAAGGAGCTTATATTCTTAAAGGCTCAGAAATCTGACTCCTGGCACACTGTGCATGGTCAGGCTCACATGTACATGCCCTAATGTCAGTTTGTTCATTTGAAGTGAGAACTACAGCTGTTAATTAGACTGGCGAGGTTGAACTGAGAGATTAGTGCATTTTCTCTTTATAGACAAGCCACATGGGAAGCCAAATTACAATCACAAGGTTGCTTGGTGAGAATGGAATCAAAACAAAGGGACTTGGTTAGATAATCTATGATTAGGATACACCTGCCACACGGACTATTTGGGTTTCCCCTGAATAATGCTGAGCAGTAAAGCTTGACAATGTTTGGTTCTTTGGGCTCATTTCTATGGTGACCATTTTTCGTTGTTCACACAATTTTTTTAACTAAACTATAATCTAATTTACTAAATGACAAGCCACATTCTAGGCCTGCTTCCTAAGATTACACTTAGGTCACCTTTAGAAACATTTAGAGGTTTTCAAATTATGAGGCCTGGTATCACATAGACAGTCTCTTGGTTAATTTCAATAGTGTCGCCATATCCATTGTGCAGGTAGGTTTTACCCTGGCAGGGTGGCTTTTTCTCTTCTTTTTTTTTTGCCTTATAGTTGTGGTCTGGAAGGGATGTGTGAATCCCTTATAATTATCCTCTTGTCCTGCCAATAATTTATTTTTACTTTATTTAAATTTATAGAGAGTTACATTCACTTCTGTTTTTCTTTCTTTTTCTAAATTTATCTTTATTGTTTAAAGTATGGATGCCAAACCCTTGTTCTTAAAATCAATGACTATTTATAGTATTGTTTTAATAGGAAAAGCTAATCTGTCCTAACAGAGGTAAAATAAATTTATTTGAAAATGTAGGAAATACCTAAATTTAAACCCAGAAAGTCCTGGGACCCAAGCATATATGTTTGATTTTTTTAAAATTAAGGAATCTATACTAATAAAAGGATAATATGCAAATTAACCATTACTCTGCGATAAAGATGGCGGTACCCATAGCCACAAAGATGGCTGCGCCAGCCGGAGCAGGCAGGACGCTTGGCTTCCTTTGGGTGGGACACTTGGCTTCCTTTGGGCAGGATGCTTGGCTTCCTTCGTCACCCCAGCAACGAAGGAACTTAAACCTCCCACAGGCCCCAGCCAGCTGCCCACTGAGGGCTGGCTTCTGGGTGAAGGCCACAGAGCTGGGGTGGGAGGCGGCTCCGGCCTGGAACGAAGGTGGGGGACGGCGGCTAGAGTGAAGGCCTGGTCCCAGGTGCTGGAGGGAAGCTGGTGCTGGCAGCCAGGGGAAGGAAGGCCTATTCTTGCACGAATCTTCGTGCATCAGGCCTGTAGTATACTATAATTCCCTATAAAAGATCCAGGGAACCTGAAAGGTAATTGCCTTCAAGGAGTAATGGCACTATTTGAGGTATAA
This sequence comes from Myotis myotis, assembly GCF_014108235.1. NCBI lineage: Eukaryota > Metazoa > Chordata > Mammalia > Chiroptera > Vespertilionidae > Myotis > Myotis myotis. Next base: position 117,235,361 of record NW_023416346.1, on the reverse strand, counting down.
TGGAGGAGACCCAAATTTTGGAATTGTGAGCCAATTTCACTTACCAAATTCTTATTATTTCCTCAAATATTACCTGTATATTAGCTGTCCACAGTCAGGGCTAAAGGACCACCCAGTTTACTGTTAAAAACAAACAAATGAGCCCTGACTGGTTTGGCTCAGTGGATAGAGCGTTGGCCTGCGGACTCAAGGGTCCCGAGTTCGATTCTGGTCGGGGGCATGTGCCTTGGTTGTGGGCACATGCCCGGTGGGGAGTGTGCAGGAGGCAGCTGATCGATGTTTCTCTCTCATCGATGTTTCTAACTCTCTATCACTCTCCATTGCTCTATGTAAAAAAATCAATAAAATATATTTAAAAAAAAAAACCAAAAAAACACAAATGATGTTAAGACCCAGTGACCACTGAATTTATACACATCAGTTCTCATGTTTTCACTAATCCAAATGAAGTGGTATCACTCTCTATACATCCACCAAAACCTATGGGCAACCAGCAAACCCTTGGCCAGTACCAGTTTGCAAGTTCCTTGAAGGCAAGAACTATAACAACAACAGTAGTGGTAGCAGCAATCATGATATGTGTATTGTGCTTATAGTTTTCACAGAGCCCTTTCACAGATAATAATTTGAATTTCATAGGTAGAATATATTAGGTGTCCTAAAAAATTTATACACATACTTTGAATAATTATAAAGCCAGTATTTATTAAAATACATTTCATTTTTAAAATTGGGCTATCAGCTGTTAAAGTGTATATACATTTTTGGGGACACCCTGTATAATGTATGTGTCTGTTACCATTTCTGCTTCCTAGCCAACCACTCTTTCCTGTTGTAAATTTTTGGCCTGAAAATTTTGAATTATCACAGTGCATTCTTTTACGGACAAATTTAGGTGTTCTGTGCAATTTTAGATTATACCGATAAGGCTTCTTAACACCTAGTTGATCATTTGAGATGAAAAGCAAAACTAAGATTCAGTGTCTGACTCTTTTGGGTGGGACTGTCTTTTAAAAGCCTCTGATTGATTTTCTAGTCAATAAAAATACAAGGCTACTCTACCTTTTTTTTTAGTCTCCATACCATTCCAATTAATAACAGCTTTTGGGGGCTATTTTATTTTTTGGATAGTTTATGCTTTTATTTTTTAAAAATATGTTTTTCCATTACAGTTGATGTTCAGTATTATTCCACATTAGTTTCAGGTGTACAGCATAACAGTTAGACAATTACACCCCTGATAATTCAAATATCCATCTGGCGCCATACATAGTTATTATAATATTGTTGACTATATTCCCTGTTGAACTTTATGTCCCTGTGACTATTTGCATCAAACACATGAATGCTTCACAAACTTGTCTGTCATCATTGCCACAGGGGCCATGATAATCTTTTCTGTATCTTTCTAGTTTTAGTAAATGTGTTGCCAAAGCAAGCACATACGAGCTTTCTTTATGCACATTACTTCTGTAGATATCAGTGTTCTAGATCTGAACTATACAGTATGGTAGCCATTAGCCACAGATAGCTATTTAAATCTGTTTTAATTAATTGAAATGAAATAAAATTAAAATTTCAGTTAGCCATAATTGCCACATTTTAGGTGCTCAATAGACATGGTAGCCACTAGCCATATCAATATTGGACAATACTGTTGTTCTAGAGAATCTAACTTCTATTTAGTTTTTTGGGGGACAGCTATCATATCATTCTGCCATTGTTTATAATTTTATCTGCAAGATTTATGTTTCTAAATACATTTAGAATTATGTTTCTAAATACTGAGTCAGTCTATCCTATATAATATCCTATATTATATCCTATATAATAAAAGCCTAATATGCAAATCAACCGAACGGCGGAACAGCTGGTGGAATGACAGGTCGCCATGATGTGCACTGACCGCCAGGGGCAGATGTTCAACGCAGGAGCTGCCCCAAGCCTGCAGGCCCCAGGTCAGCCAAGGTTGGTGCCAGTGGGGGCCTCCGATTGCATAGCTGGTTGCCCTGCAGAGGGAGGTGACTGGTGGCTGTGGCAGTAGGGGGCGGCGCCAGCTAGTGAGCAGGGGGTAGGGGCCCCCATCACCCCGCCAGTCACCTCCCTCACCCGCGGCGGCGGGGGACAGTTCCAGCAAGTGGGTGGCACCAGGCAAGTGCCAGTGGGGGCCCCCCTCCCCATAGTCCCGCCGGTTGCCCCACAGATTGGCCCTGATCGCAGGCCAGGCCTAGGGACCCTACCCATGCACGAATTTCGTGCATTAGGCCTCTAGTATGATATAAACTATGTGTTTAAAGTATGCTTTTAAAAAATATACATAGACTTTAATTTTCTTAGCACTTCCTATGTAACAGATCTTATAGGTAAGCAGCATTGGGAATTGCAATAAAAACTCATGTAATAATAAAAATGTCCAGTTTCTCTTCCCTTTTGTGGCTATGTGCAGAAGTACAACAGAAAGATTGGAATGTGATTCTCCACTACTTAGAAATGCGTAACCGTCATATAAGGAAAGTAACCGACTAACAATAATCTTAAAATGATTCGCATAGTTGAGATTCCATGATGCAAAAATATAGGTCAGTTGTACTCATCATATGAAATATCAGTTTGAGAATTTAGCTTAAAAAGGCATTTGTCAACTGGAGAATCTGTCAATTGTAAAGCTGATATTAAAAATTTGATATTACATGTTAGGATCTTAAATTAAGTGTTACGTGTTCAGTAAGATGTCGAGCATATCTCATTTACCCTTTCTTATTTTTACTTGCATATTTAAGTGGTGCAGGACTAAAGGAAAAATCCAGACCAGCATCCCAGGACTGTAATTTTTGCCAAGGGTGATTCAGGGAACTTCAGGTTTAAAGCTGCAGTATCCCATAATGTACTCAAATTAACTAGGACAGAACACTCTGAGAAATGTCTTCGATCCTTGCCTGTGTAAGAATGGTCTCCTGAGTGGCTGAATATAATGGAGAGGCCTATTTGCTGAAGGTGACCAGCACTGTGCCATGGTGAAGGATGGGATTGGATAGGTCTTGTTCAAGGTTTTACAGAGCAAGAGACATTTGGACACACTGAGTTCCAGATAGATGGAGAAGATTATGGATATGAAAGAAGTGATTACTTTTAAAAAACAAGAGCAAAACCCCACGAAACACTGGTAGTTGTTCTGTTAGTGTGATTCTATGCAATCAGATGTGTGTTTAATACCTTTTTCACTTTTAACAACCATCACTTTCTTGCAAAGTCAGTATTAGAACCTCAAAAGACAGCTGTTTTTTGTGGGGTTTTTTTAGTGGCCTTTCCACTAGTTGGGACATGTGTAATGTTCACAGAGAAAGCAGGTATTCCCCCTTTTATTTTTACATTCATTTTAGATACATATTCTTTGCCTAAGAAGCAGTTTGTTATGAACATGAGTATAGAAGAGAGGTTTTTATTCATACATATTTAAAGAACATCAGTAATAAAAACATTTCCCTAGCTGTGACAAAGAGCAGCCTTTGTTTAAGGGTTAGATATGTCTAAGGAAGTGACTCTTGTTAAGAACCAAGGAATAAAATATAATTCATCTTATCTTGCGTAAGGAAAATTGTCCTAACTTGCATGCTGCTGAGTGCCTAATTTACATTTAAAGCTGAAGTAATGAAGCCTTATTTTTTGCCAGAAACTCCCATTTCTTTCCCAAATATATTCTCTATTAGACAAAAAAAAGCTCATTATTCTGCATAGTAATGTGCATTTGCTGATGCAGAAAAGCAACATAACTCAGGATGAACGATTAATTTAAACGTATGTGCTCTTTTGCAGATAACTGAAATTATTTCTAGGACTCAAAAGGTGGGTTTGCAGGGCACACCAAAAAGAACAGCTTCGTTCTGGTGAATTGCAAAGGCAGGGCATAGTCCTTTCTCACCTAGAGGAGGAGGTTCCTGAAAACTCATGGATATAGAATTTAACTCTGAGGACTTTAGACTTCATGGAAACTAGTCACAGGGGGTCTGAACTTGAAAGTGGATCTATGGAAGCTCTTAGGAATAAATAGTATTTATAGTTAAATAAATCTTCTGAATATAATACAACTGACCCTTTCATTTATAATGTTTAATTTAGTAATAAAGAATACTAACTATTCATTTTCATTTACTATTCCTTGTTCAATATAAATTTTGTTTTGTTGCACATAATAAGTGTGCTTTGAGGCATTTTCCATCTCCCCTCGGCTGGTTTTCTATCTAGCTGTTCATTGCCTTTCTAATTTTCAACCTCAGAAGTTGTTGATGCCCATCTCCCTAGGGCTCCCCAACCCCCACTCCCACTCACGGCTGACTTTTAGATGCTATTGGTGTACAGTTTTGAGTCCCAAGTGTGCTTGCACTTACTTTCTTTTATTTTTCCTATGGCTTCATTCTAAAAATTTTTTATTCCTATTCTGCCATTATTAGCTTTTACCTTTCTTTCCTCTTCCCAACCCCAGCTCCATCTTCCTCTAATTATCCCCAACAGGATTGAATCATAGTTCATGCAATTTGCATGTGCTGAAATGGAATGAAATTTTTGAAGTTGCCCCCAAACTATACAGAAGTAAATTTGAGAATGTGCAAGCTCAGTTTAATAAGATTATATATGGGAAATTAGTGTAGTATCCTGCAAGTGTATATATGTATATGTGTGCTCTCAAACATTCTATGTGGCTATACATCTATACACCATAACCTAAGAAGAACTTGCAATTGTTAAAGCTACTCAAGAAATTCCAAAATTTCTAACATAGTTGGTGTTTGAGCAGAAGCAATCAATGTGTTTGCTATCAATCAGTGGCATAATCTATCATTTATTGAATATCACTTTGGATTTGTGAACAGATGGACTTATTTACAGCTTTTTGGAACCTAATTGGTTTTGAAGTAATAAAGGTCCCCTGTTATTCTAGCACAAGAGTTTCAGATCATAGATAACAGTCACCTGGTAGTTTCTGAAGCCACTGATCTGTGCCACCTATCGCCATTCTTTGGGCTTTGTGGCTGTCCAAATGGGGTGAGAATGCCATCGACCCTCCCTCCCAGTTGGCAATCATCAGACTTGGGAGGAAGCAAAAACAGCTTCTTACCAGAAAGGTGCTGGAACTTCTGTTTTGTGAGTAACTGTATTTTCTGTTAAAGCCATGGTGGTCATGTTGTATATTACATTTATTCGTGGGCTTTAGTTTTTGTTTTTGTCTTTTAGAAAAGATTACATACATGCTACATTCTTTAAATGTTTTAAGACGTAAACTGGGATGTTCTGATTTCCATGTTGTTTAGAGTTATTATCCCATGAAAGGACATACAGAAAGATAGTTGAGCTAATTTGGGATTATTTCACCCTAGTTTTGTATTTCCTATAGTGGGAATTTGAAGAGTTTTTCTTTTGATCATCAATATCATAGTTAAGATTTATTGACTACTTAATAAGGAGTAGCTGGATATTTGTACTGGTTTCAGAAGTACTTGGATGAGAAATATGAAAACTTAAAGATTGAGGCACTCTTGTAACAGAAAATATCAAAGCTACTGCCATAGTTCATCAGAAATCAGGAGAGAAAGAGAGTTATCGTTGGCCTGAATGAGCTGAAGTTCAAAGTAAGACTGTGGTCATTATTCATTACCTCTTTTCTTTCAAAACAGCAAGATTCTTGGGTTTCTGTGGACAAGGCTGCTTTTTAATGGCATGTTCTCCAAACAGCTGTTAAGCATTCCCCCTCCCCAATACCACAGACCACATCTGTTCCCACTGTTGATTAGATAGAGGGTAGAGAAAGAAGAGAGGCTGTAGCATGTGTAATTACCAGTAATTAATTCTTGTTGTGCCTCCTCATTTCCTTCTATTCTAACTCCACCTACCCTTCTTCCTGTCTCTGTTGTAAATTCTGTTTCATGTTGGCCACTTGTGGAGAATAATCTTGATGGGTATACAGCTGTTTTCCTAAAATTTTACATTCACCTTACAGTGAAGCTTTTCTTTTTCTTCTGGTGGCAGAATCTCTTGATGAAGCAGGGCAAACAAAATACTAAAGTTAGTGAACATATCTCTTGGGGCTAGCTTTCCTGCTTCCTTATGTTCTGTTTCTGTTGATTCTATTTTTAATTGTCAACAAATATTTATTGAATACATTCTCTCTTAACTAGTGCAGACTCTTGCAAGGCATGAATAAGTGTGAGGAAAACAAATGTAAGATATAGTCCTGGTCCTTAGCGTTTATATACAGTGTAATTAGGAACCTAAAATATGTATACAGAAAACTAATTATATAAGTTAGTATGTAATAATTACAAAATGATTGCCAAAATTGTTGATACTCTATGAGACAGATAGTGTTCTATTCTTTTTCTTTCTCTTTGGGATAAGGTAAGGCTAAAGAAAATATAAATTTGAGCATTTTTAGTTGCTATGTCACAATAAAAGAGATATATCACAGGTTTGCTCTTTAACGAAAGTTCATGGCATGTCTTCTTCACAAATTTTAAAAGCCTAGATTTTCAAGATGCGATGCTTCTTGTGTGTCTGTTTTCAGGAGCATTTTAAAATTGCTTATTTTTAAAATTTACAATAAATTTTAAAGTGTAGTTGCTGTATCAGTCAGGGCCCCAGCAGGAAAGAGATGACACTGAGATCAATAGGAGGATTTGATAGAGGGATTATTTACCAAAATGTGGGCACGGTACATTAAAATTGCAGGGCAATTGTGTGAACTCTGAGGCTAGTAATAGCAGGGATGTTACACTCTCAGGAGAAAAGGAGTGAGAGGAGGAGCAGAAACCTAATTTAAAAAGAGGTAGTTAGATGAAAAAGGTCTTCTGATCACAGGTGGATGGATCCAGCCAGCCTCTATGTGACCGTTCAGGAAGAAAGCTGGGGTCGTAAATGACCTTGTCTCACTTTCGTCCTGATCTATGCAGTGTTCCCGATTATCTAAACTCATCTGTAAATTAGGGGACAAGGGGAGCTTTTTGATGTAATTTATTAAATCAACCTTTCATCCCACAGAGCAGGGTGGAGAGTGGAAGTGGATAGGCAAAGGAAAGATACCTGGCACATTTGGAGACTTTGTAAATTTGCATGAGCATGAAAAATCCATCTTGGATAATATCCTCTGCTTTCACTAATCTTGATGATAATAGGCATATGTCTGGAAGCAGTATGTTTTATTTTTTAATTTTTAAAAAATATGTTTTTATTGATTTTCTAGAGAGAGGAAGGGGGAGAGAGAGAGAGAAATATCAATGAGAGAGAAACATCGATCAGCTGCCTCCTGCATGCCCCCTACTGGGGATCGAGCCTGCAACCTGGGCATGTGCCCTGACCAGGAATCAAACCAGAGACCTCGGTGCATAGGGCAATGCTCAATCCACCGAGGCACACCGACCGGGCTGGAATCAGTATGCTTTATGACAAATCAGTCACTTCTCAAGCATGTATACAGGGTATCATTGATGTAGGTTAGTAATTCTCAACTGGGGGCAGTTTTGCCCCCCATGGAAAATTTGACAACATCTGGAGTCATGTTCATGTATGGGCTTTATCATTAGGATCTCGTGGAAGGTAATAATGAAAGGAAGACAATTCATTTTCATTTTATTAGGGTAGTGCTCAGATGATTGTTGAAGAATCTAATCCAAGCAACAACCATTGCTTTTGGCAAGAAGAAGCTACTGACCTCTGAAAAAATAATTTGATTTAAGATCTGAGAGTGAAGCTAAAAGACAGCATAGGTTTTATGCATTGAGTATGAGGTGGGGGAATCAAGCCCTAAAAGATAATGAAGAAAAGGAGACCATTGTGAATAGTTGGGGTGTAGATTACAATCTTCTCAAGGGCATGGACTACATTTTGTTCATCTTCTAAGAGTTAGCCACTACATCTGGAGCAGTACAGACTGTCAGTACATATTTGTCAAGTGAATGAGTAACCCTTAATTTAGGAGAAATGGCTACTGTAGAACCAGAAAGAAGATATTAGTGGGGAAGGAAAGATGAAAGATGCTGGGAAGGGAAAAGGTGAGCTCTATACTAATAAAAGGGTAATATACTAATTAGACAGGATCGATCGGACATCTTCTGGACGTCTGACTTCCTTCTGGACAGTTAGGGGGTGACCAGACCGGCAGGGGGCAGTTAGGGGGCGACCAGGCCAGCAAGCAGAAGCAGGGGTGATCAGGCAGGCGGGCAGGTAGAGTGGTTAGGGATGATCAGGCAGGCCGGCAGGGGGGCAGTTAGGGGGCCTCCAGGCTGGCAGGGGGGAAGTTAGGGGGCAACCAGGCCGGAAGGGGGGCAGTTAGAGGGCAACTGGACTGGCAAGCAGAGGCAGTAAGGGGCGATCAGGCAGGCAGGCAGGTGAGCAGTTAGGAGCCAGCAGTCCCAGATTGCAAGATGGGGCCTAAACCGGCAGTTGGACATCCCCCTAGGGGTTCCAGATTGGAGAGGGTGCAGGCTGGGCTGAGTGACGTCCCTCTCCTGCACGAATTTCATGCACTAGGCCTCTAGTTCTTATATAAAAGGAAAGACAATTTGCACTACAAAAAAATGAGAAAGCTAGGCTTTCAAGGACATACTGGCTCTTTGGATCCCAGGTTTCCAGACTTTATGTTTGTCCTGACCTGGACTCTTATACTTCATGGCTTCTTTTTCTTCTTAATGCAATAGGTAAGGACAAGGACATTTGTTCCATTCCTCTTTTATTAGCATTGCCTTTCCTCCCCTTTAATATTAATGGGACGATTTCCTGCATGGAGCAAGAGCCATACTCCTTCTCTTTTTGGACTCATCTGAAGACTTGGGTATGCCTTCAAATAGCAGGTTTCTGTAGATCAGGCCATTGGTATGGGGTGCGGTGTGGTTGACTCAGTCACTCTGTTTTTATATTCCTGCAGGGCAACTCTTGAGCCCTGTTCCTTTAATTGTCAGACTGTGAAAGCTGCTTAGTTGGAACTGATCACATTTGTCTTTTAAGTTCCTTAAGGACAGTAAAACTCCTTTTGTACTTCTTTCAGTGCCTAGCCTATTGTAAATGCTTGTTGAGTTAGGGGACTCATGGAGGATTTCTCTAAGATTGCAAAGAGAAATGGTAGAGTGAGATAGGAAAGGATATATTTAGGAAACCTTGACCATGAAGTGTTCTGTCTTCTGAGTGACACATGATGTTAGATTGCTGGTTGTATTTGAGAGGACTGGGTGTAGAATTAGGAAATAAAAGAGAGAAGAGGGCTTTTAAATATTGGTATGGGAACTGAAGGTAATGGGAGACAGGAGAACTCTTTCTCTGCTGGAATAAGGGTCATGCAATTGATAAAGTGTGCGGTCCAATATTAGGAACGATCAGGTAGATCTGAAATATCTATCATTAAGACTCATCCTCGCCCTAACCAGTTTGGCTCAGTGGATAGAGCATCGGCTGCGGACTCAAGGGTCCCAGGTTCGATTCTGGTCAAGGGCATGTAACTTGTTGCAGGCACATCCCCAGTAGGGAGTGTGTAGGAGGCAGCTGGTCGATGTTTCTCTCTCATCAATGTTTCCAACTCTCTATCCCTCTCTGTAAAAAATCAATAAAGTATATTAAAAAAAAGAGAGAGAGACTCATCCTGATTGGTACAAGAATGTCCTGCAGTCCAACTTTATAGTTAACTAGAGGCCCAGTGCACGAAATTTGTGCACGGGAGGGGTGTGTGTCCCTCAACCCAGCCTGCACTCTCTCCAGTCTGGGACCCCTCTCACAATCCAGGACTGCTGGCTCCCAACCGCCTGCCTGCCTGATTGCCCCTAACAACTTCTGCCTTCCAGTCTGCTCACCCCCTAACCACTCCCCTGCCAGTCTGATCAACACCTAGCCACTCATCTGCCAGCCAGATTGCCCCCAACTGCCCTCCCCTACCAGCCCAGTCACCCCTAATTGCCCTCCCCTGCTGGCCTGGTCCCCCCCCCCCCCAACTGCCCTCCCCTGCCGGACATCTTGGGGCAGCCATCTTGTGTGTTGGAGTGATGGTCAATTTGCATATCACCTCATTATTATTATTAGATAGGATTTTGTAGACTTTTAAAAATCAGCTTTATTGCTGTTAATTTCATAAACATGTTTTTGCTATCTCATCTTGAATTTAAAAGAGCCATCACCATCTATACATTACTCAAGCCAAAAGTCAAGTATTTAGCTACGGTTTTGTTTGTTTTTTTTAAAATATATTTTATTGATTTCAGAGAGGAAGGGAGAGGGAGAGAGAGAAATGGAAACATCAGTGTTGAGAGAGAATCATTGATCGGCTGCCTCCTGCACACCCCTCACTGGGGATCAAGCCGGCAACCCCGGGCATGTGCCCTGACTGGGAATGGAACCATGACCTCCTGGTTCATAGGTCGATGCTGAACCACTGAGCCATGCTGGCCAGGCTAGCTTTGGTTTTTATTTTACTTCCTGCATCTCAAACTTTAGCATATCCTGATTCTACTTCTTATTCATCTTTGCTGCTCCCATGGCATCTCTCCTCTGGACCACTGCTTCTACTCCTCACTTCTTACAGTCCACTCTTTATGCTCCTGCCTCCAGATTTTCAAACAAATCAGATCATGTCATTCCCTTGACTCACCCCAGCAGCTGTGAGAATACTTCTCATGTAGTAGAAGCTCAATTAGTATTGAATAAACCACTGTAAAGTTATTATGATATCTTTACAGATAGCAAACCAACCAACCCTTAGACTTTACTAATTCAAATGGCACGTTGTCTCTGTAATGATAATAATAGTAGTCAGATTTATTAAGGCTCATCTTTTTCTCTCTTCTCATCTTGTGACTGATGGCTGACACCCATTTTTAGGATGGTTAGCAAAAGGTTTATATGTGGCATTGGAGCCAGGAAGACGAGTCGCTTCTCTTTGGCAATCTCTTGGATAAATCAAGAGCAACCGTAGCTATGAAATACACCAGGCAACTCCCTATACTTTTCAGGACTGGCTCAACACAACTAAGAAATCACTATACATTTTTGGGGAAGGCTTATCTTTTTTTTGGGGGGGGGTGTCATGACCCTTTTGAGAATTGGGTGAAAGCTGTGGATTCTTTACCCAGAAAAATGTCTACATACACAAGCACAGAATTTTGTAGACCGATAAGGAGATTCACAGACTGAGCCATAGCTCATAGCAGAAAAATGCATCTTCAAAATTAGGTTGTTATATTTGGGATAGAGTAAAGCATCTATTTTTGAAATATAAACTATACCAAGTAACGTGGCAAAATATTGGCAGATGGGGATATTGCAGAAAAGAGATCATTTCTTTTTTTCTGATGCTCAGTAGGGATCATAGCAGACTCTTAAGGGACAGGAAATTGTGAGGGGCATTTGTTTGTTTGTTTATCAAACAAAAAAGTTTAAGGAACATTGGCCATTTTGCCTTGTCCTTTGTTGAGGAGGTGGAGGAGCATGGAAGGTATATCCCTGCAGGCCTTGCACCTCTTAACCCAGAAAATGGCCTGTAGACTGAGCCACTGAGTGGGAAGCAGGCTATAGGCGAGGAAGAGAGGATGGAAGAAGATAGGCCTGGGTGGGGCACAGGAGGGAAGCAGAGAATTTCTTAAGCCATTTTCCTAGTTTGAATCCAGTGCCCCACCCCTTTTCTTTTCCCGTTTTAGTTCTTCTTGGTATCTCTATTAAAAAGACAAACCAAAAAAGGAGATTTTCCTCTTTGCTAGAAGTTTTTGGGAAAACTTCACTATTCTTTTATTTCACCTCCTTTGGGGTTAAGGAGAGCTGTTATTTCTGAACTTATTGTCAGAGTTTCTTATATTGTTAATGTTTTAATACTCTCAAGATGGCTTGTTTTTGATAAATCACTAAAAGCAGAAGGTATTTCGTCCAGCCTCCTAAACAATAAAAGCCAAGAATGTAATGCTGTAGTACCAGAGTTGTGAGGTTTTTTTCCCAGCACAATATATTAACTAAGCAGAAAATGTAAAAGAATAAATACAATAAAAGTAATGTTTGTCTAGTGGTAGTTTGAGATATTTCAGGAGAGATGAGATGTGAAGAAAAGCAGTGGCCATATTTAGAAAGCTGCCTCAAACCCAAGAGTATCTATTGAAGTAAACTTGATGACAGACTTTTTTCCTCTTCATGAATCATTGTATTCCTATAAAAGCGAAAATTCCTCTTCATCTAAACAAATGGCTTCCACATCTGTTTTCTTAGTTTCTCAAAAGGGTGTCTTCAGCTTGCATTTTTTTAAAAGTGTTTATCTGTTTAAAATGAAATACCGTCAAAAGCAGTTTATACATCAAAATCCAAGTTGGTCTTCATCTTCCAAGAATTAGTCGAGAATGATCTGGTGGTGGGAGAGGGGGAAAAAGAAAACACACTTTAGCCGTAACCGGTTTGGCTCAGTGGATAGAGCGTCGGCCTGCGGACTGAAGGGTCCCAGGTTCGATTCTGGTCAAGGGCATGCACCTAGGTTGTGGGTACATCACATCCCCAGTAGGGGGTGTGCAGGAGGCAGCTGATCGATGTTTCTCTCTCATGGGTATTTCTAATCTCTATCCCTCTTCCTTCCTCTCTGTAAAAAAATCAATAAAATATATTTTTTTAAAAAAGAAAACACATTTTATATTCTGCGTAGGTAAGTTCTTCCTAACCATACTCTACATTTTAGTGAGTTATATTTAATTGTACATGCTCTTTTGTTTTTAGGGACTGATCGAGTAGTAACTTTGTCATTGGTAGCACATCCCAATATTTTCATGCTCTGGGTTCAGAGTTCTGAAAATACGTTTTTTTCCAGATTAATACTAGGAGAATTAATGTGTTAGTCCCATTGACTAAGCACTGATCTGTATAGTTAGTTTGATTTGTTATTGTCTCATAATCAGTTTCCTCCCAGCACGTCACTAAAAGAAACACTCTCAACTGATTTGTAAAATACTATACAGTACATCTTTTCTAAAGCACTTGTTTGGTTCAAAATCTTGTGTGAGTCTGCTTATCCTGAAGGGTTCGGTTTTATCTTTTTTAATCTTTAGTCTTGTGGGGCAGGCCACCATGCCCTTGAGTGTGTCCTGCCATTTAAAAATGAAGAATGAGAAGCAGCTGAAGTGATGGCTCTTTTGCAGCTGACAGGAATCCGATCTGCTTGGATTCTTTCTCTGGGTACCGACATGCCAGTGGTGTGTGGCTCCTCCCAGACACGCCATTTGCAGTCACAAAGTTTAAGATGGTGGGAGCAGAGGAGGTTGTGTGCAGGGGGAAGGAAGATCTTTTTTGTATGTAAAGATCTGGGAGAAAGGCTGTAGATCAACACATGGGGTCCTACCACAGGTTGCAGGACTCCTGGCTTCTTACCACCCAGTGGAATTTCTGGGTCAGGATGAGGCCTTTGTCTTTCAGGAGGTTGCGCAGGCTCCTCCCACCCCCTGAGCTACAGCTGCCTCTTCTGTCAAAACAGTGGCCTGCTCTGAGGTCAAAGGTCCATGAGAACTGTGACATTTGATGGTATCGAAGTGAATTAGTGGCAAAGGCAATTGATTTAATCACCTATAATTTAGGTAATTTCTTTTGAAGGATGTGAAGAATACTCTTTGGAAACTGAGGAGAACTCTTCCCCCATTGTTAACTTTTGGTTTATCGGATAAGTATAAATTGGAACTGCTAATAAATGACACCAAACTTGACATAAAAAAGAATGCCCTCCCCCCTCCCAAATGCAGAAGAGAGGCAGGAAAATGATGGTTAGGTTGGAGCTATAGGAGGCTCTTTACTTGTGAAGTGACTTGATTGATGTTTAGTCTTGCTGTTGAGCCCATCACTGCCTTGAGGAGGGGAGCCACTGCAGAGGTTCTGCTTGCTGTTTGTTGAGCCACGGCCTGTAGCTGTTTTTGTTGCTCATGAAAAGGCAAGGTGCTCCCCTTTTTGACCTTGTTCGGAGGCTTAATACAATTATTTGTATTAGGCGCTAGCCACCTGTTGGGATCTTTCTCCTTAAAGGTCAGTGTGTGGTGCCTGGCTGTCTGACTGTGGCAGCCTGCAATCAGATTTGCCTGTGGTCACTGGTTTGTATGACACCTGCAAATTGTGACAGAAAGAATGGAGATCTGATAGCTGAAAGGGAAAAGGAGGTGCTGGAGGAGGAATGAGCTATCAGGAGACCCAGGGAGTACCATTACTGTGGTGTGGGTGCCAGTTTGCCTCATCTCCCTTTCTCCTGCTGCCCCGTCATGAGCTTTGCCATCTGTTTCAATTGTCTGCATGCTGACATTGCTTTGATTTAGTCATATATTGCATCTCTGTTGACCTTTGGAATTCCTATACCCCCTGAAAGCCCCATATCCCCTCCATTGAGCATCTCACTTCCACCTGCCTCCCTGTGGTCTTCATTTAGGTGTCATAGACATAACATATTCATCAACTCCAAAACCGCCCAGTTGGTTCTGCTCCCCAACCTGTTCTCCTTCCTGGATTCCCTGTCTCAATGAGTGACAGCACTGTCTACCTATCCATTTGTTAAGCCAGGATTTTTTTTTTAATCCTCACCAAGGATATTTTTTCCATTGCTTTTTAGAGAGAGAGTAAAAGGGAGGGAGGGAGGGAAGGAGAGGGGTGCGAGAGAAACATTGATGTGAGAGAAACACATTGATTGGTTGTCTCCTGCATGAGGGTCGGTTTGGGGATCAAACCTGCAACCCAGGTATGAGCCCTTGACTGAGAGTCAAACACATGGCCCTTTAGTGCACAGGCCGACACTCTAACCGCTGAGTACACTGGCCAGGGCCATGGATCTCATCTCTGGCACCTATCTCTTCCTAATGCCCCAATTCCAGCCAGTTGTAAGTCTGGTATATTGCACTTCCTAAATGCCTGTGATTCTCTGTCTCCAGTGCAATGACTATTATGCTCTCCAATCCTTATCACTTCCTCCTGGATGCTGCTCCTGCCACATGTATTCTCTACATGTTTTATAACCAGAGAGATTTCTTTAAACTGTCAGTCTGATTGTCACTCCCCAGTTTAAAGTCCATCCTGTGGTTTATAGGGCCTCTCCTGCATTCTCCCCACTTTCCTGGGCATTCTAATCTCAGCCATACTTTTTATTTTCTTCTTATTGCAAAACCTTTTTTAAAAAAACTTAATTTTCTTTAATTGCCATTGAGAGTTTCCCTCTATCCTTTGGATCTTCACACTCTTTCCTCATCCACCTTTTTCTGTACAGTTTGCTTCAGTGAACTTGAACTCCCACTTCAGGGGCCTCTATTTTGTTTGTCTTCTCCATGTTTTGCACCTACATCCTAAATGACTTTCCTCAACTTGGCATTTATTTGTTTCTTTTGAAATTTCTCTGGATTCTTCCCCGAAGATGATGAGACAGTAGAAGAAGTGATTGATAAATGGGAATACATTATTTGATCCTTAAACATGGAGAGGCATTCTAGAGGCATGCCTGAACACGTGTCTACAACACATGTATCTGGACAGGTGAACACAATTACATTTCCCTAAAACAAGACCATCTTGCTGAAGATTTTTTAAAAATTGGGAACCCTCTATATTTTAATCATTCCTAGCTAGCTTACAGAATCTGTTTTCTGAACTTCTAATAAAAAGAGTGTCAAGGGATACTGTTTTATTTTTTTTAGAACATATACTTATTTCAGAGAGGAAAGGAGAGGGAGAGGTAGAAACATCAACGATGAGAGAATCATTGATTAGCTGTCTCCTGCATGCCCCACACTGGGGATCACCCGGGCATGTGCCCAGCTGGGAATCGAACTGTGACCTCCTGGCTCGTAGGTCGACGCTCAACCACTGAGCCATACCAGCCAGGCCAGAACACTGTTTTATAAGAAATAAAGTTGCTGTAGGAGGGCATGGAGACAGTATGGTCATTGCAGAACAGACTTTAGTATTTAGCTATGTTACTGAGCAAGGGAGTTGCCCCTGAGGTGTTAGGCTTAAAAAGTTCTCCCTCTTTGGACCTCCCTCAGAGCAGAGGGTAATGATGAATAGCACCCTGACTGTCTTAGCACACAGCAGTCCTAAAATGGAGCTTTCCAGAAATCAAAAATGCTTTCATCAGAATGGTGACAGCAACACCTTGGTCACTCTCCAACTCCATACTGTCCTTCAGACCACCAGTGAGTTGTCTTCTAGGATTGAGCTTCAGGCCAGGTGCTTAGTAATGACAAGCAGTGACCAGTTAAACCTGCCACTTGTGGGGACCAAGAGCTCCAACTTTTCTAGTTCGATTTTCCCATGACCTCAGTTACAAAGAAAATGTTGCAGATTCTAGAAAATGCTAATGCTCTTTTTAGTTGTATTATCTTGATTGCAGTGCTTCGGAATTGCTCAACTTCGTTGTCTGAGCATAGCCAGCCTGACGCATTTTTCTCGAATAGACAGTTATGATCAACTGAGCACTTTTAGGCTGTATAGACTACTTAAATTTATTAGTCAATTATTTGTGCTTTGAAAGAGTTAATGGTAGCTACCCAAGCCATTATTAGAAATTAGAATGTCCCAAAATAGAAAGGCTATTTCCTTTGAGTAAGGCACTGCAGTGGAAAATGCCAAGCATAGTTTTTACTGAGTTAAAGGGTGAAGGAAGGTGGAGTGGGGGAGAAAGTTACATGTAAATCATTTAGCCATTAACCTAATGGGTGGATTTATAAATCCTATTACTATAAGCCCTTTTCATTTCCACTGAGGCCTGGTGCATGCTTGATCCCACTAATGTAAAATTCATTCTGTCTAAGTGATTACTGAAGTAAGACACTTTGAGTCAATTTTAATCAGGTTGTGTGAAACTTGCCGGAGCGCTGATGTTCACTAAAGCACGGACATACTTTCGCCGTGTCTTAATTAGCCCCCAGAAGAGTTATTCTAGGAGATGGAACCAAATCTCCGAGCCTTTTGACACGTACATGCTTTTCCAGTAGGGGCCAGACTCCCAGCGCCAAAGCAAGAGGCAAAGACCTTTGGGCAGGGGTGTTTCTAGTCTCATGGATGTTACGAGAATTCTAAGAATTCCTAAAGCACTATTTTTATGGCTAGTTGGAGTATCTGCAATGGTACTTATATTTTAACACATAAAAAATTTAAATTTGGTGAAATATGTGAATCTTCTTCTTAGAAAAATGCATTGGCACACATTTACAGTTTTCTTTAGAGTTGGAGAGATTTTCATATTTCTTGACCTTGGGTTAATATCTTCTGCTCTCGTTTTCATCTTGGTGTCAGGGTTGTGGTATTTTTGTTTTGTTTTGTTTTTTTTCTGGGAATTTAATATTTAAGAGTGTAGGCTCCTAGAACTTTTGTGTCAGTGAGTATATTTGGCTCAAATGCGTTTGAAAGCCAGCTCTATAAGTTCTCCAGGTCCTGTGTCAGACATAATCCCAAGTGTGGCAATAATGCATGTAAGTTCAAGTGAAACGTATGAGATGCGAGTTTCTAAATTGGAGGTGGGAGGAGAGGAGGCATAGAGAATAAGAATGTTGTGCAAGGAAGATTTCTTTAAAGATGAAAACAGTTTTTTCCAAAGTAAAAATGTAAAGTGGATTTTTAAAAATCCACAAGATGAATAAATATTTCAGGGCAAGAAATTAGAAGACAAAGTAGTTCATTTTTCCTTTCACATGTTCAAAGCCATAGTTTATGGTATTTTAAGTTTTTAGATGAAAATTAGAGCCCTGTCAAACTGTGGGGCAGTAATTGAAAGAGACTCATAAATTTCATTAAATGTGTCTGTTGGGGAGGAGAAACCTTTCAGAAAGCTTTGTTTATTCAACGTGTTTTATATTCCTTACACATGAGCTACCAGAAGGTCTGGGTTGTAAATAAAGGATTTGAAACAAAATCAGTTTATCTGGCAACAAGAGTTGTATGGGAGAGGTACACTTTTAGTCAAGTTTATAATTAACGGGTCTTTATCATTGGGGTAGACATTCATTTCTCTTGAGTGAACATTTGTTTATTTAGCATGCGTTGTGTTCGAAAGTGGGATTAAAACTGATTCACTCCATTTCTTGCATAGAAAAAGATAGCATTTAAATGTGTACAGTGTAACCAACCACATTCTGTAACCAGCTTTAGGGTCTTGTTGTTCTGGGGATGCACTTATCAATGCATGGCTTTGCTCTTCTCAAACTGGACCACTTGGGATTTGCCTACTTTTACTATAGCCTAATAAAGAAATTCTTATTGAATTACTACTGTGTCAGACTTTGTATTAGGTTTAATGGCTAAGATGCGACCTCTGCTTATCATTTGCTTGTAGTCTCTCAATCTTACCTTTTATGATAGACTGGTGTGCTGCAGTGTACACAGAATCCTTTGGGGTCTACATTGGACTAACATACTTTTAATAATATCATTGGATCAAGGAGACCAGAGAGGCTTTTTTGATGGTATGAAGTTCCTTGTGAAATAAGTAGATGTTAGGTAATAATATCTAACATTTACTGAGCACTTATGTACCAGAAGTATTTACATACGTGGTTACATTTAGTGCTCACAGTAGCCCTATTGTAAGGAAGCTGCAGCTATTATCTCCATTTTATAGTCAAGGAATTGGAGGCTAGTGATTGTATTGTGTGCCTGGTGTCACATAGTGGATAAGCAATACTTTTAGGCTTTGAACTCAGGCAGCCTGTCGTAGTTGGGGTTCTCTATAGAAACAGAGCCAATAGTGTGTGTGTGTGTGTGTGTGTAAAGGGAGGGATAGAGAAATTTTAAGGAATTGGCTCATGTGATTGTGGGTACTGGAAAGTCTGAAATCTGCTGGGCAGGTTGGCAGCCTGGTGACCCAAACATATGGGATATGAGTTGACGTCTCAGCTTGAGCCCGAAGTCAGTCTGCAGCGGAATCCCTCTTCCTTGGGGCAATCTCAGTCTTTTTCTCTCAAGGCCTTCAACTGATTGGATGAGGCCCACCCACATTATGGTGGGTAATCTTTTCTGCTCAAAGTCTACTGATTTAAATGCCAACCTTATATTTAAAAAAAATAGCTTCACAGCAACATGTAGACTGGTGTTTGACCACATATCTGTGTATCATGGCCTAGCCAAGTTGGTAGATAAAATTAACCATCACACAACCTAACTTCTAAACCCACGCTTTTAGCCCCTAGGGGGAAACAGCATGTGAAAAGTACAGAAGTAAAGAAACAAGAATAGAGCATGGCTTGTTCAATGAAATCAAAATCTTTCAGGAAGGCTGGATTGAAGAATGAATGTGGGAAGCATTAGAAGATGAGGTGGACCTCAACCAGATCTTGGGTCAAACTAAGGGGTTTGAATTTCATTTCAAAGAGTACATTTTAGAAAGAACACTGGGAAAGTGTGAAGAATGGCTTGGGAGGTAGTAATGCTGGAGACAGGTGGTAGGCTAAGAGTGGTGAGGGCCTGGAGGAGGGATAGCATATTGGCAGGGGGTGTTGAGCAGGGGGAACACCACACTGGAAAGCTACAGTGAAACTTGTTAGCTCATTGGATCAGAATGAAAGTCAGCCCTTTGTTTTAGTTGAAGGCTTTTGGAGAAGCCATTTGTCATGTTTGGAGCTGGTTGCAGTTTTGGATGTGATGGGTGGGGTTTAGAATGAATGCTATGGGATAGACAATTGAGTATGGGCCCAGAGAGAGAAAATGTTGAGTCATCAGTGTAATATCACTGATTCTCAACCAGGGGCAATTTCCCCTCCATGAAACATTTGGCAATATCTGAAGACTATTTTGGTTGTCACAACCGGAGAATGTATATATCTGTGCATGTCTGTACCCACATGCATGCTACTGGCATCTAGTAGGTAGAGGTCAGGAAAAGCCCCTCATGACAAAGAATTATCTGACCTAAAACGTTAACAGTGTTGATGTTGAGAAACCCTGATATATATAGGGTGTCCCCCCAAAAATGTGTACACATACTTTGAAGAATTATAAAGGCAGTGCTTTTAAAAATACATTTCATTTTCAGCCCTAGCTGGTTTGGCTCAGTGGCTAGAGCGTCGGCCTGCGGACTGATGGGTCTTGGGTTTGATTCTGGTCAAGGGCACATACCTTGGTTGCAGGCTCGAGCCCCAGACCTGGTCGGGGCACGTGCAGGAGGCAACCAATCGATGTGCCTCTCTCACATAGATGTTCCTTTCTCTGTCTCTCCCCCTTCCCTTCCATGCTCTCTAAAAAAAAAAACAAAACAAAAAAAAACAAACAAACAAACAAAAAAAAAACCACAAAAAAAACCACACAACAACAATGGGAAAATATCCTTGGGTGAGGATTAACAAAAATAAATACATACATACATAAAATACATTTCATTTTCAAAATTGAGCTATTAGCTGTTAAAGTGTGTATACATTTTCGGGGACACCCTGTATATGCAGATGTGTATATATTTTCCTGGGTGGGGGCTGGGGGAAGAACTCAACAGAAGGTGTTGGATGTTTTTATGTACCGTAAATACACTCACCCACTTTATACTAAGTGCATAAAGATGTATGCAGAAAACTTGTGAGAGCTTACATTTTTCTAGTTATTTTGCAACCACATAGTCCTCAAAAGCAATCTAGAATATGGAAATATGTTTTTGTAGTGCTAATTAATTGTGTTGGACATATTAGTGCTCCCTTTGCCTAAAATTAAAGAAATGAATGTGGTTGAAATGCAAAACAACCAGATATAAAGAAGTGATATTTCTACACGTTCAACTTGGGTTCTTAGGTTTTTGGATCTGGAAGGAATCTCAACCTTTTCATTTTATAAATGAGGATGCTAAGACCTAGAGAGGGAAGTTTCAGACCCCTCACTTATTTTTAATATAGTGTTTTATTTTTGCAAAGCATGTTTTCAGTGTAAAGTTCTTTGCATTCCCACCTAGCTCGGGGGACTAGGTGGTAGGTAGTATAAAATCGCAATTTTAAAGAAGGGAAAAGTAAGGTTTAAGGGCAGTAAGGGACCCTGTGTCATGGGAATCTTAAAGGGGTGGAGACAGAAAGTAGGGTGCTTATTAAATCCATAGCCCTGCTCCTTGAGCTTCTCATACAGAAGATACACACTTCAGAAAAACAGGGGACAGGAAAATAGGGAAAAGGTAATCTAATATAATGAGGATGAAATAAATGTTCGCCAGGTGGGAGAAGTGAGTAACATTGAGTCCTGCTTGGAAACTGCTGAAATTGGGAGAAGGGAAAGCTTAGATAATGGTTGGATTACCAAAAATCATAATATTTATATTTCTAATACGTCTCTCTTCCCTATCCTTCAAAACCATTCATTTGCTACCCCTATTATGCTAATGTATTATAAAAAAAACTTTCCAGTTTATTTCTAATTTTGTCATCAGTAACAGAACTCTAAAGCCATAGAGATTTCAGTTGTCATTCTATTCATACATTATTTGTGCAGATTTGACCTTACCCATCATGCTTAGCCAGTAGAATTTCTGTTGTGTTTAGCTGCATCACATACTGAAGTGGGTTTCTTGATCGTAGATATCACTATAATAGACATGTGCTTTTAGAATAGGAGCTTGAAACTTTTTTTTAACTGTGGCAAGTTAGTGTTTTCTCTCTCTCAGTATTAATAAATACTGTTTTCGTCTGTAATAGCACCTAGAAACATTTTATGACCTTTGAATGCATTACAAGACACCACTTTCTGTCCTAACAAATAATGAAACCTCAGCTTTCTCCTGGTCTTGTTAGGGGAACCTGTAAATATACACCTCGGTGGTAGTTGTGCTTAGGTCACTGCTGTTAATCCAAGGGTAACAAACATGCTCCTACTGCTTAGTAAACCACATTGTGGGTGTATTCCTGAAAAAATTATTTTCTTTAGGAAACCCTCTTTTGAAATATATTTCCATTTCCTTTTTAGTCCCCATCACCCTTCACCAGCCTTCAGAGCCTCAGGTTGGGGTTAAAACACCTTTTCGTATTATTTTAATTATTGCTTTCCCAGCCCCACTCCTTTCCTGTTTCCCCCTCCTCTTTTCCCCTAACGGCGCTGTTCTGCAAAGCCTGGAATGATTGATATGATGGCAGTGCTGTCATTCTTTTTAACCAAAAAAAAAGTCATTTTTGTTCTAGTTATTTTAATAGAGTCCCATTAAAGATGTATTGCTGACTGAAATATCGGCATGAAGGGCTCTCACTGAGCTGAGCCCAAGAATTAAGAAGTCAGGAAATCGGCTGCTGCATTGCAAGAGAGCCTTGTGTGACACCGAATCTCCTGATTGGGGAGATCATTACTGCTATTATGACTCGACTTGCGTAGGAATTTTAAATTCCATCTGAATGTCAGTAATAACCCTCTTAGCAAATTATCCTGAATAAAATCACGAAGGCATTTTATATAATAGGTGTTGAATTACTGGATAGATTTGCTAATTAAATACTCTTTGTTCTGCTGCAGTTGACATTACAGGGTAAGATCTTGAACAATTATTCTCAACAGCTGTACTTTGTTAAGGGAAAAATTAACCACAAAGTTTATTTTTTTACACTTGAAGTTGGCAGATTTTTGAAATGTGCTTGAAAAATTCCATCATCCAATTGGTAATGAGTAGATAAATATGCAGGTGTTGCTGTGAAATCAGATAACTGCAGACTGCCTTATTAATGAATTTAGCAAGCCTTTGTAGCCCTGTTTTCTAGCTGTTAGCACTTACAAAATGATTTTCTGTCAGAATGGGAGCTTTAATATTAGGCTTGTCACTTTAAAGTGAACTTCTGAGCGGTCATCTTGCAATCACCGTACCTTGTGTCTAGTAGACCTTTCTGAATACCTGTGGCTTTTTTGTAAAATGCATTTCCTAATGGGGAAAATATCTGTAATGCATGTTTTTGATTGTTGCCTTCCAGAAAATTTATGTGGTGTAGGCTTTTTAACAAGGCAGTGAGACACAGTGAAAAGAAAAAGAAACATGAGATCCAGCTAGGAGATCAAGTTCTTGACTTTATTACTTTGGGCAAAATTGCAGAGCCTAATTTTCCTCCTCTGTAAAATGGGGCTTATAATACCGCCTACCCTTCGAATTATATATTTGGCATTCTACAAATATTCATTAATAGCTACCGTGTATTAGGCCCTCTGCTAGATCTTGAGATGTTGGTAATCCACTGGCTACCCAACAGCTGAGCCTTCCCCAGTGAGCAGTTTGAATTGAGGGCAGCTTTGCGGTGATCCTGCTCATTAGCACTTGGACTGGATAGGGCACTGTGGTATCCACCATCTAGAACTGCTTAGTGAAGAAACACGAGAAGTAGCGGTCAGCCTGGATGTGGGTTGTCTGGCCTAGGGTGGACTGAAGAATTGACAAGCTGTAGAGAGGACCTTGAACTTGAGACATCATTGTCTTTAGTTGCTGTTGAGGTTCACTGGAAAGATGGTGATTAAAACTATCCACAGAAATTAGTACAACCTCTGTGGAGAGCTATTTGACTATATTTATTTAAAAATTTTGAATATATAACCTTTAACCCAATAAGTCTTCTTGTAGGAGTTTATCTTGTTACTGGCATATTGGCAGGTTCTACATGTGTGATGATTACTTGTTGAAGTGTGGTTATAAAGGAAAAGATTAGAAATAACATACATGGTCAGTAATAGAGCACAAATTAAGTCATGATCAGTTCATACAATGGAATACTATGTAGTCATTAAAAAAGAATAAGGCAGCTCTTTATGTGTGGGTATGGAATAAGCTCTAAGGTAAAATGTTAGGTGAAAAAAGAAAAGCAGTGGTTAGTTTTCTACCATTTCTGTGCAGAACATCCACCAAGAGGTTTCTGCCAGTAAAGAGAAAGCCATTTTGGTGAGTGGAAATGGTTGTGAGTTGTTGGCGCGACAGAGTGGGGTAGGTGATGGTTTGCTTCATGGCTTCAAGGAAGAGTAGAAGCAATTAGCTACTGCATATGCAGAGTTGCAGTGAAAGGTTGGCGGATTGTTCCTGAGGTATTTTACTTGGTACGTAACAGTTCCTTTGTGGAATTGTCCCTTGTGATGAGGAAAGCTAAGCCTAGTGGGGTGGAAGGGGCAGAGGATGAAGAGAACTCATGATAAGTAGTTCTGTCCTCACTGTGATTAACTTGACTCAGGTGGATCTCATTATTGCCCTTTTCCAACCAATGCTTCCCCTGTAATTTAAATATTAAAAAATGAAGATGAAGTGGAGGAGAGTGATTGTTTTTTCTGAGTTAAGTGAATTTTAATGTCTAGTAGAAAAGTAATTGGGATTACTGCGAGACCTACCAATCAACTAGCAAACAATCTTGTTGTTGTTGTTTTTTAAAAAAATGTTCTTATTGATTTCAGAGAGAGGAAGGGATAGGGAGAGGATTAGAAACAATGATGAGAATCATTGGTTGGCTGCCTCCTGCACGCCCCCTAGTGGGGATCAAGCCTGCAGCCTGGGCTCTGTCAAACTGTGACCTGGTTCATAGGTTGACACTCAACCACTGAGTCACACTGGCCCAGCTAGCAAACAGTCTTATGTGCCTATTACATGTGAAGTCTGGTGTTAGGCATAAACATGTCCGCTGACCACTAAGAGCTTGTGGTCTAGTTGGGGAGTGGACTAAAAACTGTTTCCAGAATGGCATTACCATGATTATCTTGAGCCAGTGGTCCTTAACCCCACTTGCAACATAAGAATCATCTTGAGAGCTGTTTAGAAACATTGCTGGCACCAGTTATTGGTATTTTTAAAAAAGATTCCCAGGTGATTCCACTGTGCAGCCATTATTAAAACCACTGGTTAGCCTAATCAGGATTACCACTACCCCCAGGACAGGGGAAGGGCTTCCTGCCCTAAGAACATAGGACAATGAATGAACAAAATTGGGAGACAGTAATGGAGGGGGGGCGCGAAGGAAATGGAAAGTAATGGGTAGATATAAAAGATATTCTAAGGTCAGGATTTATAGGGCTTTGTAATATGAAGGATAAGAAAGACAGAAATATGAGGTTCGAGCTTAGTTGACAGTGAGAACTATTGTGGATAGAAAAATAAATATAAATGAAGTAAGTCTATCTGGCCCATTGGAAAAGTGACTTCTGGTTTAAACCGATGCTTTGAAAAAATGGGTGGTAGTGAAGAGAAAATAACCTGGAATGACTAAGGCCCCATATTTTGGAGTCAGAGTACTTGGGTTCTTATCCTTGCTCTGTCACTTACTGGGACAAATTATTTCCTCTTTTCTTTTGCATCTAACAAATGGGGATATTAATAGTGGTTACTTCTTGGGGACCTTGAAGAATAACATGAGAAAATACACAAGATGCTTGTAGTAGAGTATCTTCCCCCCCCCCCCCTCCACACACACACCACATTCTGGGTGCTCATTATGTTATATTACTTTTCTTTTCACATGGTATGATATATTTTCTTTATTTTATTTTATTTTTGAAAATATTGGGGTGACATTGATTGACAAAAACCTTACAAATTTCAAGTGTACAACTCAATAAAACATCACCTGCACACTGCATCATGCACCCAACGCCCCAAGCAAAATTTATTCAATTTGTATTACTTCTGATCTGGTCCCTATAATTTATATCTGTTTTGGTACATATCCACATTATAACCTATATTTGTCTAATCTTATAGCTATACAGGCCTTGGGACAGACCTTTCTACAGATATTATCTGTATGATTGTCTTCATTCACTAAATGTTTATTGAGCCCCACTTCTGTACTATCACTATGCTAGCTTCGGGCCTATAGAGAAGGTCTACTTTCTGCCTTCAAGAAATTTAGTGTAGAAAAGAAATTTAAATCTAATATGTATTTTATATATATTTTGCTTTTACTTTTTAAGATACTGAATACTATGAGTAAGAATTGGCAGATTTGAAATGCTCTGTCACAATTTTTTTTCAGCCATGCAGTTCTATTTAAATATTAGTAATGACAATAGTTGCCTTTTTTCCATATTATAAAGGGATACAGTCAGTTCTTGAATAATGTCATTTTGTTTGTCGTTTCATTATAACACTGGTGAGAAAAAAATCTTCCCAATTGGGGCCACTGTCTGTGTGGAGTTTGCATGTTCTCCCCATGTTTGCGTGGCTTTTGTCCAGTTTCCTCCCACATCTCAAAGATGTGCATGTTTGGTGAACTGGCGTCTCTACATTGTCCCAGTCTGAGTGAGTGTGGGTGTGGGTGCGAGTGCACCCTGCCATGGAAAGACGTCCTGTCCAGGGTGGGTGCCCACCTGTGCCCTGAGCTGCCAGGATAAGCTCTGGCCACTGGTGACCCTAAGCTGGAATAGGCCGGATGGAAAAGAATATTTTGTTTTTATTCATTTTCCTTAAATGTATGTGTAGCTCATCTTTATTTCAATGTTTACCATTAGAAGTGTTTGGGTGTTTATTTAAAAGTTTGGTGATGTTTTTGTGACTGTAGGAAATATGACACAGGAACTTAACTTAATATGATATAGGAACTTAACTCTTGTTTATGTTAATTAGCCTATGGTTTCCTTATATGTTGTTTCACCCAAAGTCGCAGTTCCCAGGAACCTATCCATGATGTTAAGTGAGGACTTACTGTATTTTTATTATGCATGTTTATTAAATAGAGATCGTTACATAGATCTGCTTTCATAGAGTTTACATTGATCTTTACAACAGATCTTTTTACATATCTCTAAGAATCAACATAGAGGCAAATTTATTTTTTAGATTATGTTGATATTGTTATTTTGAGAATTATAGTTAGAAAATGACCAAGAGCTTTAAAAATATATGGAAATAACATCATTGGGCTACTTATCTATGTGTTTATATTTTATGTTTTTGCAATTATGTAATGCATTAATCTTGACTTTCTGTTTCATTTAGATTTTGATGCATACGAAAGAGATGGTACAGAAGGTAATGCTGAGCACTTTCATCATATAACAACTCTTAAACATCATACTTAGTGACATTTTTGTATTCAAGGAAAATTGCAACCCAAACAGACTGGAAATGGCTTCTTAGGATGTCTGGTTTACATTTATAATCCCCCCTAATGGATTATAGCTTTTTTCTTTTACAAACACTGATATGATCTAGCCGCTGCTTGAAGCCTATATGTGAGTGTTTCAAGCAAATTAGTAACAGTGCTAATTAGAGTTTACTTCCTGGCCTTTGTACTGTATGTGCTCTAGTGTTGTTTGCTATGATTGATTTTTTTGGCACTCTCCGTATTCTACTAAATACTGTTTGAAACTGTTAAGAATTTAATATGGATTTGTGCCTCTGAATTTTAAAATCCTATTATGTTTCTGTTCCATAAATTGCCATGACCACTAAGCTTGTGGTACAGTGAGTAAATATAGTCCCCCTTTCCTAGTCTCTTATCCTCCTTTGTATTATTCAGTTACACATTTTGTTTCCATTGAAACTAGACACTTCCCCTGCCATTGTAATATCTGTTTTAAGAAAATTAAGGAGATGTTTTAATGTGGTAGTGTTCACCTTTCTGGTATATTGGGGCTTAATCTTCATTTGTACACTCCTCACAATATGGATAAGAGTAAATATAACCTTTGGAAAAATCCTTGGAATGTGTGATTTCTGTATGGAAAATCTCTAGTTTCATTATGCATAATGGTCACCATGTTTTAGTTGTTAATTTTTATAACTCTTGCTTTTCATTAGATGAATCTTGAAGTTATTTATGGAGATACAGATTCAATAATGATAAACACCAATAGCACCAATCTGGAAGAAGTATTTAAATTGGGAAACAAGGTGAGATAATTTGACAAAATTATCTGTTTTATCTACTTTTGTGAATTATTTTCAACTTGGAACTTCATAAATTCATGTATATGTACATTGTGTGCTTCTGGAAATAATAAACAGAGTGCCTTCAGTTCTTCATCCTCTTTTATTTTTCTTAGCCTCTTCTCTAATTGTTTTGAGGATAAAATTAAAATAAAATTGTTTTTTCCTTAAATGATAGATATGGTTTGCCTTTGAGAACAGTCTAAGTCTGATAAGTTTAAGATGTTATCAAGTTAGTACTTATCACAGGGTTATTCATAAGGAGAAATGTCTCTAGTAGTGTTCAGATGCCTTTCATACACTATTTGATATGAATAAGTACCTACCTACCTACATGCCTATACACACATCTATAATTTTAATAGGAGTACTTAAAATATATTTGAAAAGATAAGGGGACATTTAAAAATAATCATTTGTAGCCTACTACAAATGTTAGCACACTTAGTGTTTCTTGAGCACTTACTATATTAAAATATTGTTTCAATAAACTAAAAATAAGGTATCATCTTACAAACTAAGACCTTCCTACCTGTCTTCTCTGAAATGTATGAAATTTGAGCTATAGTCTTCACTTGAGAGTAAGCCTAGCATATTGTATTCATATTGGACCTTGAAAAACTATATATTTTCCCTAGGGGCGATGGTCTGTGCCATGTCCCTATCAGTAAAGAGCAGGTGACTGTTCATTTATTTGTTCAGCATATATTTATTTGCTTATATTTAAGGTACTTATATTCAAGGTACAGCGAGATTATAGACATTATTTTAATAGCTCAAGTTTTACTTATTTCTGGACTGTGTAATCTCTAATTCAGTAGTTTGAAGGTAAGTACATATGCTTTTAGATTTTAAAAAGACTATGTCATAATTTTTATAATTCTTGAGGCTGACCCTGCCAGTTCTGTCCTTGTGCTTTTTTTTAAGTGTTCTGCATTGAATCTAAAAATATCGTGTTCCATATATGCTGAGTAAATGCATTCTAGTATCGTGTGACTTCAAGTTCTGTTTAGATTGACTCCTGGGAATTTGTAGCATGTTCATGTTCTTCCTACTAGATGTTTGAGAATATAATATTAATGATTGAAATTTTCACAGGTAAAAAGTGAAGTGAATAAATTGTACAAACTGCTTGAAATCGACATTGATGGAATTTTCAAGTCTCTACTACTGTTGAAGAAAAAGAAATATGCTGCTCTGGTTGTAGAACCAACATCGGATGGGAATTACGTCACTAAACAGGAGCTGAAAGGATTAGATATAGTTAGAAGAGATTGGTGTGATCTTGCTAAAGATACTGGAAAGTGAGTTCTGCTTTGGTTTTTTTATTTTGTTGTTTGTCTTTTAAAAATTCAGGTGTGAATGACATGGACAACACTTGTGATTCTGCCAAGCACAAGGACACAGCTTCTTTTTTCTTATTGTTATTATTGCATATTAATAATTCTTACTTATTTGGAGGGGAGTTTGATACATTTTTAAAAAGCCACACTGGTTCAGTAAGAGATGCTTGCTGTAGAATTCATCTCATGAGTATTTACTCATGGTGAGAGTAAACTTTCACATTTTGATCCTTACAGAGTTGGTTTTGTTTAATGTTGTTTTGTTTTTGTATGGTTTTGCTTTAATATTCCTATTAGAGAGTGCAATGTATTGTGTTCCTGTATTATCCTAGAACAGTGGTTCTCAACCTTGGCTGCACATTAGAATCACCTGGGAATCTTTTTAAAATCCTGATTTGTGGGCCTCATCCTCTGGAAATTCTGCTTCTTTGTTATGGGGTGGGGCCACAACATTAGTAACAAAGAAACAGAATTTCTGGAGGATGAGGCCCAGAAATCAGGATTTTAAAAAGATTCCCAGGTGAATCTAATGTGCAGCCAAGGTTGAGAACCACTGTCCTAGAACCTTTTAGGAACATAATTGTTAAGGCATCCCCATTTTATGGCTTAAAATGTCCTAGGATTCAGAGTGGACCATGGAGTGAGACTTTGTTCCCACCAGTATAATTTGTGTGCAAATATTCTTACCTAAGGTTAATTTAAGAGCTAGTTCTCAAAAACCATATGTCCCTCAGAAATATTATGTACCTCATGAGTGACCCCCTAGCTTTGCACCTGAGACTAAAGATTGTATTAAGACCTGTTTCATTTTTTTAGGATCATATTAATTTATAAAACACCCATTTAGAAAATGAATTGTTGGGTACGTTATTTGCCATCTTTCCAGATATTCCTGGTTTGTGATCCTGAGCAATTCTGAAAATAGAAGAATTTTTTTTTCTTGAAAGCGAAATTTTAAATTAATTTTAACATTGCTGAATATCAGCATATTTTACTTGTTTTCCATTCTTCCTCTTGTTTTCAAGTCAGGAGATTGTGAGCAATTGTTGCTTCTGCAAACTACTCTTGATTAGGCAAAGTTGATCATCCAAGTATAGGTCACTGTTAGCCTTTTATGAAATGTAGTTTGAAATGCTTCATTGCCCCCAAATGTACCAAAGATGAAAGTACTTTGTATAGACTGTCGATTAGAGTGTTCTCTTCAGCTTTGTGTTTTCCAAGAAAAGATGCATCATAATAGAAGTAAATTTCTCTGAGTTAGAAATGTATTAGTAATTAAAGCTATACAAATGTTTTTGTCAGGGTTCTTTTTCTGACAAATTATAATGCAGCTGTCAAACCCTCGCTCTGCATTTTTCTCAGAAATGGATAAAATATTGGCTTTCTTACTCCTTTTCGTTTTCTTTTTTTTCCTTTTTTTGTGGGAGTCTGGTGGAATAACGCGACGTTTTTAAGGAATAGTGTAAAGTTAGAGAAGAACACTGAGCAATATAATGAAGCTGAAGAAAGAAAAGTTTGAAATATTTGTGTGTTTTTAAAATTTACATAGAGAGCTGTATATTTCTACTTACTTAGCTAATGATCATCTAAGGCAGAGATGATACCTTGATATCAGAGCTAACATCTTGGTGCTTTATGAGGAAAGTGAAATACTTATCGTCTGACATTTTAACTTATGAGTAGAGTATAACTGCTTTTGAATTTTGTAATTGCTTAAAAATACAATGGAATATATACCCTTCCTGTCTGTACTTTTGTATGATGCATTAGATGCTGCATAAAAAATTATCTGTATGTCTAAGGGCAAACCTGACAGTCCAAGGTTGGTAAACCTTTGGCAGAGTTAATGTTAAAAAACAAGTAGTAATGGCCTTTTAGACTTTAACCCTCATGTTAGCTTTTATTACAGTTCTTGTCCACATGTTAATCTATTGGCATTTATCTTTTTTCACCTTTATTAATGAAGTATGATATTTAAAAAATCAGTCCCTCTCTTTTTTTGCAGCTTTGTCATTGGCCAGATTCTTTCTGATCAAAGCCGGGACACTATAGTGGAAAATATTCAAAAGAGGTTAATAGAAATTGGAGAAGATGTGCTAAATGGCAGTGTCCCAGTGAGCCAGTTTGAAATTAACAAGGTAAATGTAGCATTTATTGCTGAGCCCAGCTGTTGCCACGTGTTTTTCTCCTCCTTCAGATAGTTGAAGAACCACCTCATCCTTGCAATTGAAATAAACTCTAGCTGGTGATGAAAGCTGCTTAACAACTATCTCACAGACTGCGCATTAGCATAAAACTTCCTGTTCCAGCCACTGGTACCTCCATGTCTGCTGCAGGGCCTTCTCTCTTCATTCTTACTTTAATTCATGGAAGCCTTCTTCCTAGACCAGTGGTTCTCGACCTTCCTAATGCCGTGACCTTTCAATACAGTTCCTCATGTTGTGGTGACCCCCAACCATAAAATTATTTTCGTTGCTACTTCATAACTGTAATTTTGCTACTGTTATGAATCGTAATGTAAATATCTGATATGCAGGATGTATTTTCATTGTTACAAATTGAATATAATTAAAGCATAGTGATTAATCACAAAAACAATATGTGATTATATATGTGTTTTCCCATGGTCTTAGGCGACCCCTTTGGGGTCGAACGACCCTTTCACAGGGGTCGCGACCCACAGGTTGAGAACCGCTGTAGAGGTTCTGTAGAGTAATATAGTTGATGTTTCAGGGACTAGAGAGTACTGCCTTCTTCATAGTCCTCCTAAGTTATAGTTGTTTGGGGTCAGGCCTGTCAGCTGAGAGAGAGAGAGCATGTGCGTGCGTTCATGCCTGTAACTTCACAGAAGGTGATCCTTAGAGGTACTGTAATTAAGCAGGTTTTTTAGGACCTAACTATAAGTTACACTTTATGGGCAGTCTTAGTTGTTGAAAATAGGGAATACTTTTTTCTTACCTAGTTTGAAAAAATAAAATCCTCATTTACAAGATGTTAGGTTACTGATTTTTCCCATTCACAAAGAGTAAGTACCTTTACATACTTAGAAGCTAATTTTGTAAATACCATTTTAGCAGTTTTGTGATAAATAGATTTTGTTCTCCAAGCTCATAAAATGTAATTTTAATAAAAGATAATATAATCGTTACATTAAATGGAAATTTTAGAATTAAAACTCAATCATAATTCGCTTATGATAAAAGTAATGCTTGCCCCAATATTTTCAGTACCCACCTGGCTTTGTAAAGTATATGATTGTCTAACCACTATACTGTACACATGTAACTAATACAAAATAATATAGGATATAAACTAACTTAAAAATAAAAAATTGTATTTTAAAAGAGAAATACTATCAAAAGAAAAAAAAGCAATGCTTGCCATTTTTGCAAACATTTTTATGTTGCAGCAATTACAATATTAAAATACTGAAATCTATTTTCACTTAACATAAGCAATTTTTTTTCACATTTTTATATTACCTTAAAAACCATCTTGTATATCAGTGTGTTAATCTTATATTTCACTGATAAAACTTTATTTAAATTTTTTGTTTGATTATTTAAATTATTTATTTTTGCTATTGTAAATAACTATATTAAACATCTTTGTCCATTTAACTTTTTGCTTTCGGATCAGTTACTTTCTTAGTTTAGAATCCTTGAAGTGGAATATTTGAGTCAAAAGATATGAAGATCTGTATGGCTCTTGTCAAATTGCTTTGCGAAAAGGTGATACCAATTGATAATAAGAAAATATGTGCCAATTTCACCACAGATTTGCTTGTATTGGTGATATTTCACTGGCGATGAAATCATTGGTGACATTTAAATAAAACATTGCTACCATAATGGATATGAAACAAAATTTCACTATTGGATTTCATTTACATTTCTTTGATTTCTAGAGAGAATGAATATTTTCTATGTATGTTCTTATGATTTGTATTTAGTCTTAGGTAAGTCACTTGTTCATTACACTTTGACCCGTGATATCTTTAGTCACAAAAGAAGACATTCATTTATACATAAAAATATTGAATTATAAGAGAATGTGTACCTTGGCACTAGCTCTTCACTTTAAGTGATGCAATGGCATGGAACTACTTGTAAAATCTAGAAAATGGTTTCTTTTTAGATTTTGTTTTGTCTCTCAAAAATTTGAATTGAGTAAGAGTTATTACTTCAATCTGCCTCTGATCAATTTTAGCATCTATTCTGCAGACTGTCCTTGACACTGTCTACGTTCTTAGAAGTGTGTGATTCCATGAGTTTGGAAGGCTCAGTCTAAACATGAATACATTATTGGCAAAATAACACTGAGCACATGTCCTCTAGGGTAGTGGGCCCACACCGTCATCTCATATGAATGATGAGACAGTATTACTAGTGTGCAAAGAAACCTGGAGTCATAAACATACTGGCAGTCTTCAAGTTCTCATGAACAGTCTACAGTTTTGTTATTTTAAAGTTTTTATTATTGAAAATTTTTAAATTTGATATAGAAGTAGAGTGGTATCATGAACCCCCATGTACCCATCATTCAGCTTTGATAATTATCAACTTATAGTGATACATTATTATCATTAACTAGATGCCCAGTGCATGAATTCGTGCACCAGTGGGGTCCCTCGGCCTGGTCTGCGGGATCGGGCCAAAACTGGCTCTCTGACATCCCCTGAGGGGTCCCGGATTGCAGGCCAGGCCAAGGGACCCCACTGGTGCATGGTTGGGGCCAGGGAGGGATGCAGGAGGTTGGCCAGCTGGGGATGGACCAAGGGAGGGCTCCAGGGCGTGTCCTGCCTATCTCGCCTAGTCCCAATCGGCTAGATGCCAGCAGCAAGCTAACCTACCGGTCGGAGCATCTGCCCCCTGGTGGTCAGTGCACGTCATAGTGACTGGTCGACAAGTCAACTATCTGCCCCCTGGTGATCAGTGCATGTCATAGTGAGCGGTTGAGCAGCCTTAGCATATCATTAGCGTATTACACTTTGGTTGAATGGACGACCAGACACTTAGCATATTATTAGGCTTTTATTATATAGGATAATAGTACTTAGTGTGAATGGGTCTGTGCATAGTTTTTTTCCTGTGGCAGAACTGAAACTGACTTACTGTCTATATATCCTCCATTTCACTTGGAAGTGAGCTATAAAAGAACTCATTTGCTTATTTAATCATCTATTCATCAAACATGGAGTACTTCTTATGTGCACAGTACTGGATTCTGGGTTATAAAAGTGAATGAGCAAAGAATGGTCTATATTTTCGAGATGTTAATGGTCTCTTGAAGATATTTACTGTCCTCTATTTTTATACTTATTTTTCAAAACACAGTGCAATATACAGAATTGTATATCTGAAACCTATATAATTTTATTAACCAGTGTCACCCCAATAAATTCAATATTCAATAAAAAAGAATTTCTGCAGATATAACTACAATAAATTCTAATGAAAAGACTCTCTATTTAATAATTATTCCTGCAGCGGTTCTCAACCTGTGGGTCACGAACAATGAAAATACATCCTGCATATCAGATATTTACATTACGATTCATAACAGTAGCAAAATTACAGTTTATGAAGTAGCAACGAAAATAATTTTATGGTTGGGGTCACCACAACATGAGGAACTGTATTACAGGGCCGTGGCATTAGGAAGGTTGAGAACCACTGACGGTAAGCTGTTTATATGTCAGAGGTGATTTGTCCTGTTAACATTTGTCTGAATATTGATACTATTTAAAACTTGTGAGCATTTCAGTTTTTACTTTTATCTCTTTGAAAAAGCAGTGGAATAGAAGAGTCTATGTATATGACTGGTTGTGGATGGTCTTATTACAGGATGGATAGATAGATGTAGATATAGATATAGATAATAAAATTTCAATAGCTATAGATGATGCTGGTAGGAGTTGAAAATGGGAGGTTAGCCTAGGGTGGAGGGATAAAGTGGTATTTACCACTATAAAATTTTAGCCCTTGTTGCCACAAACAACTGATTTTCTGAACTACTGTAGTCTTAGCTTAAATATATTTCATAAAATAACACAAAATGTGACAGCTGATTTTTATAGACCTGGCTAATTTGAGCCTAAACCACCAGAAAGCATTTTCCCCCCCCAAAATCAAGGCACCTAAAACTAGCTTGTAAAACCCCCAATAGTCCCAATTTAATAATTGGAAAGTATGTCAGATGAAATTCAGAATTTCTTAACATTGCACTGAAGTATAGTCAATTGGAGAAGATAATGGTTTTCTCAAGTAGAGTTATATTGATTAAGATTTCTAGGCACTATTACCCAACTGAGTCAATCAAGACTTCGCATAATTCAAGTTTGAGGAGATTCAAATACTTGGAGAGTTTCCTAGGCACTCTCCTACACTGAGCGTCTGATTTAGAAAGTGTATATAATGTGGGTATGTGCAGCCGTGTTTGAGGACCTGCTTTATTCTAATCTGTAACAGTTCTCAGATTTCCTAGCCTCAGGACACCTTCACACTCTGAAAATAATTGAGGCCTCTAAGAGCTTTGGTTTATGTGGTTTGTGTTGCTATTTACTGTGCTAGAAATTAAAACTGAGAAATTTTAAGAGCATTTATTAATTTATTTAACAGCAATAAGCCCATCATGGGATTACAAAAATAACATTATAAAATAACTATTTTGAAACAAAAACAAATTAGCCAGAGGAGTGACATCATTTTACAGTTTTGCAGATCTTTTTAATGTCCAGTTTAGGAGAATACATCTGGATTCTCATGTGCTTGCACATCCAATTTGTTGTGATGTGTGGCTTAGGTTGAGTATAGGAAGAAAATCCAGTTTCCACACATATGTTGTTGGAAAAGGGAGATGTATTTCAGTAACTTTTTTCAGATAATTGTGCATATTCTTTTTTGATTCTACACCAAGACTCTCTAAGTAGTGTTTTTTAAAGGTTATTTATAATGCGGAATCTGAAACCATGTCAGTGAACTTTGCATACTCTCTTACATTAAACTCTATTGGTCTGTGTTGTACTTTGATTGGCTATTTTACCCATGCATGACATTATGCTTGAACTTAGTGAATTAATTTAGAGTGAGTGGCATCATTTATCCTGCAAACATTTGGTTGCTACTGTACGTCAGGTATCATTCTGAGCACTGGGAATGCAGCTGTGAGTAAGGCTGGCGTGTTCCTGCTCTCCTGGCGCTTACTTTCTGTTAGAGACTCATCATTCTGCCTTTGTAGAGCTTAAGTTGGCAGTGGGAGTAAATCCAGTGATTTATGGTACCTTTGGGATTTATTTAGGCTAGAAAAGCTTTTGAGAAACATATCCGTAAGTCAGAGTAGCTGTTATCCGTCATCCATCAGTCCTAACTGATCAGTTAATTCAGTGAGAGAATCGCAAACATTAGGAGAAACTCTAAGATTGAATTTATAGTCTTATTTTTTTTATGTGTAAGTATTATGTGTCATAGCCCATAAACTTGTATTTTTTTTTTTTGTCAAGGTTGCATCTGGTTACATTAGTTACTAAATGTAGGAGGATGGAATGTCTAAAGATTCTGTGACAGTGTTTTCTACATATATCTTATGTCATTTCTATGTTTATGTATGATTCTAGCAAAGATGTATTAGTGTATAGCTGTGTGAGAAGGGTTTTATTTTAAAGTTTGGGGCATTTTGTTCCCTCTTTTTCTCTTTTAGGCATTGACAAAGGATCCTCAGGATTACCCTGATAAAAAAAGCCTACCTCACGTACATGTCGCTCTCTGGATAAATTCTCAAGGAGGCAGAAAGGTGAAAGCTGGAGATACTGTGTCGTATGTCATCTGTCAGGTAAAAATATCATAATTAAGACTCATACCACTTATGACACAAAGTAAAATCCAAATGGCCACAATGTCTTATTTTAATAGTCTTTAAGATAATTGATGCTGTCAAGAGATGGTTTAGTCTGATTGGTTTTACAGCATTTAAAAATAGTCAGGATATGGCATATTTTATTAAAATTTTTGCAAAACAAAGACGTGTATTTTGGGTCACTGAAATTATTTTGGTGAGACAGGTATATGACAGTAACTACAGTTAACTTCAGTGAAAATGTATATAGGTTTGGTCATATGTCCAGCAGCAGTCATTTATCATTCCTTTTGCCACAGTTTCCATTATGAATATTGGTAGAATAAGAGAGTAAATGCGTTTTCCCTAGCCTTTGTTCAAAGAATTATTTGAAAGAAATACAAAATGCATGATTATATGGAGAAAGGTGAGATATCCTAAAAATATACCTTATCGAGAAAACACAAATTTACCAGTTTCCAGTTTTTTTTTTCCTTTCTTTTGAGTGGAGGGGGCCTAGAACCCACCTTCTTTCCTTCTCCCTGTTCCACAAGGCAACTCTGAGGAACCTCTAGGCCTTACAGAGCACAGCTTGACACCACTGACTGGTTTCATTTGAGAGTAGCATGCCTCTAACAATTAGGGATGGGGAGAGAGGGTAGGACAGAAGAGCAGTTCTTTTCTTTGAAAACACTTCAGTTGGAACAAAGGAGAGGTCTCGGTCTCATTCCTTCTCTCTGTAAAAAAACAAACAAACAAACAAAAACCAGTCATAGCCTTTATCCAGATTCTTTAAAATGATTATGATCTGGCCTGTCTACCAAAAGGTATAATTCATTTGAATAAGACTGCTGCTTTTAAATTAATTATTGCATTGTGTTGTTACAGTAAGAAGTTTAGATAAACCTTAAACTTCATTGCAATAGCATTGATCTTTGTCGAACTACACTCAATGTGTTTTTAAATCATAGAGTCTTTTCAAAATTTAAAAGTCATTTGCTAATATCTGCTCAGTACTGTAGATGATGTACATAACACATGATTTAACTACATGGACAGGAATCGGCACTTGACTCTGTCTCCCTCCTAGGGTTACCCTTGATTAAGAACTGTTACAGAAAAGCAATTCCTGCAGGAAAATATTTCCATAAATGTCTGACTCGCTCAAGCCCTTAATGTGCTTTGCATATTGCCTCTGACAAATCTCATCTCAAAAAAACAATTTTCATATTATGCAAGTAAAGATTTTGGTAAATAGGCCAGTTTTTTTTATTATTGTCTTCACATACATGGAAAAGCTCTTAGATTATTAATGAGAGGAGCAATATGGCAGCATATAACTTTAAATAGCGTCTAATAATGAAATCCAGCCACAGTTACGTTTTGGCTAAAAGTAGAATGGAGACGTATGGTGGTATGACTGATGTACTAGTATTTAAAAGTCAGAGTTATATTTTTTGATATCTAAATAGTACGTCTTGCTCGGCCGATATGGCTCAGTGGTTGAACACCGAACTATGAACCAAGAAGTCACTGGTTCAATTCCTAGTCAGGGCACATGCCCAGGTTTAATCCCCTATTGGGGGCGTGCAGGAGGCAGCCAATAGATGATGTTTCTCTCTCATCGATGTTTCTATCTCTCTATCCCTCTTCCTTCCTCTCTCTAAAAATCAATTAAAAAAATTTAGCTATTAGGTCTTATGATTTCTTCTTCTCAGGGCTTATTGATACGGAAAAGCTCAAATGCCGATGCTAATGTAGTACAATAAATACAATTTTCTGTCTTTTCAACATTTCCCTTATCCACTGGTACTGGACCTTAACTTGCTTGTTAAAACTACAGTTTATTTTTCTTTTTATTAACTTATTCTTCTCACTGTATCCCAAGAAATGCTCTAGGCCTTTAATTTGCCTTTGTCCCCTAGCAGTGGGACATGCCCATTTTCACCAAAGCTGCCTACCTCTTTTGCTTTTAAGCACTCAAATTATTCTTTCTGTGCTTCACAACACAAACATATTTTTAGACTATGTTTTTGAAAATGTATGATCATACATTTTAAGAGAATTGTTTATTGCTCTAAGCAGAAGTGCCCTCCAAGTATAGCCTATCTCTTAAACAGGTTCTCTTTTGTTTAAAATTTACATTTAGAATACAGTGTTCTACTGATAACTTACTCAGACTATAATTTTAGATGAGTTTAGGGTAATGTTTTTGGTATCTAATTTGTATTGTAGTATGTGGTCTTATAAAACCTACATGAACTATTTGCTGATATCTTAACCCTTTGCGGTCGTATTAAATTTGGACATGGGTGTCGTACTGGTCGGAATTAATTTCCATTGAAAGAGCAGTGATACATAACATGCAAGATTATGAAGGACAAACAAGATTTATTAATTCTTTTTTGGAACTACGTCACTACTAGTAGAATCACTACAAACGTTATCACTTTCTATGTCAGAGTCAGTATTCAAGGTGCCAAAATAAAACTCTTCATCGTTACTTTCAGATTCGCAGTACACTTCTTTCAGTAACTTTCTTTTTGCCATTTTGGAGTATTATTTTGAAATATCTTAACAAGCGAGAATGCCTAATTACAGTTAAACGTAATTTGTAAAGCTTTATTTGAAATTCTGCGAAGTATCTCTCGATTTCTTCACTCTCAAAAGGCGACTGACTCGCCACGGTGTTTTGCATGGCCAGTGTGGAACGACCGCGTTTGTTTATATTGAGTTTCGATATCTCCGATTTGTCGGGGCAATGTTTTGGTTCGTGACAAGGTCGCTTAGACACTTAAGAGCTTTCAGAGAAATTATGAACTGATACATGAATGAATAGAGTTAAGATTCGTACGGTTCCTTGCTGTGGTGGCTGAGAGCAGACATACGACCGGAACGGTAAAAAAGCTTTGGTGGCTGAGAGTAGACAAACGACCGCAAAGGGTTAAATCGGCTTTCACTTATTGCTTAAGTTTTAAATGCTTAATTATTTAACTTCCAGTGGACATCATTTCCATGAGGCATGACTTTAATACTTTTAGGGGCCCACTTGTCATCTGTTTAAAATTTTTTTCCATAGCTTTTTTACTTAAGATGACTACATAGTTTTGAATGAATTGACTGTACCCAGTTGTCTCTGTGAAGCATGTACTTTGTGAAGTTCACAAATGACTACATGGGCACTTCAAGCAAGACCAACATTATTCCTTAATCTGATTTTAAAGGTATATGCTGTATGTTATTGCATATACCATGGGGGTCTTGCTAGGTTTGAGAAGTAGGTCTTATGTCACAGCCTAAATGTTTTTCTAATACAACATAGCAAAACCTGTCACCCATTCTTTTGCATTTAGTTATGTTTAAGCTCAGATTTTTAAAATACAGTAAGAAATGTGTTTGGGTCACTGTTAAAACTAATTTTTTATGTGACTATTTAAAATAAAACCTTTTTCAACTGAGAATATGCTTGGACATTTTCAACTGCTGATGAGAACATCTTCTAATGGTATTTTGGAAAGTAACTCAAGTGCCATTTTTTTTAATACTCACAAGGATATTTTTTTCATTTATTTTTAGAGAGTGGAAGGGAGAGGGAGAGACAGAGAGAAAAACATAGATGTGAGAGAGATACTTTGATTGGTTGCCTCCTACATGTGCCCTGACCAGGGCCAGTGATGGAGACTGCAACTAAGGTATGTACCCTTGACTGGAATCGAGCCCGGGAGTATTCAGTCTATGGGCTGATGCTTTAACTATTGAGCAACCCAGCTAAGGCTCAAGTGCCATTTTTAAAAAAATACATTTGTATTTATTTCTGAGAGGAAGGGAGAGGGAGAGAGAGAAACATCAGTAATGAGAGAGAATCATTGATCGGCTGCCCCCTGCACACCCCCACTAGGGATCAAACCTGCAACCCCTGACCTCCTGGTTCATCTGTCAACGCTCAACCACTGAGACACACCAGCCGGGCTCAAGTGCCGTTTTTTTTAACTTGCCTCTACAAATCTGATTTTAATTAACCACTAAAAATTAGTAAGCTCAACACTATAATCCTAAGACAGACCGTATTTTTTAAAAAAAACTACAATTTTATAAATTGATCAGATTTCATGTGTTTATTAAAAGACAATCTGAATATAGTTGTAGTGCATAAAGAAACTGCCCAGGCATTTTTCATACTCATTTTGTCATTGACTGTCATTTTTAAAAATACATATATTTTATTGATTTTTTACAGAGAGGAAGGGTGAGGGATAGAGAGTTAGAAACATCGATGAGAGAGAAACATCAATCAGCTGCGTCCTGCACACTCCCTACTGGGTATGTGCCTGCAACCAAGGTACATGCCCTTGACCAGAATCGAACCCGGGACCCCTGAGTCTGCAGCCGACGCTCTATCCACTGAGCCAAACCAGTTAGGGCCATTGACTGTCATCTTACTCATCTAACAATTCAAACTTCTAAAAGGACAACAATTAAAGTTGACTAATTTTTTACTGTTACAAACTCCTAAAAATAATTATAAGCAAGTCTTTTAATCTGAGGTTTGCTCCCTTTCCAGATATTTCATTATATCTTAGAATAGGTAGAACCTAGTTGATAAATATCCCAGTTTGTTTCCATCAGGAGCCCAGCCAGAGAAAGAGACCCCCACTTCCAGTCTCTGGTAAAGACAGTTGCGTGGAATGTTGCTTTTGCTTTGGGCTGGGCTCTGAGCTGAGAAGGGACTGATTGTAGCAGGAATAAAAGAATAGGATTCACATTATAATCAGTTTTGCAGAGCAGCTGAGCACTGTGAATAGTTATAATTTACTAGTGTGAATATTAAATTCTGTTGTTGCAGACAAGAGGAAGAGTGGAGTGAGTTCTTGGATGTTGGTCCAGTAAAGTGATGGACTTTTTGATTCACAGATGATGGTGACATCACCACAGGACTGTATATGAGTCAGTTATATAGAATTTCACAACTTCTCTTTATAGAGTAAAGAGAAACTCCTTAAAAGGCTCTCTGACCATCATCCTTGCCTTGAGGAAGAACCATATAAACAGTGCAAAATGGCATGCCCTTTATTCCAGTGGCCAAATAATTTGCTTTAGGCAAATTCCACCAGATACCTCATTAATTTTATTCTTACCTGTTATATCTTGACATAAGTGATGACTCTGTGGGTTTCATTCCCATCTTTTCCCCTTGCTTATTTGATTCTCAATGATATATGCAGTTCTTGTGGACAGTATTACTCCCAGGGCCTTTAAGATGATACCATGACTAGAATGCCTGCTTGAAGAGGTTGCATTAACATAATAAAAGACCACACATGTTTTTTGCCATCACTCCTAAAAGGCCCTCTGACTAGACTAATTGTTAGCAAGTCTTCTCAATGTGTTTCTGTGATGTGGCAGTTGGAATTATTTAATCTAGGCATTTCATTTTGTTGGTTTCATGTTTCAACAAAAAATAGAACACAACACATGCTGGATTTACATTCTTGGGCAGTGGGCGAGATGTTCTCCTTCATCTTCCTACTCTGAGATGCTTATGAAATGTTCACCAATAGGTTAGAAGAACTTCTTGATGTCCTGGGTGGTGTGATTCAGTGGGTTGCACGTCGTCCCATGCACCAAGGAGTTGCCAATTCCATTCCCTGTCAGGGCACATGCCTGAGTTTCAGGCTCCATCCCTGGTAGGGGGGCGTTCAGTAGGCAACCAATCGATGTTTCTCTCATTGATGTATTTTTCTCATTGATTTTTTTTTCTCTCTCCCTCTCCCTTCTTCTCTCTCTGAAAATCAATAAAGAAATATTTTTTTTAAAAAAGGACTTCTTGGTGTTTGTAATTAAATACACAAAATTTGAATTCTTGTTCCTCTTTAGACCAAGCAAGTGTGTGTGGGGTTGAATTTCTTATAACTTTCCTTATACTGTGTCCTCTTACAGGATGGGTCAAACCTCAGTGCGAGTCAGAGGGCCTATGCACCTGAGCAGCTGCAGAAACAAGACAATTTAACCATTGACACCCAATACTACCTGGCCCAGCAGATCCACCCAGTTGTGGCTCGGATCTGTGAGCCGATAGACGGAATTGATGCTGTCCTCATAGCAACATGGCTAGGTAAGTGCCCCAAGTTCACATAGCCCAGCCGTGGGCAAACTACGGCCCGCGGGCCGGATCCGGCCCATTTGAAATGAATAAAACTAAAAAAAAAAAAAAAAAGACCGTACCCTTTTATGTAATGATGCTTACTTTGACTTTATATTAGTTCACACAAACACTCCATCCATGCTTTTGTTCCGGCCCTCCGGTCCAGTTTAAGAACCCATTGTGGCCCTCGAGTCAAAAAGTTTGCCCACCCCTGACATAGCCCCTCACCCAGCAATAGCAACACTCTCCGCCCTCCCTCCTTCAACTGTTGTGTGCCTTTTTATAGGCCCAGTGCTGAGTCAAGCACTTCTTTGTTTAAAATTGGGCATTTATTCTTGTGGTGGTTTGGTTAATGTCTGTCACTGCTCATAGACTACAAACTCCACATAGTAACCACATGCCTGCTCCATAGTTGGCACTCAGTAAATGCTGATGGGAGAGAGAAGGCAATAGAAAGGATGGAGAAGATTTTGGGCACCATTATAAGTCTCTGAGTTAATACTGTTGTAGCTTTTATTAGTGAACTTAAATTACTATGGAGATTGATGGTATCTTGATTGATTGTCTCTAAAGGTGATGCATGGGAGATG
The DNA here is from genome assembly GCF_014108235.1 of Myotis myotis. Lineage (NCBI taxonomy): Eukaryota > Metazoa > Chordata > Mammalia > Chiroptera > Vespertilionidae > Myotis > Myotis myotis. The sequence goes on along the minus strand of NW_023416346.1, from coordinate 117,191,666 downwards.
CTGCACATAGCCCAGGAGCAGAGGGAGTGCTTAGTGAGTGCTGTTAGCAGCCACATCCCACCCTCCTGCCAGGCTCCTGCATAAATATATCAGACTCTTCCAGTCCTTGAGATTTGCACATAGTTAGTGCTCAGTGTGCATTGTAGACTGAGATTAGACAGATGAATTATCAAGTCACATATTCTCCATCCTGCTCCTGCTGAGTATGTGTCTGAGCTCTTCCCGCAAGTCCCGTTTCCACTATCCCATCAGTATCTGCTCTGGAAGTGGAAGCTCATTTTTGACATTTGCCTAAGCAAAACATAATTAGGAAGATAAAAATTCTGCTACCCGAATCATCATATAATGTATTCTCAAAGTTGAGTTGTATTTGATGATATTTATAAATCCTCAGCTGGGAGGTGGGAGCATGAGTGCACAATATTTTTTAGCTTCCTTTTTTTCTTGCCTCTGTGTTCAGTGCTTACTCTACCGGATGCTGTGATAAGTACTTTGCATATATTTCTCATTTAATTTTTGCAACAGCCTCATGTGCCTACATTGTATTTGTTCCATTTTACAGAGAAGGAAGCCGAAGCTTAGAGGAGTAAGTAACTTGGTCTTGTCACATAGCTGGCAGTGACTGAATTGGGACCCAGCTCTGTATGACTACAAAGCTTGTACTCTTAACCACTTGTGCTAAATTGTACTGCCCCCTCTTAGCTCTGAGAGGTGATGACATATATTTCAATCAGGAGTGGGATAGCATGGATGTGACAGCTCACGAGCTTTATCTTCTCCCTCCTCTCCTCACTGTAAGCCCCACCCCTCCCCACTGGAAACCCCTGAGCAAAACCATTATTTTGTTTAGAGTACACCTCCCAGCTTTCCCATTTGTAAGATCAAGAACCTGATCTAAATGCTAACCATTACCCTTTACTTTTTTGGTTTTGGATTTTCCAGGGCTGAGGAGGGGTAAATGGAACAAGCCCTGCCCCATGAGTGATATTTACCAGATAAGTATGGAGGCTTGTATTGAAGCAAAAGAGCTGTAGAATAAAGAGTGGTGGGGCCTGCCCAGAGGATAGCCTGTTGCCAGCTGAGCTTAAGAGCAAGTGGGGACCAGACTGATTTTGTTGGTTCTGGGGTCATATTTAAGATCTTTGTTTGTTTTGTTAATTCTCACCCGAGTATATTTTTTCCATTGGTTTTTAGGGCGAGTGGAAGGGAGGGAGACGGGGGGGAAAGAGAGAAAGAGAAACATCTGTGTGAGAGCGACACATCCTTTGGTTGCCTCCTGCACGTGCCCCAACTGGGGCCAGATATCAAACCTGCAAACCAGGTGACATGCCCTTGACCGGGAATCAACCTGAGACTTTTCTGTGCATGGTCTGAAGCTCTGACATTGAGCCATGCCTGCCAGGGCTAAAGATGGATTTTATATAAATTAAGCAGTAGGCAGAGCTTGACTTGCTTAAAGCCAGACTTTATCCTAATTACTGGTCATAGGCTGCCTTATGAATCCAGTTTTCACAAATGATTCTGATAGTCCTGGTAGGTCCCATCTTCAGAGGTTTCATGTTATTACTGACAGATCTCAGTCTACGGAGGGAACCATGCTTGTGCATAGTCCATGGTCCTGCCATGTCCCAGTCTCTCCTATCTCATCACCTGCAAGTTCTCAGTGCAGCCCTGACTGTATGGACACTATTCTGGGCAGCTCCTTCTTGGTGCCAGGTCGCCAATTAGAGGTGCCAGAAGGGCCTGTGTCCTCGGCCCTAAGGAATTGACGCTGCCCCCCCCTTATCTTTTTCTCATTTTTATCTTCTGCCACTTGATAGCAGTTTTTATACTGAGGGTGAATGAGGTTGTCATTATTTTGCAGTCCCCTTCCTCTCCTGCTCATCCTCTTCTCCCGCCGCCATCACCAGCGGTATCCATATCTCTATCTACTAGAGTAATAAATCTCATAGTCCTTTATCTCTCCCTGTCTCCTCATAGGAGGTACCACATTAATGGAGTTCAGGACAATATGTGCCAGGCACTATGAAGATCTGTAAAAAGCACTGGAGCTCGCCAGGCATATATTGCATGCATTTGCACCCTGCCCTATTCAGGAGCTGCACTTTGATCTGCATCCTTTATTCCTCTACCCCAAGTGAAAAATTAGGGTGGCTGTCCTTCATTAGGGGATTTGAGGCCCCTGTTATCAGTTCTCACTTAGCCCGTGGTTTTAGAGAGGAGGAGGGTGGAGATGGGGAAGTGGTGGTAAAGTAAGGGGAGTGTTAGGGGGTGCGTAGTTTCTAAGAGGTGCAAGCTGTAGGCATAAAATTACTATAATTTGTTTTTAAAATTCTAAATCTGTTTTCTTTATGTAAAAAAACTGCAGTTAGTGAACTGACACTGTTAAATAAGTTGAAGTGTAAAAATGTATACATAGAATACAAGCCCTCCAACTGCCTAATCACAGACATAAAATAATTCTCTTGCTTTTAATGTAGTTTTTATCTTTGATTAATGAAATGTATTATAGTGTTGAAACTTTACTGAAGTTTGATACTTTGTCCTTTTAGTTGGTACAAAGAAATCAAGAATAATGGCATAATTTCATTTAGGAAAATTATTAAGTTCATGATTTTTTATTTTTAAGATTCTTTTGTGGAGAGCAACTATATTTTTCAACTACCTTTTCCTTTTTCTATTGCTTTTATACTGCTTTCCTTGAAATGAAAGGCAAGCATCAAGTGTTGGTTTTATCCCGTGGATTCCCTTTGGAAATTCTCTATTTCTCCCCATCAAGATACCTCCTGAAGTCTGTCTGGTGGCATGTTGCATGGCCAGGTGTTCTGTATGGGAAGGACATTTTAGTGAAAAGGAGAGAGGGTAGTCTATTAAATGAGTGAATGAATAAGTCTGTTGAATTGAAAGAGAATGATTTATTCTCTCTAATAACTAATGGTCCTTATTATCCCACAGTAAAACGTGTATCATTTTTCTGAAATCCATGCAAGATTATTGCTATTGGGCTTAAATAAAGCAAAATTTTACTCTTTTCCATCTGTGAATAGAAAAAAATATAGTATTATGCTTTTATACAATAGCCCTTTGGGAAACATGGCCACTAAAACTTGGAAGTCTTAGCTTTTGTTCTCCAGACTATAGGTTTTTCTCTCTCTTGTTCTAATGAAAGCTCTTTATATTCTGTGGATGAAATATTCACAGTATGCGCCAACATCCGTATAGTCTTCTGTACCTGGCAAAACAAGCCAGTGATGAGAGTAGTCTTAAAGTTCATTCTTGCCCAGCTGGTGTCACTCAGTGGTTGAGCATAAACCTGTGAGCCAGGAGATCACGGTTTCATTACCCATCAGGGCACATGCCCAGGTTGTGAGCTCAATCCCCAGTAATGGATGTGCAGGAAGCAGCCAATCAATGATTCTCTCTCATCGATGTGTTTTTTGTTTTTTTAAAATATACTTTTATTTATTTGAGAGAGGAAGAGAGAAATTTAAACATCAGTGATGAGAGAAAATCATTGATTGGCTGCCTCCTGCATGCCCCACACTGGGGATGGAGCCCACAACCCGGGCATACAACTTGACCGGGAATCAAACCGTGACCTCCTGGTTCATAGGTTGATGCTCAACCACTGAGCCAAACCAGCCGGGCCTTTGATGTTTCTATCTCTCTTCTTTTCTGAAATCTATAAATATATATATATATACTAGTAGCCTGGTGCATGGATTCATGCACACTGAAAGGAAATTAATTAGAAGGAATATTTTAATATAAATATTCACCCTTTAGAAGTGTCAGAGATGAAAGAAAATTAGTAAAATGTATATGAAAATAATATATAAATTGATTAATAAATAAACAAAAAGAAAAAAGGAAACAAATGTACTACTCTTTGTAATATTTTAAGCAATTAAAAAAATAAATAAAATGAATAAATAAACAATAACAACAAAGTTATAAAAACAACAAAAACATGATATGAAAACAACATTGATAAAAACAATGACTGATAAATTGATTAAACTTATTCTAATATCTCCCTGTATACCACATTAAGAGTAAAAACACTTTCAGAGTGCTTGACTAATTTCCCTTCTGATGAAGTATTTACAACTTTAACTTTAACATCACACGCTCTTTGAACTCGAGAGAAAGCAACATATAACTGACCATGTCCGAAAACGGGTTCAGGTAGAAATATTCCTACTCTGTCTAGAGTTTGTCCTTGTGATTTATTAATAGTCATCGCAAATGCTGGCATCATGGGAAACTGTTTTCAAATTAATTTAAATGGGAGGCCAGTGTCAAACGGGGACAAATATCACGTATGTGTGGGTCAATGTTTATTTTTAAATTGCCAGTGCCTGTCATATGAACCGGCTGGTCAGACATACGTAGGGTCGGTCACTTAGCCTTTTATATATACAGATAGATTTTAAAAGTTCATTCTTGAATTTCACCTTTTAATAAATTTATACAGTCAAACCTCGGTTCTCAAATGTCTCCCGTCTCGAACAATTTGGTTCTCAACCAAGTTGTTCAGAGAAAAAATGTCTTGGTTGTGGAACCAAAATTGTGGTTTTCGTCCTGACAACCCTTTCATGCTGATACCTCAGCTCCTCTCAGGCAACAAACAATGGAGAGAATGCTTTCGTTGCTGGCAAAATCAAGGATTAGCACAATTTTAAAACATAAAGAGGTCATCAAGAGTGCTAATGTTGCTAAGGGTGTAAAAGAAACAAGGTTCACAGGCAATTGAACAGGTAGACAGACTATGTTGATTAGTTAGCCAATAGCAGATTTCAGAGGTAGTGATACATGAACAAGCAAAGATGCTGCATATTGACCTGAAAGATGCTAGTTTGATAAATTTAAGAAAAGTGTTCATAGATTAAACAGTACATCTATTAGGCATGCAGTATATATAAGAAAAATGAAAACAGAATCATTTGTGGGTCTGGAAGGAATTAATTCAATTTACATTATTTCTAAGGGGAAAAATGATTTGGTTTTCAAGCAAATCGCTTCTCAAACAGCCTTCTGGAACGAATTAAGTTTGAGAACCAAGGTTCCACTGTATTTCATCTATAATGCCACTTAGAATTATACTAGAGACTCGTGTACTGGTGAGGTCCCTCGGCCTGGCCTGCAGGGATCGGGTCGAAACCAGCTCTCTGACATCCCCCAAGGGGTCCTGGATTGCGAGAGAATACAGGCTAGGCCAAGGGACCCCACTGGTGCACAACTGGGGCCAGGGAGGGACCACGGGGAGGGCTCCAGGGTGCGTCCAGCCCATTTTGCCCAATCCTGATTGGGGCCTATCAGGGCAGCCGGCCGGGGGGTGGGGGGGTAGGGGCCCGTGTGAGGGCTCCAGGGCATGTCCGGCCCATCTCGTCCAGTCCCAATCGGCTGGATCCCAGCAGCAAGCTAACCTACCGGTCAGAGTGTCTGCCCCCTGGTGGTCAGTGCACATCATAGTGACTGGTCGGACACTTAGCATATTAGGCTTTTTAAAAAAATATATATTTCTTTATTGATTTCAGAGAGGAAGGGAGAGGGAAAGAGAGATAGAAAGATCAATGATGAGAGAGAATCATTGATCGGCTGCCTCCTGCACACCCCCTACTGGGGATCGAGCCCACAACCCAGACATGTGCCCTTGGCCAGAATTGAACCTAGGACCCTTCAGTCTGCAGGCCGATAAAATTATCACTGCATGGTCAGTGATAAAATTTCAGGCATTTATCTATCTGGGCAGTTTTCTCATTGGTCCTGAGAAATTATTGATGTTTGAGGAATATGAGAAATTAAAATTTAATTTAGTCTCTGAAGTAGTGCTTAAAACAAGACAGTGCACACTTAATCCAATGTGTTTCTGGTTTAATTTAGAAAGTAAAAATTCTCTTATTAAAAAAATGGCTATATCACTCACAGTGTAGAAGGTAGTTTATTATCTCAATAGTTGGGATCCAGTAACATCTTCTAAGAAATAAGTGCAACAGTGGGCCAGGTGGTGTTTGGATACCTTTGTCAGGCTCGGAGAGATATATCTACAAAAGATAGGAAGGGCCATGAAGTATAGGTTTTTGGGCATAGGATGATGACACCAGCAGGTGTCTCAGGTATTACTGTATCTATCAAGACTTTTGTCTTTTTTCATGATTAAGCTCTTAGAATAATACCGATACTTGACCATCATTTTCAAACATTAAACATTTTCTATAAAATAATGGTAAAATTTTAAAAGTAAGATCATACCAAAAGCAAAGTAGAATAGTAAGTCTAGTCAGCTGATAAGAACCACCTCTTTCAGAATGGAGTGCCATTCCAAGTGCATTATCAAATGGCTCATGTTCTAGGCCTACTTTTTCATTCATTGCATGGATTGATGTTGAATACTTGCTGTGCTCAATTAATGGGTCCTGTGGGGGATACAAAGTTGAGTCAGCCATGGCTCCTTTACTCAAATTAGAGCCCTGTGGATTCACTATTTTGGGGAAGTCTAGTTGGTAACACAGTACTAGTACATGCCTCAAAAGAGGTAAAATAAAGGATTTTTGATGTTCAAGGGAAGCAAAGACCACTTCTAGCCCCACTGGGAAGAGTGTATAGAAGTGGAAGCATTTGAGGCATTGTGGGAATGCGCTGTGGAGGGGCCAGTGTGGAGTTGGGAATGGTTGTCTACCCCACCTCGCACCAATTTTTCCAGCCCATTGATGCAGTGTCAGGGGTCCCGACCTCATTCACAAGGTAGCCCATGCCATCGCAGCCACTCCCCATAACACATTAGGGAATTCACAGAGAACCTCAGGTATCAGCTGCAAAGCTTTGCACCTCAGTCCCTACAAAGCAAACCCATGATGTTGTTTCTGTCTCACTAGCCTATAATTCTGAGGGCCTGCAGTGACACTTCTCACCTAACTCAAGCAGAGACCTCTGAGAACTTAGAACCAAATTAGAGCATGTTTGGAATAATCACTTGGACTAGTAATTCCTAACTCTGGCTTTGTAATACTTGGAGTTTTCAAAGGAAAACAAGAATTTCTTGAATTATTTAAGTTAGATCAATTTTTTAAAAAAATTTAACTTTATTGAGGAATAATTGACAAATATAATTGTATAAACTTAAAGTGTACAACATGATGATTTGATATACATATACATTGTATAACGATTATCAATATACACATCCATCAGCTTACATACTTAACTCTTTTTTTGTGGTGAGAATGCTTGAGATCTAATCTCAGCATTAAGTATACACTGCCATATTATTAACTACTAGAGGCCCAGTGCACAAAATTCATGCACGGGTAGGGTCCCTAGGCCTGGCCAGCGATCAGGGTTGATCTGTGGGGCCACCAGTGGGGTGATCGGGGCCCCCGCTCGCACCTGCCTTGGCTGGCCTGGCGCCACCGAGTCACTGGCCCTGGAGCCCCCGCTGCCACGGGTCAGGGCCTGCAGGCTGGGGGCAGCTCCTGTGTTGAGCATCTGCCCCCTGGTGGTCAGTGTGCGTCATAGTGACCAATGGTTCCACAGGTCATTCCACTGTTCGGTTGATTTGCATATTAGGGTTTTATTATATAGGATAGACCATTTTTTAAAAGATTCATCGTACACCAAAATGACACCAGGATTTTGTAGCCAATGAAAAATGGGTAAGATAGAATAAATGTAAATGGTTTAATACAGGATTGTACACAGATACTTAAATGATATTAAATATATATGTATAAATAAGACATGAAAGGGTGAAGGTGGTGAATTATAGGTTCCTTGTTGAAAAAAAGGTCACTATTTTATTAATAAAAATAAGATAGTTTTTACAATATCTGAAGGAAGAAAAACAGTTTAACACTTACTGACTCCTAAAAGGTGGGTGTTAGGGATCTCCTGCCTGACTGTTTCCCCACCATATCTGCCTGCATCGCTGGAGAGCAGAGGGCTTTCTTGTTAGAGAAGCAATTTTTTTGTTTATTTTTTTCCAAATATTTTTTTTCAACATAAAGTTACTCTCTTTTATCACATTTAAAAAGAGGAAAGAAGACATTTCTAAAATTTTTTCCTGCCTAGAGGTACACGTCTTACCAAGTTAAAATTCACATTCAGAGCTGTCATCAAGGGCATTAAAAACAATCAAGCGAGTGCCGAAACCGGCTTGGCTCAGTGGATAGAGCGTCGGCCTGCGGACTGAAAGGTCCCAGGTTCGATTCCGGTCAAGGGCATGTACCTGGGTGGTGGGCACATCCCCAGTAGGAGATGTGCAGGAGGCAGCTGATCGATGTTTCTCTCTCATCGATGTTTCTAGCTTTCTATCTCTCTCCCTTCCTCTCTGTGAAAAATCAATAAAATTTATTTTTTTAAAAATTGTTTAAAAACAATCAAGCGAGGTCATAAAAGTACTACACATCAGGATTTCTTTTCTTTTTGTTTTTTTATAATTGAATATTGGGGTGACATTGGTTAAAAAATTATATAGGTTTCAGGGGTACAGCTCTATAATACATCATCTGTATATTGTATTGTGTGTTCCCCACCCCAAGTCAAGTCTCCTTCCATCACCATTTAGTATTTTTTTTCTGCCAAGATTTTGGGAGTTATTTTGTACAGGATAATAAAAATTTTCCATTTGTCTTATGGAGGCAGTTTCGGTTGTTTGTCACTTTATAGTCAGTTGTTTAGGTCAGAGGTCCAGTATTTTAAAAAGTTTTTATTATGGAAAATTCTAAACATATACAATAGTAGAGAGAATTTCATCAGAAGCCCCCATGTGCTCAACACCCAGCTTCAGCAGCAGTTTGCAACTGTGGTTGATCTTATTCTGCTTCTCCACCTCTTCTGATTATTTTGAAGTGAATCCTAGAGCAGCAGTTCTCAACCTGTGGGTCGCGACCCCTTTGGCAGTCGAACAACCCTTTCACAGGAGTTGCCTAAGACCATCCTGCATATTAGATATTTACATTATGATTCATAACAGTAGCAACATTACGGTTATGAAGTAGCAACGAAAATAATTTTATGGTTGGGTCACAACATGAGGAACTGTATTTAAAGGGCCAGAAGGTTGAGAACCACTGTCCTAGAGTAAATGTCATTTTATCTGTAAACTAGAGGCCTGATGCACAGATTTGTCCCTCGACCTGGCGAGGGGGCCCGGATTGCGAGAGGGCGGTTCTCGGATGACACACCCCGGAATCGGGCTCCCTCCTCTCTGGTTCCAGGTGCATTACCCGAGAACTGCAGCTGTCAAGTCACCGCAGCTCGGCAGCTCCTGCGTTGAACGTCTGCCCCCTGATGGTCAGTGCACGTTATAGCTACCGGTCAGACGGTCGCTTAGATATATATATATATATATATATATTATTTTGCATTTCTAAAAGACAAGGATTTCCCTTTGCAACATAGCTACAATGCTATTACTGGGGGGGAAAAACACCTTCATTTCATCAAATATCCAATAAGTGTTTATATTTTCCTGATCATACTATGAATACACTTTTTATAAAAAGCTCTTTGTTTGAATTGGAATATAGTCAGGGTCCATATGATACTTAATCTCCTCTTTTTTTTCACCCTTCTGATGTATTTGTTAAAGAAACTGTATTCTGCTCTATAGAATTTCCCATATTCTAAAGTTTGCCGATAGTATCCTCTCCCCTGTATTCCTGTAAAGTGGTAGTTAGCTCTGCCCATACTTCGGTTCAATTTTCGTTTTTGTGAATACTGTTTCTAGGTAATGGTGTGTACATCTGTGAAGAGGTACATAATGTCTAGTTGGAATCTAATACATTTTATAGAAACCTCAGAGGTATATCATAAGAAATACTCAATACTCACTTTTCTCACCTTTTCCAGTGTTAATGTTCTTATATAACATGCATACAGAAAAGTACACAAAACCTAACCGAACAGTTTAATGAGTTTTCACAAACACATACCTTTGTAGTCAGCTCAAGAAACACCCCCAGGAGTCCCCGGTCTCCTAGATACTGTCCATCCCTGACCAGAAAATGACATCATGACTTATGACATCATAGATGAGCTTTTGTTATTTTTGGATGTTACACAAGTTGTGTCTATATTTTTTGTGTCAGGATGCTTTCATTCAGTATGTTTGTGAGATGGGTCCATGTGGTTATACTGCATTTCTGTGCAGTATTTTATTGTTTGAATATACACTGTGTGACTGAATGTAAAACCTGTGGGTTTTTCCCACATTTGTACAATTATGAATAGTTCTGCTGTGAGCATTCTTGCACATGACTTCTGTGGAACAATTGCATGTATTTTCTGTTGGGTATATATTTAGGAGGAGATTTCCTGAGTCATAGGGGACATGTATGTTCAGCTTTAGTAGATACAACCAATTTTCCAAATTGGTTCCAATGTACACCCTACCAGCAGTATGTGAGTACTCCACATTCTTAACCAGCACTTGGTGTTTTTCTCTTTTTCATCGTATGTGTTGACATAATGTTGTGGTTTTAATTTTCATTTCTTTGATGATTAATAATGTTCGGTACCTGTTCACATGCTTAATCGCCATTTGGATATCTCCTTTTGTGAGGTGCCTGTTCGTCTTTTTCTACTCTTTTGTTGGGTTGTCTTTTTCTTACTGACTTGCAATCATTTCTTATCTATTTTAAATGAGTCTTTTGGAAATCATATATCACAGACATCTTCTATTTGGCGTGCTTTTTTTTTTCCAAGTGTAATTTACATACCGTGAAATGCTACAATCTTCAGAGTGTATACATTTTATCAAGACAGAACATTTCCATCACCTAGAGAGTTCCCTTGTACCGCTTCCCAGTCAGTACACGCCCCCCCCCCCCGCCCCCCGCAAAGCAACCACTCATCTGATTTCTATGACCATGGGTTAGTTTTGCCTACTCTAGAATTCTATATAAATTATTTCCTATGGTATATCTTTTTTGTGTTCAGCTTTTCCAACTTAGCATATTTTTTCAGATTCATCCATCTTTTTGCATCTATCAGTACTCATTCTTTTTCATTGCTGAGTAGCCCAGTGCACGAAATTCGTGCAAGAGTAGGCCTTCCTTCCCCTGGCTGCTGGCACCGGCTTCCCTCCAGCACACGGGACCGGGCTTCCCTCACAGCCCTGGCTTCGTCCGGAAGGATGTCTGGTCTAATTAGCATATTATACTTTTATTATTATAGACTCTCACGTTGTGAGCATCTGAACAGAATTGTTACCCAATTTTTGATTATTATTAATAAATCTGCTAGAACATTCTTGTACAAGGTTTTTTATGGATGTAGCATTTACCTTTTAAAAATTCATTAACTACTTTTTGTTTAATCATACTAAATTTTTAGTTTGTGTATTGTTCTCTAAGTAGTCCAGATATATGAAAGCCTGAATTTGTGCAAAAGATAAATGATTTATTTCCTAAAAGAAATTTTTAGAAGAAATTTACTGTATGATTTCATTAATTAGCTTCCCTAGTAGTTTGAGTCATATTACAAACAACCTACTGGGAATATCAGTTACTCTACTCATTTGGAGTTTCATTCATATAGATTATTCCCTCTTCCTCACTTGTGTGAACATATATAATTGGCTTTACTGTAGTTATTTACAGTTACACTAATAGGGATCTTGTCTTTTGGAGGAAGAAAATTATTTGGTCAAATGTATTAGCCTCTCTCTCAGCCCTGTTTAGGAACTTGAGTTTTGTTTTTTGTTTTTTTTTTTAAAATATGTTTTATTGATTTTTTACAGAGAGGAAGGGAGAGAGATAGAGAGTTAGAAACATCGATGGGAGAGAAACATCGACCAGCCGCCTCCTGCACATCTCCCACTGGGGATGTGCCCGCAGCCCAGGTACATGACCTTGACCGGAATCGAACCTGGGACCCCTCAGTCTGCAGGCCGACACTCTATCCACTGAGCCAAACCGGTTTCGGCAGGAACTTGAGTTTTGAACAGTGTAAATACTCCTTTATTGGGGGCATGTGAACATTCTAAAAACAGAAAGCTTACAAGGGTTACAAAGTACAGTGATAAGAAAAATAATTTTGTGCTAAATATCACATTGGAGGTGTGTGTGATAAGAATATGGTGATGTTAAGTAAAAAACAACATTGCTGAACTCCTCCACCCGAATGCCTATGATGTTACTTTCTATAAATACTTTTTGAAACATGAGAGCTTTGATCCTATTGCCAAAATAATGTGAGATCCTATAAATTTTCTAATTATAAATGACAGTTTAATTTTATTCTACTGCCCCTTCTGTCCCACCCCCAAGAAAAAAAATGGTGTGACTAGATCACTAGAAGTCACAGTATTGAATTACAGCACATACCATTTCTCCTTATTGTGGGGAAAACTGTTGCTCTTCCCCTGGAGAACTGGTGCCAAGTCCAAGCAGGCTGCTTTCTTTTATTCTGTGCCAGACCAAATGATCAAACTCACCTGTCAAAAGCGAGTCTAGTCAAAAGTGGAAGTTCTTTTTCTCAAATGGGGCATAAAGTTTATTTTTTTAAGCCAGTTATTTAAAAAAGCTCTCAGGAGAGATCAGGAATTTGGAATTCAGTTTTGCATCTCTTGCTCAAAGGCTAACAGGATTACTTGCTGTATGATGAGCATTTTAATATTGATTATACAATGCACATGTAAGTATATGCCAACTGCAATCATAAAGATTTTTGCTTTAATTTCTGACAAAAGTGTCTAATTTTGGAGAGATAGTAATTACAAATAGAGTTCTTTGCAACAGCTCTATTTTGCACATTTAAAAATTCAGAATCTACCTTTAGGTGGCAGCACCAGATACTTTTTCCGGTTGTCTCACTACAGCCTTAATGAGTTATGTATAAGCGGGGAAACTTTCAAGTCTCCCAAAACTTCAAAATAAGCTGCTTATTGCCAATTTTGTGAGGATTTAGAAAAATTATGTTGAATAAGTTGGGGGCTTGTTTAAGCCTGGATTTTGACCTTAAAGAATATTCTGACAGCAGTGATCTTTACTTTTTAACATGACATTGTATGTTTTCTTAAAAAGATTTCATTTAGCCCTCTGTGATTTGCCTGTTGAACTTATAATTGTCCTCCCAAGAAAATAATTTTATGACATTTTTGTATTCAAGTGACTTGTACAAGGATCATTATATACCTAATATTTTAAGGTAATTAGTGTCTTTTCCCTTTATATATTAAAAGGTTAACATTGACTTATGACCATGAGTACTGGGATGAAAAAGTCCCTTCTCTTGAAAAAATCAGCTTGGGAATAAATTTGAAGTAATTAGCTAGGCCAGTTGGCTTTGTTGTTTCCAGGGGCAGATAAGTGTTATTTGTGGAAATGGATGTTTAAAGTAGACATTTCATAAGGCCTGATTTTTAAAATAACTTTGTCCCCTTGTTGGGCTTTTCTCCATAACAAGCAAGGTAGCCTATGTCCAGCTTTGGCTTACTCATCAGGCAGCCTGGCCCGTGCCTTTCATGCACTAAGTAGACCTGGCTGGTACTGGAGGAAGCTTTCGTTGTTCCCCTGTCACAGCCTGGCCAGTTCTGTACATGTGCAAAGCTAGGGTGGTTCCGTTCCTTGATTTTCAGATTGTAAAATATCTTGCCTTTTAGAAAATCCTTGCTTATTGTTTTTCTTTTTCCTTACTTTCTGAGTAATAGTCTGGGAAATTGATGAATAATGATGTCATCAGAAAAAAGATGAAGTTGCATCTTCATAAAGCAAGACATTATGTGAATACAGTTGGATTCATAACTAGAGTTTAAGAAATTCGCAAGTTGCCCTTCACTACAGAGACAAATTGGCATCATTCAACGGGCATGGTCTCTCTCACTCAACTCCTCTACCCCTCCCTCACACCTCACTAATTTGCTATTTCTCTTACTGGATTGCTAACTTGTAAAATAAAAATGTACAGTGAGTCTTGGGGCCAAGTGACTTATGTTACAGTAATTTGTCACACACCAAGAACAATTTTGTCAAGTTGTTTTTGAATGTGTATTTTTTTGTTCTTATTATGCACTGTCATGTTAGAAAATATTCACTTTGATGAATTCCTACAAAGAGCAGCTATTAACTGGCTGTGCAGCATGAACATGTGTTTCATTTTGAGTGAACATAGTCCAAAATAAATGATGTTCATCCACTCTTTACTTTTTTTTATCTGTATGACATTTATTGAGTATTTATTTATATAGGCCCCATTTAAAACAGTTTGTCCTCTAATGTCTTATTTAAACTGCAAAAGTTCATGGATGGTGGTACTACATCCATTTTGCAGGTGAGCAAGCTGAGACTCCAAACTTATTCTTTGTTTCTGGCACCTTCCACTGTGTCAGAGTTAACCTTATGTAATGACTAGATGTCACTTGACAATTGACCAAATAAGATTTAGCATCTTGTCACTGAATTTTGAAAACATCTGTTAGATTATCTACCAATGCAGCTGTTGATAGAGTCAAAACAATTTTTAGATATTTTTGGTATTTGAACTTTTTGCTTAGTGATGTTTTATGTTACTTATTCACCTTTATACTAAAATAGGTATGCTTGTTTTCCTTAGATTTCTAAACAGCCTAGAATTGTTAGGTATTGCTAAGGGGTGCTTTAAAGAAAATATTATAAGCTATAGTATAGAATAATTATCTTGAAGTTTCAATTCAAATAGTGAATTTTTGAGAGATATGCTTTGATCAAGGGTATATTCAATTGGCTGACCTTAAAATGTTTATTTTCTCAAATAGTTTGGGCAAACAAGATAGCATAAACTATACATCAATTGATTTATTGGGTCATTTTGATTGAAATATGGAAGGTATATTTGGTTCCAGGATTGTTGGGGACATTTTGGCCTATAGAATCTGTCGAATCATATTTTTTGCTCATATTTTATACTTCTGAATTCAGAATATCAAAAAAACCATGTCACGTTTTGTCTTATATGCTGCTACTGAATTTTAACCACTGGATTAGATTGCAACCTACATGCTGTTAACTACTGAGCCAAGATGGAATCGACCACTGCATTGAAATCAGGATTAGCAATTGTGTCTGCACTTGAAGGAGTTGTAATAGCAGTGAACTTGTTTTTTTTAATGGGATTTTTATTCTCTATTTTCAGTTTTAATGATGATTCTTTGATTTTAAGAGATTTTCTTAACAGCAGTGCAAATTTATTTGAGATTTTCTTTATAACTTTAGGAAAATACTAAAACCATCCTGTAGAAGTAATTAGTTGCTTCCAAATCCAAATGTCCGCTAGCATATATCTGCATTGTTTTAATACTGTTTACTTGTTTTATTTATAATCACTTATAAAAAGAGCTCTTTGTCCATGCGATATGAGACGCTATCTTGAGTTCAAATGATTGTGTGTGTGAATTTAAAATTACTCTTTTGTGAGTTTTTTTTCCTTGGGCTTATTTTTTTGGGTAAGGGAATTCAAAGAATTGTACCTTTCTAAATTTGTTTTTTTCTTTTGCATTAATAGGACTTGATCCCACCCAGTTTAGAGTTCATCATTATCATAAAGATGAAGAGAATGATGTTCTACTTGGTGGCCCAGCACAGCTCAGCGATGAAGAGAAATACAGGGACTGTGAGAGATTCAAATGCCCATGCCCTGCGTGTGGGACTGAGAATATTTATGATAGTGTCTTCGAGGGTTCGGTTAGTTGTTTCTTTTTTCATTTTGTGAGCAATTAATATAAAGGCCTTTTCCCCCCACTATTTGTCTAAAAAGGAAGAAACACATTGCTTTTATGTGTTTAATATTGTTTTTGGCTTCCTAGTGTTTGGCCTTGGTTTCTAAATGGAACCTCTTAAAAGATCTAATTATCTTAAAGTATTTTTATTTTAATTCCTTAATTAGTAACCTATATTTCCCCACTCCCCAACCCAATTTATTAAGACTTAGAGCAATATTTTTCTGTATCTTAAATCAAGTTAATGGGAACTAAGTGTTTTTGGAAAGTTTTTTGTTTATCTTTACACATCCCACTTGCCTCCTTTTTGACAAAGGTACTCCGATTATCGTTTCTGCTGTCTTTGCATGTCAGACATTTAAAAAGTCACAGGGAGACATTCCTTTCAAGAAGTACTGCCAAAAAATGTATCATTGACCTTGGATCAGAACTTGAAATGTAGCCAATTTACTTGATTCTACTGCAGTGTTATATGTACTGGCTATTGGCAAATGAGTAGGCAGTAGAACCATGTAAAACCTTGAAACTGAAAGAAAATGCATCCTTTATCTAAATTAAAAGTAATTATTTTAAGTTAATTTGGACAAACAGCAGATGTTTTGAATTTTTTTGAATCAAAACAAAGCGGTCTTTGGAAGCAAGTGCAAGGAAGAGGCAGACGCAGATCAGCAGTACATGCTAAATCCTTGAGTTTTGCTTCATTACAGCTGTAAATAAGATAGTTAATTGCATGGAGGCTTGACAACTTGCAGATGGGCTAACTGTGGAAGAGCCGATGTCAAGCTCTGAAATCTCTTCCACCTGGAATTGCTTAGTGTGGTGGGTAGGGTTATGTACCAGATTGGAGCAGGAAACCAAGATGTTTAAGTATCAAGAAGGAAAACACATGGTCCAGAAACCCCAACAGTTTCCCTATATGTTTGCTTTGTCTCTGCTTAAAACAAAACAACAAGACATTTTCTCCAAATACTAATAGTTAATTCTTGCAAGTTTCTACTTCTCCTGCTTTCCCTCCCCCAAATACGTTTTAAGGGGGTTAGGAATTTTAGCTTTTCTAAGCTGACAAAGCCTGATTGCTTTGTGGTATAACACTTAAATTTTATGCTTTATTAAGTTGACGATATGAAAGCAAACTAATGTCATTAGCGCACTTGCTTTATCCTCAAGTTTGTAATGAATAAGGGCAAATTTAAAATTTTGATATGTCTGAAAAGAATGTTTATTTCCAATAATGTCACTTCACTGGTATTTTCACAGGGAAAACTCATTTATCCAGAGAGTCTGTCATTTATTGAGTGTTTTAAAAAAAGTCATATTGGGATTTTCCCTTTGACTTCATGCTCCATTATGATGGTGGCAAAAGAGTGGAAGTTATATGTGACTAAGGAGATCTTTGGGAGGAAAGCAGTTGAGGAAATAGGGTTAAATTAAGACTATTGTACACCAGGACAGCATATAAGCTTTTAAGCACAAGAAATCTTTTTATAATCTTTTGTGTACTTGTCTGACTTGAATTCTATAGGGAACTGATCTGGAGCCCAGCTTGTATCGTTGCAGTAACATCAACTGTAAAGCTTCACCTATGAACTTTATTGTACAGCTGAGCAACAAATTGATCTTGGATATTAGACGTTGCATTAAGAAATACTATGAGGTTAGTATCCATAATGACTTTCTTATATACACAGCTTATTTAAGTTTGGAACTTGTTATAAAATAAAACAATGTAGTTTTCTATTACTGTTTTTATATGAAACTAAAATTTTTTAAAGACTTGAGAGGAAAATGGTTTGATTTTCTATTGGGTATTACATCTCTTTCATTAATGAGTAATATTTTAAATAGTGAAATTTTTGCTTTTAAGGAAAAATGAGAATATAACCAGGACTTTTAAAAATTTATTGTTACCTAAATAAGACCACATTAAATGGTCACTCATATCTTTGGACAAAGGAGGAAAAATCAGTATTGGTTATCTTTGGCAAGTAGAGCCATAACATCATGTGTGATGTTTTTAATAAGTTAAAACTTTGTGTTTATGTGGTAATCGAAACCATTTCATAGCCTAGTTGTCCCAGGAAATAAAACTAAGTATCTTTTAAATTTAAATGTAACTTGTCTGGCTTTTTAAAGAGAATGTCTAATTTTTAAAATACATAGTATAGTTAAAATACCAGAACAGTAAGTGATCTGTCTGTGTTAGAAAGGCTTTTTTCACAGTTTTTATTTTGTTTTGTTTTTAATAATTTCATATGAATGAATTCTTTTCTCTTCAAAAATTAAAATTAAAAAATTCACATTTACCATTTGATTTTTCATAGTGTTTCATTATATTATTTGTCATCTAAGCAAAATTGTTATTACTTGAAAGTTCACTAACTTATTTAAAGAAGCTACATTGGCAAGGCATTTTCAAAAATGCCCAGATTCTATTAGGTAAGGCCATGACTTTGTTCAATATCTTCCTATAATGTCTACTTTTCTGCTAATTAACATAGCATTTTCTTATTTAAAATGGATCTCATTAAATGAAAACTGAGTATTAGATCATTAGGACAAAGAATGAAAATATAGAGCTCCAGTATTGTGATTTTGGAGTTGAATAACTTGTATTTGTCCAAAAAGAAAAGTAGGTTTGTCTGAAGATATTTTTAAAATAATAATTAAGACTACATTTTGGGAAATCTGAAACATTTTAGTGAATAATGCTATGCTGTACTTAATGAACAGTTGGATGGGAATAAAGGGTATCTGTAGGTTCACATTCCACAGTAGATGAAGTGCTCCGCACATGAAATGTTAGGCCTTTATTTAAGCACGAAAAGCCCAAATCAAAACTATTCATCTCCTCATTTACAGACCTCACGGAGTAGAGCATGATTCTTGACTCTTGTGAAGAATTCCAAATTTTCTCTCTGTGTTTAGTCTATCAAAATCTTCACCATGGAAATGTTAATACTAGAAGAAACTCATCTATTTCCTTCTATAAGAAGGGATGATCTGTTTTGACTAAGTTGGGAATAGGCAGAAAAATGATCTTTGTAGTTAGAAATATGCCCTAACTGAAAGATGGATTTCTAACCCAATTGTTTGTGTGTTGTGGTGGTGTTGGTGGTGGTAGTTATATGATTATTTTTTAAGCTAAATAACCTAGTTTTATGAATCTAGACCAGCTGTGGGCAAACTACGGCCCGCGGGCCAGATCTGGCCCGTTTGAAATGAATAAAACTAAAAAAAAAAAAAAAAACCGTACCCTTTTAGTAATGATGTTTACTTTGAATTTATATTAGTTCACACAAACACTCCATCCATGCTTTTGTTCCGGCCCTCCGGTCCAGTTTAAGAACCCATTGTGGCCCTCGAGGCAAAAAGTTTGCCCACCCCTGATCTAGACATTCAACCTAAGGTTTCTATAGCATTTGCTTCCATTGTCTTCTCTGCCAGCCATCTCACTACCAGCAAGTAACAGTTTTCCTGTGGTTACTGCCCACTTGGTTAATTTTCCAAAGGGATTTCTTATGAAAATATCTAAATGTCGCTCTTAAAGTTGAAGATTGATATGACTATCCTCAAAATTAGGGACCTGTATCTCTACTGTCTGATCTTAGTCATATATGATTAAATGTTTCAAATATTGTCAAGATCAGAGCTTTTATACAGAGAGCTCATGCACCTCTAGGTTCTACTTCATTGGTAGACTATTCTCTTTCCTCCTCACCCCAGACTTAAAAGAACTTTTGCAGGTAGAGGGACATGGCATTGAGTTTCTTTTGTATTGTGCCTCAAGTGATAGTCATTACAGTTAGTTCAGGGTGATGTACCATAGTGGTGGTAGTCCAGCTGGAGATTAATACACCAAGTATACTGGAGACAAGGATATTGATAGTAAGGACAGGCATACCATGTTTTATTGCACTTGTTTTATTGTACTCCACCAATGTTGTGTGTTTTTTACATAATGAAGCCAAGACCCTCTATCAGCAGAAAGATTACACTCATTTTATTCCAATACTCTCTCATTTTTGGGGGGGTTGTCAAATCTTTAATTGAAACATTTTCCTTTGTAGTTCTTAACATGTTAAGCGCCATGTCACTCACCAGTGACTGACACTATACTCTCCGTTTGGAAGACAAAACAGGCTGGGCGCTTAACATGTTAACTAGCCAGACATTCCACTGCACTACTGTTGATATCATCTATGATGTTATGAGTGTGTCGGCCATCGACATTGCAGCTCACAGACTGGGCAGTCCCCAGGATCTGTTTAATGGTTCCAGAGAGTTCTCTAGCTAAAGATCAGTGCCGCATCTGTCAGGCAATGCTGACAATCTCATCAAAAGTGGTATTTCTTTTTTTTCTTAAATATATTTTATTGGTTTTTTACAGAGAGGAAGGGAGAGGGATAGAGAGTTAGAAACATCGATGAGAAAGAAGCATCGATCAGCTGCCTCCTGCACACCCCCTACTGGGGATGTGCCTGCAACCAAGGTACATACCCTTGACCGGAATCAAACCTGGGACCCTTGAGTCCGCAGGCTGACGCTCTATCCACTGAGCCAAACCGGTTAGGGCCAAAAGTGGTATTTCCTCTGTGCTTAATGTTTTTTTGTTGTTGTCTTATTTATTTATTTTTGCTTCTTTCTGCCTCTTGGTGGTTCTTTGAGGGCTTTGATGATCAGGGCAGAGGCAGAAGGCACTACCTCAATCTGGGCCTGTCTGTTCTGAATGGTCAGTTTCACTGTAGTCCTCAGACCCTTCCAATCACCAGTCGCTTTGGCAATGTCATCACCAACCGTTTTTGGAGACAGGCCCAGGGGGCCGATCTTGGGGGCTAGGGCAGACGTGGCACCTACTTCCCCACCAGTGCACCTCAGGTATACGACTTTGATTTCGTTGGAGTTGAACTTTGGTGACATGGTGGAGGCGGCTGGTGTTGGATGAACCCAGATTTGGGACGACTGAAGAAAATTGCACCTGAGCCTCCTCCGAGCTGAAAGCCAAAAGCCCAATACTGTCTTGAACCCACAATATCTCTGAGGTATGCCTATACTGAGATTAAGTGACTGTTCTCAGAAGCTAATAACCAAAGGGGTTTCCTCCTATTTTGCAAGTTCAAAAATACTACCCACTGGACATAAAAGTTATTAGTGGATTAAGAGCAAGTCTCAGTATATTTTTTTCATTTTAGTCTTAGAATCACTGCAGGGAAAGTACAATCTACACTGAGAAAGGAAGGCATCTCCATAAAGAAGGAACTTTAGGCCTGGCCGGTGTGGCTCAGTGGTTGAGTATTGACCTATCAACCGGTTCAATTCTGGGCACATGCCCGGGTTGTGGGCTGGATCCCCAGTGAGGGGCATGCAGGAAGCATCTGATCATTGATTCTCTCTCATCATTGATGTTTCTCTCTCTCTTTCTCCCTCTCCCTTCCTCTCTGAAATTAATAAAAATATATTTTTTTAAAAAAAGAAGGAACTTTAGGAAGACAGTGGAGGAGTAGGTACTTGACCAAACACTGTAACCTGCAAAGAAACAGCTCTTGATTACCAATAAATTGAATTGTCAGGAACAAAGGGACAGAAGTTCAGGGTAAAAAAATATCCTTCTAAATCTCTTTTATTTTAAAAAATGCATCACATTCTGTTATTTTCTGTCATGAATAAACAGTACTGAGTAAATAAATGTGATATAATAAATATTAAAAATGTAAATATCTGAGACTCAATCTATATCATATTGTAACATGTGTGTTTGTTAATATATTTTTATTGATTTCAGAGAGGAAGAGAGGGAGAGAGAGATAGGAACAGCAATGATGAGAGAGAATCATTGATCATCTGCCTCCTGCACGCCCCGCACTGGGGATCCAACCTGCAACCCGGCATGTGCCCTGACCAGGAATCGAACCATAACCTCCTGGTTCATAGGATGGCGCTCAATCACTGAGCCACGCCGGCCCGTCTCATATCGTGATGTTTTAATACTGACTCTTAATAGGAGAGGAAATGCTTATTTCTCTCTCCCCATATAGCAATGATTATCTCTCTCGAATTCTCATTTCCTAGAACATTTAAATTTCAATATACATAGAATTACCAAAAGTACCAAGCAGGATATTTTAAGTAAATATTAATTTCTTTAGGAGGAAAAAAACTCTAGTGCTTTATCCCGAGATTTGATGAAGCATTGAAAGACTTTGAGGTAGCACAGAAAGCTCTAATTCAAAGTTGATTTTGTGCCCTGGTCCTTGTTGGTCCCTCTGTACCAAGTTAAAATTGAACTGGTATTTTTTTTTTAAATCACAGAAAACCAGTTTAAAAACTATATCTCTAAGCTTTTAGGGATGTTTTTGAAAGATTCTATTTTAGAGTAAAAATTTGATGTGTGTTCTCCCTCCCCTTAAATTCTGCTTCAGCAGAGCAAATACACACACAAAAAGGGAGAGAAACACTAGCTAATCTAAATTGGGAAATGAAGAGGGCTTTTTTTAAGCATGAAAATTTCATCATCTTGTCAGCTGGCAGAATGCCTGCTGTGTGGATTCACAAAGGCTAAGAATTACACTTTCATGAAATTTTCCTCACTAACTGCCCTGGTTAATTTGAAAGATAACCCACTGTTCTAATTCATTCCTCAATTGGGCGGTGCAGGTTTTATCTTTGATCTGACAAAGCATTTGTGTTAATCGTTTTGGCCCTCCACTAGACACTCTTGGGATTGTGCTTTTACAATAAATGTGTCTGTGATAGCTCTTTAGTCTATTATACTTACAATAGATCCATAGAACTGGTAATTAATTCTCTACTGCTTTGGAAATGGGAAGAATAGGTGTAGCTCTGTCAAGTGCTGCTAGGAAGTTTGTTTAGCTGGTTCATTTTTGAAGTGTTCCCCTCAGCCATGAAGCAGCCGCGGAAGAGAGTCTGAGATTGGGGTGCTGCCTCCTCTGAAGACTTGTTCATAAATGGGAAATCTGACCCCTATTGGTACCTGGGAGTGGGGTAGTGGGTCATCTACTTTCATCTCAAGTACTATTATTTATAATGTACAGTAAACCCTCATTTTAATACTTAAAGAGCCATCTGTTTCTAAAGGTGGGTAGTCAACTAAAATATGCTCCTAAACTCCCATTGATGGCTAATACAGGTTTTAGAGTGTTCCAACCAATGGGGCAAAATGGATTCCTCACCAGCCTTGCACTTTGTAGCTACTTATAAAGGAGTATTACTTAGATCACTTCACTGTGATTTTTTAAATATAGAGATATTCTGGCCTTCCATCTAGAAAAATTGACAGTGGCCTTAGTCGGTTTGGCTCAGTGGATAGAGCATCGGCCTGCGTACTGAAGGGTCCTGAGTTCAATTTCGGTCAAGGGCACATGCCTGGGTTGTGGGCTTGATCCCCAGTAGGGGGCGTGCAGGAGGCAGCTGATCAATGATTCTATCTCAACATTGATGTTTACATCTATCTATCTCTCCCTCTCCCTTCCTCTATGAAATCAATAAAAATATATATAAGAACAAAAAGAAAAATTAACAGTGAACAGCTAGACAGTGCCATGCCTATGATAATAATCACTGATTAATAGCTCAGACCAGAAATTGGTGGTTGAATTCCTTAGAAATTTACTATTAGTTTTACAGTCTCAGAATTTTTAGAGGGGAGGAGGGAGAGAGAGACTCTATTTGTTGTTCCACTTTTTATGGATTCATTAGTTGACCCCTGTATGTGCCCTGACCAGGGATTGAACCCACAACCTTAGCATATAGGAATGACACTCTAACCAACTGAGCTACTTGGACAGTGCTGGAAGAAAGTTTATTAATGGTATACAGGATTCTCAGGTTAACACAAAATTCCACAGAGTTTTAAGTTCATGAAAGCATTGACAAATAAAGTCCTTTGTCACTGTGTTTTATATTTTATATCACTGATTACTATTGATTTCAGTATATGCCTTTCTCTAACTTCATAACCTTAACTTGTTTTCTACCCCAACTAAGTATCAGGCAAAGAGGCATTGACCAGAAATATTTTTATCATAATACAAAATCCCATCCTGCATGGACATCCTCTCATTGTTTTGATATAAAAGTCCATCTCTAACTCCATAAGGTGGCATAGAAAGTGGATGCCTAGCTGTTATTCCTCTCTCACTCCTGTCCACTCCCTGTATTTTTCTCTCTTACTTCTTGGTATATTAATTGTGGCATAAGCCACATTTTTTAAAAAATCTCTTTTGGACCCACTTTTATGAGGAATCCCAAAAATAATGAGCAGTGTCTGTTGTCTCATTCTGCAGAAAACTTCCTTATGCTCACAGGTAAATAAGGGAGCATTTGACCAACGATGCGACCCCTCGGTGTGCTGCTGGCTGTGGCTCCCTCCGGAAGACAGCACACATCTAGGAGGTGGACTGGGATGCTTTGTAGAAGAATCCATGTTCAGCTTATGCTTTCATCTTTGCCCAAAAAAATGCTTGTTAATTTTGGAATGGATCTGCCTTCCTCAAAGACAAAATTAATAACCTCCAAACATAATGTTATTAAGCCAGAAACTAAATTGGAGCTACCTTATTTTTTTAAATATATTTTTTATTTTCAGAGAGGAAGGGAGAGGGAGAAAGAGACAGAAACATCAATGATAAGAGAATCATTGATCGGCTGCTTCCTGCACGCTCCCTACTGGGGATCGAGCCTGCAGTCCAGACATGTGCCCTGACAGAATCAAACCATGACCTCCTGGTTCATAGGTCAATGCTCAACCGCTGAGCCACACCAGGCAGGCAGGAGCTACCTTTTATTAACAGTGCAAGGAGGGCAGGGTGAAGTACTGCAGAAAACATTTGCTCCACCAAAATCCAAACCCATTCAGCATCACAGGCAACACAATTCAGGATGCCCGACATTGCCTGACAACGGGTTATTTCTTTAGGAATTCACAGAACTCTATTAGTAATTAAATTTGGCAAATTAGAGGTGAAGCAGCCTCGTACCCCACTACTCCCCAGCCACCCTCATCCATGTAAGCACTGACAGGGCCACTCTCCTTACCATTGTCCTTCACTTTCCAGTATAGCAGTGCACATGACAGAGCTATATTGTGCAGATGGATCTGTGGGGTTTAGAGCCATACAATGATGTTCTGCAACTGTCTCCTGTTCTGCTGCAAATATTTGGTGTTCAATAACCCACAAAATTTCTCATTTCTTACCTGTGGTGATGTGGGCTGATAGTTTTTAGGTGATAGGTTGCAATATGCAATAGTCTCACAGGTACATTAGTTCAAAATAGTTTAAACTCTAAGCACCATTGGAATTATTGTTTATTTCCTTGCCTCTGCGTTTATATTTAGAACATTTAAAAAGAATAAATTGGGTTTCTTTTTTGTAAAGACTCTTAACAGCATAATTATAAGTGGTACAGAAGGCATGCAAAGAAGCAATAGATATCCATCCCACCCATTCAGCGTCACAGGCAGTGCAGCCCATGCTGCCCAGCAATGCTTGAAGAAGGATCATTTCTTTAGGAATCCATAGAACTCATCCTGAATCTGATTCAAACAAAATAATATATTGAGAATTGGTATTTATTTTTTCCTTCAAACCAGTTAAGCGAAGCATAAATGGACACCAACTGCATTTTTTTAAATGTAGTATTCTAGCCCAGCTGCAGTGGCTCAGTGGTTGAGTGTCGACCTATGAACCAGGAGTTCATGGTTCGATTCCTGGTTAGGGCACATGTCCAGGTTGCTGGCTCGATCCCCGATCGTGCCAGAGGAAGCCCATCAATTATTTTCTCTCATCATTGATGTTTCTTTCTCTCTCTGCCTCTCCCTTCCTCTCTGAAAACTATATTTTTAAAGAAGAAACGTAGTGTTCTAAAACTGAGGCCCATGGACAGGGAGTTGGTATGCCTATAGTAATGAATGGCTGACTTTTGTTTGGTGTGGATATCAAGTAAGCTGACTTTGAGTCAGTTATAAGATTTGGTGCTATGCTGAGGTGTGTTCTGGCAGAAAAACTAACAAGGGATTTGATGATGGTTGGAAGAGAATCTCTTTGTAAGTAAATTTATTATTGACTAAATATAAGTGAATAACACGAGTCCAGTGCCCCTACACAAGCAGCTTATGGTATGAATACTATCTATTTATTATAGAGGAGTTCTAATAAGCAAATCAGATCAGATACGGCTTATATGCCTCCTGACTTTTATCCTTTATGGCAGTGGTCGGCAAACTGCGGCCCCTTGAGTGTGGCTCTTCCACAAAATACCACGTGCGGGCACGCATGCACAGTGCGATTGAAACTTCGTGGCCACACTCAAGGGGCCAAAGAGCCGCATGTGGCTGGCGAGCCATAGTTTGCTGACCACTGCTTTATGGAATAACCAACTTTCACTTGTGTTCTCTATATTTATCTTTTTTTTTCTATATTTATCTTAACACCTCTTTATCTTTGACTTCATTTAATCTTAAACCTTATGGCATGAACCCTGTTTGTGGAGACTCAGAACTAGAGCATGATTGTGAGGAACTAATAGGACCCATACCAAATTCTGAGGTGCCCTGGCCATAGAAAACAGTGTTGCCTGTTAAGAGCTGAGTTTGGGCCTTGTTGTTTTCCACATATACATATTCACCCTCCTGAGTTTTTGGTTTGAGGTGGGGGCAGTTATGGCCACTGCCCTTGCCTGCCCTTTCCTTACATTCTGAAAGTTTAGCACTTAGTTATGTCAATTTTGAGACCATCCACTGCTAGCTTCATGATAGATTGTGAGGTTTTGTACTCAAACACCAAGATCAGAGTTGCTATTTAGTCACTTACCAGGTTTGTAACTTGGGTTAGTTGTTGAACTTCTTCAAGCCACAGTTTTATAGCCTATTAAATGACAATAGTAATGGATACCTGGCACATAAGGAGAACTATATGGGATGATGCATTTAAAATGCATAGAAAGCACCCATTATTCTGATCTGAGATGTGGTAGATGAATATAACTTGGCTGTGTTCTTTCGTGTGCTCAGAACTCCCAGAAATTCCGATCCGGGTCGGGACCTTGCTGCCCCAGTCTTTCTGAGGGGTCCATCTAGAAGCCTTAGTTGTCTTGCTGCTCTCCATGTCCTGTCCCATCAGAAGGATGTAATGTACTGTGCTTCCTCATGGCCCTCCCTGCAGTCTCCCAGTGTGGGAGTTTTCAGGGTTGGTGAATAGGTTCTCACACTCAGCCTTAGAAAGGACACTGCTAAGGGCAGCTAGGGCTAGTGGTTAAAAGCAAGGAAAGGACACTGGGCTATACTTCCTTGAGGTCAGCACCCCATAATGTACCTAACCTGCAGGTGCTCAGGAAGTAGTTATTGAATGAGTTCATGATATTCTGAGATGTTGGTGCTATCAAGCGACTCTCAGGTCACAAATAGTGACATCAGGACTGCAACCATACTTAGGGACCCTAGTCCAGAATTCTATGCATCATATATGCTGATACAGCTGTTATGAATAACAAGTTGCTCTCCATCTTCAATATGGTCAGCTTTTCAGGATGCCACAAGACCTCTGGGATTAGCATTAGAAGCTAGGCCAGACCACTAGGCTGGTGGGGGCATGAGTCCAGAAAGCTGATTAGAGCCGCCCAGCAATGGACTAGTCCAGCCATTGAAGGGAATCCTGAGGTTTCAGCAACTTCTGACACAGTTTGCCTCTCCTGAAGGGAAAATTGGAGGTTCTCTGAAATACTGAGGAAATCCCATAGGAGTTGTCAAATATCTGCAAACCAGTGGGTAAAAACAGAAAACCACTTGTGCCAAAACAGTAGAATTCTTTTCTTTAGTTCGATTTCTCTACCTTTGTGTATTTAGGAAAAACTCAGCTTCAGATCTAACTCCAGTCTTCTGGAGCTACTGTCTTGTAGTAGAGTAAGGAATTGAACCAGAACATACTTCATTTAACCTTTCAGAAGTGAGATTTTCACACCGTTGACTTCAGGGAACAAAATGGGACTATCTGTTCTCTGCTGCACATGTAAATGAGAGAGCGCCACAGACATGGCTGTGTCTTATATTTTGTTTGCCTAGAAAGTGTACACATTATCGTTCACATGTGGCAACTGGCCCTTTGCAGATCGTTAGATATGAATTTCCAGATCGCCCTGTTTAGCTTACTCTTTATTAAATGGAACAGCCATACTCTTGTTCAGGAGGGAGTTAATTCAGCTGCCTTTCCAAGGCACCATAGACAAATTCTCAAAAGCCTGATTCCAAAAAATAATACTGCTAATAAAAATCAGAGCAGCAGTATTTTCTACCTGATGGGTATTCATTTGTTTTGTGCTTGGCATAAATCAGTAGTGGCTTTATCATATGCTCACCCCAACACTTGTAATGTGTTGGTCTTTGCTTGGTTTTAAAAAGCAATGCATAACTTTTTGTCCTTTTTCAAAACTCATCTGACTCTTGGCACTCCCTCAAAATTCTTTTGGTTTGTTTTTACTATGTTCCAGCAGAGTGTAACTCTTAAGGATGGTGATTTTCTGAAGTATCTTGTCCAGCTTGTTTCCTGAAAGGTCCCTGTCCTCATTCAGGCTGCACATGTGCTCAGGGCTCCTTGGCTGTTTGAGGAGTTCCTGCCCTGGCAGGGTAGCACAATTGGTTGAAGCATCATCCCCATACGCCAAGGTTGTCAATTCCATCCCAGGTCAGGGAACATGTAAGAATCAACCAATGAGCCTGGCCAGTGTGGTTCAGTGGTTGAGCATCAATCCATGAACCAAGAGGTCACAGGTTTGATTCCCAGTCAGGGCACATGCCCACATTGTGGACTCAATCCCCAGTAGGGGGTGTGCAGGAGGCAGCCGATTGTTGTTCCCCTCTCATCGATGTTTCTTTCTCTCTCTCTCTCTCTAAAATCAATTTTTTAAAAAAGAATCAACCAATGAATGCATAAACAAGTGGAACAACAAGTGCTCTCTTGCTCTCCCTCTCCCTCTCCCTTCCTCCCTCCTTTTTTCCCTCCCTTTCTCTCTCCCCTTCCCCTTTTCTCTCTCTCTATCAAATTAGTAAATTAAAAAAGGGAAGCTCTTCTGCTGGGAACCTAGATGATTTGCTAACTAGATCTTGGAAGCCTAGGATAGCTGGCCTTCAGTCTCCAAACCACCAGCAAAGAATGTTCAATAATCATGGCAGGAAAAAAACAAAAACTGCCCAGGATTTCTGTGTATATATATACTAAGGATTTGGAAATCACATGAGTGAAGTCACATGTACTCTTTTGATAATAATTGCCCTCAACTAGAGCTTCTCATCTAGTGATATTCAAGATTTTTTCCTTTCGGGAATTGATCAGCAAAGAAAAATCAAAGGGGAACCTAGAGTCAAGAAAGACTTGCTTAGCGCTGGCTGGTTTGGTTCAGTGGATAGAGCATTGGTCTGTGGATTGAAAGGTCCTGTGTTTGATTCCAGCCAAGGGCACATGCCTAGGTTGTGGGCTCGGTCCCCAGTGTGGGGCATGCCAGAGGCAGCTGATCAAGATTCTCATCATTGATGTTTCTTTCTCCCTACCCTTTCCTCTCTAAAATCAATAAAAAAATAAATTGAAAAAAAGAAAGACTTGCTTAAAATTTCACAGCAAAATGGATTATCCTGCTGATGAATGTACACAAAGGTATAGCACAGTGGTTCTCAAACCTTTTGGTCTGTGGGACCCTGTACACTCTTAAATTACTGAGATTATCAAAGAGTTTTCGTTTATGTGGGTTATACGAATTCATATTTATTTGATTATAAATTTAAGCAGACATTTACAAAGCACTAACTCATAATCCTACCTAATAAAGAGGGAATATGCTAATTGACCCTCATGCCATCACAAAGATGGCAGCACCCACAGCCAATAAGGAGGAAATATGCTAATTGACTGCCCCCGCCCTCAAAGATGAGAGTGCCCACAACCACAAGATGGCGGCGCCCAGTCCCCTCAGCTGCCCTGCTGCCCAGGGCCACCCAAAGCTCAGGTAACCAGGGCCGGCCAAGGCTTGCACTGCTGGCAGTGGCAGCAGCAGAGGTGTGATGGGGCGTCGCCTTCCCCTGATCACTGGGTCGCCTCCTGTCCCTGAGGGCTCCCAGACTGTGAGAGGGGGGCAGGCCGGGCTGAGGCACTCCCCCATCCAGTGCATGAATTTTCATTCACCGGGCTTCTAATTAACAATAAACCTATTATATGACAAAAATATTTTCATGAAAAATAGCTGTATATTATAAAGCAAAATTTAGCAACTGCAGCATTGTTTTACATTTTTTGCAAATCTCTACTGTCTGACTTAGAAGTCAGCTGAATTCTCACATCTCCTTTTACACCAAATCTATTGAGATAGTGTTTTGGTGGAAGTGTGTGAATAAAATTTGGTTTCACACACGTATATCATTGGAAAAGGTAGGAGTATTTTTTTTTTTATCCTCACCAAAGGATATGTTTATCTGTGGTATCTGAAACCATATCAATAAACTTTTTGTACTCTGGTACATTAAAATCCATGATCTTAAATGGGTCTTGGTAGATAACATTATATTTCTGTTGTCCAAGTCTTTGGCAGTGAGCATATATTATCTTTTTAAGGAGTGGTGTTGGTTGCATTTGAAATTTTATTTTAAAATTTACATACAGTAGAATTTACTCTTTGGTGTATAGTTCCAGAGTGTTGACCAATACATGGAGTTGTGTGACTACTGCCACAATCAAGATACAAAACACTGCCATCACCAACCCCCCTTCCCACAATTCCCTTTTGCTACTAATGTGAATTATACTTTTATTTTTTATTTTTATATTTTATTGATTTTTTTACAGAGAGGAAGGGAAAGGGATAGAGAGTTAGAAACATCGATGAGAGAGAAACATCGACCAACTGCCTCCTGCACACCTCCTACTGGGGATGTGCCCGCAACCAAGGTACATGCCCTTGACCGGAATTGAACCCAGGACCCTTCAGTCCGCAGGCCAACGCTCTATCCACTGAACCAAACTGGTTTGGCTGTGAATTATACTTTTAAAAGAGGTTCATTCAGATGGCTAACCTCTTCTCACTTTGCTTACAAAGCGTCATGTTTTCTGACATTATCTTCCACCTGGGACCCACCATACATTAATGTGCTGCCATTCCCAGAGATGTACAGAAGAAAATTTTGTGATGTATGTGTTTCTTTGCTTAGCTAGGAATATATGTACTTGATCTGTGGATATAAAATGAAATTCTAGCCCTAGCTGGTATGGCTCAATGGATAGAGCATCAGCCTGCAGATCGAAGGGTCCCGGGTTCAATTCCAGTCAAGGGCACGTAACTTGGTTGCAGGCTCCTCTCTGGCCCGGGCCCTGGTCAGGGTGTGCAGGAGGCAATCAAGCAATGTTTTTCTCTCACATCAATATTTCTGTCTTTCTCCCTCTCTTCCACTCTCTCTAAAAAAATCAATGGGAAAATACCCTCAGGTGAAGTTTAAAAAAAAAAAAGAAATTCTAAGGACAGTCCCCCCAAGTAATAAGAAATGGAGAAAAATTTTAACATTTCCATTGGAACTTTATCGCAAGATAAATTTTAGTTCTGGGGATTTGAGAAAGAAAACTAATTCATATTCTGAACTCATTACTTTCTTTCAATGGGTCATGAAGTCAGAAAATCCCAGTATCATGAGCAGTGATTCTAGCACTCAAGTAATTATAGTTGCTCCTCCAGCTTTCTAGAAATGAGACCTAGATATTTAACCATTTAAAGGGATAACTTAACTTTCCTATATTCATATGTGTATCCATTTTATCCTACCCAGGATACAAAATAGTTCCATTGTTCCCCAAACACTCCTTCTTGCTATCCCTTCATATTCACTTTACTTCCCACCCCTAACTTTGGCAACTATGGATCTGTTCTCATTATTATAGTCTGTCTTTTCAAGAATGTCATAGAAATGGAATTATACAGTATGCAGACTTTAGAATTGTTTTCTTTCACTTAGTTCATTCCTTTTATTGATGAGTATTATTCCATTGTATGGGTGTAGCAGTTTGATCCATTCACCCATTGGTGTTTGGGTTATTTCCAATTTGGGCAATTATGATTCAGATGCTATAAACATTTGTGTATAGGTTTTTGTGTGAGCATAACTTTTCATACTCTTAGGTGTATAAGTTTTCATTCTACCTAGTGGTAGAATTGCTAACTCATGTGGTAAGTGTAAGTTTACATTTTTAAGACATTGTCAAAACTATTTTTTCAAGATGTTTTAGCTATTCCAGTTCTTTTGCCTTCCCATATAAATTTGAGTCACCTTGTCTTTATCAACAAAAAAATCCCACTGGGATTTTTATTGGAGTTGTGTTAAATATATAATCACTTAGGGGAGAATTGACATCTTGTGTTTTCTTCCAGTCTATGAACATGGTATAGCTCTCCATTTGTTTAGATTATTTTTCTTTCATTAGTATTTTATAGTTTTCAGCATACAAGTCCTGTAACTTTTAGATTTATACCTAAGAAGTTTCATTTGGGGAAAATTTATATTTAAAAGCAATTTTCTCTTTAATTGTATTCCCTAATATATAAAAATTCAATTATAAAATATTTTGTTTTGATATTGCTCTAGTTCATAGAGTTACAAGTGAATCAGAAGAGTATTGAGGAACTACTAGACATTAAAAATAACCTACATAAATTAATAGTTAATATGCAACCCTTCAAGTATATTTTATAAGTCTATATTGGACCAAATATTTGGCCACATAATAGTTCCAAGTTGTTTAAAATACATCCACCAGCTTATTATAGTGTCACTTATGTAAAACTCGCGTCTCTTTCTGTGTATGCTTAGATTTCTAGAAGGATGTTTACCATATGTCAAAAATCATATTTGAGTAGTGAAAAGTTTAGGTATTTTTTCATATTTCTTTTCTCTATTTGAATATTTCACAATAGGCATGTATTCTTTTTATCAGAACAATGAAGCTGCTTAAAAGAGAAAAGAAAAATAAAATAGTGACTTGTAATATGGTTTTTGCCAGTCAATGAGGGTAGTACAGACTCAAGTACTATCTGAGAATTAAGTATTTGCATCCTAGAAACTTCGATGTTGCCCCAGCCATTTTATGATTCTAAAATTTTATATTGCAAACCAAAGGAATGTTTCAAGACACTTGGAACGTTCTGAGAATGCTGGGTTTAGAATTTTTCTTCAGCACAGCATTTCTTATTTATCACATGCTTGTCTCTGTATCAGGCCAAGACAGTGGGTCTCAAATTTGGCTGCACATTAGAATCACCTGAGTGGGATTTTTAAAGAGTATCTGATGGATCAGCTCACCCTGAAAAGTTACATTAGGATCTGAGGGTGGGTCCAGGACATTGGTGTTTTTAAAAAGTTCCCCATGGGATTACTAAGCTCTTAAAATATGATTGCTATATATGAAATATATGATTATTTTATATATTAATATATATGATTTCCATATATTCATATAGGTTATATATGAAGGTATAAAAAGAAAAGGTTTTAATCTGTCCACATTTTTCATGGGAATTTACCATCACTGTGAAGTGTTCAGGCATATTGCTGACACTTGACAAATGGCACATAATTAACATTGCTCAAACCTTGTCTCTTCTCGGGTGTGGATATGATTATATAAACCTAGGCTGAGGGGTATTTGTGCATAGAAATGTCATCTTCTCTGATTCTCTTCTAGGAAATCTCCCATATAATGATTTTATGACATCATCAAATCCTGCGTATGATGAGAAATTAAGTTTCATTATAGCACTTAAATTGGTTCTGAGATCTGTAGTCCTGTCACCACCCTCTCAGACTATGATTCATCATAATCTTCTGAGTAATTTCAGCCTCCCACGTGTAGGAATTGCCTAGTTTTTTGCATGCCTGGCATTACATGAGCAAGACCCAAAATCAAAATGGGGGAGGGAAGAAGTGGTCAAAGGGCATGTGTCTAGAGATGTGATGTAATGTATGGCATGATCACTGTAGTTAATAATACTGTATTGAAGATGGAAATTGCCTGAGAGAGATTTCAGGTGTTCTCATCACGCACACAATCTCTGAAAAGCTTTCTTCACTCAGCTCTCTCCAGGCAGAAGGTCTTCCTCTCTCCTATGGGCTCCATAACACTCTGTACATACTTGGGATGACACCTATCACCAAGTTAAGTGGCTCTCTTTCCCAGACTGCGAGCTCCTTGTGACCACAAGCTGTGCTGTGTAGTGATGTGTTGTTTCATGTCCCCTGAGCAGAGCATAGTACCAGGGACATTGCTGACATTGGACTTGATTATTTGAACAAGGGAATGGCTTTTGGAACCTTCCAAAAGGCTGTGTGTGCAGAATTTATGTTTAATAGAATGACTAGTTCTTATTTGTTGTTATTGATGACTCCATACCAATGGACAGTATTTTCTGGGATATCATCTTTAACCTCTCTCAGTATTTAAATTTCAATCACCTTATGCATTTCAAGAAGTTAAACATACTTTTGCATTATATACATATACACTCAGTACACATTTCGCCTTAAAAAATGTCTCTGCTTCTTGAACCAAAGGTGTGGTGTTGATCTTCCCTTTTGTCTAATAGCACTCTTCCTGCCCCCCAGACCTTGACCAGGAAACTGACATCTTAGCAGCAGAGCTGGTTTTCAAACTGCTGTTGGCATAGGTTCTATTAACACTGGGTAGTCATATCTTTATCCTAAATACCATAACCCAGACTTACAGTTTTGAGAAGCCCTTAGCACCATGTGTATATGTGTATATTTGTCTGATTTTATGTGCTCTTTCCTAGCCCTAATATATACAAATGCACCCTTGCAGAAGAGTAAAGGGCCAGCCTAGTTGGCGTTTGCTTCCTCTTGGAGAGTTGTTCTGTTTATTGGTCATCATATACTCAATGGAACTGCCTTATGACCCAGAGATTTCACTTCTGGGAATGCATCCAAAGAAACCTGAAACACTAATTAAAAAAAAAAAAAAATACGTGCACCCTTATGTTCATTGCAGTATTATTTACAACTAGAGGCCCAGTGCATGAAAATTCATGCACTGGAGCGGGGGTCCCTCAGCCTGGCCTGCCCCTTCTCACAGTCCACGAGCCCACAGGGGTGGGAGGTGATCCTGCGATCAGGGGAGGGTGACGCCCCCCCCACCCCACCTCTGCTGCTGCCACTACTGGCAGCACAAGCCTTGGCCAGCCCTGGTTACCTGAGCCTCAGGTGGCCCTGGGCAGCTGGGCAACCACCATCCGAGGCTTGCCTGTGCCTCAGGCCAGCTCTAGGCGGCTGGGGGGCTGAGGGGACTGGGCACCACCATCTTGTGGCTGTGGGCGCCACCATCTTTGAGGGCGTGGCAGTCAATTAGCATATTCCCTACTTATTGGCTGTGGGTGCTGCCGTCTTTGCGATGGTGTGAGGGTCAATTAGCATATTCTGTCTTTATTAGATAGGATAGCCAAGATTTGGAAGCAGCCTAAGTGTCTATGAGTAGGTGAGTAGATAAAAAAGCTGTGGTACATTTACACCATGGAATACTACTCGGCCATAAAAAAGAAGGAAATCTTACCTTTTGCAACAGCATGCATGGACCTCAAAAGTGTTATGCTAAGTGAAATAAGCCAGTCAGAGAAAGACAAGTACCATTTGATTTCACTTATACGTGGGATCTAATGAACAAAATAAACTAACAAACAAAATAGGAACAGACTCATAGATACATAGAACAGACTGACAGCTGTCAGAGGAGTGGAGGGTTGGGGGCTGGGTGAAGAAGGTGAAAGGATTAAGAAAAAAAAAATCTCATAGGCACAGACAACAGCATACTGATTACCAGAGGGAAAGGGGATTGGGGAAAGATAGAAGAGAGCAAAGTGGGGATAAATGGGGTCAGAAAGAGACGTGACTTTGGGTGGTGAGTGCACAGTGCAGTATACAGATGATGTGTTATAGAGGTGTGCACGTGAAACCTGTATGGCTTTATTAACTAGTGTCACCTCAATATATTTAATTTAAAAACCAAAGTTGTTTTATCATATTAAACTGCCAGGACTGTGTTTTCTTGACACAAGACCCGTGAAATGCCTATTACAATGCCATGGATTCAGCAGACACTCAGTTTCATGTAAAGTCACACACACTTGGCCCTGACCGGTTTGGCTCAGTGGATAGAGTGTCAGCCTGCGGACTGAAGGGTCCCGGGTTCGATTCCAGTCAAGGTCATGTATCTTGGTTGCGGGCACATCCCCAGTTGGGGGTGTGCAGGAGGCAGCTGATCAATGTTTCTCTCTCATCGATGTTTCTAACTCTCTATCCCTCTTCCTTCCTCTCTGTAAAAAATCAGTAAAATATATATATTTTTTAAAAAGTCACACACACTTGGAAACATCTGAACTCCCATTTCTGTGTGTTTATAAACATGTGGACTGTTAGAACTCATTTTCTAAACTAATGCTTTACCTGGCTCTTTAGTGATCTTTTAGGTGACTACAGGCCATTACCACGGAAGTTAATATCTGACATCCATCAGGGTGGTTATTGTTTGTTTTATGGGAAGAAAAGATAAAATGTTAGGAAAAAACCAGTTAGGTTTTGGTAATGTTTCAGATGCATTAGCCGTGGAGCTAAATGTCCATAGCAAAGATTTATATAAAATGTATCGTTGCATCTTTATGTATATTTTTGTTTTATTTATTTTTGTTAGTCCTCACCCTGAGGATATTTTTTCCATTGAATTTTAGAGAGTGGAGGGAGGGAAGAGGGGGGGGGGAAGATATATATATATATATATATATATATATATATATATAAACATCTATGTGAGAGAGACATATCAATTGGCTGCCTGCTGCACGTGCCCTGATCGGGCATCGAATTCGAGACCCTTCAGTGTGCAGACTGATGCTCTAACCACTGAGAACACCAGCCAGGGCTATGTATATTGTTATAAAATTTGATTTATTATATAAGAAGTTTAAAAAATTCTGATAATGCTGGTTGTACACACACATGCATTTTTTTTTTTAAGTCAAGAATCACTCCTTTTCTTCTAAAGTAGACAATCAAAATAAGCAGTTTGAAGAAATGGATTTAAGACAGCAAAATTGTTGAATCTTTAGCTGTGTAAAAGAAGTACTGTACCTTGGACCAGAAAACGTGTAATAGCGATGCTTTGGTTAGTGACTGCAAAAGCAAAATAAATACCATAGTGTAAAATACAGTTCCATATGACAGCATGTTTGGCGAGTACTTAGTATCTCAATTTAGGAAGCGGTTAGCACTAAAATGTGTTCTGCTTCTTTGCATGAAACTGCATTAATAATAAAATCTTACATACAGTGCTTTTGCTTCTTGTTGATTGCTGGTAGGAAGAGGTTTGCTCAGGTTTTGTCGATGTTTGTTTTCTAGGGGAAGAAGGGGAGAAGTGTGTATCCTAAATCTATTCCAAAAAAGTTGCCTTATTTCTCCTTTTCAGAACTTCCACTGCCTATGCTGCCTTTGTGGAATAAAGCTGCATTGTTTATTTGGCATGTAGAAGGTTGATCAGAACTTCATTTTTTATGTGAAATTATAGTGTAATGAATTAAATTCTAAACTTACTTGCACAGGGATATTGCCTTTCCTCTGTTAGAGTTAATCTTCTTGAAAAATATATTTTTATTGATTTCAGAGAGGAAGGGAGGGTGGGGAGAGAGAGAGAAACATCAATGATGAAAGAGAATCATTGATTGGCTGCCTCTTGCATGCCCCCCACTGGGGATCGAGCTGCAACCCCGGCATGTGCCCTTGACTGGAATTGAACCCGGGACCCTTCAGTCTGCAGGCTGATGCTGTATCCACTGAGCCAAACCGGTTAGGGCTAGAGTTAATCTTTAAACAGTCTCCATGTTCAGAAAAAAGATGCTGTTAAAGACCCGAGATTGCAAAAGCAGTGCCACTTCTTTGAGAGCTTTGGGGCAATCCTCTGATGTGTAATTGCTTTTACATCAGTCACAAGAGAGACAAGAATGTGCTTTCCTTGAACTTAACAGTTTGGGCAATTTTCTATAATCCAGTAAATACAAATTGTAGCTTGATTATTCATCTACGTCTGTCAAGCAAATTTTAATGGATGAATGAATGAGTCAAATCTATGCATGGAAATATACAAATGTGCAAAATATGGGTCTAATTACCAGGCTGCTGAATTTACACAAGGTCAGGTAAACAAGGCACCAGTGTAATGATTATTAATTGTTAATAATGCCTTTGGGAAAACATTCACATTTTCCTTATGAATACCTAACAGTTTGCCTTTCTAGTTATTTTATACTCTGAACATTTTAGCTGGTCTAAGAGTACAAAAACATTTTTGCCCTATTTTTATCCTGTCCCTATATTTGCCTATTAATTCTTTTAGAATAACAAGTAAAATATAATAACTTTTTCAGGCTGCTGTTGAAAATCACAGTTTAATATGATGGTGAGAGAATTAAAGGGGGGGGGTAGGATAACACTCACACAACAGAATGAAATAGCTGCTATCTTTTGTCTTCATTGAAGGGATGAGCCTGCCTCCCGTCCTCCAGCCTCTTTTCAAACATAATCGACATTCTAAAACACAAAACCAAGGTGGTAATAAAGGAAAGGAAATCAAAGCAGGCTTTTTTCCCCTCTATTTACCATAGTAAGTCAACATTTGACTCTGTCTTGATATTCTATAAAGTGAATGCTGGAAAAAGAATAATATCAATGAATAGTTTCCCATCGAAGTGCCCAAGGGCCGAAATAATTGAGGGAGTACTTGCCGAGGTTTTTCTTAGTTCAGTAACTCTTTATCACTGTGCGGTTTTGAAGCTGCACTGTCATTAAGGGCTCTCTATGTCTGGAAGGACACCCCCCCAGCTTTAATCCAAAAGTCATAAATTGTAGAACTAACATGTCGTCTGCGGGTCACCCAGGCGAAAACAGTGCATCTTGAAAAATCTATCTTTCTGCCACTGTGCTTTTGAAAATCTTTTGAATATTTTGCATTAATGGTACTGCTGCAGTCTCTTGCTGGGCTGTCTTCTAGTTCTTACAAGCTCCACATTCAGAAGTTTTTCCCCATGGCTAATCTAAACGTTCTCCATTCTAGGCCTTACTGCCTGCTGTGCACCCGCATTGAACATTAAATGAATACAACCACTTTTTTATGCTTTTCTTTTTTTAATATTTGTAAATATCACTCATATCTCCCTTTCATTTCTTCAAGCTCTATACTTGATGACTCAATCTCATGTCTTCAAAATTTTCAGCTTTAATTTTTGTTTTTCTGAACTCCTATTTTTATATCCTGGTTGCCCTTTGTGGGTTAGTTTATTACTAAATTTAAGCCACATGGATTTGGACAGTTTTTTTACCTTAGCTCCATAGGTAGCATTCTATCCTCTTTTATAATTAACTCTAGAATATAATGGACACAATTTATACACATTCATGGGTGCTGCAGTGGCTTAATTCAATTTAATCATAATTATAGCCAAACTCTTTATTCTGGCATTTCAGACATTGTATAATCCAACCTTCCCTCCCCGTAGACTCTCCCATTCAGGGATACTGTCCAAATTATTAACCCTCCAGACAGACCTGCTTGTTTTCTTATAACTGCCAGTATTGTCCTCACCCAGTTGCCATCTCAATCTGTTTCAGTTCTCAGCCTTCAGGACCCAAGCCTGTCTCAGTTCCAGCAAGTCTTTCATTAACATTACAGCTGTGAAAGGTTTTTATCTCCCTCTGGATTCCTAGAGAACTTCGAATGTATAACCTTTCTCCCACAATTTCTTTAATACAGTCTCTTGTTAGGTATATTCTTTTATTTGGAAAATATGAATTTGTTCCCTATAAGGTTGTAGATTTCCAGAGAACATGAGAAGAAAAACTAATCTTTTCTGAGCTAACATTTATTTTACCTACATGGTATCATTTAATTTTTGTAGCAACCCTATGCGGTGTGAGTTATCTTTTCGTTTATTACAAATCAAGAAGCTGAATCTGACAGTAAGCAACTCAGCCAATGTTAAAGACAAACCATTGTAGAGCTGAGATTTAAATTTGGACCCCCAGTTCAAAACCCATGCATACCCTCTTTTCAAGACCTCTTCCAGCCCTAACCAGTTTGGCTCCATGAATAGAGCGTCAGCCTGCAGACTGAAGGGTCCTGGGTTCGATTCTGGTCAAGGGCATGTACCTTGGTTGCAGGTTCCATCCCCGATAGGGAGTGTGCAGGAGGCAGCTAATCGATGTTTGTCTCTCATCAATGTTTCTAACTCTCTATCCTTCTCCCTTTCTCTCTGTAAAAATCAATAAAATATATATATTTTTAAAAAGAAGCCTCCACATAAGAATGACAATTTGCATCCTACTCTTTTAAGTTTTAGAAAATCCAAAGAACTAAATAGATATTCAGTAAATGATTAAATTTATCACTGTGGAAGACTTAATTGCTTCAGGTTCATTTCTTTTACCCATCTGCTAATGGTAATGTGAATTAGCAATAAAATAGCCAAAGCCTTAGTAAGGGCTCCCTGTATTCTTGGACATGGCTGATACACTATTTACTTGGGACAAATTCTATATTTTGTATATCTGTTTTTAAGCTTTTGTTGATCCCTACATTCATTGGTATTGTTAAATGTCACTCTTGTCATTTAGTATTTGAATTTCATTTTAAGAAAGTAAATCTGATTGTAGCAGCATGAATAATTGATTCTTCTGTCAAGGAACTTTTAAAGCACTGGAGGTTGAAAAATATGCACGTTTTAAAGTTGCCTCTCTCTGAGTGTTTACTCAAGTAGTAAACCTGAGCTCTTACTAAAAAACTGTAGCCTTACTTCAATTTAGAACCCTGTGCCAAGTTATAATTAATTGTGCATATGGATAAGGAAAATTTCGCATTTTATGTTTCATAGAAAATAGACCTTTGTACTTTTGGGGGGCTGTTTACATTTTAATATAAAAAATGAATTTTTTATGAAGTATATTCTTGAAGAATTAGTAGTTATGAGGATTGGTAAGAAGATTACACAATCTAAAATGAACAGAATTTCAATTTGATGAATACAGGCAATGTGACTGAGCTTTGGGGTAACAAAAACATGGTGTTTTAAGTATGTGAGGTTTCTTCTTCTCAACTTCTGTGCATATTGATAAGTTCAGCCTATTTTACAAACAGTTACTAATGCCATAATGCAGTTTCCCATATCTTCCATCTGAATTTTTTACTATTATTGATTGAGGATTCAGTTGAGAAATGTGCTTAGAACCCTGCTTTCTGTGGTAATCACAGAAATCAGTGGGGAGACAAGAAAATTGTATTGAAAGAAATTGTGTACGTGTGTGTTTTGTGTTTCAGCATAGATGATCTCTGCTAAAATAATAGCTGTCATTTTGTTCTTGTTGTATTAGTGGCCTGTAGCTTACCACTACTCCTTTTGCCTTAGTTTTGCTTCTGACCACTGGTTATTACCCTCAGCAAGAAGACCTTTTTAATTGAGAATTAAATATCTCAGTTTGAATGATTCTTGTCCTAATACCATCGCCATTTTGATCCATTTCAAATTAGAGAGCCCTGGGTTGCTAACTCTCACCTCAACACGGCAGCCCTTTAACATTCAGGGACTTTGAAACTTCACTTCTGTTTAGAATTTCATATCATGCCCATCATAGGTGGGAAAGATGGAAAATGTATACGCTGAGCCTATAGGACTTCCTGCAGTGCTTATTAATCCTTTATGGATCATTTGAAATGTTTCTAGTTTATTTAAGCTTTGCTGCTTGTATCAGATTGTTCCTATGAAAAAAGAAAAAGTGATCATGCTTTGAATTTTTAAAAATGATCTCACTTTCAAGCAAAAGCACTTTTATGCTCCATTAAAGTTGAATTTGCCAAACTCTTACATTGCATTAACACAAGCTTTACTGGGTAGATAAATGTGTTGTTCAAAGATTGACTTGAACTTTACCAAACTGCATATTAAGATTTTTATCTTCATACTTCTTAGTTTTAAATTATTTTAAAATAGATTAATAAAATAGACTAGACTTGCCTGAATGTACTTTTTAATGGCAAAATAATTTTTCCATTTGATTTAAAATATTAACATAGATTGTAAGCTAATTGTTTGACTATGAAGCTAAAGTAAACAAAATACTTTGAACAATTAATTTTACATTTTTCATCCTTGTTTATATAGTATCAGTATATCAATAAAACTTTTTTATTTTGTTTCTTTTTTAAGATTTTTTTTATTTCAGGGAGGAAGGGAGAGGGAGAGAGAGATAGAAACATCAATGATGAGAGAGAATCATTGATTGGTTGCCTTTTGCACGCCCCACACTGGGGAATGAGCCCACAAGCTGGGCATTAAACCGTGATCTCCTGGTTCATGGGTCAACGCTCATCCACTGAGCCACGCCAGCTGGGCTTATTTTGTTTCTTGAAGTTTGTATAGGTGACTTAATATTTTAGCATTTTAAAATACTATTTATTTATCATGTATTCAGTATTTTCTTGAAAATTTTAGTAGGTTGGGCAATAAAATGACTCATTTTTCTCCTTTTCAATTTAGTGAATTTTTAAAAATATGCATAGAACATCTTCCAGTTTTTTTATGAATTGAGATGTGACACTCACTGTTTTTATTTACTCCATAAAGCGTTTAGCTTGGAAGTATTATTTTTGACCTACAGTTATTTGGAAAAGTCTAGTCTCATTTGTACCATTCTTTCTGGCTCCCTGACACCATTATAAGGACTTGCTCTTTCCTTTGCATCTCCTTGGCCTTGAAGTTTTAATTTAATGTTTTTGTTCTTCAGAAAGAATGTAAGCTAATTTTCTACTTGAAATGACTTTCTGTATTCTTTAAATATATAAAACCTTTACAAAGTATGAGATTTTGTTTTATCCAAAAAATACATGCATGCCCTTTTTAAAGTAGTAATTTACGTTAGCATTTATACTGACCCTGAAAATATATATTTTAATGGCAATGAAAATATACTTGATATAATATCAAGCTAAACCTTTTTCAACTTCATAGATTCTACTTTTCTGTAGCTGTTGAGTCACTGGAGTTTTTAATCAGAAGGAAAATGCATTTTCATGAAATTACTTTTTTAAAGCGAACAGCAAAGTGTGCACACAGAGGGAAAGGAGAACTTTTCATATACTCTGTGGAGGGAAAAATCCAAATTGTTAGATGAAATATTTAGCATGTTATTTTAATGTTAGACCTTGCCATTTCTGAGAGATGGTTCCTTGTTAGTAAGAAACTAAATGTAAAAATCTGCATTGAATTCATTTCTCACTAATTCACTTTATTCTTGTCTCCTTAGTGTTTCCATGACCTTTCAGAAATGTGTAGTTCATATTTTGTGCCTACAAAAGCTACCCCTTAGGATGCATTGAATAACACAATGTTGAATTATGAACATAATGGTGGTCCTCTGTGGCATTTCCAGTTCAAGCTTAACTTTTAGTCTGCTAAATTCATAAGCAAAGTGTTTTTAATGTTGTCCATGTTAGGGAAAAGGTTAAATAATGCTGGACTTCTCTTCATGGGCAAACAGAGCCACATGGGTTTTTTAGTGGAAGGTTGTTGTGTTCTCATATTTTCATTCTTTGGTCAGCATAGATGTTGTTCTGGATTGTTTGTGGAGTTTTCAGACAAGGCTTACATACTTTGCAAATAGTTTATAAACTGCTCATTGTGCGATAGAACTCAATTCATCCTGGGGTTTAAAAAAAAATACAACTTGAAATGTGTTATTACTTCCCAAAGGCATATGTGTTGAGAGGTGGCAAGAGAGTTAACAACAATGTCTTTGAATTCTTTGAAAACTCTGATTTCCAGCAGAAAAACCTGGTTACCCCCAAGAAAATGGATGACGAACACTATTGAAACTTCAAGAATAATCTTTCTGAAAGTGTAATTTCACTTGAGATTTATCTTTCATTAGCTAGCAAAATATATCTTTTGGTTATCTATTCAATATTTAATTAATGCAATCATTATTGAGTTGTCTGCTCTGAAGGGACATAGAGAAGTTGTGTTGTTTTCCATTTTCCAAGGAAAACGAATCACATCATAATCCCTAAGTAACCCATTACTGAG
Organism: Myotis myotis; assembly: GCF_014108235.1. Taxonomy (NCBI): domain Eukaryota; kingdom Metazoa; phylum Chordata; class Mammalia; order Chiroptera; family Vespertilionidae; genus Myotis; species Myotis myotis. The sequence goes on along the minus strand of NW_023416346.1, from coordinate 117,147,808 downwards.
CAGTGGTTCCACAGTATCTTGATGAAATCATTTAAATATCCCTTCAAGAAAAAGGCCCACTAATGCTGTGCTGTATATTGTCAGGAACGAGGACCTGAGAATATCACTTGTTCACAAATCTTGACAGTTTTAAGACATTGGTCCCACATGATGCTTATTGTATCATCCCATGAAAGAAGGAGGGTAGGTGTTATTTGCAATAGTCCAAGGAGGTGAAGAAGTCTGCCCAAGGGATGTGGCTCCTGAAGCTAGTGAGGTGAGGGGAGAGCTTTGAGTTGGTTCTACTTGGCCACAGAGCTTGATCTTCCTTCTGCAAGGGAAGGGCTTTTGGAGTCTCACAGGCAACCTAGCCTGAGGGGAGCTGAAATATTCAGCCATTCAAATTAATCTTGATATTTTTGAGTTGGATCCCATCAGTTTAAATTTAAAAGAACATCTCTTCAGCTCCTGCAGTGCCTCAGACACTGTGCTAGGCCATAAAGCTCAAGGCTGAATGATAGGATCCCAGCCCCTGGGGACTGAGGGACTGGCTTTTTCTGTCTTCCTTCTACCTCTTCCCTTCTTTCCTCCATCCTCAAAATATTTTTTAGTCTTTTACAGTAATACCTTTGGACCTCCGCTTAAAGTCTTGCTCAATCTCTTGCACTCCAGGTTTCCCACATAAAAATGTCCACTACCCAAGAGATACAATGGAAAATATATTTTTAAATACAGACCCAGTGTGTTGTTTGCCCTTAGTAAATGTTTGATTTGATTATTCGATCATTCCATTTAACTCATAAATATGTGAAAAATACAACTCGCTTGGGAGATTTTCATTTTAAAAGTCACTTCAAATGCTATTTCAGGAATGATGTTCCTAGTATAGGCAGCTAGGATAGAAGCTGGATTAGATGAAGGCCAAACCCTTTCTGCTTAGGGAATCAATTTGCCAGACATGTGAATAGCTATATTTCCACTCCACATACCTGGACCACATACCTCTGTCATCATTAATGTGCTAGTGATACTGTAATTGTAGCAGTAGAGTGGAGAGTCTTCCTCCTTTCATATTGGTATGGAAAATGCCTCAGGTGTTTGACCACCTTAATGCAAAGGGCTTTTACAGTATGTACAATAATTGTGTGTAAGGTTTGTGGCCAGTTTGCAAAGCATCTCAGACCTTCTCTCATCTCCACAGAATTCATAAAATCTATTCTGTTACAGGAGACTTTCCTTCCTCGGTGATAGTTTGAAGTCTAGTGCATAGAAATGTCTCTCTCTCTGCTGGCTTCTAATATATGAGGCTTCCAAGCATGTTCTCAGGGAAGGGGAATTGATTAGGTAGAGACTTCTCTGTTCTTAGTGAATTAATGACCAACTCCAGCCCCATTTTAGGCTTTTGTGGAGGAACACTCAGTGACTGTACTAATGCAACAAAGTCAAATTCTTTAGTTTTATTATGGAAAACATCAGGTGAGGAGCTAAAGAAAATTTTTTCCCATCTGTGTCTCATAAGCCCCAGAGTGGAATCCGTGGGGCAGTGGACTAGTGAATGGATGGACATGCCGAAGATTATCTCAGCATCCATGGGAGGCACGGCTGCCTTGCTGCAGATGGGCAAGACATGAAAACAGATTGAGGGGCTATCAAGGGTGGGCAAACTTTTTGACTAGAGGGCCACAATGGGTTCTTAAACTGGACCGGAGGGCTGGAACAAAAGCATGGATGGAGTGTTTGTGTGAACTAATATAAATTCAAAGTAAACATCATTACATAAAAGGGTACGGTCTTTTTTTTTTTTTTTTTTTACTTTTATTCATTTCAAACGGGCCGGATTCGGCCCACGGGCCGTAGTTTGCCCACGGCTGGCTAGTTAGAAGATTCAAAGCAAATTCAACAGAGCTGGGAAGCTGAAGGTAAAGAATTTTTCTTTGAATATGTTTCAGTAATGTAAAAACATCTAAGGTGGATAATATTTTCTTTAGGGACTCTTTCCTTATGTTTCTTCCAATTTAGAAATTATAGGCCCTGGGAATATATATATATATTCAAATCCTGAGCAATATAAGTATTCAGAAGGGCATAGAGCATTTGGGGCTTTGAGAGGGGTAGCATAATTGGCAAATGTCAGGATCAGCAGCTGATTTTATATATATATATATATACATATATATATATGTATATATATATATATATATATAATATCTTTAGACTTCTGTTAATCTAGCACTCTGCCTTCACCTGGCTTCTATCTGTTTTACAACTTAATAACGCGTACCATTTTGCCTCATGATTTATACTTGTTAAACCTTATTTGGAATATCCTCAGATGAGGATTCACAAAACAAAACAAAAAAACACGTTATTTATATAAATGCACACCCATTTTTCACAGCCACACCATGGAATACTTGCTAAAACACAGATTGCTAGGTGCCACCCTAAAATGCCCAATTCTAGGTCTAGAGTGGAGCCTGAGAATTCGCATGTCTAACACGGTGCCAGATGATGCTGATGCTGTTGGTCTGGGGACCACGCTTGGAGAACTACTACTCTAGACATTCGCTGAGGTATACTGCTCAGCCAGGGGCAATTGAATGAAAACGGTAATAACATCCAATCCTAACTTAATAATGTTAGAGTAATGAGATTTTGTTAAGAGGAAATACTTTCAGTGATAGGATCATTTGTATATTTTCCTAACCTCAGTTGTGGCTAAGTCATGAAGGCTTATAGGAAACCTCATGTTCATTTAAAAAAAAAATCAGGTTCTGGAATTAGAGGATTCTTGTGCTAGAACAGACCTTATAACAACCATCTAGCCTGGTATAACACTCTTTTTTATGAAAGACAAGACTGAGGCTCCTAAAATTGAAATCCCTTCAACTTCATATATTACTTTTTTGTTTTACCTAGTTATTTATTTATTTATTTTTAAATCTTTATTGTTGAAAATATTACATATGCCCCCCCCCCCCATTGACCCCTTCTTTTTAAAGGCAGAGCCAGGAGAAATGATTAAGAAGACTGCTAGGGAAGGGAACTTTCAAGAGGATTAATTCCCAATGTAAAGGGAACCATTTTAGTATTTAGTCAACCATTTAATATCCTTAAATTAACTTCAACCCTGAAGTTGATTTTAGGCATTTCGCACCAAAGGTCTATAGTAATTTTTTTATTATTTTTTATTTTTTTATTTTTTTACTCTTTATTATTCAGATTATTACAGTTGTTCCTCTTTTTCCCCCCATAGCTCCTCTCCACCCAGTTCCCACCCCACCCTCTGCCCTTATCCCCCACCCCCACTGTCCTCATCTATACGTGTACAATTTTTGTCAAGTCTCTTCCTGCATCCCCCCCTCATTCCTTCTCCCCCCAAGAATAGTCAGTCCACTCCCTTTCTATGCCCCTGATTCTATTATATTCACCAGTTTATTCTGTTCATCAGATTATTTATTCACTTGAATTTTAGATTCGCTTGTTGATAGATGTGTATTTCTTGTTCATAATTTGTATCTTTACCTTTTTCTTCTTCTTCCTCTTCTTAAAGGATACCTTTCAGCATTTCATATAATACTGGTTTGGTGGTGATGAACTCCTTTAGCTTTTTCTTATCTGTGAAGCTCTTTATCTGAACTTCAATTCTGAATGATAGCTTTGCTGGGTAAAGTAATCTTGGTTGTAGGTTCTTGGTATACATCACTTTGAATATTTCTTGCCACTCCCTTCTGGCCTGCATAGTTTCTGTTGAGAAATCAGCTGACAGTCGTATGGGTACTCCCTTGTAGGTAACTGACTGTCTTTCTCTTGCTGCTTTTAGGATTCTCTCTTTGTCTTTTGCTCTTGGCATTTTAATTATGATGTGTCTCGGTGTGGTCCTCTTTGGATTCCTTTTGTTTGGAGTTCTCTGCACTTCCTGGACTTGTAAGTCAATTTCTTTGACCAGGGAGGGGAAATTTTCTGTCATTATTTCTTCAAATAGGTTTTCAATATCTCTGCACTTCCTGGACTTGTAAGTCTATTTCTTTGACCAGGTAGGGGAAGTTTTCTGTCATTATTTCTTCAAATAAGTTTTCAATATCTTGCTCTCTCTCTCTTCTTCTGGCACCCCCATAATTCAGATGTTGGTACGCTTGAAGTTGTCCCAGAGGCTCCTTACACTGTCTTCATGTTTTTGGATTCTTTTTTCTTTTTGTTTTTCCGGTTGGGTGTTTTTTGCTTCTTCGTATTTCAAATCTTTGACTTGATTCATGCGATCCTCTAGTCTGCTGTTGGAACTCTGTATAATATTCTTTATTTCAGTCAAGGTATGCTTAATTTCTAGTTGGTTCTTTTTCATATCCTCGAGGGTCTCACTAGATTTCTTGAGGGTCTCACTAAATTTCTCGGTGGTTTCTAGAAAATTCTTGAAAAACCTTATAAGTGTGGTTTTGAACTCTATATCCAGTAGTTTGCTTTCCTCCATTTTTGTCATTTGTGGCCTGTTTCTTTGTCTCCACATTTTTTATGCTTCCCTGTGTTGATATTGTGGCTTTGTGTGCTAGGCATCCTATAGGGCCCAGTGGCTCAGCCTCCCCAATTACCTGAGGTGGACACTCTTGGTGCACCCCTTTGTGGGCTTTGTGCACACTCTTGTTGTATTTAAGCCTTGATTGTTGTAGGTATCACTGGGAGGAATTGACCTCCAGGACAATTGACTGTGAGAATCAGCTGTGTCTACAGTGGGAGACCTTCTGTGCTGGAGATACCCTTTTGGGGCAAGACTTGCTTCAGTGGGGCTTTGGTGCTCACTGATTCTGCCCCCTGAGTGTGTCCCTTATGGATCTGAGGAGTTGTAATCTGGATGGTCCCACTCTGACCACTGGGTACATTGGCTCTTGGATCTCTAAGGAGGTGCTAATTTAGCCTCTGCCTGAGGCTACCCAGCAGGAGCTATGGAGAGATCTGCAGATTCCTCTTCTTTGTTTGGGGTTTGGAGGTGCCCAGATGAGGCCCAGCTGTGAAGCAATGCAAGCTGCTGTGGGGCCTTGGGCCTTCTCTCTGACCCAGCTGCAGTTTGTTAGGTAATTTTCAGATCGCAAAGGGCCAGGCCTTTCATATGCAAAAGCCTCTGTGCACAACTTGGGTGGGGCAGGGTCTCAGGGGATCAACAGGGCAGAGCAAGCAGCTATGGTTGATCCTTTGTCCTACCCTAAGAGGCCCCGAGTCTCAGTAATCGCTGCAAGCACCTCTGAGAGAAAGCTGCCCTCGAGTTCCGACCAATGCCAGACAGTCCAGTTTCTCCCCGTATGAGTCTGGGTCCCCAGAGACTTGCCCGGTACTGGAGCACTTTACTTCCGCACCTCCTCTGAGTCTCAGTGTGCTTTTCTCTTTCCTTCTAGTTGTAGAATTTCCACTCAGCAAGCCTTCCTGTGGTTCTGGATGAGGTCTATTTTGTCTTTTAGTTGTATTTTTGAAGTGGTTGTGCGAGGCAGCAATTTCCGGTGTTTACCTATGCCGCCATCTTGGTTTTTCGTGTATAGTAATTTTAATATAATTACACTAGAGGCCCGGTGCACAAAAATTTGTGCACTTGGGGGGGATGGGGGGGTCACTCAGCCCGGCCTGTGCCCTCGCAGTCTGGGACCCCTCGGGAGATAACGACCCGCTGGCTTAGGCCTGCTCCTGGGTGGCAGAGGGCAGGCCCAATCCCTAGGTGCAGCCCCTGGTCGGGCTCAGAACAGGGCCGATTGGGGAGTTGGGGCACCGCCCCTGTCATGCTCAGAGCAGGGCAGATTGGGAGGTTGCGATGCCACCCTCAGTCACATTCAGGGTAGGGCGGATTGGGGGGTTGGGGCACCGCCCCCTGTCACACTCAAGGCAGGGTCGATGGGGAGGTTGCAGCGCCACCCCCTGTCACGCACAGAGCAGGGCCAATCAGGGGTTTGGGGCGCAGCCCCCTGTCACGCACAGAGCAGGGCCCATCGGGGTGTTGGGGCTCTGTACCCTGTCACGCACAGACTCTGTACCCTGTCACGCACAGAGCAGGGCCCATCAGGGGGTTGGGGAGCTCCCCCCTGTCACTCACAGAGCAGGGCCGATAGGGGAGTTGGGGCACCGCCCCCTGTCACACACAGAGCAGGGAGGATCAGAGCGTTGGGGCACCGCCACTGTCACACTCAGGGCAGGGCCGATGGGGAGGTTATGGCTCTACCCTGTCACACACAGAGCAGGGCCGATCAGGGGGTTGGGGTGCTGCCCCCTGTCACACACAGAGCAGGGCCGATTAGGGGGTTGGGGCGCCGCACCCTGTCACACACAGAGCCGCAGGGCGATCAGGGGGTTTAGGCGCTGCCCCCTGTCACACTGATCCCGGTGCTGGGAGGCATATTACCCTTTTACTATATAGGATAGAGACCTGGTGCATGGGTGGGTGCCGGCTGGTTTTCCCTGAAGGGTGTCCTGGATCAGGGTGGGGGTCCCCACTGGGGTGCCTGGCCAGCCTTGGTGATGGGATGATGGCTGTTTGCAGCTGTTCACACACCCTTCAGGGTGGGGGTCCCCACTGGGGTGCCTGGCCAGTCTGGGTGAGGGGCTGAGGGCTGTTTTCAGGCTGGAGGGTGACTGAAGCTCCCAACCACTCCTTTTTTTCTTTTTTCTTTTTTTATTCTGGGCCAGCTTTAGCTTTGAGGCTTGGCTCCAGCGCTTAGGCCTCTGCTGCTGTAAGCAGGTTTCTGGCCTTTGTTTACCTTCTGTATTTGAAACAATGTTGCGATCCTGCTGGCTGAAGCCGGCGGACTAAAGCAGGTTTCTGGGGTTTTGTTTAGCTTCTATATTTGTAACTTACTTGCTTAGAGTTGCAGCTCAGAGGCCTGCAGCGGCGGGGAACGTTGGAGTCCTCCGTCACTGAAGCAAGCAAGCCTCATGTTAGTTTCAAGCTGCCTGGCTGCCGGCTGCCATCTTGACTGGCAGTTAATTTGCATATTGCCCTGATTAGCCAATGGGAAGGGTAGCGGTCGTACACTAATTACCATGTTTCTCTTTTATTAGATAGGATGTTTTCAGTTGTAGAGATCCTGTGGTGGCTTGGATCCACAGCCCTAGATTCTTGGGAAATCCAATGCTGGAGGCAGCCTAATGAAAGTCTTGATTAAAAATCCAGTTGTGGAAGCATTAGCTATTGTAATTAGATAAGAAAATGAAATAATTCACAGGAAAATTTCCACAAGGAAGATGGCCTACCAGTTATTAAAATTTTAGGGCATTTAAGGTAATTAAAATATTTTGGTGCTCTTCTAATTTTAATTGAGTCAATATAGAAAGTCCAGAAGTAGACTTAAAGTTGCATTTAGTATTATATAAAGGAGTGGCTTATGTCAGTAGGAAACAGTCATCTGGGAGAAAAAATACAGTTGAATTTTTTCCTTGCTTCCTGCATTAAAACAAATTCCAGGTGGATAAAAAATTTAAAGTTAGAAAATGAAACTATAAAAGTAATATATATTTTAATAATGTTGGAGTAGGAAAGACTTCTTGAAACATCACAAAATTCAGAATCTGAAAAGGGAAAGTAATGATAACTTTGACTACAAATTTAAAAGTAAAAATTTCTGCAGGTTCAAAAAATTACACATACACATAGATGTCATAAAATCAAAAGAGAAATGATGATCTAGGGAATGTATTTACAACCTATGAAACAAATAAAGGTCTAATTTCATTCACACATAAAAAGTTCTTGCTGAAACCGGTTTGGCTCAGTGGATAGAGCATCGGCCTGCGGATTGAAAGATCCCAGGTTCGATTCCGGTCAAGGGCATGTACCTGGGTTGTGGGCACATCCCCAGTAGGAGATGTGCAGGAGGCAGCTAATCGGTGTTTCTCTCTCATCGATGTTTCTGACTCTCTGTCTCTCTACCTCCCTCTCTGTAAAAAATCAATAAAATATATTTTTTTAAAAAAAGTTCTTGCAAATCAAGGAGAAGAAGACCAATAATCTAGTAGAAAAATGGGTAAAGGACAGGGACAGGTAATTCATGGAGAAGGAAATTAAAATGGCTAATAAACATAGGTAAAGATGTTTAAGCTCACTCTTAAATTCCAAAGTTCAAAGGAATACCAATTTTCACCTATCAGAATGACAAAGATCCAAAAGTTAGGTAATGGGTAGTGTAGGGAAAAGAGTATTTGCATACAGTGTTAGCGGGTGTGAAAACTGATATGCCCTTTTTGGATTGCAATTTTGGCAACACCTGTCAAATTTTTAAGTGAACATACGACTCAGCAATTCCAATTTGGGTATCTCTCCTTCCAGATGTACAGTACCTTGAAGTTGTTGCCAAATTACTGTACAGGGATATTCCTTGCAGCGTTAGTAATAATAGTAAGAGACCAAAAACAACCTAATTATTGATCAGAAGAGGATTTGTTGAAGGATTACAATAGAAAATAGAATTCTGTGCAGCCATTAAAAGGAACATTGCAGGTCTTACATGTACGTATAAGGTATAATTTCCTCTACTGTTGAGCAAAAAAGGCAAGGTTTAGAACTGTATATGATACATTTCCATTTGTGTTTTTAAAAACAAAGGGAGAAATAGTCAATAATAGATTTTACTTAACCCATCATATCCAAAATATTTCAAACTATAATGAATATTAAAATGTCAATAAGTTATATTATCTTGTTTGGACTGAGTCTTTGTTTATTTTATACTTGTAACATCTCAGTTTGGACTAGCACATTCCAAGTGCTCATGAACCACATACAGCCACTGGCTTGTGCATTAAGCAGAGTAGGTGTAGGACAGTTACAGCGAACCTTTTGAGCTTGGCGTGTCAGCATTTTGAAAAACCCTAACTTAACTCTGGTGCCGTGTCACATACAGAAATTTTTTGATATGTGCAACCATAGTAAAACAAAGACTTATATTTTTGATATTTATTTTATATATTTAAATGCCATTTAACAAAGAAAAATCAACCAAAAAAATGAGTTCGCGTGTCACCTCTGACACGCGTGTCATAGGTTCACCATCACTGGTGTAGGATGTAGAGTACTGGACTAGAAGTTCAGAACCTGGGTGGCCCTGCTGCTGGAGGCTCTGAGAGTGCACAAGGAATATTTTTCCTGGGATCATTTTTCTCAGAATATGAAACATTAGACTAGAGCTCTAAAGTCCCTTCCAACTTTAAAATTTAGGGTCTAGATTTTTTATTTCAGATTACTTGTCAAGTAAAAAATGTAATTGTGCTTATTTTCATAGACACTGTTTCCACCAGCACTCCTAAAATTCTGTGTTCCTAAGTGAAGCACACTTCATATTGTGGGACTAGATTGTTATCATTAGAGTAAGGTTCTTTGTTTATTGGTTTGTTTAAAGGAAGTATGTTACTAAGCTGCATACATGATGTAAACTATGTAGAAATTGGAAGTTCTTTTTTGTTGTTGTTAATCCTCCCCGGAGGATATTTTTTCCATTGATTTTTTTTAGAGACAGTGCAAGGGAGGGGGAGAGACAGAGAGAGAAACATCGATGTGAGAGAGACACATAGATTGGTTGCTTCCTGTATGCACCCCTACCGGGCTGGGGATGGAGCCTGCAACAAGGTACTTGCCTTGACCAGAATTGAACCCGTGACCCTTCAGTCCTCAGGCCGAGGCTGACGCTCTAACCACTGAGGAACCATCTAAGGCTGGTCAGTTCTTTTAATAGAATTAAGTCCAGTTTGAGGGTTTGCTGTAAAAGAGAGAACCACATAACAATATCTAAAGAAAGACTAAATATTGAATGAGAAAGAGTTGAGATTTTTTTTAGTACAAGTCTGTTTATAAAGTCCATTCTTCAGAAGATAGTAACCAATAGTTTTCTTTGAACAAGAGAGAATGAGAATCATATGGACAGTGGATCACAGCTGTGGCCACACGTTGGAATCACTTGGGTTGCTTTTTAAAATCCCAGTTCTCTATTCTGTACCCCAGACCCATGGTTCTTAAAGCATGGTCCTCAGGCCTGCAGCAGCAGTATCACCTGAGAACTTGTTAGAGATGTAAATTCTTAGGCCCTACCCCAAGACCGTTTGAATCAGAAACTCTGGAGTGGTGCCCAGCAGTCGGTGTTATAGTGCTCCCTGGTGATTCCAGTGTGCAGCCAGAGTTGAGAATTCTAGAGCAAGGAGGATTTGGAGCAGGGATAGCAGGTGGGTTTCATAGTGCATGCCGGCTCTCGTCTTATATGGACCATTGGGGAGGGAGTTGAAGATGGAATGCAGTCACTTGCTAGGTATTTGCCATTCCTGATTTTGGGATTTGGGTAATTTATTGATATTATAGAGGGTTGGATGTTGCAATTCACAAATAGAAGTCAAGAAGCATCCTATCCAGTTGGCCAAAGTGGGGAAGAGGGAACAGAGGAGAAAAGGAAAAACAAACAAATACTGGAACAGAAGAAACAAAAGGTTGGGCCAGGAGGGATCAAGTGTACTAGGTAAAATGTTATAAGTGAAGACATTCCAGATAGATTATCAAATATTTCATTTGGGCCCTGGCTGGTTTGGCTCAGTGGATAGAGCAATGCCTGCGGACTGAAGGGTCCTGGTTTTGATTCTGGTCGAGGGCACATGCCCAGGTTGCGAGCTCCATCCCCAGTGGGGAGCGCTCAGGAGGCAGCCAATCAATGATTCTCTCACATCATTGATATTTCTATCTCGCTCTCCCTCTCCCTTCCTCTCTGAAATCAATAAAACTATATTTTTAAAAATTAAATATTTCATTTGGGCTTCTTAAAGAAGTTCAAGTGTCATGGGGAGTTTATGCCCACTTTATGGTCTAACGTCAAGCCTATTTGAAAAGTACTGAAGGCTTGTTCAACCCTTATTGTTTGGCATTAAAGGATACATTTCCTCTTAACATTTGGACTTTTGATAAGAATGTACTTTAATACAGGTATGGTAAATTTGAAATGAATTAAGCCAGAAAATAAAATATGTTTTCCAAGTATAAAGAGATTGGCACCGACGTGAGGAGTTAATGTGTCACATTCTTTTGATTTCTACTCCTCCAGAGAAATCACAGTATCTGTAATTTCAAAGGCATATTCTGAAGAATGTTATATTGTGATTTCTCTAAGCTGAATCTTCGAGATCTGTCTGGGAGTTTTCAGCTCTGACAAAATAAAAACGGACTCATTATAGTATCAGGTTCATTTGATTTTTCAAAAGTTAGTGGAAATATGCAGATCCCTGGAGAAACTCCTTTTGCTCTGCCTTGTTATAAGGCAGACGGAGGAAAGCAGGCTGGGCTGTGTTGAGTGCATTTGGAGCTTCTTATTTTTCAGATCTCAGCAGTATAACTTCTGCAAGCCCTTTCTGTGTGTGTTTTTCTCATCTCATCGTAAAACATTACATTTTCATGAGAAAGTCAATTTTGATCATTTCCAAAAAGCTAGCCCGTATAACAGAGTGTATGCCTCTTAGAAAAAAACTGTTCCTTTACTATAAAATAGAACCTGTCTTTCATACCTGACCAAAACAATTCTGATATAACTTTTATAATCACATTTATTACAGGAAAGATAATACTATTTTTTGAGATTACGTTTATCAAAATGTGGTTTTAATTTTTGTATTAATTTCTGAGTACTGACTTTATATTTTTAGATTGTTTTATGAATTGGGCTCTCTCTGAGTATAAAGTGGTTTTCAGCACACTGGTATATTATTGAACATCTTCCTCAAATAGCAAACACATGCATTTCAACAGCTTTTTGGACAGAACCACATTTAATCATTATTTACAGGAAAAAATTTATGGCTTTTTAATTAACATTATTTTCTCATATTCTGGCATTGAAATTATGAAACTTCGTCTCAGTGTGTAGACTTACCTTGTTGTATTGCCAAGAGGAAAGAAGTGGCTTTTCTGCAAAGCGAAATAGTTTGTACTTTATTGTCTGCTACGAAACAGCTGCTGAGACCAGAAAAATGCCGTCTCATCATTGAGCCTGGGGTGTCCAGAAGAGGCAGGGAAAAATGACTGTAGCTCCCTGTCTGCCCTGGCACTCTCCTCCTTTCTTTTCATTTTCACTGCCCTGAAGAGCAGGAGAACAATATTCTGCAATTAAGGGTTCCATTAAGTTGAAGAAAAGAGCAAATGGGGGATGTTTGTTCTCCAGGCTGAAAAAATTTGTCTGGGGTGGGGGGGATAGTGGTAGTGGTATAGAGAGAGGTGGGTGGAGAGACGAAGTCAGGGCTGTTTGTTGAATATACTGTTAAGGACTGTTACCATCCTAATTAATCAAGTTAGAAATTACAGCTGTAGTCGGTTTCCCCCCAATTCTTGTTATCAATTTTCTTCTCTTTTGAGACAAAGCAAATATAAATTTTGTGTTCATTTGTCATTCGTTCTTTGACTTCAGCATCTCTGAAAATAACAATGTAGCACAAAAGCCCAGTATTTACCTAGTTGTAATGTGGGTTGCCATGGTGTTTTGCAAATTATTGCAATTATGTTCACCATGCGAGTCGCCCTTGGTAACTGGCGAAAAAACTGATAATCCTGTTTTGAACAAAAGGTCAAATTGCTGAATAGAAAGTCTTGATTAACTAAAAGATGTACAAAGTGGAATTATTTCCTACCATTCAGAAATAGTTCTTGATCGGGTTTGGGGGAGGGGGTGAGTAAGTACATCTGATTACTGAAGTACAAAGCATTGAAAGGATGTTGTCTTGAGCCTTTCATGTAGTCTTAATGGTGGCTTTTTTGTCAAATTTACCCATTTGCGGCATTGAAAGAGGCAGCTGCATTTAAGCTGGAGAGACGGTGCTTTTTCAAGAGTTCAGTGCATGGAAAGTTCTCAGCAGTATCTGCAGTTTACTAGTAGCCCCTGGTCTATTAAAACTGATGTGCCGCATTTGAGCCCATTGCTCTCAGTACTTGTGAACCCCTCTGGCTGATGATCTAATAAAGTGCTCTTACTGGACAATCTCTGATCAGCTACTTAAAAAGGAGCTTGGAGGAGGGGGCCGGAGGAGGAAGCCTCACAGGCAGTCAGACTTGGTGTAGGCCAGGAGATGTGTGGCTAAACCAAAAGGCTTGTCTCGAAGATAATCTGCACTGAGGTATTTGCCATGGGGTTTTGATTTTTGTGCCCCAAATCCTCTAAGCTGTGATCACCTTTTTTTTTTTTTGAAGGAAATCTTAATTTTATTCCATGCTGAATAAGTTAAGATTAGAAATGTCTTTTTAAAATTCAAAAATCCACCTTTGTGGATTTGTTTGTGAAATTATGGGCATTCATAAAATACATGATTCTGTGTTTATGTCAAAGCAAAAGTTTCCCTGGTTACATCCAAAGATGCATTTCTTCTTTTCTGAATCTGGCAGATCATCTGGGGGAGTGAATTTTGAAGGAAGGGGGGTTCTCTTTTTTAATGGCCACCTGAAAAATCAATTCTCAAAACTTTTGAGAGTGTGTGAAAGTGGCATGAAAGCAAGGGAAACCTTAACAAGTTTGTGAGTTTACATTCTGCATCACCTAGCAACCCCCTGGCTCAGCCAGATCTCTTGTCTACCCTTAGTTCTGTTTACAGACCATTCAAACAGCCCTTCGAAACCATGAAAGATATTCAGTTTCATTAGTACCACTCTCAAGGAGAAAATAATTAAAGTTAAATGAACAAACATTGCCTGGTGATGGTTTGAACTCCATACTGATTTTAAGATGCCCTTTGAGGCAATTGCATATATAGTTCAGTTTTAACATTTGCTGCTCTGTACCCAAAGGCATACCACATTAAACCATGCCAATAAATTCTAGCCTGCATACAAACAAATAATAACAATTACTTTAGCTAGACTTGAGCATAGAAAAGAAACTGTGCTTGTAATAAGGTTCGAGCATGTCCTCCTGATTGAATTTTTTAAACATTTGATTCCTACCCTGGACATGAGCTGATCCATGTGTACACTGAATAAAGGCAGGGGAGGGGACGTGGGAACAAAGCGTCTCTCTTTAAAACTGGTTTGCTACCCACCTTCAGAGATCCAGCATCATAAAGAAAAGTGTTCAAATCATCTTCCATCGAAGGCTATGTGGATCTCAGTGAGTGGCTTAATTTGATAAATTATTCTAATACCACTAATACATGCCCTGCCACTTTCTACTCGAGAACTGCTTATATGCTTAAATTGACCTATTTTTTGAAATTTCTGAACTAGTCTAAAATGTTTGAAAGAAAAAACGATTTTATGTGCTCTTTTTTCCTTAAGCACATTCCCAGAAAATTCATCTTGGTTACAATGAAACACATGGTATAGCTCAAGGTATTTTTTCAGATGGATTGGTGATTTGATTATATTGAAAGCTCTGTCAAAACTGTGTCTTCCCTCATTAATAACGGTTTTCTGATTATAAAAACAATATACACTTATAGAAATTTTAGAAAATACAGAAACAGAAGAAACCACCAAAAGGGAACCAATGATGGCATTTTAGAGTATTTCCTTCCAGTCTTTTTTTCTGGTTACATATTGACGAAACTAAACCTTGAGTTAACTTTTGAAGTTTATTTCTTCATGTGTGTAATATAGTGAAGGTGATTTTTTTTTTTTTTCAAGAGAGACTTGAGAGCAAGGTCAGTGGTGGAAGTAATTAACAATTTTTTCTTAGAGACTTTATCACTAAAATCATATAAACACCAGAGTAGCCATTTTACCATTCCATTTTATTTTTTTTGTCCCTTTTTCTTGTTGAAATGACTATATGCCTTAACTGGCACATCCATTTATAAGCATTCATGTTGGAAAGTTGGACATTCATCGTGGTTGGAATATTACATCCCCAAGTCACTTGTAGCTTCACATAGTGAAAACAAAAGTCTTTTGTGAAAAGATTTGTAATACAATAGAGATTAATGGAATGTGGAGAGGAAAATGCTTTCCGTTTTCTCATATAAAGCGAAAGCAGGGCTGCTCACAAATCTTGTATTCTTATTATTTGTATTTTCTTAGCTCTCTAACATCCACAGTACATGGCTGGGTTGCATGAGCTCTTTGTGCTTTGTTGACAGTTGACAGACAAAGCGAAATTATTCCTGAAGCAAGGTACTGTGTACTTAGTTGTGACCTATTATAGCCTAAGAATGTAGCTTGCTTTTGAGTTGGATGAATAGGGAGAGTATTTTATACAATAGGCTTGAATATACCAGGAGAGATTTTCAACTGCCCATACAGAAAGATACATGTTCACCATTGAACCCCCCCCCCAATGTAATCTTCCATATAAAGTAATTTTAAGTATATTTTGCCCAGTTGCTTGCGTGGAGACGATTTTAACTGTTCTAGTATTGTCCTACAGTGGTAAAATAAAATTGCTGGTAATTGTTGGCTTTCTCTGCTCACAGCATAGCAGGAGAAGATGGTTTAATGTCCCTCAGGTACATCTTCTGATGCTCAACTTCAGATTGCAAATTAAAATAACACAGCTATGGTATTGGATTTGATGTGAGGCAAAGCAGAACAACTTGCTAATTTATCATGTAATATACAATCGCCGAGGTTAGAATTTGTCCACTTGTAGTGCTATTCTGTGTGTTTAAATGAGGAGCGCTGTTTGCATCTAACCTATCATAACAGTTGGGGAGTGCTCCATTATCCTTTCAGCAAACTGATGGCACAGTCTGGTCCTTGCACAAATGATAAGATCAATAAGTTTCAAATAACTTGGATGAAATGACATCTGACTGTTCATTTAAAGAGATGTCTTACTTTAAAAATCAATTTTAATAATATTTAAAATTCTTACATTGACCGACAAGGCACTTTCCACATCTGTTTTGATAATTTTGTTAAAAAAATATTTTTGTATTAACTTTGGTGAATAGTCAGTTTATATATATATTTTTCCTGAGTTTCTCTTTCATCTCCTACCCTGGCACCTCTCTGAGACTTAATAATCACTCTTTGACATGCCAGAATGCTGCAGTGTGGAAAATTTAACTTTAAATGCAAAATTATGTTCCTGTTAAAACTTCCCCTGGAGATCTTAGGAAAAATTTCTCCCAGTTTTGGGTGCAAATGTGGGTCAGAAAGCAATTTGTTTTTTTATGTTTCTGGAAGTCCCAAATCACAACATGTCATTCTTCAAAGGCAGCTGTAGGCCCATACTGTGTTCTATCTATAAGAAGACCCATTTTATGCTGGGGATAATTCTGTGACAGAAAAATTTGACTACAAGGAGACCCCAGAACATGTATAAATGGTTTGGGGTGAAAAGAGGGTCTGGTGTTCTCAAAGTGCACTAGTTTGGGGAGAGGGGGTGTTTAGGCCATTATAGAAAAATAATGATATGATGAACTCTAAGAGCATGCGTGCTGGCAGACCTAGCCCTGTGACCCTGTCATTGCACTCCTGGAGAGCCATTACAGTTTAAACTAAATCATATGTCACTGCTTTATTGCGTTGTGTTGTCTCTTGAAAATCTCTGAATTCCAAGTAAAGCAAAGACCACCTCCTCTTCCCTCACCATCCATTCTGCCATCTGTAACTTCAAATCCAGTTGAGTTTTTTGTTTTATTTTTGTTTTTATTGATTTCAGAGAGGAAGGGAGAAAGAGAGAGAGATAGAAACATCAATGATCAGAGAGAATCATTGATCCGCTGCCTCCTGCATGCTCCCTACTGGGGATCAAGCCTGCAACCCAGGCATGTGCCCTTGACTGGAATCGAACCAAGGAACCTTAAGTCCACAGGCCGTCACTCTATCCACTGAGCCAAACCAGCTAGGGCTCCAGTATAGTTTTATCAAGGAAAGCCTGATCATTTCACTTACATGGACTACATAGTTGTATTATTTTGCAGTCAAATTGAGATGTAGCTCTGCCTAATTTTACCCATTATTCATCATTGGGATTCTCCATTTTGGGATAACACCAGGTGAAAATTGACCTGGCTCTTACCACATTTGAATATTACACCTTTAATAGTGCATTGTCAGCTATAGCCCAGCACTGGTATTCCCCAGTACTAGAGGCATATGTAGGATAATAATATTTTAATTTATTGAACTCTGTGTGGGTTTTCTTATTTGATCCTTTTAACAATTCCAATAGGATAGGTGTCATTACTTCCTGTTTTATAGACAAGGAGACTGAGACTCAGAGGTTTGGTGACTTCTAAAAATTACCCATTAATGAATGAGAGAGAAACACACTCAGGTGTGGTTTTCCATAATCTCAACTCTGTATTCTTCAATGAGTGTGAACCTTTGTGCTAGAGACTGGAAGACACTACCAATCCAAAGCAGGTCACTTCTGGGGGCCTGACCATCCATTTAAAGAGGTAAAATAAGATGGTTCAGGGATAGTGCAAAGCGTTATGTGCTCAGTTGTAGCTGGGATACAGGGAGCAGTCCCTGGGGGGTGGGAAAATTTCATAGGAGAGGAATGGAAGTGGTGTTCAAGGATTAGGTGTTTTATGCAGAGCTTCTACAGCATGAGTACAGACAAGGAGTTGGCAATAGGCAAAATGTGATGAAGTCGGTGAAAAAAAATCTGATGGGGCAAAGAGTTTGTGTAAGAGAATGATGAGAAAAGAGGAATGGGATGAGGCTATAAAAATTGGAAAGCCAGACCAAAGCATGGGTTCTTAATACTCTCTGAAAGGTATAAGGTTGGGGGATGGGAGTGGAAAGGCCTTGGGAAACTAGGCTTGGCCTCTCTTTGCATTGGGTGTGGGAGAGAATGGAGTCAGGGAAACCTGATAGAGGACTATTGCAATAGATTGACTCTGAGGTCTGGGCTTGGGGTGAGGTTGGTGATAATAGGACTATAAGGCCAGGGGGCAGACTTGGTGACTGACTGGAAATGGGAGAAGAAGGGCCCACAACATATTTGATTCAAGAATAAGAAATACTCCAGCCATTGTGGCTCAGTAGTTGAGTGTCGACCTATGAACCAGGAGGTCACGGTTTGATTCCCGGTCAGGGCACATGCCCAGGTGGGGCATGCAGGAAGCAGCCAATCAATGATACTATCTCATCATTGATGTTTCTCTCTCTTCCTCTCCCTTCCTCTCTGAAATCAATAAAAATGTATTTTTTTAAAGAATAGGAAATACTGTGGACCTGGCCAGGTGGCTCAGAAGGTCTTGGGTTTGGGTTTGATTCCTGGTTGCAGGTTCATTCCCCAGTCAGGGCTCATACAGGAGGCAACTAATCAATGTTTCTCTCTCTCTCTCTCTCTCTCTCTCTCTCTATCTCTATCTCTATCTCTATCTCTATCTCTATCTCTCTCTATCTCTATCTCCTCTCCCCCCTCCCTCTGTCTATAGCAGTGGTTCTCAACCTTCCTAATGCCTTGACCCTTTAATACAGTTGCTCATGTTGTGGTGACCCCCAATTTCATTGTTACAAATTGAACATAATTAAAGCATAGTGATTAATCACAAAACAATATGTAATTATATATGTGTTTTCCAATGGTCTTAGGCGACCCCTGTGAAAGGGTCGGTTGACCCCAAAGGGGTCGCAACCCACAGGTTGAGAACCGCTGGTCTATTGAAATCAATAAAAACATATCCTCAGGTGAGGATTAAAGAAAGAAAACGAAGATAATAAGGACTGTGAATTTTAGACCCTTTCTTTATTATTTTCCATGAACGTGCTCCTGTGCATTTTTATTTTATCGCTTCTATGCATTCATTTACAAAAATCTCCCCTATCCATGGAGGATACATTCCGCAGTGGATACCTGAAACCACAGATAGTACCAAGCCCTATATTGCATGTACTGTGTTTCTTCCTATACATACATACCTATGATAAAGTTTAATTTATAAATTAGGCACAGTAATAAGTTAACAGTAACTAATAATAAAATAGAACAGTTATAAAATACTGTAATAAAAGTTATGTGAATAAATGTTAAGTAAAATAAGAGTTACTTGCTCAAAAGCACTATGGTACCTCCACAGTCATCTGATAACCAAGATGGCTAATAAGTGACTAGTGTGCAGGGGTGTTTATAGTATGGAGTCACTGGCCAAAGGGATGATTCACATCCTGGGGGGATGGAACAGGACTGCACAAGATTTTATCATGCTACTCAGAATGGTGCACAATTTAGAACTTACACATTGTTTATTTCTGGAATTTTTCATTTAATATTTTCAGCCTGGGTTGATCAGGGGTAACTGAAACCACAGAAAGTGAAACTGTGGCCCTGGTCGGTTGCTCAGTGGTTAGAGCTTCTCCCCATGGACTAAGGGGTTCAGGAGTCGATTTCCAGTTAAGGGCACATACCTCGTACCTCAGTTGCATGTTCCCCAGCCCCAATAGGGGCACACGTGGAAGGCAACTAGTTGATGTGTCTCTCTCATCTCTCTCTCTCTCTCTCTCTCTCTCTCTCTCTCTCTCTCTCTCTCTCTCTCTCTCTCCTCCTCCTCCTCCTCCTCCTCCTCCTCCTCCTCCTCCTCCTCCTCCTCCTTCTCTTCCTCCTCTCTCCCTCCCACTCTCTAAAAATCAATGGAAAAATATCCTCAGGTGAAGATTATAAAAATAAAAAAGAAAGTGAAAATCTATTGGTAAAGGGGAACTACTATATTCAAAAGATATTTTTGAGTGCTTCCTATGCACCACATTTCCAGGTCTGGATGATTTTTGTGCATGCATCCTTCTAAAAATGCAAAGTATACTCAAATTAGTAACAGTTTGTGTTTAAAGGGCAACTGCCAGGAACACCTCAGTTACCAGTGGAAATCAATCTCTTTTTATCATGTGCAGAAACATTTTAGTTAAGGCCTCAGAAATATTAGCAATCAGAACCAATCAACATTTCACATAATTTTGTATATAATGATTTAAAGGAATCGTTGTTTTGCTATTGGACAGGTGGCTTCACCTCTTTTGAACCCTTTACATATAAGCATGGTTTGGGTAGCCCTCGGAAAACTTAATGGCCTTATTTCTTCTCACACACACAAAATTTATATGTATGTATATAAAATTCAGAATATTTTTATTTTTGCAAAACTACCCAAATTTGTGTAGCCATAAAAGGGGCTGCAGAAATATGTACATGAAAATATAAAATAGACAAAGTATGTTAATAACCTTATTTCTGTTGGTTATGACAATTTGGCACTTTGGTGTGGCATTGCATAATAAAATGACATATTTGGATGACAGACAACGTCCTTAGAGTGGTTTTGGAAGTTTTTATTAAAGCCCAAATCTTTTTATAGGTTTGACTTCCAAAGAACTACATTTTATTAAATTTTTTTAAAAAAATATATTTTATTGATATTTTACAGAGAGGAAGGGAGAGGGATAGAGAGTTAGAAACATCGATGAGAGAGAAACATCGATCAGCTGCCTCCTGCACACCCCACATTGAGGATGTGCCCGCAACCAAGGCACATGCCCCCTATTGGAATCGAACCTGGGACCTTTCAGTCCGCAGGCCGACGCTCTATCCACTGAGCCAAACCGGTTAGGGCAAATTTTTTTTCTTCTATTGACTTGGCAACATAGTTTTGGACAGTACATTATTTCCCAACATGGGAAATGAACATTAGTTTAGTTTTGTCTCTGTGAGTAGTAATTCAAAGTAAATTTATAAAATGTTAGTATTTTCATTTACTTCATTTTTAACACCCATGCAAGGTAAATTTTACTGTGAGATCTTGCAATGGATGCTTTGCCCCATCATGGGATTTTTTCCAAAGAGCTGGCATATTTATTTTTAAGGACACAAATGTTCTTTGAAAGGTAGATTTAATACATTCAGCTATTATTTGTTGGGCGGAACAAAGGGTTAACCAAAATGTACTTGAAAAAATTGAATGGAAGCAAAGCATATATTGAATATGATTAGGGCCTATTTCCCCCATAGAAGAGTTTTGTTTAAAATAGACCATGACCAAAAGCTTAATTATAAAAATAAAACAGGAGGTATAAAGAGCTACAGGCTTTAATATTTTTTCAGCTCCAGTTCCCTTCACACAGTTATCAGCATGTTTAATTTCCAAGCATAATAGCACTAGTTATTGTTGTCATTTGTAAAGGGAGATTAACAGATAGTAAGTACAAACAAATGCAAATAAGTACTGAATAGAGAGAGGTGACAGAGAAGAAAAGACCTCTTTAATGTTAATTATAACTGGTAGGAAGTCTAGACAAATTATATTATCTGTTTTCTATATTACTTGAAAGGCCATTTAGTTAGTAACTCTGTCAGAGATAGTTAGGTGTTTGCTTTAGAAACAGGTGAGGTAACAATTTAGGTCGCCCTGGTTGGCAGCTCACCTAGTGAGTCATGGAGTTGTAATAAATTGATGGAATCAGGTTTCAAGACCTGAAAAGAAATTGTTTTAACTTCCAGGTTATATTCTGGTGCTTAATAATTTATTGTCTCAAAAATGTAACAACTCCAGCCCAGCTAGTGTAAGGTCATGGTTTGATTCCAGGTCAGGGCACATACCTGGGTTATGGGCTTCATCCTCAGTGGGGGGCGTGCAGGAGGCAACCAATCAATATTTCTCTCTCATCATTGATGTTTCTATCTCTCTCTCTTTGCCTCTCCCTTCCTTTCTGAAATCAATAATATATATATATATTTATATATATATGTGTGTGTTTGTGTGTGTGTGTGTGTATATTTTAATGTAACAACTCCAAATGAATGATAAAAGAGTCATCCAGTCCTACATTTTCCACACGTGGTTTGCTTGAAGTCTACTGTTTCCTTTATTAATATGCCTACATGGTAACCAGAAACAACTTAATCTGACCTTTAGTGTTCATAGGCTGCATTTAAAACTTAATACCTGCTGCTGCCATCAGCTCTACTGTCCCCCTCGGTATTCTCCATACCTAGAATAGACTAAACCAAAGTATCTTGTTTCTTTAATTCTAAGAGGCCATCAATTGTGAGCTATATCTTAACAGCTTTTTTGAAGGAAATACAAATACATCATTAAATGTACATGTCAATTGTAAATGCATCTGAGTTTTAGAAATAGTAAACTGAATAAAAATGTGTTCTTAAATCAAGAAAATGTGGCACGTGGCCCTATGATGACTATGACTATGACTATGACTATGACTATGACTATGACTATGACTATGACTATGACTATGACTATGACTATGACTCAGAACCACTGATTCTTTATTCTAGTTTGTGGTAGGATCCACATAACTCCATCCCTTCTCTGTTTAGCATTTATAGTTGGTACCATACAAATTGCTTCTTAAAGCCAAACTGTACTGAATTACGTGTGTGTGTGTGTGTGTGTGTGTGTGTGTGTGTGTATGTATACCTTGTTTTCATATTTAGATTGTAATTTCCTGAAACTCTCCACAATATTAAATATATTTCTGGGTATATATTAAAGATTTCATAAGGACTCCTTGAGACCCTCTACATGAAAAGTTCAAATTAAATATTAAAATATTTCAGCCAATTGACTAAAGATAGGAATGAAGCTAACTATGAATGTATTGTCTAGATGGATTTTATATTCTTTAAAGATAGCATATTATCTTTTAGTACAAAATGTTACAGTACACTTCCTTTGGGGGTACTAGTAAAAAAGCTATAAATAGAGCTGGAAGAACTGATTTGGAGTTCTTTGCCTTGACTTGGTTGTAGCTACTTCCAAGAAGAGCCTATTCTGAAGAATGAGGTCACTTAGCACAGCGAGTAGGGACATCCTGCAGCTTTGGATTAATGCTATGTGGCCACATTAAGTGGCAGACGAAGGTCCCTAACATAATTAAGGAGCAATTGTAGATATATTGCTCTCCTTTAGGCAGAACAAAACCAAACAGGTTGCTCAGTCTAGAAACAGGGAACGTGGTTAAAAATGTCACTGATGCCTTTCTTAATCATACTCCACATAGTTCTCTCTGGCCTTCATTCTTTTGTGCATGTTGTTTTCTCTACCTAAGTTGTCTTTCCTGCCTTCTCCAACTTACACTTACTCTTCAAGACCAGTTCAGAAGTACTGCTTCTCCAAAGGCTCCAGGTCCCTGCTTGCAGCTCCCCGAGTGGGAACCCATGCAACAAGGGAACATACCTTGTTCACCTTTATACCCCCTAGTTTGCCTTAGGTGTATTATGCCTAATACTTATAGCACTAAAGCCCCCAGAGAACCTGAGTTTTGCTCAACCCCATTTGTGAAGTCTTATCTTGTTTAACAGATACGTTTCATAGCTGATTTCAGATAACAGGCATACTGTTATCACATGTGTATGAGAACATTCACACAAGAGCAGCAAGGGGGAGTAACTGCAGGAGGGAACTGTACAGAGAAGTGGGCAGTGGCTATTTGAAACCACTGGGAAAGGGTGGTCAGTTGACGTTGTCCTTGAAAACATGGCAGTCTCCAGAGAACATCCTATATAATACAGAGGTGATATGCAAATTGACCATCACTCCAACACACAAGATGACCGCCCTCTTGTGGTCAAAGATGGCTGCCACAAGATGTCTGGCAGGGGAGGGCAGTTAGGGGAGATCAGACCTGTAGGGGAGGGCAGTTGGGGGCGACCAGGTCTGCAGGCGAGGGCAGTTAGGGGTGACCAGGCCAGCAGGGGAGGGCAGTTAGGGGTGACCAGGCCAGCAGGGGAGAGCAGTTGGGGGCAACCAGGCCTGCAGGGGAGGACAGTTGGGGGTGACCAGGCCAGCAGGGGAGGGCAGTTGGGGGCAACCAGGCCTGCAGGGGAGGACAGTTAGGGGTGATCAGGCAGTTAGGGGTGACCAGGCCAGCAGGGGAGGGCAGTTAGGGGTGACCAGGCCGGCAGGGGAGGGCAGTTGGGGGTGACCAGGCTGGCAGGGGAGGACAGTTAGGGGTGACCAGGCTGGCAGGAGAGGGCAGTTAGGGGTAGTCGGGCCGGCAGGGAAGGGCAGCTAGGGGCAGTCAGGCTGGCAGGGGAGCAGTTATGGGGTGATCAGGCTGGCAGGCAGAAGTGGTTAGGGGCAATCAAGCAGGCAGGCAGGCGAGCAGTTGGGAGTCAGCAGTTCTGGATTGTGAGAGGGATGTCCCAGATTGGAGAGGGTGTAGGCTGGGCTGAGGGACACACACACACACACACACACACACACACACACACGTACATGAATTTCATGCACTGGGCCTCTAGTGTGTAAAATAATGTTTTAATTTTATTTATTTTTTTTAAGTATATTTTTATTGATTTCAGAAAGGAGAGGAAGAGAGAGAGAGAGAAACATCAGTGGTGAGAGAGACTCATTGATTGGCTGCCTCCTGCATACTCCCTACTGGGGATGGAGCCCACAACCCAGGCATGTGCCCTGACCAGGAATTGAACCATGACTTCCTGGTTCATAGGTTGATGCTCAACCACTGAGCCACACCAGTCCGGCAGTGTTTTAATTTTACATAAAAGAGTTGCTTACATTTAGTCAGTATTTCTCTTATGCCAAGCATAGTTCTAAGCACTCTGAATGTATTACATCACAACCACAACAACCCTGTAAAGCAGGTACTGTTGTATTCATTTCACAGAGAAGGAAACTGATCTCAGCAATCTATAATAATAAAAGCATAATATGGTAATTAGAATGGACAGCCGAATGATCTTCCAGACATCCTCTAGACCAGCGGTTCTCAACCTGTGGGTTGCGACCCCTTTGGGGGTCGAACGACCCTTTCACAGGGTTTGCCTAAGACCATCGGAAAACACATATATAATTGCATATTGTTTTTGTGATTAATCACTATGCTTTAATTATGTTCAATTTGTAACAATGAAATTGGGGTCACCACAACATGAGGAACTGTATTAAAGGGTCGTGGCATTAGGAAGGTTGAGAACCACTGTTCTAGACGAAGCTGTGGCTGTGAGGGCCGAGCCCCTTGCACAAATTTCGTGCATCGGGCCTCTAATTAAGTGATAAATAATTACTCGGCTGTTGGGAAAGTCATTTATTTCTGTGTGGTATATTCTTTACTTTGGTAATGGTCTGTACTAATAAACTAAAATCCATTGGTTTACATCTGTGAATAATCATATAAGATTTTATTGGGAGGTATTTTTGTATGTGGGATGGGATTGTATTTTAAGAAAAGAGAATACCATCTCATGTAATCTTCCTTTTTGTAAATCTTGATGAATTGCCTAACTTTTAAGTTTGGGGCATAGATCAAAATAAACACATCAGGAAAGAAAGGTAAGGAGCTATTTCGGAATCTCTAAGGAAAGTTTGAATGAGATGAGTCTATCTTGATAATGAAAGGGGTCTTTATTTGCATTTGTTGATGGTGGCAAGGGGACTGAAGTGTTCTCTTTTTTCTCTGCAGGGCTGGTTGATTTGTGAGGAGCCAACCTGTCGAAATCGAATTCGGCACCTTCCCCTTCAGTTTTCCCGAAATGGACCTCTTTGCCAAGTCTGCATGAAAGCTACACTTCGACCAGAGGTAAAGGTGGCATAAATGATGCTAAAGAAGTGTGTGTGTGTGTGTGTGTGTGTGTGTGTGTGTGTAGGGGGTGGGGGTTGTGTTTGTCCATTCCTTAGCTCTGGGAAGTAGATATTTGGAGTTTGCTGGGTACAGACACCCTACTACCATACACATATTTTTTAAATATTCAGACTTCAAAAAGATACGCTTTTTTCTTCACTTCATGAGCAATACTGTATTTATAGCTAAAAGAGAAACTAATTCTCATATGGGTTACTCAGATTTCTTTGGTCACCACTTGATAATTACAAAGAATAGGTACCATTTCTTTGCAGAAACTGCTGTTACCTTTGGACTAGATCAGAACCCTTTTTGTAAGTACCAGAAAACCTCCCAAACCGGTACCCTACAGGGTTTATTTGTATGGGCTTCCATTGTTTCTAAGTAGCAGCATAGATCAGTGGTTCTCAAGCCTTTTCTCTGCCTTAATACATATACCTGAGGTATAAGGCAGACTATCATTAGTGGCTCTCAGCTGGGGAGCACATGGTCTGGAACCCATCTTCCTGGTAATTTCCTTTGAGCATCATCCAAGCACCATTTCCCAAACTGTGGGGAAAACAATGTTTGGGGGTCTTGCATGCAAAGAGGGTTTTGTAATCAACTACATCTAGCAAACTCTGGACTAGCCAAAGTTAAACAGGCTTATTGCAGATTTTCAGAGCCTATCAAATGGTCATGTGTAGTCTGTCTCGCCTAACAGGACTGTAATGTGCCTCACTTTCCACATTAGTCTGGCCCGAGGATTTGTAAGGATTTTGGTGAGAAGAGAGTGAGAATCAGAAACCTGTTATGTATTTACTTATTTTTTAACACAGAGACAGGGTTCTTTAAGCAACTTTTATCTTCAAATCTTTTCACTTAAAATGGTTGATCCACAGGCTAGTTTTAGTGAATTATTTAAGATGATATATTGTCTTTTCACAAAATTTAGCAAGAAGTCAGAAACTACAAATGGCTACAACCATTGTTGTATATTCTCTTGTTTTGCTTATCCATATGTATGTTTTACGTGTTTTCAGTCATAATGAAAATACACTTTTGTATTATCTTTTGTCAAGCATCTGTCTGTATTGCTACTTAATTTTCAGTACCAAAAATTTTAAATGCAATGTTGACCATCCCTCTCATTGGGCATGTTAGGCTACTTTCATTGTCTTTATTAGAAAACTGCGACAAATATTTTCTTGCTTAAGTTATTTTTTGTTGTTATTTGAGATATTTCTTTAGGATAAATTCTTATCAATAGTATACATCAAAATACATTAAATACAATATGGTCATGATTTGTATTGCCAGATTGCTTTCTTATTAGGTTATCCCCACTTAGACTATAACCAGTTTTTACCACCACCTTTGCAGCATTTGAACATTATTATTCACTTATACTAAACTAATTTGATATGTATAAATGTTCCTTCCCTAATTTTGTAGATCTTCAATAATTAACAAAGTAGAGTGTAGGTTTTCTAAAAATACAGAACACAAAGTGAGAATTAGCTGTTGCAGCAAATTCTTTTTACGTCAGCCTCATGGCAAGACTTGCATCAGCAGGTGCAGAAAGAAAACAAGCGTGTATCAATTTAGTGTGAGTCATCAGTCCAATTGCAGACTCCAGGGGAATCACCTTGCTTCAAGAACCCATGCTGCCTTTGAGCCTTTAACATCTAGATCATCAAGTGAAGTTCAGTGAGAATTGAATTACTTCTTAGAGAGTCAACCAGTTTTATGATTGCATTCTTGGTGAAAGAAAGTAAAAGAAAAGTGTACAGCTAGCAGATCAGTAACCTTTCAGTACACGTTGATGATGTTCCTGGTAGGTTGATGATGTTATTGGTGAGTGGTTTCATACATCTGGTTTTCTTTGATCATTTATTATCCTTTTTAAATGAGTGAACCGACAGGCATTTTGAAATAATTTCTTTCGCTTCGTATTCTTGTCCTCAAAACGGTGGCATTTTGGGCAGGCATGTATCAAAGTTATCAGCTACTCTGCCCAGAGAGAAGCTTTTATAGCTTAGCTCCTTGGGTCATATTGCAGCTCAGAACATGACCCTTGGGAATAGCTGGAGGTTCATAGCATCCTGGTTGGTGATACTGCCCTTAGCTTTTCCTCACAGGGACCTGGAGAGTGGGACTAAGTCTGTTCTTCTGCAGTTCATTTTGAGTTGCTAGTGATGAGTGGGGAATTTCTTACTTCTATTTATGAGGTTCCTAGGCTTTCCTAGCAGGAGAAAAAAGCTACATCTTTCCTCACTTAACAGCGTCAATAGGTTTTGTGACTTTAAGCAAAATGATGTATAATGAAACCAGTTTTACATAGGCTGATTGATATAAATAAGAGTTAATTTCCTATGACATCTCATCAATGTTATAACAAAACAACGTTATTCGAGGACCTGCTAATAGTTCTAGAGAAGTTCCAAAATCAGTGGTACTATGGATAGGGTCATTATAATAATTATCATAGGGTTTTCCAACGTGTTAATTTTGCAGGAATGTGCTTAACTGGTTTTTAAGTTCTGGGTTGCTGTGTCTCAATCATATTTTACTTTCATTTAAAAATTATTTATTGAACACCTGTATCCGAGCACTTTGCTAGGTGCTAGGGACATATCAAATGACCAGGGCATGTCCTTATTTATGAAGCTAGTTGAACATTACCTAAATTATATAAAATTGATTATCTGTGAGCAAAAATAGGCATTTGTAAATATCCATTTGGACAAAAGTACTGCTTTCCTAATGTTAGACTAGTGGGGACTTTAAACACGTTCAAGGTTGATGGTAAAACAGTTGCCTCTTACTGTGCCACTCTCATCCTCACATAATAAATCTACTCTCATTTAGTCCTGGGTTGCAGTTTGCTTGAGTACTTTCCAGAATTGACTTGGAATATGAAAACTGGCTCTTCTTCTGGCTCATGTTGCCAGAGTTATGATAAGAAAGCTGGGGCAATTTTGTTCCCAGGGTTTCAGATGTGTCTCTCTTCTAAAATA
This sequence comes from Myotis myotis, assembly GCF_014108235.1. NCBI lineage: Eukaryota > Metazoa > Chordata > Mammalia > Chiroptera > Vespertilionidae > Myotis > Myotis myotis. Next base: position 117,119,365 of record NW_023416346.1, on the reverse strand, counting down.
CCTTTTTTTTAAAAAATCAGTAATGTTTTCTTAGGTTCATGGGAATTTAACAGTATGCAAATTGCTGATTATTAAAAATATATTCTCTGGGTATTCGCTGCTACATAGGAAGTCCAAATAAATACAGGAATAAAAACTTCGAGGACTGCATAAGTTCCTAAGTGAATAGAACCCTTTTCCACACTGGTGATAGAGACGGGACTTACCCAGGAAAGAGAATAAATATCTTAGTATCTCCTTATTTTAGGGACATGGTTTTGACTTCTTAAGGTGACCAAATCTGTATGGCTATGAGCTGAACCCACAGTGTATTCTGTGTTATATAATTCATAAAAAATAAAGCATAAGTTTTGTTTTGTTTTCATTATAGAACTAGGATTTTAAACCAAGTTAAAGTTTTTCTCACTAACATTTCTATCTTTGACGAGATGAGAAACCATCTACATGAGTGAGACTCCCTGGGCCATGGTAGAAATAATTTATGAAATTGTACAGCCCCTGAGGCAGGAGCACTGTGGTAGAGCCTTTTATTCAGGTTTTCATTCAACTAAATTTCTTGAAGGCCACTTATGAGGAAAGCAGTAAAATGACTTAGAATCCTACTTTGGGATAACTCTAGTGTTTTTCACATTATCCTCAGTTATAAAGTTTTGAAAAATTTTATAATGGAATATGTGTACCATACTGAACTTTGGCCTTCAAGGGAGAATTTAAATGATGAACTTATAATCATTGTGTGTTACAGTTTCAAAATGGCTATGGTTGAATGAATTGTTGATTTGATAAGTCACTTAGGGACACTAAGAATGTTGTCAAGCCACCTGGGAGAGTGTTTTGTTTTGGCATAAAATGAAAATAGAAAAATAATTGTGATCTCTTAGGTAGTAATCATGAGTTGTGCAGCCAGAGAACCTTAGAACCATGATGGAAAGTCTTGAACATTTGTATCTAGTTATTAGTTACCCTTCAGTAGACTCTCGGTGTTTACCATGAAGGGTCCTTTGGATCTCTGTTGTGATTTTAATCTGCTTGTTCTTTGATGCAGAAATTGCTAAATTCTACATACAGCTTCTCTTACCACAAAGCAGATGCTAGCCTTCTTTTTAATTTTTCCATCCCTTTTTATTAAAGTGAAATTCACATAATGTAAAATGAACCATTTTGAAGTGAATTATGCAGTGGCATTTAGTACATTCACAATGTTGTGTGACCACTGCCTCTAGTTCCAAAACATTTTCATCACCCCCTAAAGAAATCCCTATGCCCATTAGGAATCATATAATATACTAGAGGCCCGGTGCACGAAAATTTGTGCACTGGGGGTGGGGGGTCCCTCAGCCTTGCCTGCACCCTCTTGCAGTCCAGGAACCCTCAGGAGATGTCCACCTGCTGGCGTAGGCCTGCTCCCTGAGGGATCAGGCCTAAGCTGGCAGTCAGACATCCCCTCTGGCAACCTGGGAGCCCTCAGGGATGTCCAAATGCCGAGGAGGCAGGAGAGGCTTCCACCACCACCGCTGCACTTGCAGCTGTCAGCCCAGCTTGTGGCTGAACAGAGCTCCCCCTGTGGGAGCGCACTGACCACCAGGGGGCAGCTCTTGCGTTGAGTGTCTGACCCTGGTGGTCAGTGCACATCATAGCAACCAGTCATTCCTGGCCATTCCACTGTTAGGGTCAATTTGCATATTGCCCTTTTATTATATAGGATGACCTTTTTGTGTGGCTTCTTTCAACTAGCACAATGTTTCTGAGGTTCTGCCATGTTGTAGCATTTCATGTGTCAGTATTTCATTGCTTTTTATGGCAGGATAATGGTCCATTGCGTAGAGATACCATCATGTGCTTATCTAGTCATCCACTGATGGGTTTCTTCTTTCAATATACTTTCAAAAGTTTATTTTCTTTTTCATTAGCTAGATAGGTTCTACATTTGGCCTAAATGTGTGTCCTTTGACTCACTCATTGCTCCAAGTGCAACTGAATGGATTGATCCTTTGCCTTCAGTTGTGGGGAGCCTATATAGGATTAAGCCTCGACTGACCTGTTGGCAAAGTCACAAACAAGTCCCAGCTTAGAGGGCACAGTCCTCTTAAGCATATTTAAGCTTGACCTTATGACAAGCCCTAGATCTTATCTGGGAAGCTAATGGGCTGAGGGAAGTGCAGCAAGAACAAGAACAAAAACAAGTGAAACTCACAAGAACAGTGTAACTATGGTCAAAACAAGTGAAATTGGCAAGAACAGTGTAACTATGGAAACCACTACCTTGTTTACCTCTGACTATAAAATAAAGGCTCAGCTTGCCTCGGGATCTTTCTCTGTGGCCTCAGCCAGGCACAGGAAGATCCACGGAGACTACAGAGAGCTAGAGAGTTCTGAACGCTGTCTCCGTGTAAAACATTCTTTGCCGACTCCGTCCACACCTTTGGGAACCCCTGGACCGCTGGGGCTGGACCCCGGCATTCAGTAAGCACTTATTCAGCATCTACTGTTTTCCTGTTTTATGAGAGCCTTTAAACAGTGAAAGTGGCTATCTTCCTGAGCCTGTCTCGGCTAGGCCCAATATTCCTAGGTCTTCAGACATTTATCTAGTACTCTGCTTTTCAGAATAATGATCCCAATCTAGTGTTCCTTTCCCAATAAAGTGAGGAACCCAGAACTGCAGGCTACACTTCAGCTGCCCTCGCTGGCGCTGGTACAGACAGAACAATCCTGCTGCTGCCAACTTTTCTAGGTAGCCAATTTCTGTGAAGTCTATTTAGGATTGCGTTAACTTTCTTGGCATCTATATTCACAATGTTGATTCATTGTGAGCCTTCTGTATACTAAAAGCACATAATATTTTTTGCACATGCAACCTCTGGCCCATGCCTTGTCAGGAGTTTTGAGAGCCAAGTGATTTATTTAGACTTAAGTCTAGGACTCCATTAGTGGTGTATTAGTTTCCTAGGGCTGCTGTAACAAAGTACCACAAACCAAATAGCTTAAAACAACAGAAATCTATTGTTTTCACAGTTCTGGGAGCTAGTTAGAAGTCTGAAATCCAGGTATTGGCAAGGCATTCTCTCTCTGAAATCTATAGGAGAGAATCCTCCCTTGCCTCTTTTTCTAGTGTCTGGTAATCCTTGGCATTCCTTGGCCTACAGAGATGCATCACTGTAGCCTCTGCATCTGTAGTCACATGGCCACCTTTTCCCTGTGTGTGTCTGTATCTTTTCTTCTTCTTAGGACACCAATCATATTGGGTCAAGGGCCCAGCCTAACCCAGTATGATCTCATCTTAACCTGATTTTATCTACCAAGTTCTTATTTCCAAATAAGGCCACATTCACAGGTATTGGGGGCCTAACCGGACTTCAACACACCTTATTAGGGATATAATTCAACCCATAACAGGCAGGAATTGTACTGAACTGAAGGAATTAGAGACCAAAAGTAACAGCAGCTTAAACAGAATGGACATTCAGTTCTCTATCCACGAAACAATACTGTATCATGTGACAGAAATCCAGGTGTGGGCTGTTGAGGATTGCTATAGCTCCACAGCGTCATCAGGGGCATAAGCTTCTGCCCTTCTCCATCATTGGCAATGCCAGGCTTCTAACCTCAAGATCACAACATGGTCCAAGATGGCTGCACAAACTCCTTCAAACCAGCCTACAAGATGGAAAAAAAGCAGTGGTTCTCAACCTTCCTAATGCTGCAACCCTTTAATACAGTTCCTCATGTTGTGGTGACCCCCAACCATAAAATTATTTTTGTTGCTACCTCATAACTGTAATTTTGCTACTGTTATGAATCATAATGTAAATATCTGATATGCAGGATGTATTTTCATTGTTCTCGACCCAAAGGTTGAGAACCGCTGGAGGATACACCTCCCAGCCATGTCAATTCTTTGAGCAACCTTCCTGGAAGTTCCACCCAACACTCTGGCTTACATTTCAGGGGCCGGAAATTATTCACATGGACAGAAGAGCTTTTTTGTTACTATAGAGCAGGGGTGGGGAACTTTTTTTTCTGCCAAGGGCCATTTGGAAACCCTTGTGACCAAATATAATGTCATTTGCGAACCATACAAAATTATCAGCTTAAAAATTAGCCTGCTATATTTGGTCAAACATTTCATTAACTTACCTCTAATACCTTGGCAGGGTCAGACCAAATGATTTTGCCGGCCTTATACAGCCCACTGGCTGGATATTCCCCACCTCTGCTATAAAGAGTAGACAGGGTATTGCAGGCCAACCCACACTCTCTGTGACAGAGACCTTCCAGTGAACCCTGTGAAATCTCTCCTTGCTGTGCTCATCCCATCACTGTCCCATTGTGGATTTTTGGATCCTGATTCTGCCATGTGCCCAGCCTTTTGTCTACTACAGATCTGATGCTGTGATTAACCTTCCCTCTTTTATCTTCTCCAAAATATTGTTAAAGTGTTGAAGTGTATTTATGCACATACTAGTGGATAGGCACCTTCTTCCAGGTGAACACTGCTCCATTTTAATCAGTACCTTTTATGTAGGACCGTTATACCACTTGCTAATCATCTTTGCTTCTAGTTTATCATTCTCCAAAGGAGTCGCTCTCAAAGAGAAAACCACAACAATACTGATTGGATGTTGATGATCTCATGGTTTTGTGACTGGTTTGGCCCCTGGAATGAGAAATCATGGGGTCTGTTTCCTTGGACACTCTAATATTTTAAGCAGCATATTTAAAAATGTGCTTGCTCCTACTCATTTTACCCCAGAAGCCAGTTGCTTAAGGAGATGGGTCATATAATTTTTTAAAATATGGTTTTGGTAACTGGCCAGAAGACATTGTGTAAGTCTCCGTGTAATGACCGTGGCCAAAGAATCTTAACTAACAGTGGGAGTGATAAGACAGGGCCATAATAATAAATCATGGAATGTAATAGGATTTATTGATT